>NC_136383.1:141686300-142296300 GCF_965140285.1 Lepidochelys kempii
GCGCTATCTCAGAGTGTGAGACTGGCCACTGCTGTGGAGAGACTAGATGCTGCACCTACTACTACGAGCTGTGGTGTGAGTGGGGAGGAGATGGCGCGGCACTAGGCTGCTGAAGGTTGGGGCCAGCACCTGCCTCTGAGGGATCCTTATTTATAGAATCGGAGAAGCTCAGGGTTAGAAGGGACCTCAAGAGGTTCTAGTCCAACCCCCTGCTCAAAGCAGGACCGATCCCCAACTAAATCCTCCCAAATGGGAGTTATTCTCCGCCTCTTCTGGCAGAGAGCAGGGCTGGGGTGCTGGCTGTGGGGGGGAGCTCCCAGCTGCTCCCAGCTCTGGCCTGGCCCAGCAGGGAGTGCTGTGGGAGCAGGACCGGGGCACTGATTGGTGGGGAGCTCCTGGCTGCTCCTGGCCTGGCCCGGCCCAGCAAGGGGCGCTGTAGGGAGCAGAGCCGGGGTAGTGATTGGGGGGAGCTCCTGGCTGCTCCAGTCCCAGCCTCTCCCAGCAGGAGGTGCTGGGGCTGCTGTGGACAGGAAGGTGGCTCCTGGAGGAGGGTTGTTCTCAAGAGTTCTCCTGTCTGTAGGGTTCTGGCTCCTTTGGACTATTCTCATCCTCTTCAGCTGCTGCTGCGCCTACCGGCACCGCCGGGCCAAACTGCGCCTGCAGCAGCAGCAGCGGCAGCGTGAGATCAACCTCATCGCCTACCACGGTGCCTGCAACTACCCCACCTCCATGATGGATCTCAGTGAGTGCCCACAGCCTCTGCTCTTCTCCCGCTGATCGCTGGGCTGGGGTGGGAGCTCAGCTCGGGCAGTCTGGCCCTGTGTGTGTGGCGCTGGCCATCCCCACCCAGGCAGGGCCATGCTTGCCCTGCTGGGGCTCTCAGATCCCTGAGCTGGAAAGCCAGTCTAGGTCCTACCCTGCTGTTGCTGGAAAGTAGTGCATGGGACCAGATCTTCCACTGGGGCTATATGGAACTGGGGCGGGGAGCACCCTGGTCTGAGGCTGCTTCCTCACCAGCTCAGGTGTGAAATCTCTGGCGTGGTGCTGGACCCAAGGGGGCGGCCAGCCCAGGGAGCACAATGAGAGCAGTAGCTTGTGGGGTGAGGGTGGTGGGGAAGGGTGTGGCCTGGTGGGCACATGCAATGGGGGGGCAGTTTCTGTGGGGCAGGTTGTCTGGGGCAGAGGGGGCAATGCCAGGAGCACTCAACTGGGGGCTGACAGGAAGGGCAGCTCCAAGGCCTGGAGGTGAGCTGGGCTCACAGGGTGGGAAGCAGGCTGGTTGCTGCGGGGAGGACCGTGGTTGTGGCTGGCCCCCTTTGGGTTCTCTGGTGACTCTCTCCCCTCCAGGGATGCTGGCTTCCTTTAAGCTGCCCGCCTACGAGGAGGTGGCTCACCGTCCCAGCACCCCTCCTCCCCCCTACAGCACCATCCTGGCCCAGCTGGGCGGGCCGCATAGCCGCCTGGGCTCCAGTCCCCTGACCCTGTCTCCCAGCTCGGAGAACTTCACCAGCTGCTCGTGCGAGTCGAGCTGCCTCACCTCGCCCAGCAGCACGTCACTGTCGGTGCAGATCACGGAGGAGACGGAGCGCAGCCAGGCCAGCACGCCCAGCGAGGAAGGCGGCAGCAGCAGCACGGGCGCCAGCTGGGAGCTGCCCGAGGAGCCGGCCCCCTGCGAGGCCCCAACCAAGCAGACCCTCTTCTCCTCCAGCGTGGATTTCTTCGAGGCCGACTACCACCGCTGCTCAGACATCGAGGAGGAGGAGGAGGAGTGCGTGGGGGAGGAGGAGGGCGCGGCCCAGGGGGACAGCAGTGAGCACTTCCGGCACCGGCGCCTGACGGGCGATTCGGGTATTGAGGTGGGGCGCTGCCAGGAGGAGGAGGGCGGGGAGGACAGTGAGGAGGAGACGCACCTGCTCAGCAAGGTGGGGCCTGAGTCCCCCCAGCTCTCGGAGCGCAAGAGTCTCTGTGGGCTCCAAAGCGATGGGGGCAGTGAGGAGCCCGGCTCGCCTGCCCTGCCTGTCTGAGCCCTGAGCTGGGTGCTGACCCTGTGGCCAGGGCTGCCCCAGACAGCAGCTCCCCGCTTCCTGTCCTGTGACCCCAGCTCCCCTCCCCGTAACCTCCATGGTGCTGGAGCGGCCCTTCCCATCAGCCCCCACCTCTGTGCTCCTGGCCGAGGCGGCTGAGCTGCTGCTCTGGCCCCTGCCTGCTGGCTGACTCTGTCCCATGCCCTTACCCTGTTTGGTGGGCTGCCTGGGCATCCTGCCCTCTGGTGTGGGGTGTGTAGACCTGCGTGAGGCTGAGAGGCTGTTCCTTGGGGCCCCTGGCCGCCTCATGCCAGGCAGCGAGGGTGGAGCTGGGGCCAGGGCAGCTGCCTCTGGGCCCTTCCCTCTCCTGAGCCATTGTGACGGGGAGTGTTGGGGCTCCATGCTCACCAGCACCCTGGGTGGGCTTCCCCTCCCTGGCAGGCAGCCCCTGGCTCTGCAGTGTGGGGTCCCCCACGCCCAGCTCTGCTTGGGCTGTGTGCTGGCTCTGGGACAATTGGCACCAGCACCATGTGGCTGACTGACCCCTCCCTGGGGTGTGGACTCTGTTGGCATGGAGCCCCTGGGGAGAGCGTATTCCCCCGAACTGACTCTCTGTAGACGATGTGCGTCCCTCACTCTGCGTGCTGCTGTCATTTGTTGGGTACCATGTGTAGCGCTGCCCTGCCAGGGCACATGCCCCTGGCCGGGTCCTTCCCCTCCCTGTAGAGTTCCCACGGGGACTGGATTTCTGTGGACTTGCACGAATCAGATTATTCCTGCCCAGCACCCCCTCCCCCTCCCCAAGTGCTGCTCTTGGGGAGCCTGGGGCAGCTAGCAGGCCTTCCCCAGGGCAACCTGGTGCTTGAGGGGTGGGGGCGGGCAACTGACTGGCCTGGGCTGGGGGCTGCCTGCCACACTCAGCTCTGCTCCCAGCCTGCGGGTCTGTGCTCGGGGGGAAAGTAGTTCTCATTATTAAAGAGATGTGGAATTACAGCCTGTGAGAGTCTGCCAGGGGGAGGGGGGAGAGGCAAACCCTCACCCTGCTGCTTGGGCTCTAAGCTGTGTGTGTGTGGGGGTGTCCTCTCTGCCTGGGGGAGTGGGGCCAGGGCAGCCAGGGGGAGGGAGTCCAGCTACCACTGTGAAAGGGCCATTGCAGGGCAGCCAGTGCTCCAGGGACAGCAGAGTCACTGCAGGGCTTGAAAACAAGGGGGTGCTTTCTTGTGGGGGGGAAGGGACACTGCTGCCTTAGCTTGGGCCTGATGCTGCTTGCGTGTGTGTGTGTGTGTGTCCCCCCCACGTGCACACACGTTGCGGTAGTGGTGACAGGCTGAGGAGGAACAACCCTCCGCTGGCTCCCTGCCTGGAGGAGCTGAGGGCAGGGCCAGGGATGCTGCAGCAGACAGGCCGAGTGCCTGGAGGGTCCCACCCCACCTGCCAGGCTAGGAGGACTGTTCAAAGGTACAGCCCCTGAGCCAAGGAGGGGAGCGCGGCAGGTGCTGCAGGGCTGTGGTACAGAACAGGCCCTGGGGCCCACGCTGGGGAGGGGAGTAGTGGTTTCTTCTGGCTGGAGGGCTCACAGCTGTGGGAAGGAGGCTGCTGGATTTCCCCCCACAGGCCAGGCTGTCTGTCACCAGCGGTGGAGCAGCACCATGGGCCTTCAACATGCCCCCAGGATTTTGATGGGGGCTCCCTGCTGCACAAGAGAGACCCCCCTTCTGGGCCTCTGCTCCTTGCGACCTCCCGCCAACGTGGCTTGCCAGGCCCCAGTGTAGCCCTAGATGCAGGAACAGTGGCAGCCGTGCCCCTAAACGCGACAGGCCCCTTTCCCCCTTCTAGCCCCGCAAGCCGCCCTGTGTGACCTGCCCCCTCCCCCGAGTGCCCCATGGCTGGCTGTGTCCACCCCACCCCCAGCTGCTGATTCCCAAAGATGGCAGCAGCCAGAAGAGGGTAAAGCTACGCAGCTTTATTCTTTTTTAAAAAACAAAAAAAAAAGACCGCTCACCCCTCCAGCCAGGGGTGGGCAGGAAGGTGCAGAGACCCCTCACCCCTCCAGCCTTGAACATTCGTATTAAAACACCTGAGAAAGACTAGCAGGGGCAAAGGCCAGGGCAGCGTGTGGTAACCCAGTAATGCGGCAAACCCAGCGCCCCACTCACAGCCGGCAGCCCTGGGCACCCCCCGACGCCGCATGCTAGTGCTCAGCCCAGAGGCGGCTGCCTTTGCCCTCCTGCTGGTAGCTGGGACCCCCGTCCCAGCCTGGCCCCTAATACTCCTCGGCCATCACGAGCACCACCAGGGCAGACCAGCCTGTGAAGGGGTAGCAGCCCTGGCCCTTGCCCGTGCTGTCGCTGTACTGCTCCCACAGGTAGCCGCTCTCCCGGTACTGGCGGTGCAGGTTGGCAATGAGGTTGGCGCGCAGCTCTTGGTAGAGCGCAGCTGCCTGCTGCTGGTAGGGCCCCTCCAGGCTGGCGTAATGGTGCAGCGCCCCCACGGCCAGGTAGTTCATGTTGATCCAGATGGGCCCCCTCCAGTAGGGGGGGTCGTGCTCCGTGTTGTGTTTCATGTAGAGGGGGCTGGTGCGGGCAAGCGAGCGGAGGCCGTAGGGGGTCCAGAGCTTCTGCTCGCTGCGCATGTCCCCCAGGATGCTGCCCAGGCGGGGCGAGTCGGGCCGCAGCAGCTGCAGCAGGAAGGGGAAGAGGCTGACGTAGCCCAGGGCCCCCACGAACTGCAACTGGGGGGGCTTGCGGACCACCCGCACCAGCCGTGGGGTCGGGACCTGGTGGCGGGGCTGCCCAGGCCCCAGCACCACCTTCTCGCGCTCCAGCCCCACGGCCTGGCTGTGGTTGCCGTAGTCGGCGAACATGCCCAGCTGCGCGGCCCAGTGCTGCTGCTCCAGCAGGGCGTTGTCCCTCAGCACCTGCTCCATGCGCCGGTACTCGGCCGCCGGCTCGCCCAGCCGCTCGGCCACCTGGGCCATGACTCCCGAGGCCAGGGCCATCCAGCAGCGCAGGTCCAGGTGGCGCTCGGCCGGCGAGGGGTGCGAGGCCCGAGGGTAGTCGTCCAGCCCCGAGGTCAGCGTCTTGGGGTTGAGGAAGAGGTCGGTGTCCTGGTCCCGGCCCCGCCAGCGGAAGGTGTAGGGCAGCGGCCCTGCCTGCGTGGTGTTGTACCACTCGTACCACGTGTGCAGGCGGGGGAAGAGGCTCCGCAGGTAGGAGAGCTCGGCGGGGCCCTGGCCCGGCTCCCTCAGCAGCTGCCGCAGCGCCAGGAAGAGGGTGGGCGGGTTGGCGGCCTCGCTGTGCTGCAGGATGAACTCGGGGGGCACCTTGGCGCGCGCCTCGTCGTCCAGGATCTGCTCCCGCGGGATCCAGCCCTCCGCGTTCATCAGGTCCAGCCAGTGGGCGATGACCTCGCGGCTCAGGGCCGGGTCCCAGCGCGCCAGCAGCAGCTGGTGGAAGCCCTCGTCCCAGAGGAAGCCGCGGGGGAAGAAGGAGCGGGAGGGCACGGCGGTGAAGAGGGGGCCCTCGGGGTAGGGCAGCGGGTGCTGGCTGTGCGCGGACTGCACGACGGAGCTCCCGTGGAAGTAGCCCATCCCGCCCAGCATGTTGCTGAGGGCAGCCTGGGCAAAGCGCCGCTGCTGGGGCGGGAAGCCCTTGCGGGCCAGGGAGAAGGTCTCCTCGAAGCGCTGCTCGAAGGCGGCCACGTGCCCAGCCAGCTCTTGGCTCAGGGCCGCCCCCACCAGCGAGCCGGGGCGCTCGGCAAAGCTGCCGGACTCGAAGGTCACCTCCACGCGGCAGGGCAGCGTCAGCGTCACCTGGTGCAGCAGCAGGTGGCTGTGGGGAGCCTGCCCCGGCTCCCCTGGCAGCGCCCGGTCCGTGTCCACAGCGAAGTAGCGGCGCTTGGCCTCGCCGGGCGCCGCGTAAACAAAGCGGTTGCTCAGGCTGCTCTTCACCACGTCTGTCAGGCGGTGCAGCCCGGGGCTCCTGGCCTCCAGGTGGTTATAGCTGCAGGAGAGGATGGGTCAGGGCCAGGGCCAGGGCCAGGGGAAGCCAGGAACGCCCCCCGTCGGAGCTGCTGCCCCGCTCCCCACAGCGCCCGCGCCTAGGAAAGCCTGGTCCCCAAGCAGCCCGGAGCTTCCCGCCCGGCTCTGAGCCCCCCCAAGATACCTGGCATATCTGAGGGCTTCCCCAGTCTCTGTGGTGGGCTTGTGGAAGGTGATGTTGAAACGGCCGAGTTCCTCGGACGTCCCGGTCACGGACACCAACCGCGTGTCCTCCACGTGCGGCTGCAGCGTCCCCTGCCCGTCTGTGGCCACGTAGAAGAGCAGGGAGAGGAGGGGGCTCTGCTCGCCCGCACTCTGCAAAGAGGGAGAGGGAGACGGACGCTGCGCATCGCTCAGCCCCTGCAGCCGCCAGGCCCCCCTACGCAGCCACAGGCAACCACGAGAAGCCACCCACAGTAGGAGCCCTCCACGCTCTCCGGGGACAGCGACCGGGCAGGAGAGGAACCGCCACAAAACACAAGGGGCCCGGTGCGCCAATCAATCGGGAAAACACGGGGCTGAAAGCAGGGAGTCCCCACGGCCCGGGCCAGGCACCGCTCCGCTGGACCAGGGAAAGGGCCAGCACGAAGCACCCCGGGGTCCGGACTCCCAGCTCTGGGCGGACACGTGGCCGGATGGTGACAGTAGAGACTCGGGGGGAGGGGGACGCCCAGGACTCCTGGGTTCCATTCCCAGCAGCTCCGTCACCGACTCGCTTGGGGACCCGGGCAAGGCTCTTCATTCCCGCGGCCCCACCTCCGGCCTGGCCGTGACCCGCCAGCTCCAGTCCCCGCCGTGCTCCCCGCCCGGCCGCTTGACGAACTCGGTGCGCAGCGTGAGGCCCCGGTCGCGGATCTCCTGCGCCCCGAAGCGCAGCCCGTCGTGCAGCAGCCAGCCGTAGCCGGGCAGCCCGTCGCTCTGCTCGCACGTGTGGCGCAGCCGGGCCTCCGCCGCCTGCCGCAGCCACATGAGGCCTAGGGGAGAGAGGGGGAGGCTGAGACCGGGCGGGGGCCGCCGCGCCCCGCCCCGCGGGGAGCCCCGGCCCGGCCCCTACCTGCCACGGGCGGCCGCGGGCTGCGGGGCCGCATGCCGAAGTAGACGTGCGGGCGGTAGGAGCCCCAGAAGCGCTCGGGCGCGGCGCGGGGGCCGCTGCTGCCGGCGGGCAGGACGCGCGGCGCCGGGTGCGGGGTGACCACGCGGCGGCCCAGCCGCCAGCGCCCGTAGAGCCCGTAGGCCAGGCCGGCGGCGCCCAGCGCCAGCCCCAGCAGCGCCAGCAGCGCGCAGGCCCGGGCCGGCCCCGCCGGGGCCCCGCGCTCCCGCCGCGCCGCCTGCGGGCCCCGCCCGCCCTTCTCCGCCCCGCGCCCGGCCGCCGCGCCGCGCCGCCTGCGCTCCCGGGCCATGCCCCCGCCGCGCCGCGCCGCGCCGCGCCAGCCACCGACCGAGCGGCGCCGACAAGCCCCGCCCCCGCCCCGCCCGCCTGGCCCCGCCCCGCGTGCCTCCGCCCGGCCCCGCCCCCGACAAGCCCCGCCCCGGCCGCCTGGCCCCGCCCCTCCCGCTCTCCTGGCCACGCCCCCTGCCGCCACGCTGCTGGGCCCCGCCCCCAAGCCTGCCGAACCAGATTCCCCAGGCCCCGCCCCTGTCAGCTCCCGCCACGCCACCGAGTGACTCCGCCAGGCCGCCAAGCCCCGCCCCCGGCCCCGCCCCCGCTCGGCCCCGCCCACTGCCGCCACGCTGCCGGGCGCCGCCCCCAAGCCCGCCGAACCAGATTCCCCAGGCCCCGCCCCCGAGCCTGTCAGCTCCCGCCACGCCAGCCGCCGGGCCCCGCCCCCGCGATGACGCCCCCAGCGACGCTCGCTGATGGCACTCGCTCGCGCGGCACTTGAACGTCACCGTCCTCAGGGGCGCGCGGCTGGAAGGGCTGAAGGCCCCGTCACCGCATCTCCCGGCATGCCCCGCGCGGAGCCCGGAGAGACACGACAGCTCCCAGTGCGCAGCGGCCGCCGTAGTCCAAATAGCACGTGGCGGGGAGCCCTGCCGCGCTGCATGCCGGGGGCTGTAGTCCACGCTCGCTCCCCAGCGCAGAGGGCACAGCCAGGCCGCCCCCGGAGCGGGAGGGGGGCCGGGGCCGGGTGCAGCTCGGTGCCCCGCCGGGCCAGCGAGAGGCCGAGCGCTTCGCCCAGACCCAACCCGCGCTCAGGCCGGGGGGGGGCGGCCAATGGGGCTCTCGGGGGCTCGGGCCGGGGGTGGGAGGGGGGCTGGCCCGGGGGGGGGGTTCAGGCCGGGGGTGGGAGGGGGGCTGGCCCGGGGGCGGCCAATGGGGCTCTCGGGGGCTCGGGCTGGCCCAGGGGGGGCTCAGGCTGGGGGCGGGCGGCCAATGGGGCTCTTGGGGGCAGGGGGGGGCCGGCCCAGGGGGGCTCAGGCTGGGGGCGGCCAATGGGGCTCTCGGGGGATCGGGCTGCACTGGCCCAGGAGGGGCTCAGGCCGGGGGTGGGAGGGGGGCTGGCCCGGGGGCTTGGGCTGGGGGTGAGAGGGGGGCTGGCCCGGGGGGCTCAGCCAATGGGGCTCTCGGGGGCTCGGGCTGGGGGTGAGAGGGGGGCTGGCCCGGGGGCTTGGACTGGGGGGGGGCGGCCAATGGGGCTCTTGGGGGCAGGGGGGGGCCAGCCCAGGGGGGGGCTCAGGCTGGGGGCAGGTGGCCAACGGGGCTCTCGGGGGCTCGGGCTGGCCCAGGGGGGCTCAGGCTGGGGGCGGCCAATGGGGCTCTCGGGTGCTCGGGCTGGCCCAGGGGGGGCTCAGGCTGGGGACAGGCGGCCAATGGGGCTCTTGGGGGCGGGGGGGGGCCGGCCCAGGGGGGCTCAGGGTGGGGGCGGCCAATGGGGCTCTCGGGGGCTCGGGCTGGCCCAGGGGGGGCTCAGGCCGGGGGTGGGAGGGGGGCTGGCCCGGGGGCTTGGGCTGGGGGTGAGAGGGGGGCTGGCCCGGGGGGCTCAGCCAATGGGGCTCTCGGGGGCTCGGGCTGAGAGGGGGGCTGGCCTGGGGGCTTGGACTGGGGGGGGGCGGCCAATGGGGCTCTTGGGGGCAGGGGGGGGCCGGCCCAGGGGGGGGCTCAGGCTGGGGGCAGGTGGCCAATGGGGCTCTCGGGGGCTTGGGCTGGCCCAGGGGGGCTCAGGCTGGGGGCGGCCAATGGGGCTCTCGGGGGCTCGGGCTGGGCCGGCCCAGGGGGGGCTCAGGCTGGGGGTGGGAGCGGCCAATGGGGCTCTCGGGGGCTCGGGCCCGGGGTGTGAGTGGGGGCCGGCCCGGGGGGCTCAGGCCCAGGGAGCACCAGGGTCCCTTTCAGACCCTGCTGGAACACAGGGTGCCCTGGGCCTTGACTCAGGCCCTGTTGCCTGCAGCTCTCAGGTGTCAAACCTCATGCCCAGAGCCTCTGCAAAAGCTGGGACACGCTAGCTGAGCCCCGGCCTTGGGGCTGCCCCACTAGCCGCGGGCCGTCAAGCTCCCCCCTACCTACATTAGGATCAAGCTTCCCCCCCCCATAGCACCCAGAGTGGAGGACAAACCCAGTCCGGGCCAGCAGTTCCTCTGGACACATCTTTATTCTGTTTATGCCTCAGCGCTGCCCCTTTCCCCTGCTCAAGCCAGGGAGGGCCATCCACTGCTGGGGCACCTCAGCACCCAGCTGCTGCCTCCCTGCTGCTCCCCAGCCCAACAGTGGGGCCTACCAGGGGACAACAGCCTCCTCAGGGTGCTGGAAGGCACAGCTGGAGTGGCCCCACAGGTCCCACCTTGCTCAAGCGCTGGGGTTTAAGGCCCCTGCCCTGGGAGATGAGGCCAAGCCCATCACCTCCCTGAGATACCCCCAGCCACCCTAGTCCTACAGGCTCCCCAGCTCCACACCGTTCAAATACCTGCCCTTCGTCAACTGGGCTCCCTTAGGCCAGGCAGAACCCCTCACTCCAGCTCTCACGCCCGGTGCTTCTGCATGCAGCCCCTACCGGTGGTTGGTGCACTGTGATGAGTCACTGTAGGGTAGTAAAGTAAGTACAGGGCAGTGGATTGTGGGTAATGCCCAGCTGATTACCTTAGGGGCAGAGCTGAGTCTGGCCTCTGGGGCAGTCCTTATGTGGGTCCCCGGGTGGATCTCTGCTTAGAAGAGGAGCAGAGCTGAGATGTGGGGAGGAGGGTGTGGCCCCCTTACCTGTGTCACTGCCCATGAGGCAAGCTGATTGGTGTGACCCAGAATCCTTTGCTCTGAAGATTGTTCCTGGCCCTTGGCGTAAGATGCAAGGAAGCAGCTTGTCCTGTGTGGCTGGGTGCCCAGCACAAGGCAGAGGCCTGGGCATGTCTCTGGCAAGCCCCCAACTCCGTCCCCCGGGGCAGAGTAAGGATACGCTGCTTTCCCCTAAGACAGGCTGGTCTTACCCAGCCCATTCTGCAGGCCAAGCCCTGGGCTCCCTGCCATGCCCTGATGTGGAAAGGGGGGGCGCCAGGGAGCACGCTGCAGCTGGCGTTACAGTCAGACCTGTGCCACCAGGGCCCCCCAGCTGGACTGACACACTAGGTGACCTCAGTGACTCCATTGTGGGGAAGGAAGGAATCCCAAAGCCCCCAGGGTAGAGTAAGCACCAGGCCCTTTCCTGAACTAGCCAGCATAGGAGGCTGGTGAGGGGGGTGCCCACTGTTAACCCCACTGCATGGAGCCAAGGGGAGCCAAGCTTGGGTGGGACACAGACACAGGATGGTTGTTAAGACACGCAGCCCCACTAGGCTAGGGAGGGGCATCTCCCAGCTGGGGCTGCAGGGAAGTGGAGGGGGCGAGAGTCCTGCAGCTGTGCCTAGCCCCGCATTCCACCTCCAGCATAGTCCCAGCTGGGAGATCAGCCCACCAGACCCTCCCTGCTCCTTGACCCCACCTTACTTCCCTTCCCTCCCCCCCCCCTCCCCAAGATCCATCACAGCCTCTGCACTGCCCCCTCTGGGAGCTGGCGAGGGGTGGTTCCCTGGTGCCGTTCCCAGCTGGAGACAGACAAGGACGAGCTCCAGGGCTGGGGGATATCAATCACCTCCAGGGGACTGTTGGGCTGGGGGGGACGAGACGGTCCGTTACTGCTTGATCTGCCCCCCGTCACCCTCGCTCACAAATCGCTTCCGGCCCCTTGGAGAGAGGAAAGACATGAACGTCAGTGAGCCAGGCCCCATACAGCCCAGCCCAGCCCTGGGCTTTCCACACACACAGCTGTGCCAGTACCCCTCAATCCCAACCTGCAGCCCCTGCTACCCCAGCCCTGGGCTCTTCACCCCCCACCCCCCCTCCAACAGCTCTGTTAGCGCCCCTCATTCCTGATCCGCAGCTATCCCAGCACCGGGCTTCCCCCCACCTCCAACCCACAGGTTCCTTCTATCCCAGCCCTGGGCTCCCCTACAGTTCTACCAGCACTCCTCAATCCTGACCCCCATGCTGCAGGTACCTAGCCGGGCAAGTGTCTCTCAGCTGCTTGGTGATGACTCCCTCCTCGAAGCAGAGATCCACCAGCCGCTCCAGGATACGGTGAGCGAGGGGCACATCCAGGCTGATGTCTCCGAGCTCGTCATAGACTCGCTGAAAGCCCTGGGGATCAGGCGAACTGGGATCAGAGCCAGAGATGCTGGGGCAGAGCAGGGCGGGGCCACGATGCCCCATGGAGACCTCGCTCCCTGGGCTAGGAGCAGCAGCCTGTGCTGCCGTCAATCCTAGAGGCTGAATGTGCCCCCACAAAGGTCCCTGGCCCAGGCCCTCCTCACCCTCTGCTGCAGCTGGCCAGTCTGCCCAGACTTCACGGCTGGCTCCCCTCCCTATGCATGGCACCAGCCCAGCTCCTTGCCCCGGCTCCTGTCCCAGCTCTGGCACTCACCCGGTTCATCTGGTCCAGGGTCACCAGGCCAGTCTCCCACAGCACCTTGAGCAGTTTTACCATCATAACGACGGGAGTCTCGCCTGTGGACTCCAGCACCATCACGACAGCCTGCGGGGGTGGGGGAGGGGGCGTCAGCACCAGGTACTGCCGGCATCAGGGACACCCGCCAGGATCCAGGTAGCGAGCACAGCTCCCACGGCCAGGCCGCAGCAGCCACCACGGGTGCCACAGGGACTGCCCCCCCAGGCTGGCGATCACAGCACAGCCCCCAACAGACACCCCAGGGACAGGCCCCCCCAGGCCAAGCCTGCACCCTACCTCATAGACCAGCTCGTGATGGAAGTGAGGGACCTCCAGCTCCCGCAGGCAGTGCTCTGCCTCTGACACCTCCCCAGACAGCAGGTACTCGTGCAGCAGCAGGCTCATCTGCAGGGAGAGGCACCAAGGGCTCAGCACAGGGACGGGCAGGTGCCCGCCCAGGCCCCGTGCAGCCCTGGGGCCAAGCCAGCTCACCTCTCTGATGAGATGCTTCACAGGCCTCTGGCCGCCCCCCACTCCCCACACATTGTCCAATCGGTTCACGTCCCGCTTGATCCGGAGCAGAACTGCGGCACGGTCCAGGGCAGCCCTGCAAGGAGGAGACAGGTGAGAGGCAGGGGGCTCTCCCCAGAGATGATACCAGCTGCCGGCTGGAGGCAGAGCAGACCAGGCTGGTGCCAGGGCAGGGGCGCTCTGACCGAGGGTGGGTGGGGTGGGGGGGAAGGGGACTCTTACCGGGCATGCTCACAGTCCACACGCCCCTTGTAGCGGTCCAGGAAGTCCAGGGGCAGCGCATGGTCAGCCACGGCACGGGCAATGAACTGACCCAGCATCTGCAGAGAGGCGAGTGTGGGGTCAGGGGGCAGATGCCACCCAGGGACCTGACACAGCACCTTCTCCGCCTGGCAAGGCCAGGCCCTAGAGCCCCCACCCAACTCCAGCGCCCCCTCAGCTTGCTGGGGGTCAGTCCCTGCCAGCTCCTGACCACCATGGCATTCCCAGCCCCACCCGCAACCAGCTCCCACCCCTTCCCATGCTCCCCAGGGCATTCCCGGTCCTTTCCCCACCCTCCCAAGGGCATTCCCAGTCCTGCCCCCAACCAGCTCCCACCCCTTCCCATGCCCCCCCCAGGCATTCCCAGTCCCGCCCCCACCCTAGCCAGCTCCCACCCTAGGCATTCCCAACCCCCGCAGCCAGCTCCTGCCCCCCCCTGCCATTCCTGCCCCCCCAGGGCATTCCTGGCCCTGCCCCCCAGCCAACTCCCCCCGCCCATGTCTCCCCCGGGGCATTCCCTTCCCTGTCCCGCCCCCACCTGTGGAGCCTCAGGAGTGTCCAGGATGAGGTCAGGCAGGTCCTTGAGCATCTTGTCAAAGGCCCTGGCGATATCCTCCGAGGTCATGACCTTGCCCACGAGGTCAGAGAGCAGGCGGGAAGTCAGCTCCCGGTGGCTGGCCTTGCCCTCCAGCGCCAGTGCCACGGCCAGCGAGGGGACAGCGTGCTTCCTGGTGCCCAGGTTCAGCTCCTTCAGCAGTTCCTACACCCAGCACAGCGCGTCAGCCAGCCCCCCTCCAGCCTCCTTCCTCAGCCGCTTCCAGCGCCCTCCCCTGGCATTGCAGGGGCTCCCGGGCCTAGCCACATGGAGGTGGCCCCTGAAACCCTCCCAGCCCAAAAGCCTGCGGGGGAAGGGGGGGCAGAGGGACTCCCCAGACTCACCATCACCTCGAGGGTGTCCCCATGCTCAAAGTACTCCAGCACCATGGGATGCACGTTCTTCTCCAGCTCCCCCTCCTCCAGCTCCGGCCTCACCGTGGCATAGACCGTGTGGCCCTGCAAAGAGGGGCAGAGGGGCTCATGGCCGACGGCACCCACACTTGGACAGGCCCCACCCACACAAGCACCAGTCCATGAGGCATGGAGAGGGGGCAGAGAGAGTGGCTGGCATGGCTGAGTGGGGGCAGGTACACAGGCCAGGGGCAGGAGTGCCCGGGTGGATGGGTACTGGGGTTCTACTTTCTACAGCCTGAGTTCTGTGACCCTGGGCTCCAGGCGGAGGGAGGAAGAGGCCCGGGACTCTGCCACACTGCCCTTAAGAACATACCTGAGATGACTCGTCGTAGTTGGGGTCCCGAGCGTCAGGCTCCTGGTACCCGTACACCAGGCCAGGTGCACCCCACACACCCTTGCCCCCAGCACCACCTGCAGGAGACACACTGGGTCAGGCACCCCCCTGGGCCACAGCATCCCAGCCAGGCACCAGCTCAGCTCTGCCCACGAGAGAAAAGGGACCGGGGGGCTCTGGGCAAGGGTAGCACTGCTCAGCACCCCCCGCCCAGGGAAAAGCTCAGCATCAGAGCAGCAGTGGTTCACCACAGGCTCCCAGCCCGGGCATGACTGTGTCACAAGTGTAGTGAGTTCAGTGGGGCCCAGCAAACCCACAGCATGTGGCAGGAGTGGCTCCCACGCAGCAAAGGAAGAGCAGGGGCCTGCATGGGGATTGAGAGAGGTAAAGGGGAGGATCCCTGTGTCTTTGGGGCAGTGGGAGGCAGCAGGGGCTGCACTGCTGCGATGCCCTATGGCAGCAGCAGCAGGAGGAGCTGCAGGGTGTGTGCACTATGTGACAGCCAGGGGGGCCACAGGCTGCACCATGGGGCAGGCTTGTGCCCCAAGGCAGCAGGAGGGGCCAGGGGGATGCAGGGCGGGGCAGCAGGGGGGATCAGGGAGCCTGCACTGTGAGGCAGCGGTGTGCCCCATGGCAGCAGTAGGAGCCGGGGGCGCTGTACCGGGCAGCTGTATCTCACCTTTCTTGGGGAGCCCACGGCCCTTGCCCATGCGTGACTTCCTGTCGTTGGTCTTGCCCTTGGGGCTGCTGGGGTCAGGGCTGGGCTCCCCCCCCTCGGGGGCCGGCTCCCGGGTGGAGTCCCGGGATGAGGTGCGCCGCAGGCGTCGCTTGGCCT
The DNA here is from genome assembly GCF_965140285.1 of Lepidochelys kempii. Classification (NCBI taxonomy): domain Eukaryota; kingdom Metazoa; phylum Chordata; order Testudines; family Cheloniidae; genus Lepidochelys; species Lepidochelys kempii. The sequence continues at coordinate 141,701,242 of NC_136383.1, forward strand.
TGGCCTTGAGCCGAGCTTCGTGCAGGGCCTTCTCCTGCGGGGTCCAGGGGCGGGACCCGTTGCCATCCATCAGCTCCTCCTCCAGAGCCTCGTCCTCTGAGCCTGCCTGGCACGGGGCCTGCAAGGGCATGGAGGGCTCAGAGACGCCCCATGGACTCCTGCTGCACCCGAGCAGCCCCACACAGCCCCGGTGGGAGAGGCGGAGGAGCCAGGAGCTGCCCCACAGATCGCTTCCTTTCCGTTCATATTCACCCCCCCCACTCCAGCCCCGGCCTACCCAGCCGGGGGCGCTCCAGCGAGCCGCTGGCTGGGGGCGGGGTGGCTGTGCATTCACACAGCTCCAGGGGCCGTGGAAGAGCCACGGCCCAAGCCCCAAACGCCATCCCACGCCGGGGGCAGCCTGGCGTCCTGGCCTGCAGGCTGGAGGGTACTTGAGGGGCTGCCCTATTGCCCCTTCCCCCAGCAGCGTCCAGACAGCTCCGGGACAAGTCTCCCCCCCAAGCTCACTCTGGGGCGTAGCACCCGCCTGCAGCACCCCAGGCAGGGGGCAGAGTCCCTCGGACAGGCCACGCTCCTGGCCCCCGGGCCCGCGGACCCCAGAGCTTGGGGGCCTGTGAACGGCTGAGCTCGCCGCTGGGAGAGAAAAGGGAGAATGGGGCCGGGGCCGGACAGGACTGGGCAACCCCGACCCCAACAATGCCCCTGGCCCCCGCCCCGCAGCCCCCGGGCGCCCCGCAACGCCCCGCCTCCGGCCCCCGGGCGCCCCGCAACCCCCCGCCCCGCGGCGCCCCCCGCCCGCAGCCCCCGGGCGCCCCGCAACCCCCCGCCCCGCGGCGCCCCCCGCCCGCAGCCCCCGGGCGCCCCGCAACCCCCCCGCCCCGCGGCGCCCCGCCGCCCCCGGGCGCCCCGCAACCCCCCCGCCCCGCGGCGCCCCGCAACGCCCCGCCTCCGGCCCCCGGGCGCCCCGCAACCCCCCGCCGCCCCCGGGCGCCCCGCAACGCCCCGCCCCGCGGCGCATGGGGACGGGGCAGGAGAGGCCCGGGAGGCGGTGGGGGCGGGGAACGGAGCCGCGGGGGACTCGCGCGGGGCGGGGCCGGGGGGGGCTCGCGCGGCGGGGGGAGGGACGGGGCCGGGGGGGGCCGGGGCGGCGGGGGGAGGGGCGGGGCCCGGTACTTGCCAGGGCGGGGCTGCCCGAGCCGCGGGCGGGGCTGACCGAGCCCGACATGGCCGCAGGCGGCAGCTGCGAGCCGGGCGCGCTCCCGACCCGGACCCCCGACGCTGCGCTGGGCCCCGCTGCTGCGCGCGCGCGCGCCCGCCCCTTGCGGAAGTGACGCACACGGGGGCGGGGAACCCAGCCAGCTCCCCCCAGCGCGCGAGCGGCCACGAGCCCAGGCTGGCCCCGCCCCCAGCCGCGCCCCGCAATGCCCCACCCCGCCAGCAGGGGCCTGGGCGGGGAGCGGACTGACCCATGGCTCTGGGGAGGGGGGGCACGGAGCAGACTGACCCATGGCTCTGGGGAGGGGGGGACAGGGAACGGACTGACCCATGGCTCTGGGGAGGGGGGGACAGGGAACGGACTGACCCATGGCTCTCGGTGGGGGGGCAGCGAACGGACTGACCCATGGCTCTGGGGAGGGGGGGCACGGAGCGGACTGACCCATGGCTCTGGGGAGGGGGGGCACGGAGCAGACTGACCCATGGCTCTGGGGAGGGGGGGACAGGGAACGGACTGACCCATGGCTCTGGGGAGGGGGGGACAGGGAACGGACTGACCCATGGCTCTGGGGAGGGGGGGCAGCGAACGGACTGACCCATGGCTCTGGGAGGAGGGACAGGGAACGGACTGACCCATGGCTCTCGGTGGGGGGGCAGCGAACGGACTGACCCATGGCTCTGGGAGGGGGGGCACGGAGCGGACTGACCCATGGCTCTCGGTGGGGGGGCAGCGAACGGACTGACCCATGGCTCTGGGAGGGGGGGCACGGAGCGGACTGACCCATGGCTCTGGGGCGGGGAACGGACTGACCCATGGCTCTGGGAGGGGAGCGGGGCAGGGAACGGACTGACCCATGGCTCTGGGAGGGGGGGCAGCGAACGGACTGACCCATGGCTCTGGGGAGGGGAGCGGGGCAGGGAGCAGATTGACCTATGGCTCTGGGGAGCGGGGCACGGAACGGACTGACCCACGGCTCTGGGAATGGACTGACCCTTGGCAATGGGGAGGGGAGCGGGGCAGGGAACAGACTGACCCATGGCTCTGAGGAGGAGGGGCAGCGAACGTACTGACCCATGGCTCGGGAGGGGCGGCAGGGAGCAGACTGACCCAAGGCTCTGGGAAAAGGAGGGGGCCAAGGAGTGGACTCAGTCATGGTTCTTCCCGGGACCCCATCAGCCAGGGCCGTGGGCAGGGCAGGACTCTGTGCCAGGCAGGGAGGGGCCCAGGGGTCTAGGTCTGTGCGCTGGGTCCATCCCTGAGACCCCTATATCACCCCACACTGCTCTCTCCTGGGACCAACCCCCATAGCCCTTGCACGGACCCTACAGTTGTGCTGGAAGGTGGCAGCCAGGAGCAACAGATCTGGTTAATGTTACGAAGTGTGCTAACCACCCTTCACTCAGGCAAAATTAAGGGACAATTAAATGCTCTGTTGTGTTGTGAGAGCTGAAACAAAAGAAAGCCACTACCCAAGGTACTGGCAAGGCCAGACCCAGAGGTAAGCCTTGTGGCTGAGGGAATTCTCTGGGAATTGATTGTCACACAGGGTCTGGGGCATTGATTGGTGCAGCTGTTATGTCTGGTTGTCAGCAAGCCCAGAGAAAGGAGCAGGCAGCGAGAGAAGCAGTGGTGAGCATGGACCAGAGAGGGAGCAGACAGTGCTCCTGAGGCTTAGGGCTGGCAGGAGGAGCAGACGTGGGACTAGTAAGGGAACTGCCTGCGTGCTCCTGCTGTGTCCAGGGAACCAGGCCCTAGTGTGTTGTTTGTGAATTAACTGGTGTCACGTTATTGACTTGAACTGGGACCATATAGAACATGGTTGCAACCAAGGTCCTGTAGTGGCACCAAATCTTGTACAAAGGGGGTCAAATAAGGTGTCTCAGACAAGGTTATGATTATCCTGTCTGTATGTGGGTATCATTCTGATGAAGTGAGCTGTAGTTCACGAAAGCTCATGCTCAAATAAATTTGTTAGTCTCTAAGGTGCCACAAGTCCTCCTTTTCTTTTTGCAGATACAGACTAACACGGCTGCTACTCTAAAACCTATCATTTTGTAGTTGAAGTTATGAATATTGGCTCTACACCATCTGTATTTCAAACTTGTGCTCTGCTTCTGGGTGACACCCCAGACAAGTTGGTGTTGGCTCTGCCTAGCCTGCTGGGTGGCCCATGAAGGACCATCAGCGACACAACTGACCCATTGCGAGAAGGGAGACACGCCTGGGGACTCAGCCAGGTGTGCAGGGACCTGCCTACGGACAGAACTCTGAGGTGTTTCCAGGCCATGGGATGGGCACCTTGTCTTTGGGACAAAGAAAGAGACCACATGGCAAGAGACTATAAAAAGCTGCGACAGCTCCTCCATCCGGTCTTCAGTCCTGCTTCTGACCTCTGGAGGGACTTTGCTACACGGAAGCTTTGACCCAAGGACTGAAGGACCCCTCCCAGCTGGGGATGTTCTCCAGAGACGGGATTTGAACCTGCCATTTATTCCATCACTGCTGCAAGCCTGAACCAAGAACTTGGCCATCACTGTGTGTCATTGATTCCATTTAACCCATTCTAGCTCTCATCTCTATCTTTTTCCTTTTATGAATAAATCTTTAGATTTTAGATTCTGAAGGATTGGCAACAGCGTGACTTGTGGGTAAGATCTGATTGGTATATTGACCTGGGTCTGGGGCTTGGTCCTTTGGGATCGAGAGAACCTGTTTACTGGGGTATTTGGTTTTCATAACCATCTGTCCCCATAATGAGTGGCACTGGTGGGGATACTGGGAAACTGGGGTGTCTAAGGGAATTGCTTGTGTGACTTGTGGTTAGTTAGTGGGGTGAGACCAAAGTCCTCTCTGTTTGGCTGGTTTGGTTTGCCTTGGGGTGCACAGAAACCCCAGCCTTGGGCTGTAACTGCCTTGCTTTAAGCAGCTTGTCCTGAATTTAGAGTAACAGCCGTGTTAGTCTGTATTCGCAAAAAGAAAAGGAGTACTTGTGGCACCTTAGAGACTAACCAATTTATTTGAGCATGAGCTTTCGTGAGCTACAGCTCACTTCATCGGATCAAAAGCGATCCGATGAAGTGAGCTGTAGCTCACGAAAGCTCATGCTCAAATAAATTGGTTAGTCTCTAAGGTGCCACAAGTACTCCTTTTCTTTTTGTCCTGAATTGGCACTGTCCGTGGGGTCCTGCCAGAACCAGCATCGTTACAACTGGATTGCTGGGCATGGGGCTTGGCTGGATGACAAGACAGCAGGGGCCCGAGTGACCCTTCCTCAGAGACAAAGTGTGTTGGGGGCATGGCAAACCCTTGGGGCACCAACCTAACATAGGGGGCAGTTCAGGCCTTGCCCAGCCCCAAGGTGAAAGGAGGCTGGTGAGCTCAGCTCAGGGATTCTTTTGTAAGTGCCTCTTCAGCTCCTGCCATTCCCTCCTGCATCACCCTGCCCAGTTCCTATGCCCGGCTTCCCGCCTCCAACACCACCACCCTTCTGCCTCCACACCGCCCAACCCAGCTGCATGGACCCAGCCAGGAGCTCTGCAGGGTAATGCTGCACCCTGTGGCAACAGCAGGCCAGACGGCATCACGCCCAGCCCCTTCTTGGGCCGTTCCTGGGTTCCTTGGAGGTGCGGGTGTAGCCACCACGCCCATCCACGCGGGCTGGGAGCACTGATAAAAGCCCAGCTCTGGCCCTGGGCAGCAGGCAGCTTGTCCAACTCCCCTCCACTCCCCCATCCCGCTCCCAGGAAGCAGGCTGCTGCGTCAGCCACAGCTGGCAGAGGGAGGAGGGGTTGTTTCTCTGGTGCAGTCAGAGCAGTGTGGGCAGCCCAGCAATGGCTGTTGCCTCTCACCCCTTGCTGAGCCCCCCCCCCCCCCCCCCCCCCCCCCCCCCCCCCCCCCCCCCCCCCCCCCCTTGCTGAGCAAGGGGGAGACTGGCCCTGGGGCCTGGTTGAGGGGCTGGCTCTTGGGTGCTGTGGTCTCGCAGCAAGCGGTGCCCTGGCCCGTAGCAGCTGTAGGCTCGCGGGTGGCACCTGTGGTCTCACGGTGGGCAGTGCCCTGGCCAGTAGCAGCTGTGGGCTCACCTGTGGGCTCGCGGCTGGTGCCCTGCCCCGTGGCAGCTGTGGGCTCACGGGTGGCGGCTGTGGGCAGTGCCCTCTCCCGTGGCAGCCGGCTCCCAAATAATCAGTTAACAGTAACGTTTTTAGGCTGAGACGCACAGTCTGCAGGGGGCCTGGGATGGTCAGTCGGAGACCCCCGGTCCATGCATCCAGGCCAGAGTCACTGGGCAGAACTGTTTGTGGGGGGCAGCAGGTAAAAGGCTGCAGAGACACCAAGCACTGGGCAGCGACTCCACCCAGAACACTTAGGCTGTCTGCCACCCCACCCAAGCCAGGGGCTTCCTGCAGAGCTGGCTGCAAGCAGAGAGCCTGGCCCAGGGGCAGCTCAGACAGGAGCCAGCCCCAGCCCTCTCCTGCTGACGGCCCACAGCTGCAGCCCTGCAGCTTGCAGGGCCTTGGCTCAGGGAGCTCTGTGGCCAGCTGTCCTCGCAGAGGCCCATTGCATGCTGGGATCTGTAGTCCCACAGGCCACACCAATGTGCCAAGGGGAGACTGGCTGTGGTGTGCTCCAGGAGGCAGGTCAAGGGAATGTGCCACCCTGCCGAGGCATGCCTTGGCTGGCCAGGTCCGGGGGGCTGCGCGTCCCATGGGGGCAAAACAGAATCACGGAGCCATGGAGCTTTGAGGCTGCTTGGCCGCTCTATTTCTATCCACGAACACGTGGCCGGGCTACGTCCCCAGCCGGGGGGGCCCAGCCCCTCAGGGCTCAGAGCTCCTGGTGCAGGGCAGGCTGGGCACCTTCCAGCGCCGCGTGCCATGCAGCCGCAGGGAGAGCCACCCCTGCTGGGTGCTGGGCAGGTAGGGTTCTGCGGTGCAGCTGCCTTGCAGTTGGCTGAGGAGGTCGGAGCTCTGGGTCTCCAGGGTGGTGCTGTTGCGCAAGGCCTGCACGTCCAGGCTCTCCAGGCTGTCCAGGCTGCCCGGGGGGAAGTCCTGAGTGCGGATGCCGTTGTGTGAGCCTGGGACAAGGAGAGGAAATGTCACCCGGGGGGGGGGATCTAGGAGAGGTTAGCCCCGGGGGGTGGGGGGGCAGAGGGGAGGTTAGCCCGGCACTGACATCACTGTGTTCCATTCACTTGCTGTCATCGCCTGGGCCCTCCACACAGCCCATCCCACCCATGCCCTGGCCCCCCGCCCCGTTGGGGCTGATCAGAGCCAGGGGAGGTGGTGCCCCAAACTGGGGGAGGCGGTGCCCCGCGCAGACTCCTGCCCACTCCTACGAACAGCTGTTTACCCTGGAATCACCCAGCGGATGCGCGGGGCTCTGGGGTGAGCTAATCTCCTGGGGAGCTGGGCAGGGGCCTCTCGGACAGGCTCTTGCCATCTGCAGAGGAGCCCAAACCCAGTAACACGGGGAATCCCAGCTCACTGCCCCTACAAGAGGGATGTGGAAAAATTGGAAAGAGTCCAGCAGAGGGCAACAAAAATGATTAGGGGACTGGAACACATGACTTATGAGGAGAGGCTGAGGGAGCTGGGATTGTTTAGCCTGCGGAAGAGAAGAATGAGGGGGGATTTGATAGCTGCTTTCAACTACCTGAAAGGGGGTTCCAAAGAGGATGGCTCTAGACTGTTCTCAGTGGTAGCAGATGACAGAACGAGGAGTAATGGTCTCAAGTTGCAGTGGGGGAGGTTTAGATTGGATATTAGGAAAAACTTTTTCACTAGGAGGGTGGTGAAACACTGGAATGCGTTACCTAGGGAGGTGGTGGAATCTCCTTCCTTTGAGGTTTTTAAGGCCCAGCTTGACAAAGCCCTGGCTGGGATGATTTAGTTGGGGATGGGTCCTGCTTTGAGCAGGGGGTTGGACTAGATGACCTCCTGCGGTCCCTTCCAACCCTGATATTCTATGATTCTATGGCTGAGAAGCCCTCAGCATGGCTGAACTACCCCAGGGTGCCTCCCAGACACCCATACCCAGCCCCACCACCTACAGGAGAGCCTCAGCCAAGGGGATACTGCTCCCCTGTGCCCAGCCAGGCCCAGCCCTGCTGGGAGGGCAGTACCGAGGAGTCCACAGTGTCTCCAGGATGGAAGGCTGTCAGCAGGCTGCTTGAGAAAGGGCCACGGACCAGCACCTCCCCTTCGACAGATGCCCGCTAACCTCCCCTGACACCACCGGGCCCAGGGGTGCCGTGCAGGGTGGAGCCGGTCCCCCACAGTGCTCCCCCACAGCCGGTGCAGAGCTGAGCAAGTCCGTCCTGTCCCCGTGCCAGGGCGCGGGGCTCCACGTACTCAACGCTCGCACGCTGATCGTGCACCAACAGAGCGCGTCTCTGGGCACGTCCCACCCAGGGCCCAGCCCTGCTCGCCCGGGCTCCCACCTCTGACCCGCCATCATGCACCTGGCCGGGGGCAGTGCAGCCCATTGCCCCTCCAGCCCAGCCCCACGGCACTCACAGCATTTGCGGAAGGACTCCCAGGTGTGGGAGGGCAGGTAGGCCTTGCTGCTGGGCTGCTGCAAGAGGCAGACGATGGCATTGTCCATCTGCTGGAAGATGCGCAGCGACAACACCGACTGCTTGATCTCGGGCGAGAGGCCGGAATCCTCCGACTGCACCAGCTGCCGCACCGTGTCGAAGTCCTGCTTCAGCTGTAAGGCACCCTGCAGGCTGGGGAGCCCCAGGATTAGAGGGGGGAAGAGATCGCAGCCCTGCCGGTGCCCCTCACTCCCGACCTGCAGCCCCCTTCTCCTCTAGCCCTGGGCTCCCCCAGAGCTCTGCTGGTGCCCCTCATTCCCGACCCGCAGCCCCCTGCTACTCCAGCTCTGGGCTCTCCCCAGCCCTGTCACAAACATACCGCTAAGGGTAGCATAGAATCCCTCCTTTGCCTGTAGAGGGTTAAGAAGCTCAGATAACCTGGTTGGCACCTGACCAAAAGGACCAATAAGGGGAGAAGATACTTTCAAATCAGTGGGGGAAGGTTTTTGTTTTGTGTTTTTTTGGGCGTGCTCTCCGGAGACAAAGAGAGACCAAGCAAGTAATCCAGCTCCTACTGAATGATACATCTAAACTTACAGAAATAGTAAGTAATAGCAAGGAAATGCGTTTGAGTATCTTTTATTTTAGCTTGTGAATTTTCCCTGTGCTAAGAGAGAGGTTTATCCCAGTTTTTTGTAACTTTTTCCATCCTGATTTTGCAGAGGTGCTTCTTTATTTTTTTCCTCTTTATTATAAAGTTCTGTTTTTTAAAAATCTGATTGGTTTTTAGTGTCCTAAAAACCAAAGGGTCTGGTCTGTGCTCACCTGGTTTACCTATTTGGTTGGCAGATTATTCTCAAGCCTCCCCAGGAAAGGGGGTGAAGGGGCTTGGGGGGATATTTTAGGGAAACAGGAACTCCAAGTGGTCCTTTTTCCTGAATCTTTGTCTAACTCACTTGGTGGTGGCAGCAATACCCATCCAAGGACAAGGAAGGATTTGTGCCTTGGGGAAGTTTTTAACCTGAGCTGGTAGAAATAAGCTTACGGGGGTCTTTCATGCGGGTCCCCACATCTGTACCCTAGAGTTCAGAGTGGGGAGGGAACCCTGACAGCCCCTCACTTCCTACCCGCAGCCCGCTGCCACCCTAGCCCTGAGCTCCCGCCCAACCCTGCAGTGCCCCTCACTCCCGACCTGCAGCCCCCTGCCACCGCACCCAGTGAGCTCCACTACCTAAACTTGATTTTCTGGGTGAGGATGTGGTCCATCCAGGCTTCCACGAAGGCTGTCATGACGTGGGTGAGCGTGGGCATCTGGGACTCACGTGGGAGCATCTGGATGCCCTGCAGGACCTGGCCCAGGACACTCTGGGCAGCAGTCAAGGCGTACTCACTTGGGGTGCTGGGTAGGTCTGAAAGAGGCCGGGGCGGGGGCAGCATTACTCCTGCATGGCTGGAAGGAGCTGTGAGGGGTGTATGCCCCACATTGGCACGGCAAGGGTTACGGGGAGCTCATTAGGGCACCCGGGTGCAACTCCAGAGCGTGGCAGGCCCAATGCAGATGGCCAGCTGGGCGGCTCTAGAAAGGCGGGCGGCAGGCAGGAGGAGGGAGGTGCCCAGGGAGAGCTGGCAGCAGGGGCCAGGGCCCAGATCTCCCAGGTAAGTGCTGGAAGGGCCACACGAGGGTGGCAGCAGGGAGTTAAATTCCCACCTGGGGGAGCCTGGAGCAGATCCAGAGCTGTGGGAAGGGCCTGCTGATAGGCAGAGCAGGGAGGGAGCAGGTCTGACTAGGCAGACCCTGCTTGTTCACTTCCGGGTACCCGGCTGGAGCCCAGAGGAGAGCAGGGCCTGGGCAAGGAGGTGGGCAAAGCCCGGGGAGCAGGGAGGAAGGACTCGATGTGAGGCCGATGGACCCATTTGTGGGACACTCACACCCCTGAAGGGCAAGACTCTACAGTGACCCACTGGGGTGCCAAAAAGCCAGCTATGCCCTGCCCGGCCCCCAGGGGGCACTGGATACTGAGTCGCTCCACCACCAGAGGGAGGGGCGGGATGGGGGAGGGCAGTGGTCACACTGCGCCCCCAGCAGCAGGTACCTCCAGTTCTCACTGGGACCCGGGGCCTTTCCCCGGGGCCAGTGGGGCAGGCTGGCCTGGGCCCTGTGGGCACGGTGCTGCCCCAGAGACTCAAGCTGCAGCCCCCAGGCGCCGGCAATGCCAGGCAGCCAGCCCAGCATGCTGGGGGTTAGCGATCCATGCAGCCTGGGAGAGTTACCAGGGATAGCCGGGTCAGCGGCCTGCCAGCAGGGCCCGGGCCCAGAGCTGGTGCTCCGGGCTGCCGTGGCAGGGCAGGGTCCGGGATAGGCCTGGGCAAGAAGGAAGCTGCTCTCAGGCTGACGTGCCAGCTCTGAGCTGCTCTGCCCACCAGGTCTGTCGGCGGACGGTGCTCGGCATGGAGGACACGGGGGGACGTACCTGCACGGAGGCCTGCTCTCCAGTGCTTGCCCAGCGGCATGGTCTGGCCGAAGATCTCTGCCGAAATCCGCTTGCAGTCGGTGGAGAACATCTGCAGCACGTCCTGGGAGAAGCTCTGGGGAACAAAGCGGGAGCTGGGCCGGCACCCCTGGGAGAGCCTGGCTTCGCACCCCCACCCTCAGGCACCTGCCAGCTTAGTGCAGCAAGGATGACGCAGTGGGTCCCGGGCACGTGTGCCAGGAAATGGAGCAAAGCCAGCTTCCACCCGGTGCCACCACCCTGGGGCCGGCCCCAGCCCGGCTTCCAGCCGGTGCCACCACCCTGGGGCCGGCCCCACCTCCAGCCTACCTAGCTCAGAGCCAGCACTGCACACTCCACACCACCCATCTGACTAGAGTTGCCACCAGCTGTTCCCCCCTACAACCTGCCCACCTGGATCAGACAGTCCCCTTCCCCGGGTCCCAGCTGGCATCGCCCCCCCCGCCCTGCCCCCTCCCCCGGGTCCAAGCTGGCATCGCCCCCCCAGCCCTGCCCCGCGAGAATAGGGCTGGGGACAGGAAGGTGCTCCGACCCTCCATGCAGGAGTTTCCAGTCCGTGCCCAGCTCTGTGGCACAGCTCCCCGGGCTCGCCAGAGGAGGGCTGTGGCTCAGAGAGGAATGGGCTGGCCCGAGGCAGGGCCCCTGCCCTGAAGCCCCGGGACCCGAACCCTACGCAGTCACCGTGAGGCGCTGCAGCGCTCCCAGGTAGCGCGAGGCAGGGCAGGTCCCTTACCTGGATGCTGGCAGCGGTGGAATGGATCTGTAGGCTCAGCTGCCACTCCTGGTGGGAGCCCAGGGCTGGCTGCACCCACCTGGGGCTGTCCCCGCCCTCAGGGAAGGCCCCACTCACGAGCTCTGCCAACCTGGTGGTCTCTGCCTTTAACAGCTGCAGAGGAGAGGAAGACATGAGGCCCTGAGCCTAGCCATGGCCAAAGAGAGCTTGGCTGGGGGCCAGCTGCAGCCCTCCCCCGGCCTGGGATCCCAGCCCCAACCCCTCCGCTGCCAACTTCCTTTCCCACGGGCCAGCTGCACCCGTGGAGCTCTGGCACTCTACAGGGAGGGACTCCAGCTTGGGAGCTGGGGGTCGGGTCCCTGTAGCTGTGGGAGGGAGAGGCCCCAGGCCCAGACAGCATCTCCCTGGCTGAGGGTCCCAGCCCGAGGAAGCGTCCCAGGAGCTGTACTTGCCTGGAGATCTCCCTGGGTGACGAGCAGGAACGGGCAGAGGGACCAGGACGCAAGGTGCTGATAGGCCTTGGCCATGAGCCAGGAGCAGGAGGCCTGCCCTGTGGCCAGGCAGCGAGTCAGCAGCTCCAGCCGGAGACTTGGGGAGACGAGGTTGCCGCTCGCTGCAGGGCAGGACAATGGGTTAATGGTCAAAGCCAGGAGACCCCGAGGAGCAGAGTGAGCTGGGGCAGGGGAGAGCCCAGGGGGATGGGGATTCGGGGGGGGAGGCAGTCCCAGGGGTGGCCCAGGAGGTGGGGGGGGGGCAGCGCTGGGGTGGGGGGGGCGCCGGGCAGTGCCTGGGGCTGGGAGGGGCCGGTGTGGGGGTTGGGGGGCCAGGAAGTGTCAGGGGCAGCCTTAGGGTCGTGGGAGGGGGGCCAGGCAGCACCAGGGGCAGCCCCTGACATAGGGGTGGGATGGGCAGCACCGGGGGTGGCCCTGGGGGTGGGGGGCACAGGTCGTGCCAGGGCCCTAGAAGCTGATTTCTCTGCAGAGCACTGGGGCGTGTCCCCTCCGTGAGAAGGAGCCACCCCCCACGGTGAGCAACTCCTCTGGCTGATACAGAACCCTCTTCCGCCTCCGAGTCTCCAGCCCTGCAGCCGAGAGAACCCTGGCGTCCGGGCAGGGCCTCACTCACCAGTCCTTGCAGCGAGTGGAGGCTCCAGGCATTTCAGGGCGAAGGCCAGGGGAGGGTGGAGCTCCCGGAGCAGCTGGGCTGTCCTGCTGTGCGCTGTGCCCACTGTCCTGGGTCCAGGCACGCACTTATCGCTGAGGCTGGAACCCAGGGCCTGGCAGAACCCTGGGGAGAGAAGAGAGCACCACGGTGGGGGAGGGAGATGCTGCTGCCACTGGGCCCAACGGGGAGCACACTGGGGCCCTGAAACTCCCTGCCCCGTCCCCCAGTGGTCACTGCAGAGCCTCCCCACTCCCAGCATGCCCCCAAAATACCCCACGCAGGGCCCCCTGTTCCCAGAGCCCCTCCAGCCCCAGTGCTGCAGCCAGGCCTTCGCAAAGGACTCCAGTCGGCCCCAGGGCCTCCAGGCCAGCAGCCCCTGGGCCTTACCTCGGTCCCAGCTCTGGAAGACGCCCTGAGAGATCAGCCACTGGCAGAGGTGCTGCAGCGCCGCCTTGCACTCCGGGGGCACGCGGGCTGCAAGCAAACACAGGGGTGAGCACCAGGGCAGGCACAGCCCCGGGGAAGGAGGAGGGGATCAGGCCAGGCCAGTCAGCCCTTGGCTCCTGCGGAGCCAGATACTGCCAGGGTGGGGCAAACTCCTGGCCTGAGACTCCAATTCCTGCACCATAGGCCACGCCGCAGCCCTGATGGGAAGGCTATCTGGGCACCAAAACATTCACCTGGATGGGAGCCAGCACCCCCAGAAGGGAGACGCACCGTGTTCCAAACCCCGCCCACTCCCCCGAGCCAGCCAGGCCCTGCCCTGAGGCCAGATCAGAGCCAGCACCCCACAGAGTGGAAAGACCCCATGTCCTATTACCTGCCCCCCGATCCAGCCTGTCCCTTGCCCCAGGGCTGGATGGGAGCCAGCACCCCCTGGAGGGGAAAGACCCTGTGCCCCATTCCCAACCCGGCCCCAACCCTGGGGCTGGATCGGAGCCAGCGTCCCCTAGAGGGGAACGGCTCCACGTCCCATTCCCCGCCGCCCCCCGGCACTCACCCTGACTCAGCGCCTGGCTCAGGTCCTGCGCCAGCGTGGTTGCTGCCCTTTCTGTGCACTGCGGCAGGCCTCCGAAGGGCTGTGCCTGGTCCTGCCGCAGCTCCAGGCGATGGGCCAGCGAGGCGGCCGTGGCCTCCCAGAAGAGTGGGCGGTACTGCGCATACAGAACCTCGGCAGCCTCCGAGTAGGAAGCATCCAGCCAGCGCACGGACTTCCAGCTGGGCAGGGAGGCTGAGCTCAGCCTCTCGTCCAGGCCCGGGCTGGCTGCCGGCACCACTGGGGGCTCCTGGCCCTCCTCTGCCGGGGGCTTCTCCTGCTTGGGCCTCTTGAGCACATGGTGCCAGAGGGTGTCAGTGGAGGCCACCAGGACTCCCAGAACAAGGTCCAGGAGCTCCTTGTCCTCCCTGCACAGTGCCTGCAGCTCCTCGGGGAGGCTCGGCAGCCCCTCCACTGTGGGGGGCCCAGGGGACCCCATATCTGTTTCGCTGCTGCTGTGGTCCAGGGCCCAAGGCACCACAGCATGCTCCCAGTGCACCTGTTCCAGGCTGTCCCCCTGTGCCCGCCGCACGAGGAGCTGGTGGAGTCTGTGGGCGGCCAGCCTGCCTCTCTCGGCTGCCAGCATGCCCAGCACCCGCCCAATGGGATAGGCCTGAGCGCCACCCCCCACCTCCCCTTTGCGCTGGAGTGGAGTGGCGGGATCAGCCCCCGGCTCGCTGGAGGCCCGCTCCAGGGCCTGGTCGCTCAGCACTTGGTTGTAGATCTCCAGGCCCTGGAACAGGTCGGAGACCTGGGCAGGGGAGACGGCGGCGGGGCTGGCCCGTGCCAGGCAGTGCAGCAGCCCCTCCAGGTAGCGCTCCGCCAGGCGGGTGGCGTGCAGGGCCAGCAGGCCCAGCACCCCCTGCATGTGCCTCACCGACTCGTGACGCTGCAGCAGCAGCCCCCGCAGCCAGGGGTCGCTGCGCATCTTGTGCTGCAGCCTGCTCCAGTGGCCGGTGTGAGTCCGCAGCTCCTCACAGAGCCCCCTGAGCGGCCTGCTCCCCGCAGGGTCCCCTCCCCAGTCCTGCAGCGCCAGGAGAGCCAGGAGGTGGCGGACGAAGTCCGAGGCCCCTTTCAGGCGGCGGCTGTACTCGCGGGAGAGGCGGAGGTGATGGCGGTGCTGCACCAGGGCGTGCAAGGCGGCACAGCGCTTGGCCACGCTGGGGTAGACGGGGTGGTAGGAGAAGGCGCCCTGGGCCGTCTCACCGGCCGCCGGCTTGACGTGGCCTTGGAAGGTCTCCGTGCGGGGGTTCTCCTGCACGCGGAGGCAGCGGCTGAGCCCCAGCAAGCTGTGCTCCACCTGGGCCAAGCAGGCCAGGGCGCCGGGCGAGTCCTCCTCGTCGCTGTCGTAGGCCCCGGCGCCGGCGTGCCTCGGCTGCAGGAGGCGTTGCACACTGGGGTTCACGCAGCTCCACAGCAGGGCCTCCGCCTTCTGCAGGGACCTGGCAAAGCCGCTCAGGGAGCTGCGGCCTGCAAGACACGGAGCCTGGAGATGGGAGGAGGCAGCTGCAGCCCCAGGGAACCCCCGTAACCTCCCGCAGCGGCGAAAGCAGAGCCAGGCTGGGGCTGAATGGAGAGAGCCCAATACGTAGGGGGAGCAGAGATATGCCCCCCAACGGTCCATCATGCTCCTGTAGATGTGCCCCCAACACTCCCTAGGACACCCCCAGCTCCAGTGGCCTGGGGTATGGAGAACCACAAGGCACCTGCCTTATAGCCCCTGGACCACCCGTAATTACCCCATCCTCAACCCACCACTCCCACACTTGTCTTTGGGGAACCCCCGACACCCCTGCCATGGGGAAAGGAGCTAGATCCGTCACTCGCCTGGCTGCTGGGGACACCAACTGTGCCTTGGAGGGCCCGCACTGTTCAACAGAACAGGGGTAGAGGTGAACACCCACAGTGCCAGGGATGCAGAGGGACAAAGGGGAAGCTCCTGCATAGCTCTGTCTCCCCTGCTCCCGCTGCTGTCGGGGCTGTGACACAAGGCTGCAGGTCACCCACTGCCACCTTCAGCTCCTCGTTCTCTTCCCTGCTGCCAGCCCCCTGCCTGCCTCCCCTCTGCACTCTCTCAGCCTGCACTGCTTCTTATCCTCCCCCATCGCTGCCTCTGCAGCTGCCCTTCCCCTGCCAGTAATGCCCAGGGATTAAATGGCCCAGACTGAACAAAAGGAGCTGCAGGAAAGAGGCACAAATGCAATTAAAGGATCAAGAGACTAAAAAGAGCAGCCACCCCGCCCCAGGTGTCTACCTGAGCTGGCAGCAGCCAAGCATGCCCTGGCACTGCAGCGAGCGGCCCAGGCCACCACAGGCTGCCAAGGAGTTGCTGTCACAGCCCTCGATTGGGGTTTATGTTCTCTGCTTTCAATGGAGACTTTGGTGTCCAGCTCTCCTCCTGCCCGAACCTGTCATGGTGTGGTGCTGCCCAGCCACACAGAGTTACTGTCCTCACCTGAGTCTGCTGACTCCTCTCGCTCCCCGTGCCCATCGGCGGGAGACACCTTCTTGGGCCCCACCAGCGAGCTCAGCGGCGGCAGGATGGAGCCCGAGGCCTGCGACATGCGCGACATGATGAGGATGAAGACAGCATTCAGGCCAATGCCGTCTGCTTCGATCATCTGCAAGAGCCAAGGGTTGGTGGGTCAACCTCAGCATTGTCCGCAGAGGCAGCCGCCAGCTTAGTTGACTCCGACCCTGACCCCTCCTAAGGACTGCAGCACCATCTCCTGACAGCCCTAGTCACACGGACCTTGGCTGCCACCTTAGGGCAGTGCCCCAGGCCCCAACCTCCACGTGCAGGGGACGGGCACCCAGGAACTGAGGGTGTGTCTACACTGCAGTGTAAATCCAGGGTTTGAACTCAGCCTCAAGACTAACCCCCTTCTGCCTACACACCAATCATGCTAACCCAGGGTCCCGGGACCCCACCGGGGTGGAGGACCTGAGCCTCAGTCAACCTTGGAGCCAGGGTTCAAGCCCTGTTGCTTTGCAGTGTAGATGCAGCCCCACTGGACTCATGCTCTGGCAGTGTGCCAAAAGTAGCCACAATCCCAAGCCCTGACTTTCTTTTTCCTCTGGACAAAGCAGCTTCGGCGGCCAGTCAAGTTTCCCCACGCTGCCCCAGGAACAGAGGGCTCCAGCGGCCACGGTTTGGGAGGGTGCAAGAACTCTGGGGTATGGGCGGTTGGCCTCAGGCCTGCATAATGCCGTGTAGATGCCGACACACCTCAGGGCGTAACAGCTCCACACCCGGGCTTACAGACGAGTGTGGACGCTCAGGGCCAGGGTCTGCTGACTTGAGCTCACGCTGCAGTGGAGACAGACCAGAACGGCCCCCCGGCATGTGCTGATGCCCAGGGCGGGGGGGGGGGGGCAGCTCAGCCAGGGAGACACGTTCCCACACAGCCCGGGCCGGGGGGCAGCTCAGCCAGGGAGACACGTTCCCACACAGCCCGGGCCGGGGGGCAGCTCAGCCAGGGAGACACGTTCCCACACAGCCCCGGCCCGGGCCGGGGGGCAGCTCAGCCAGGGAGACACGTTCCCACACAGCCCGGGCCGGGGGGCAGCTCAGCCAGGGAGACACGTTCCCACACAGCCCCGGGGCGGGCCGGGGGGCAGCTCAGCCAGGGAGACACGTTCCCACACAGCCCGGGCCGGGCCGGGGGGCAGCGGGCCGGGGTGGTTACAAGGGGCGAGTAGGGCTACGAATGGGGGCCCTGCAGATCCCCCCCGCGCCCTGCCCTCTGCTGTCAGCCCCCTCAACGCCCGCCCGGCCCCCCTTTCCCCGCTGGGGGGCCACAGCCCCCCGCAGCCTCCACGTGCTGCGGCTTTGGGCCCTAGGGGGCTGGGGGGCGGGGCAAGAGGCCGGGGGGCGTGGCGCCGGCAGGGGGCGTGGCGCGCCCGGAATTGGCCCCGCCTCCGCGTCCACCCGGGCACTTCAGCGGGCACGCGCGGCCCGCGGTAGCCATGGTAACCGGCAGCTCCGCGGCCGGCCGGAGGCTCCTCGGGCCCGCGCCGGGGTCCCTGGTGGCCGCAGAGCGGCGGCCGCGCCAGCCCCGCTCGGCCCCGACACTCACCGGCCGCCGCCGCTAGCCGACCCGCCCCAGCTCGGGCGGGGAGCCAAGACCCAATCAGCGGGCGAGGAACTGGCACGTGACGAGGGTCCGCCGGCTTCTGCCCCCCCCGCCCGCTCTGTCACGTGATAAGGGAAGCTTGTGTCCGGCCACGTGAGGACGGGGGTGGGCGGGGCCCGGAGGGCGTATCTGCCCCTCCCCCGCCCGGTTTGCCCCACGGCGGAGGGGGCTGGGCTGTGTGGCAGGGCTCAGGAGCAGGCCCCACCATCGCCAACCTGTGGAACTCCCTGCTGCGCCCTCTGCAGCTAGCCAGACACTGCCCCTCCCATGAGCCCCCGAGATACCCCCGGCTGAACCCCCATGTCACCCTTGACTGAATGCCCTGTCAGACCCCTATGAGTCCCCCATGATTCCCCAGGGTCACCTCTGAGTGAACCCTACATAGCCCCCCATGAGCCCCCGTGTCACCCCCGACTGAACCCCCCATGTCACCCTTGACTGAATACCCTGTCACACCCCTATGAGTCCCCCATGATTCCCCCGGGTCACCTCTGAGTGAACCCTACATAGCCCCCCATGAGCCCCCATGTCACCCTTGACTGAATGCCCTGTCACACCCCATGAGTCCCCCATGATTCCCCGGGGTCACCTCTGAGTGAACCCTACATAGCCCCCCATGAGCCCCCGTGTCACCCCCGACTGAACCCCCCATGTCACCCTTGACTGAATGCCCTGTCAGACCCCTATGAGTCCCCCATGATTCCCCAGGGTCACCTCTGAGTGAACCCTACATAGCCCCCCATGAGCCCCCATGTCACCCTTGACTGAATGCCCTGTCACACCCCATGAGTCCCCCATGATTCCCCCGGGTCACCTCTGAGTGAACCCTACATAGCCCCCCATGAGCCCCCGTGTCACCCCCGACTGAACCCCCCATGTCACCCTTGACTGAATGCCCTGTCACACCCCTATGAGTCCCCCATGATTCCCCAGGGTCACCTCTGAGTGAACCCTACATAGCCCCCATGTCACCCCCGACTGAATGCCCTGTCTCACCCCTATGAGTCCCCCATGATTCCCCGGGGTCACCTCTGAGTGAACCCTACATAGCCCCCCATGAGCCCCCATGTCACCCTTGACTGAATGCCCTGTCACACCCCATGAGTCCCCCATGATTCCCTCGGGTCACCTCTGAGTGAACCCTACATAGCCCCCCATGTCACCCCAACTGAACCCCCCATGTCACCCTTGACTGAATGCCCTGTCACACCCCTATGAGTCCCCCATGATTCCCTCGGGTCACCTCTGAGTGAACCCTACATAGCCCCCCATGAGCCCCCATGTCACCCTTGACTGAATGCCCTGTCACACCCCATGAGTCCCCCATGATTCCCTCGGGTCACCTCTGAGTGAACCCTACATAGCCCCCCATGTCACCCCAACTGAACCCCCCATGTCACCCTTGACTGAATGCCCTGTCACACCCCTATGAGTCCCCCATGATTCCCTCGGGTCACCTCTGAGTGAACCCTACATAGCCCTCCATGAGCCCCCATGTCACCCTTGACTGAATGCCCTGTCACACCCCATGAGTCCCCCATGATTCCCTAGGGTCACCTCTGAGTGAACCCAACATAGCCCCCATGTCACCCCCGACTGAACCCGCCATGTCACCCTTGACTGAATGCCTTGTCTCACCCCTATGAGTCCCCCATGATTCCCCCAGGTCACCTCTGAGTGAACCCTACATAGCCCCCCATGAGCCTCCATGTCACCCCAACTGAACCCCTGACACACCCCCACAGAGCTCCCCATGTTACCCCC
Organism: Lepidochelys kempii; assembly: GCF_965140285.1. Taxonomy (NCBI): domain Eukaryota; kingdom Metazoa; phylum Chordata; order Testudines; family Cheloniidae; genus Lepidochelys; species Lepidochelys kempii. The sequence goes on from NC_136383.1 coordinate 141,720,333, forward strand.
AACTGAATCGCCCATGTCACCCTTGACTGAAAGCCCTGCCAAACCCCTATGAGTCCCCCATGATTCCCCCGGCTCATCTCTGAGTGAACCCTACATAGCCCCCCATGAGCCCCCATGTCACCCCAACTGAACCCCCATGTCACCCTTGACTGAATGCCCTGTCACACCCCTATGAGTCTCCCATGATTCCCTGGGGTCACCTCTGAGTGAACCCTACATAGCCCCCCATGTCACCCCTGACTGAACCGCCCATGACACCCCTGCAGAGCCCCCATGAGCCCCCATGTCACCCCAACTGAACCCGTGACACACCCACAGAGCTCCCCATGTCACCCCGACTGAACCGCCCATGACACCCCTGCAGAGAACCCATGTCACCCCAACTGAACCCCTGTGACACCCCCACAGAGCTCCCCATGAGCCCCCATGTCACCCCTGACTGAACGCCCATGACACTCCCTACAAAGCGCCGCCATAATACCCCCCCAGGGCCCCTTGCAACACCTCAACTGAACCCCCCACAACAGCCCCCTTGAGCCTCCTGTGACATTCCCTCCAGAGCCCCCCTCCAGAGAGCCCGCTGCTGAACCCCCTACAGAGCTACCCCGATGGCCCCTCATGATGCCCCCTGCAGAGCTCCCTGCAACACCCCCCTGCAGAGCCTCTGGCCAACCCCCCCGACTTCCCATGCAGAACCCTCTGCAGCAGCCTGGTAGAGATCCCCATGTTCCCCATAAGTTATGATGCCCCCTGCAGAAGGTGCTGGGCAGAATCTGTGTCTGGGCCCCTTGGATAAGCTGCTGTAGCCAGTGACTGCCGGAGCCCTGCTGCTACTTGCCCCACAGTGCGCTCTTCGGGGCAGAGACCGGTTGGGCCTTCTCTGCCTAGCCTTCCCCAGACCCCTCCAGAAACAAGTTACCCAAGGCCTGGGTAAGGACTTAGCAGGGAGGGTCAGGGTTGCTGGGCTGGCCCTCAGCTGGGGCTTTCTCCTCCCTCCCTGCACAGCCTGCGTTGTGGGACCTTTGCACTTTGCCGACTAGATTGATGTGGTTCAACCAGGAGGCAGGCCTGCCCCGTAGGTGTGCCCACTGGCCTGCTCCAGCGCAGCAGGGGGGAGTGTCAGGCTAGCAGGGCTCCCAGATTTATCTGGCACAGGAGTGTCTCTCTTTCTATAATGACAGGTTTCAGAGTAGCAGCCGTGTTAGTCTGTATTCGCAAAAAGAAAAGGAGGACTTGTGGCACCTTAGAGACTAACCAATTTATTTGAGCATAAGCTTGCGTGAGCTACAGCTCACTGCACCCAATGAAGTGAGCTGTAGCTCACAAAAGCTTATGCTCAAATAAATTGGTTAGTCTCTAAGGTGTCACAAGTCCTCCTTTTCTCTTTCTATACTTCTGCTCCCTGTTCTAGTGGGGCTGATCATGGGTGACACCAGCTCCAAGGTCTCCCAGGCACTGCCAGCCCCTTCCCTCAGTGGCTGCTTTATACATGAAGGGAGTGGACTGAAAGCCAAGAGTATCCTGAGGTCTAATCCCTGCCAATCTCCTCATTTAGTGTGGGCCACCGGGTCAGTTGCTTGGCCTACTTAGCCCAGCCAGCCAGGCCTCCCTGAACACACACAGGATCTACTCTCTGAGAGAGCAGGGGTGCCTGGTAACCCCATCTGGGCATTGTTCTGGAAGAAAGACTTCCTGACTCTCCCCCGCTCCCTGACCTCCCCACCTGGGGAAGCTGGGTCCAGGCTCAGTGTTGCTGATCCTCCCCTTCAGTTAGTGCTGGGCTCAGTAGGTGCTGGGGTGTGGAGGGCAGCTGCCTGGGTGACCACAGGGGGCTAGCGATGAAGGGAGGGAGAGCCTGAGCGGGGATGGGCCATGGCTTGGGTCTGCTGGGGCTTCTGACGTGTTCTTGCAAAGACTGGCTTTCTGCTCTTTGGTGAAGTTCTCCAAAGCAGTGCGGGGTCACTTGAGCCTTGTCCAGGGTGTGTGCACGTGTCGGGGGGGCGGGCCCATGTGCACACTGGAGGGTGGGCGGGGGGGGCACGCATGGGAAGGTGTGTTCAAGGATACGTGGGCCAGTGCTAGGCTGGGGGGTGGTACCTGCATTGCAAGGTTTAGAGTGTGCACACATGCGTGGGTGTATGTGTGTGCAGGAGCCGGTGGGGGTGCTCGTGGTGGGTGGGGGCCTGGCAGGCGTGCATGTGCGGGATCACCCATCCCCTGCACCAGGAAAAGCCGCTGGACGGGCTTGGCTTCATCAGTCCTGCCTCCCCCAACTCCCCAGGAGCAGCAAGCGCCTGGACTCTGCTCATTTCTAACTGAACTCTCCCTCCCTCTCCCCGTCAGCAAGGGGCAGGCAGGCAGGGAAGGGGGCGAGGAAGCTGAAGTGGTCAGAGACCTGCACTTTGCTAGAGAGGCCACAGAGATGACACTGGTCCCTGCGGGGCTCGCAATCCATCACCTGTCCCCTGTGAGGAAGCTCCTGGGGGAAGCCCTTCAGCTGGGACCTGGGTTTAACGATGACAGGGGAGGGGCTTTAGGTGTGGGGGAGGAGAGGATAATGGGGAAAGCCCAGCGGTTGGCCCCAGGGCTGAGCGACTGAGTCCTGGCCCTCACTGCCCACCTGCCCCAGCCCAGCTCAGGAACCCCATTCTCTGGCTCCCTAGTTCGGTGCCCCCCACTCCTTTGCTCCTCTGCTCCTTTCTCCCCTTCCCTGCACCCCTCTCCCCCCTCCAGCCTACCCCCTTTGCTGCACCCCTCCAGGCCTACAGCCAGCACAACAGGCCTGGCTGCCGATTGCAGTTCTGTCACATTCCCACAGAAATCAAGACCAATAGATCAGCCACTCGGACAAGCCACCCAGCTGCACTCTGCCTGCACGTCTCCCCGCCTGAGCCCAGAGTGTGCGTCCATCCCAGAGACAGGGCTATGCACCCACCCTGTCACCTAGGGAAGCCACCTCTGTGCTTTGTGACTCATGGCCACATGTCTGTGTAACCCTGAGTTCAGGGCGCTGCTGGGCAGGATGGAGGCATGCCTGCTGCAGGAGCAGGGGGTAGAGAGGTGCAGGGATGGGCGGCAGAGGGTTGCAGCAGTGGAGGAGGGGCGAAGGGGCAGAGAGCGAAAGGGGGTGGGGGACTAGGGAACGAGAAAAGGATGGGGTGCAGTGAAGGGGGATGGAAGAGTGCCGCAATGGGGTGCAGCAAAGGGTGCACAGGGAAGGGGGGTAGAGGGTTGCAGCAAAGCAATGGGGAATGGGAGAAGGGACAGAGGGGTGCAGTGAAAGGGGTTTTGGGGGTGCAGGGAAGGGAGATGGAGGGGTGCAGCAATGGGGAGGAGAAGGGGCTGAGGGGTGCAGTGAAGGGGGACGGAGGGACAGAGGGGTGCAGTGAAGGGGGTTTTGGGGGTACAGGGAAGGGCGATAGAGGGGTGCAGCAAAGGGGGCACAGGGAAGGGTGCAGGGGGTGTAGCAATGGAGAAGCAAGGAAGGGGGGCAGAGGGAGGCAGTTTCTTATTGGTCAGAAGAAACAAGGGAGCCAGGACAGGTGGCGTGCTCCCATGCAGAGGGGTGGGGGACACCGAACTAGGGAACCAGAGAACTGGATTCCACAGCTGGGCTGGGGCAGGTGGGCAGCAAGGACCAGGAGTCAGTCCCTCAGCCTTGGGGCTAACCGCTGGGCTTTCCCCATTATCCATCTCTCCTCCCCACACCTAGAGCTCCCCCTCCCTGCATGCACACACCTGTGTGACGCCTGGGTCCCAACTTGGACTGGGGGAGATGGACCGGTGCACGACCTTGCTGCCCACTCCCTTGCCCTGCCCTGGCCGTGTCGAGGCACAGGAAGGGTGGGTTTGTGGCAGGATGTAGCTGAACCTGGTGCTGCTCCTGGCTTTCCTGGTACTTGTGGGGAGATGTTCCCATCTGACGGCTCCCCAAAGGGGCATAGTGCACATGGGCTGGGGGCCAGGACTCCTTGCAGCTTTGGTCGTGACTCAGTGCCTCTGAGCCCTGTGCTGCTTTGCTCACCGCCTTTCCTGCGGAGCTTGGCATTGGTGTCTGTCTCCATTAGAACCCTAACTCCTGCCATGTGCCCCGTGTGTCAGTTCTCAGAGCTCTTTACAGACCAACTAATCCTGGGTAACTGACTAACCTCCCACCTCCAGGGCAACAGCACTGTCCCCACTTTACAGAGGGAAACTGAGGCATGGGGCACGGGGCTGGCCTGCTGCAGGCCAGGCCCATTGGTGTGCAGTGGGATCCCAATGCCAGGGCCTAGCTTCCAGCCCACCCCTCTCTCCAGAGGACACTGCTTCTCCGGGTAGCTGGCATTCTGCCCGGAGAGCCATTGCCAGCTGGGGCTGACGACTGGGTACAAGTGACTTGTGTCTCCTCTTGCTGGGTTGGGGGGAGAATTTCAGGGGGTGCCTGGGCAGATGAAGGGTTAGGGGGGCGGGATGCTGGGGATCCACTCTCCCTTGTTCATGTTGTCCCAGACTGGGGTCCCCTCCAGTTGCTTATATAGCAAATCAAGCTATTTGGAGTCCAGCCATAGATGCGTCTGTCCCTGGGGAAGGACCCTCTTGGCTCCCTAGTCAGCTCAGTACCTGGGGCTCGCCAATGATCCCACCCATAGGACTGTGGTGTGTTGGAGACATTCACCCCCTTGCCTGGCCTGAGAAACACCCAGCCCTCAAGGGCGAGAACTCCCTGTGCCAGCTGGGGCCCCATGTAACAGGGCTGCTGTGAGGTTGGCTCAGCCTTCCCTCCAATCCCCAGTGACTGGCCTCAGTCCCCTGCTCCCACTGGCACCCCAAAAAGACACAGCGCAGACGCAGGGCTCCCCTCAGTCCTCACCTCAAGGTAAGCCTTCCTGCGGCTTCTCTCTAGGCTGTTCTCCTTGTCCATGGTGGGTCAGCAACGGCCCCAGGCAGCTGCCCGCTGCTAAAGGCAGAGAGAAATGAGCTTAATAACAGCTCTAATCAGCTCCTAATCCGGGCAGTCCCGGAGAGGGGGCGGGCAGGCAGGCAGTCCTCCTCTCCAGAGCAGCCCTCCGAGCACATCCAGCCCTCTGGGGATCCCGCCTGGGTGCTGGGGAACCGCAAACTCACATTAGCTCCCTGCCTGCAGTTACAGTATTGTCCTCAGTTGCCCGTCCCGTGTGTGACTGAAGGGTGCCCTGTGAGCACTGGGCCTACCCACCCCATGTGCTATTGCAGGGTTCCCCCTGGGCTTGCCCACACCTCGAATAGTGTGTGCTGCTTGGTGTCATGCCACGTGAAACAAAGTACTGGACTGGGAGGAAAGCACAGAGGGCAAGCGATTGTGGGTCTGAAACAGCGTCTATATGAGGAGAGATGAAAACGACGGAAGAGAGACGACGCAGGGGAGATATGAGGGAGGCCTATAAAATCCTGACGGGGGCGGGAGAAAGGAAAGAAGGACGAGTTATTTACCCTTCTCGTAACCCAAGAACCAGGGGCCACCCAATGCAATGAATGGGCAGCGGGTTTCAAACAAGCCGGAGGAAGGGTTCCTTCCCTCGGCGCGCAGTCGACCCGGGGAACTCCTTGCCTGGGGACGCCGCGGCGGCTGAAAGCACAACTGGGTTAACAACAGAGCGAGGTAAGTTCACGGAGGGCCGCAGAGTATCAGGGCTGGACCCGACCCCCCTGCTCAAAGCAGGGCCAGACCCCAGTTTCTGCCCCGCTCCCTGGCTGGGCCCGCAAGGATTGAACTCCCAGCCCCGGGTTCAGCAGGCCCCCGCTCAGGGGATCAGAGGCCGTTCCGGGCGGGGGGACAGGAGGCCACTGGGCCCCACGGGCCAGGCCCCGGTTTGCCAGCGCCGGGCCGGGGCGGGTCACGCCAGGGCTGACCCCGCCTGGCCGCTCCCCGTGTCCCTGCCCGGAGCCCTGGCAACGCGCCGCGCCGCCCTCAGCAAAGATGGCGGGCTCGGGGCCCGCGGGCCCTCCCCGCCCTAGCAAAGATGGCGGGCTCGGGGCTCTCCGGCCCTCCCCGCCCCTAGCAAAGATGGCGGGCTCGGGGCTCTCCGGCCCTCCCCGCCCCTAGCAAAGATGGCGGGCTCGGGGCTCTCCGGCCCTCCCCGCCCCTAGCAAAGATGGCGGCCTCGGGGCTCTCCGGCCCTCCCCGCCCCTAGCAAAGATGGCGGGCTCGGGGCTCTCCGGCCCTCCCCGCCCCTAGCAAAGATGGCGGCCTCGGGGCTCTCCGGCCCTCCCCGCCCCTAACAAAGATGGCGGGCTCGGGGCTCTCCGGCCCTCCCCGCCCCTAGCAAAGATGGCGGGCTCGGGGCTCTCCGGCCCTCCCCGCCCCTAGCAAAGATGGCGGGCTCGGGGCTCTCCGGCCCTCCCCGCCCCTAGCAAAGATGGCGTCAGCAGACGGCGGGGTGGACTCCTGTGACTGTGTCCGGTTCCGCACGGCGCAGAGGATTGTGGGGTGGGCTGAGGGGGATGTTTCTGGTGAGGGAGGGAGGCCGCCCCTCCCTGGGCTGATGCCGAACGCGGGACTCGGGGAGGCGGGAGCCCCCGGGGGCCGGAGCGGGGTGAGTGAGGGGAGTCTGAAGGGCTGGGTGTGGGGGGGGTTGGGGCGGTGAGGGGGGTCTGAGGGGCTGGGTGTGGGGGGGGGTTGGGGCGGTGAGGGGGGGTCTGAGGGGCTGGGTGTGGGGGGGGGTTGGGGCGGTGAGGGGGGGTCTGAGGGGCTGGGTGTGGGGGGGGTTGGGGCGGTGAGGGGGGGTCTGAGGGGCTGGGTGTGGGGGGGGGTTGGGGCGGTGAGGGGGGGTCTGAGGGGCTGGGTGTGGGGGGGGTTGGGGCGGTGAGGGGGGGTCTGAAGGGCTGGGGGGGGGTTGGGGCGGTGAGGGGGGGGTCTGAGGGGCTGGGTGTGGGGGGGGTTGGGGCGGTGAGGGGGGGTCTGAGGGGCTGGGTGTGGGGGGGTTGGGGCGGTGAGGGGGGGTCTGAGGGGCTGGGTGTGGGGGGGGGTTGGGGCGGTGAGGGGGGTCTGAAGGGCTGGGTGTGGGGGGGGTTGGGGCGGTGAGGGGGGGTCTGAAGGGCTGGGGGTGGGGGGGTTGGGGCGGTGAGGGGGGGGTCTGAGGGGCTGGGGATGAGGGGGGTTGGGGCGGTGAGGGGGGGTCTGAAGGGCTGGGTGTGGGGGGGGGTTGGGGCGGTGAGGGGGGGTCTGAAGGGCTGGGGGGGGGGGGGGGTTGGGGCGGTGAGGGGGGGGTCTGAGGGGCTGGGTGTGGGGGGGGTTGGGGCGGTGAGGGGGGGTCTGAAGGGCTGGGGGGGGCTTGGGGCGGTGAGGGGGGGGTCTGAAGGGCTGGGGTTGGGGGGGTTGGGGCGGTGGGGGGGGGTCTGAAGGGCTGGGTGTGGGGGGGGTTGGGGCGGTGAGGGGGGGTCTGAGGGGCTGGAGGTGGGGGGGGTTGGGGCGGTGAGGGGGGGTCTGAGGGGCTGGGTGTGGGGGGGGGTTGGGGGCGTGAGGGGGGGTCTGAGGGGCTGGGTGTGGGGGGGGGTTGGGGCGGTGAGGGGGGTCTGAAGGGCTGGGTGTGGGGGGGTTGGGGCGGTGAGGGGGGGTCTGAAGGGCTGGGGGTGGGGGGGTTGGGGGCGGTGAGGGGGGGTCTGAGGGGCTGGGGATGAGGGGGGTTGGGGCGGTGAGGGGGGGTCTGAAGGGCTGGGTGTGGGGGGGGGGTTGGGGCGGTGAGGGGGGGTCTGAAGGGCTGGGTGTGTGGGGGGGGTTGGGGCGGTGAGGGGGGGTCTGAGGGGCTGGGTGTGGGGGGGGTTGGGGCGGTGAGGGGGAGTCTGAAGGGTGGCTGTGTGGGGGGGGGTTGGGGCGGTGAGGGGGATCTGAAGGGCTGGAGGTGGGGGGGGTTGGGGCGGTGAGGGGGGGTCTGAGGGGCTGGGTGTGGGGGGTTGGGGCGGTGAGGGGGGGGTCTGAGGGGCTGGAGGTGGGGGGGGTTGGGGCGGTGAGGGGGGGTCTGAGGGGCTGGAGGTGGGGGGGTTGGGGCGTGAGGGGGGGTCTGAAGGGCTGGGTGTGGGGGGGGTTGGGGCGGTGAGGGGGGATCTGAAGGGCTGGGTGTGGGGGGGGGTTGGGGCGGTGAGGGGGGGTCTGAAGGGCTGGGGGTGGGGGGGTTGGGGCGGTGAGGGGGGGTCTGAGGGGCTGGAGGTGGGGGGGGTTGGGGCGGTGAGGGGGGGTCTGAAGGGCTGGGTGTGGGGGGGGTTGGGGCGGTGAGGGGGGTCTGAAGGGCTGGGGGTGGGGGGGTTGGGGCGGTGGGGGGGATCTGAAGGGCTGGGGGTGGGGGGGTTGGGGCGGTGGGGGGATCTGAAGAGCTGGGGATGGGGGGTTGGGGCGGTGAGGGGGGATCTGAAGGGCTGGTGTGGGGGGGGGTTGGGGCGGTGAGGGGGGATCTGAAGGGCTGGGTGTGGGGGGGGTTGGGGCGGTGAGGGGGGGTCTGAAGGGCTGGGGGTGGGGGGGTTGGGGCGGTGAGGGGGGATCTGAAGGGCTGAGTGTGGGGGGGTCGGAGGGTTTGAGTGCGAGGGGAGTTGGGGCGGTGCGGGGGGGGTTTGACAGTGGGGGGGTCTGAAGGGCTGGGTGTGTGGGGGGGTGGGGGTGTCTGAGGGTTCGGGTACAGTGGGGGCTTGGGAGGTGGGGGGTGTCTGAAGGGCTGGGTGTGGGGAGGGTTGGGGCGGTGAGGGGGATCTGAAGGGCTGGGTGTGGGGGGGGGTTTGGGGCGGTGAGGGGGGTGTCTGAAGGGCTGGGTGTGGGGGGGGTTGGGGCGGTGAGGGGGTGTCTGAAGGGCTGGGTGTGGGGGGGGGTTGGGGCGGTGAGGGGGGGTTTGGACAGTGGGGGGGTCTGAAGGGCTGGGGTGTGTGGGGGGTGGGGGGTGTCTGAGGGTTCGGGTACAGTGGGGGCTTGGGGAGGTGGGGGTGTCTGAAGGGCTGGTGTGGGGGGGGGTTGGGGCGGTGAGGGGGGTCTGAAGGGCTGGGTGTGGGGAGGGTTGGGGGCGGTGAGGGGGGATCTGAAGGGCTGGGTGTGGGGGGGGGTTGGGGCGGTGAGGGGGGGTTTGGACAGTGGGGGGGTCTGAAGGGCTGGGTGTGTGGGGGGGGTGGGGGGTGTCTGAGGGTTCGGGTACAGTGGGGGCTTGGGGAGGTGGGGGGTGTCTGAAGGGCTGGGTGTGGGGAGGGTTGGGGCGGTGAGGGGGGATCTGAAGGGCTGGGTGTGGGGGGGGGGTTGGGGCGGTGAGGGGGGTGTCTGAAGGGCTGGGTGTGGGGGGGGTTGGGGCGGTGAGGGGGTGTCTGAAGGGCTGGGTGTGGGGGGGGTTGGGGCGGTGAGGGGGGGTTTGGACAGTGGGGGGGTCTGAAGGGCTGGGTGTGTGGGGGGGTGGGGGTGTCTGAGGGTTCGGGTACAGTGGGGGCTTGGGGAGGTGGGGGGTGTCTGAAGGGCTGGGTGTGGGGGGGGGTTGGGGCGGTGAGGGGGGGTCTGAAGGGCTGGGTGTGGGGAGGGTTGGGGCGGTGAGGGGGGATCTGAAGGGCTGGGTGTGGGGGGGGGTTGGGGCGGTGAGGGGGGTTTGGACAGTGGGGGGGTCTGAAGGGCTGGGTGTGTGGGGGGGTGGGGGGGTGTCTGAGGGTTCGGGTACAGTGGGGGCTTGGGGAGGTGGGGGGTGTCTGAAGGGCTGGGGTGTGGGGGGGGGTTGGGGCGGTGAGGGGGATCTGAAGGGCTGGGTGTGGGGGGGGTTGGGGCGGTGAGGGGGGGTTTGGACAGTGGGGGGTCTGAAGGGCTGGGTGTGTGGGGGGGTGGGGGGTGTCTGAGGGTTCGGGTACAGTGGGGGCTTGGGGAGGTGGGGGGTGTCTGAAGGGCTGGGTGTAGGGGGGTTGGGGTGGTGAAGGGGGTCTGAGGGTTTCACTGCGAGGGGGAGGTGGGGGGTGTCTGAGGGTTTGGGTGCAGTGGGGGCTTGGGGAGGTGGGGAAGTCTGGGGACATGCAGGAAGAAAGTAACTCCCGAGCCCCAGGCTGTTCTGCTCAGGGCGTTTGGGGGGAGCCCCCACCCTGTGTTGGGGGGAGGAAGTGATGTTGCCCCCGGCGCCGGCTGGGGGGTTGGCCTACCTGGGGTGCTCCCTGGAGTGAGCGAGCGGTGAGGAGATACGCTGGGCCTGATGCGGGGGTGTCCCCTTGGGAGATCTCTTGGGAGGCGGCGGGGGGGGGGTGCTGGGGCCATGCGTCAGCAGGAGGTGGGTTGGTCTGTTCCCTGGCCTTCCTGACCCTCTGCACGTTCACTTTCGGTCCTGGCCCGCTTGGCTGCTTGCTCACAGCTGCTGTCTTGCAGGGCCCTTCCCGCCGGGGCACTTACCCCTCAGCCTGCTCACCAGCTACGGCTGTGACCCCAGCTTACAGCACCACAAGGAAGAGGTATGTGTCTGCTGTCCCTCTGCCTTCAAGGGAGTGTGTGGGGTGCATCCCTCAAGGGGATCATGGGGCTCCCACCTTCCCAGCCAGACCCCTGGCAACTAGACATGGCTGAGTCTCTTGGGCTGGCTGCCTGGTTTGCAGGCGGGGAGGGGGACCCTGGGCCAGGGCTCTGGGAGAAGCTCATTCCTGCTTCTTCTGTCTGATTTGACCAGAGCTTCAAGTTGTGTAACGGGTGGGCGCAGCAGTGAGCTGGGGGAGGCACTGAGGAACCCCAGCGGGGCTGCTGGAGACCCTGAGTCGCTAGCTGTGGTTCCATCTCCTAGGATCTCAACAACTTCATGGAGAAGCTGATGATGGAGAACCTGTACGGCCCCCCCAACAGTGCCATGAAGTGTAAAGCTGAGGAGATAGCAGGTACGAGGGGGTGGGGAAGGGGAGAGTCGGGGAGGCCAGGGGCTTTTGTGGGTGGACCTTGTGGGGTCAGAAGCTCTTGGAAGCAGCATGTCTCATGTTCCTGTGGAATCAGCCGGTCTCCTCAGGCAGAGCCATCCCTGGCCCCTCCTGACTCCACCCGTGGGCTGCTAACAGTGCACCTGCTCCTGGTGCTTGTATGAGGCACTGCTGTGCCCAGGGCTTCGCGCCCAGGGCTTCGCGCCCTGGCGTATCCCTGCTGCGGGCAGGCTCCCCCCTCCTCACTCGTTTTCACCCCTGCTTCCATGAGCCCTGTCTGATTGCTTCACACAACACACAGTCAGCCTGTGGAACTCCTTGCCAGAGGATGTTGTGAAGGCCAAGACTATAACAGGGCTCCAAAAAGAACTAGATAAGTTAAGGGAGGATAGGCCCATCAGTGGCTATTAGCCAGGATGATGGCCTGAGCTTCTGTTTGCCAGCAGCTGGGAATGGGCGACAGGGGATGGATCACTTGATGATTCCCTGTTCTGTTCATTCCCTCTGGGGCACCTGGTACTGGCCACTGTCGGAAGACAGGATACTGGGCTAAAGGGACCTTTGGTCTCACCCAGCATGGCCGCTCTTATGTTATGTTCTTGGCAAAGTGCTTGGGAACCCCGCGGGGACAAGCCAGTGCTGCCGAGAGGGGCCAGTCCCACAGCCCTGGCCCAGAAGCTCTCTCCGAACGATGCACCCTGCCTTCTGCCAAGTGCCTCGCCCTGCCCTGGGAGAAGCAGGTTTGTGGTGGAGGGTGGGGTTCAGACTCCATGGGCTGAGAAGTCCTTTGCCTCTGATGAAGCTGCCACAAGGGGGCCTATTGTAGCTGCAGGCAGAGGACTCAGCTGGGTGCTCTTTCCCCTCCCAGTTCGTGGCTAGAGTCTGAGTGGGGCTGGGTAAAGAATACCCATCCAAACACCTGTTAGTCAGTGCCCCAGCCATGTGCATTGTGACATTACCTATATCGTGGCAGAGCCGAGCAGCCCCAGTTGTGGCCCAGGACTTCGTTGCGCTAGGCGCTGTATGCACACAGCCCCAGTGACCTCACAGTTGAAGGACAAGACGAGAGGTAGACAGAGGACCAGAGCTATGGCCTGGAGGCATGTATGGGACAAGAGCCTGTCAGCAGATCATCCTGTCCCTGCTAAAACCCTGCGGGGAAGGAAATTCATCCACATTCTAGGAGTACGTCTACGCTCCAGAGAAAAACCCACACCACCAAGTCTCAGAGCCCAGCTCAATTGACTTGGGCTTGCACTACAGGGCTTAAAACAGCAATGTAGATGTTCCTGCTTGGGCTGGAGGCTGGGATCCGAGCCCCTTGCCGGGATTCAGAGCCCAGGCTCCAGCCGGAGTGGGAAGTTCTGCATTGCTATTTTTAGCCTTGTGAGCCTGACTCCTTTGACCTGGGCTCTGTGATGTGGCCTTGCAGGTTTTTCTTTGCAGTGTCGAGGTCCCCTGCGGGACTTGTGAACGATGCTTCCCCAGAATGAGAACCTCTCCCAGGCTGGGATTCTGAACTGCCAGGAATCTCCCATCCCCTCTGGCCCTGTCCTGACAAGCCCACCCCCTGCCCATCACCACAGAGTCTGGGCACCTCCCGTGGCAGATTGACAGCAGTAGGGAAGGCCTTGGGGTCTATGGAATCTCAGGCTCCTTCCTCAGTGGGGGAGGGGTTTGGGGTGAGTTGGTTTATTTTGGGGTTTTGGGATGGGGCTGCTCCTTCCCTGATCACTCGAGGTTTGGGGAGAGCTGGGGACTAAGGGGTTTGGAGTGAGGGGGCGCATCGAGAGCTCCACTCCCAGGAGATATGGGCTGGTGGAGTCATGCACTGGGGACTGTCTCTGGAGCATAGCTGGGACCTGACGGGGGGAGGTACAGCACAGGGGATGGGAAGCCCAAGCCATGGCTGCATGGGGCTGAGCGCCTGATGTGCTCTCCCTGTGCAGACTCGGACGAAGAGCTCTGCTATTATTACGACAATGATGGGGAGTATTACGAGGATGAGGAGAAGTGGGACGATTTCAACAAGGAGTGCGATGCAAAGACTGACGAGGACTCACTCCCTGGCACCTTCTGTGGCTTCAGGAAATCCTTCCTGTGCAAGGACACCTCACCAGCTCCCCCGCCCCAGAAGTCGATGGACTATCAACTGCTGGACCTGAAATTGCCCCAGAGGCAGCAGGTGACCGCAGAGGTGAGCCGAGCCCCAGGGTCATCCTCCCCAGTGGGTCCGTGTAACAGGGCGTACAGGGCCCCCTTTGCTCCTGCCCCTGCTCTGCTCCAAAAACCACTCAGAGACCTTCTGGCTCAGCAATCACGGGTGCAGTTTATTTACAGCGTGAAACCCCACCACCTTCTCACCATATACAGCTTGGGGGCTTCAGTCTGAAGGACTTCCCAGCCTTTGCATCCAAGAGAGAAGAGCTCCCACTTTCTGGCTTCCCCCCATTGGCTTCCTTCCTCTGAGGCTTTTATGTACCCCCAGGCTAATCAAGCTGGCAGCTGTTTCCCCTTTGCCAATCATGCAGAGGCTTCTCTAGCCAGCTCCAATTTATCTCCCGTAATGGGAGCTGGTGTGACGGAGGGCTAGCTCAGCAGTTTGTGCCCGGCACCCTGTCACAGTCCCCTGGAAGCCCCACTGTGGCCAGGGCTGGATGGGGCCCTCCATGTATTTCCTAAGGGCTTTGTCCACTGTGGTGCCTCCTGGATCTCTGCCAGTCCTCCGCGGGAGAACCTTCTGGTGGTGTCCTGGCTGCAGATCAGAGTGGACAGAACCTGGGGGAAGGGGTGGGGATTGTCAGCGCCACCTTTGACCAGCCCCGCTGCTGAGCATGGATGTAGTACTGCTTCTCTAGGAACAGAGCAAGCTGGCCTCGGACTTCGCCAGGGTGCAGACCGGGATCCCCATCCCGGATCAGCCCAGGGCTCCACGGAGCCCATCTCCAGCTGCTGCAGAGCAAGGTGCAGAAGCCCCTGCAGTAGCGGGGGTGAGAGAACCTGCCCCAGGGAAAGCTTCCTAGCTGTTAAGGCCAGAAGGGAGCATTGGACCATCCAGCCCCGAGAACCACCCAGGGATTCCTGCATCCAGCCCCAGATGTTTGACTGAGCTAGAGCCTCTCTCAGAAAGACACAGAGTGCGCCGCATCCCATTGGCTCATTGGCTCTCATCCTGCCCTTGGTACTCACACCCTGGGTTCTCAGAAATCTCCTCCCTGTGGAGGAGGTGCTCGTAGTCCCCTCAGAACTCTTTCTTGGATAAGCTGACTAGACTGAGCTGCTTCAGCCTCTCCCGAAGGTCAGCCCTCAGAGCATCCTTGTAGCTCTTTTCTGATCCGATTCCAGTTTGTCACCATCCCTTTGAAAGCGTAGACTACAGCCATGGGCCTGCTGTCCCAGCGAGGGTCGCACTAAAGCTGCAGACAGACATGTTACCACCTCCTGGCTCCTGCTCGCCACCCCTCTGCCTGCCCATCTACGGGCCACGCTCCCCACTTACAGCCAGCATGGCACTACCAGGAGCACATGTTTAGCTGCCTGTCTACCATGGCTCCTTGCTCTAGACCTTGGTTCTGTTCTCACTGCAGTGTGATTTCCTGTGGGGGAAGGGGTCCTTCTCACAGCTGCCACCCCTAGCTGATCATTACCTGTGATCTCCTGGGGGATAGGGACTCTCAGTTCCAGTGGTGTGCCCCTGCTCCCAGTTGGGAAGGGCTGGCTGCTGGGTGGGGGCTGTGCCCAGCTGGCGTGGTTCTCTTCCCAGGAAGCGGAGAAGAACGCCAAGGAGCTGGTAGCTGAGGAAGAGCGAGTTAAAAGGAAAGCAGAGAAGAAAAGACTTAAGAAGAAGGTGAGTGCCCGGAGCTGTGCTCTCCACTCCTGCTGCTGTCCCAGCCACCTGGCATGCCTGCTTCCTCCTCTCCATTCTCAGCCTGGCCGGTGACCCCAGGGGATGGGGTGTGCATCTCGCCAGCATGCCACACTGGTGACGGCGCTTGCCTCCCCCCCAACAGCGCAAATGCCATTCTCCCACCCCCAAGCAGGGCAGGGAGCCTGTGGCCAGGAGATGGGTTTGTTTGGGGTCCATACCAGGTCTGTTGGTAAAATGGATGGATAGCAAACTCTGCCTCTGTCATGCCAACGAGCCAAGGGTCCTCTGCTGGCACTCAAATCCGGGGTCTCCCATCCTGGCTCGTGACAGATCCGGGTGCAGGGATTCCAGCTGTGGGGAGACCTTCCCCTTGTTCCCTGTCCAGCCAACCAGCTGTGCTGCACAGCCTGATGGATCCTCTGGAGGGCAAACTTCTGTTTTCTCTGCTACCCAGTTGCCCTGTGTTTTGAGCTCTTCAGCTCCATCTCTGTCTGTGGGAAGGGGGCTGTGTCGAGTTCAGTCCCCTTCTTATACTCCTAGAGTAGACTAGTGTAAAGCAGTCCCATAGAAGAGGGGTGGTGTGTCGGGTAGATTGAATGGAGTCTGGGGCTATCACTGAGCTTGGGATAAGGGATGTCTCTTGGCTCATGCAGCAATCACACGCATTGGTGGGAATCTCTGGTTAGTGTGGAACAGGCAGTGCTGGCCAGGCTCTACTGGTGCCTTCTCTTCCCTGAGGTCCTCTCTTGCCCAGGCCCCTAGCTCCAGGCTGCAAGCCAGGAGTTCAGCCTGCCCTGCGTCTAGGCTCTGCAGGACAACCTGTCTCAGTTCCGTTCCCCTTGCCAGAGGAGCCTGGCTGGCTGCCCTGCTCCCCACAGAACCTGCCCTGGAGGTCCCTTGGGGGTGTGTGGTGCTGGGTGGCCCCCAGCCCCAGGAGGGTGAGCTGACTCTGCTCTACCAAATGTGTCAGCAGTGACTCGGAAGTGCAGCCTTCCCTGGGAGGGATCGGGGTCAGAGCCCCTGGCTGGGGAAAGCTTCAGCTCTCTGGAGCTCACTCGTTTCTCTGTGGCTTCCAGAGGCAGAAAGATCGGAAGAGGCAAGAAAAACTAGAACAAGAATTGAAGCCCAGGCCCGAGATGAAGTCGGTAAGTGGCTGGGTGTCACGGAGTCCCCGGGCGATGCTCTGAAATTGCTCCCTACATAGCCAGTCAGGACTCTGGGGAAGTCTCCTTTCTGGGAGCAGCCTGTCTGCAGGACACACAGCTCACCCGGCTTCCCCCTTCCTGGGTCTGACCTCGGAGCATTCAGCTTCCTCTGCCCCTCTGTACGCTTCCCACAGCGAGTCCGCCCAGGCGGGGTCCTGGGGAAGCCAGAGGGTCCTGCCCCCCAAGTCCGCAGACAGACGTGACTCTCAGCCAGCCAGTAAAACAGAAGGTTTATTAGACGACAGGAACATGGTCTAACACAGAGCTTGTAGGTGCGGAGAACAGGACCCCTCAGCCGGGTCCATTTTGGGGGGCAGTGAGCCAGACAACCCCGTCTGCACTTCACTCCATGTCCCAGCCAGACCCAAAAACTGAAACTCCCTCCAGCCCCCCCTCCTCTGGGCTTTGTCCCTTTGGGCCAGGAGGTCACCTGATTCCTTTGTTCTCTAACCCTTTAGCTCTCACCTTGCAAGGGGGAAGGGCCCAGGCCATCAGTTGCCAGGAAACAGGGTGTCAACGATTGTTTGTGTCCAGACCCCTGCACACCCCTGCCCTCCAGGGCTCTGCAACAATCATACATCCTTATCCTACCCCCTAGAGACTTAAGAACTGCACAAGGGAAACTGAGGTACACCCACACTATTCAGAGGAAACATTAAGAACAGTCCCACTTCGTCACAGCTGGGATACGCCTTGCTCTCCGGGCAGCCTGCCCTGTCATCCCTGGGCTTGGGAGCGGGGCTCAGAGCCACGTTTCTGAGGTGCAGTACTCTTGGTTCCTGTGTGTCCGAGAAGAGGAGGGGCTGTAACCTGTGAGTGCTGGGCTGGGCTGGGCTCTCCCCTCCCCTCCCAGGGGAGTCTGGCGGGCGGGTGCCAGGTGGCAGAGCCTTGCCATCCTGGGGAAGCTGCCGGCAGAGCTCTGATCTCACGGGCTGGTGCTCTCCTTGCAGAATGAACCTTGTCTGAATGGTGACGCGGAGGAGGAAGGCGCCATGACATCATTGCGGAGGGGGACCCTGGACTCTAGCTCCTCCCGGAGAGATCCCAGCGAGGCCCCAGCTCCTAGGAGAGGGGAGGGAGCCAGGGCCCAGGACAGGAGTGCAGACATGAGCACCGAGGAGGAGACGGAGGTGAGGCTTGGGTGTGCTGGGCTGTGGCCCTGTCCTGCTTTTGTGCAGGGCCCGGTGCTCACCCGGCCTGCCTAGACAGAATGGCTGGGCTGTGAAAGTCCGGGTCAGCTGGCTCGGTGACGGCTGGGGGTCAGGGACCAAGGCACCCGCTGCCTCTGGGGCCAGGTGTCTTCTGGTCGTGCAACCCGTAGGGCGTGACGTGGCATACTGTTGTATTGATGTCCCTGCTCATCCAGCCTGACACCCGTGTCCCTCTCCCCCAGGATGAGCTGGACTTGAGCAGCACCTTTGTCTCCAAAGCTCAGCGTAAGGTGGGTGTGAAGCCGCTGACGCCCAGGAAGGAGAAGGTGCCCAGAGCTGAGCACAAGGAGCCGGACAGGAAGCCCCAGCAGGAGGTGAGCATTGGGTTTCTGGGCAGACACCTCCCTCTGAGTGGGCTGGGTTGGGTGAACGTGTCTCAGCCATGGGGCGGAGGAGGGAGATCCCTGGCTGCCCCAGTGGGTCTGATTAGTGCCAGCGTCTGTGTCCTCTTGGAGTGGGGGCACTTGTCCTCTGAGCACCCGGCTGAGCCGCCCTCCCAACAGTGAGCTGTGACGGGCCTGGCTCTGGACTCTGCAGGCTGCCCACCCTCTTGTGCCTGGCCACGCTCCTCTGGCTCCACCCCCCCTTGGTGACGTGCTCCCCCGTGGTCCTGGCCTAACACAGACTCTTCCGGGCTGACTCTCAGCTGCTGAGCCCCATAGGACCAGCCTGGAGGGGATTTCCCACCACTGGGGCAGGGGCTGCAGATTCACTCCCCGCCGCTGAAGGGCTTTGGGAAGTGCTCGGAGCCTCGCTGGGCTCCAGTGAGTGGAACCAGCAGATGGGCCAGGTGATCAGCAGTTCTGTGAGGCCTGGCTGGCACCGGAGTTGAGCTCTCGTGTTTGTCTGCCACACCCATAGCCCTTGAGAACGGTCTCGTGACTCTTCAGGGAAGGTTCTGAGGTAGCCAACCTTCCCTGGAGTGAGCTGAGGCCAGCTGGTGAGGGAGGAGTGGAGCCAGCCTGGGACTGATCTAGGCTGTGTCGTGACAGGGCCTGTTCTCTATTAGCAGGCAGGGCTTTTGGCCCTGAGGCCTCGGCTCACAGCAGTGCAGGGACAAGACAGCTCTGGGTCCCTCCTGGGAGGGGTGCTTTCCATTGGCTCTAGCATCCTGCTCCTGCTCCAGGACACTCCGCGATCACCCTCCATGTCCCCAGTGCCTTTCAGTGTGTCTCAGAGCACCTGTGCACCAGATCAGCCTGGACCGCTGCTGGAGTGTCTGGGCTCTGCGCGGCAGAGGGGCCGGGGCTCGCCGGGGGCACAGGACCATGGCACAGGACCCTCCTCATGGCCACCTGCTCAGCCAGAGCCAGGCTGTCCCTGCAATGTGCTGCTCACCCAAGGCAGAGTGAATGGAGGGGTTCTGCCCCAGGGCACATCCCCCTGCCTGCTCCCAGGGAAGGGGAGTGTCTCTCTGGGGAAGGACGTGGCTTCTCGGGAGCCCTGTCTGTGGGGGAGACTCTGGTCCCCTCTGTTATGTGCTGACTGCAAGTGGGGAGCGTGGAGGGGCTGGTGGAGGAGTCGGTGGGATGTGGGGCTAAGAGGAGGAGGAGGAAAATCAGGGGCAAGTGCAGGCGGAGCTGGTCAGCCCCCTGCTAGGTCACCTGCCCTTCGCGTGACGGGGCAGAGGCAGGGCAGGCTCTGCCCCACGACCCAGCCGTGAGCACTGCAGGGGAGCCAGCGGGGAAAAGTGGCAAGTGATCTGCGATGTGACCCTGGCCTAGGACATCTGGGCCCCAACAGCCCATGCTGCCTCCCGGGGCCGGTGTCCAGGTCAAGGCCAGGCT
Organism: Lepidochelys kempii; assembly: GCF_965140285.1. NCBI lineage: Eukaryota > Metazoa > Chordata > Testudines > Cheloniidae > Lepidochelys > Lepidochelys kempii. Next base: position 141,739,258 of record NC_136383.1, read on the forward strand.
GGAGTGTGCCGGGGCTGCTGCTGGGAGCAGCCAAAGTGTGCGGTGAGCGGCGACAGACATGGGCCCAGCATGGGGTGTCAGGTTGCAGAGTGAATGGGGGAAGGTGTGGGGCAGCCCCATGGCAAGCTGCTGTGCAAGCAAGCCATACCTGCCTGCAGACCCAAGGCTCAGGGGAGCCTGGCTAAAGCGAAGAGCAGGCTAACGGTGCAGCGTCTCTCCCAGCCAGCCCAGAGGCCCTGCGTGAGCAGGAAGCTGCTCAGTTGCTTGTTCGGTTGGCGCTAGGAGAAGGTGGGTCCCCACCCCAGCCAGCGCACTCAGGCCTCTCGTCCTGCGACCTGCTGGGCTTGGCTCCTAGTGGAGTGGCGGCGGCTGGGGAAGCGGAGCCCCCCATGGGGAGAGGTGGGGCCAGTTCCAGCTGCACCCGTTCTCCTTGGCAGCGCTGGGGCGGCTGAAGGAAGTGGGTCCGTCTGCGTGTCTCTCTGGAAGGTGCCTAGTTCTGGCGCATGGCGCCCCCTCGGGGCAGGGGGCCCGGGCCTGTCTGAGAACGATCGAATGTGCAAATTCCTGTCAGGCAATCAGAGTGGAAGGATTTGCACCCTGCCTCGGTGCTGTGCGTGCGCAGAGGGACAGCCCCAGCCGGTGGGCGTGTGGGGAATTGGATAGCAGAGCTGTGCCAGAGCAGCCCGGGTACTGTGATGACGGGCTCAGTGCCTAGGTGCCAGCCAAGAATCCCAGCACGGGAGCTTTGGGCGCGGGCTGGGTGAGGCGGGAAGGGCTGGGCCGTTGTGTGGATTGCATCCCGGCTGATCTCACAGGGAGGCTAAACTGTGCCCTAGGGGACGGGCTGGGCTGGGTGGGGGTGGGCAGGACTGGAGTCGCTGATGTCTTTGCATGGTGTCTGGGCATGGGGCAGAAATGTGCTGGAAAGTGACAGCTGAAGGACTTCCAAAGGCACCTTGTTGCCACAGCCCTGCGCTTCCCCAGAGCTGTCCTGCGGCATGGGGGCCTGGCCCCACCTAGCCCACACAGACACCCCCACGCTCTGGTGCAGGCCATTCGCTGCAGAGACGGTAACTGGGAGGCAGAACCGGGCTGGGCTGGCTGGTCCCTGCGGGCTGCCTGGGGTGGGAGGTTGGAATTGCCTGCCATTCACGTGACTGGCTTGGGGAACTGCTGGTTTTCAGAGCTGGGGGCCCTGTGCGAGTCACAGGCCCAGAGGAGGGGAAGGGCTTGGTGGGTTGCCCCCAGCCTTGGCCAGTCCACCCCTCAGGGCCAGGGCATGTGGCACAAAGCCTTCAACTTGGGCAGAAAATATCCCCTTCCCCTTCTGGCCAAGGGGAAAGGCCAGGGTGTGAGCGTGCTCCACGCTGCCCTTCAGAGCCCTGTCCCTGACCCCTGCTGCCTGCGCTGGTCACGGCAAGACGGGCAGCCTGTGTGGGCAGGGGGAGGTGTCTTCCAGTGGTGGGGGTTTCGGGTTTTCCCCTGCATGCCAGAGGCTCTGCTGGGGCTGCACCGTGGGGGGCCCTGCAGCAGTGAGGCTGGGTGGCGGCCGTTGCAGTACCCCAGCCTTGCGGGTCCTCCTGAGTTGTGTCTGTCCCTCGGTAGGGAGCATAGCAGTTCTTTGCTGTGTGTCCTGACCCCAGGGCAGCTCTCCGGCCGTGGGCTGGAGACATTGAGAATGTCCTGGAGGTGCCTGGTGCCGCCCAGGTTCTCTGGGCAGAGACAGGTCTCCTAAGGGCCCCTGCCTCCTCCCACTGCTGCACCCCAAGGTGGTCAGCACTGCTCGGCCTGAGAGAGCTCCTTGGGGCAGGTGGGTGGGGAGCCCCGGACCCCGCTCAGTGAGACCGACTGACTGGTTAGAGTGGTTCCTTGAATGATGCTGCCGGTGGGGGGCAATGCCAGCAGGGGGGAATTGGTGTAACCCGGTCCCCCTCGCTGCAGTCTGAACGGGAGATGGGGCGTCCCCAGGAGGAGCTGTAATGCACGCAGCGCCCTTCCTGTGCCAGAAGAAAGCAGCCTCCTGGCGCCGAGGCCGGGCAATCAGCGATGTCGGCTCTGTGGCAGTGTTGGGACGGGTGACTCCGGCCCGGGGCAGCGTGTGCTGCGGGGACGGGGTAACTGTCCCTGCTCTCGCCAGGGGCTGAATTCCCGCGTGGTCTGTGCCCAGCACCAGCCCGTCTGCTAGGCGGCTCAGGCGAGCGGGCTTCCCAGCCTGCCCCTCGGCTCCTGGGGGAGGCTGGCCTGGCAGCACCGCAGGTGTACCCCATGCACTGTGCTGCAGCCTCTCCCCCCTCCAGTGCCCCCCCACTCAGCCGAGCTGCCCCACACGCGCTGCCCAGCTGAGCGCTCGCCTCCTGCCAGGCCCGGGGGGTGAGCCCAGCTGCCCTGGCAGCCCAGCCCTCACCATGTTACTTGGCTCCCTGTGCAGGTGCCGAGGCCTGGGCAGGACGGGAGGGGAGTGGATCCCAGCACAGTGCTAGCAGGTCAGTGTCCCCCGCCCCCCACAGGCCCGGCCTTCCCACACCCAGCAGAAGGGGTCTGGGGCCGTGGGGCCGGACAAGTGGCCACGCCTTTCCTGTGCCAACCTGGCTCCGCCCTGCTCACTCCTGATGCGCAGCCCCCCCATCCCAGCCCTGGGCTCTCCCCCAGGTCCGCTGGTGCCCCTCAGTCCCGACCCGCAGCCCCTGATAGCCCAGCCCTGAGCAGGCACAGCCCTTCCTAGAGCCCTGGTGTCAGGGATGCATTAACCCTTTCCTTCCCAGCCTCGTTTCCCTCCCTCTGGCCCATTCCCCGCTGCATCCCGCTTGTCCCATGGTGAGCGATCTCCATGTAGGTGCCAGGCAGGCACGGGCACCCGAGCCAGCCCCGCCCTGGAGGCCTGCCTAGGCTGCATGGGGTTCAGTAATGCAGTGCCTGTCTTGGTGACCCTGTTCCCTTCCTGCAGGCTATGGGAACGAGGCGGCAAAGCGGAGCTGCTTCCAGGAGGCCGTGTTCTTCTTCACTGAGGCTGTCAAACTCAACCCTCGGGAGCACAGGTAGGAGCGCTGGGCAGGGCTCGGGGCGGGGGGGCTCACTGGGGAGGGGGCAGAGTGTTTCTCTCTCAGGGTGGGGGGATGCTCTGGTGTGGGGCTGGGGGAGTGTTTCTCTCGGGGGTGTGCTCTTTGGGGAAGGGCTGGGGGGAGTGTGTTTCTCTCATTGGGAGGTATGGGGGGTTCTCCATGCCAGAGGCGGGCTGGTAGTCCGTGCAGCCCCCTCCTAGCCCTGGCTCTGTATCCCCAGCCCGACTCCCTCTGTGCCTGCACGATCTGCTGGAGCCTCAGCCCCACACAGGCCCAGCGCTGCCGGGCGCTTTGGGGCAGGAGCAGGCAGCAGGGTTTGGCCCAGGCTCGCTGACCGGCCCAGTGCCAGTGGGCGCTTTGGGGCTGGGGCAGGAGCGGGCAGCTGGCCTTGGCCCAGGCTCGCTGACCGCGCTCTCCCTGCAGGCTCTTCGGGAACCGTTCGTACTGCTATGAGAGGATGCAGCAGTACGACAAGGCCCTGCGTGACGCCCACGTGGCCTTGAGCCTCCTGCCCGGCTGGCCCAAAGGCTTTTTCCGCAAGGGCAAGGCCCTCATGGGGCTGAAGGTACCTGGGTGTGGGGGGTGGGCGCCAGGGCTTGAATCCCTGCCTGGCCCTGCTGGTCAGGGAGATGGGGGGCCCTCTGAGCGAGCAGCTCATGGGAGTGGGAGCCAGGTCTAAGTGAGGTGGGGGAGGAGGCCCCTACCCTGGCCCCTGAGGTGCAGGTGGGATGTGGGAGGTGCCAGGCTCAGGGGAAGGAGACAGGTGCCTGGCCCTGTGGGGCAGGGAGGCGCTGGGCCTGGTGGGGGGTGGCAGTGAGTGACTGCCTGGCTCTCCCCAGCGCTACGCTGAGGCCAAAAGCACCTTCCTGGAGCTGCTGCAGCTGGACAGCTCCCATGCCGACGCAGCCACCCAGCTGGAAGTCTGCCAGGTGCAGCTCATCCTGGTGAGTGTCCCTGCTGTCTACACGGGGGTGGGGACAGGCCCTCCAGCCGTGGGCACAGCGCGGCCTGAGCGATTGTGGGGTGGGGTGGGCTGGCTGGCTTGGGCCCCGTGGGAGCCACCCCTGCAGGGGACAGAGCGTGAGACAGGAATAGTCTCTGCCTGCTGGGCAGTAGGGAGTTCTCTGCGTGCTGGGACATCACTGGGGCCCTGCTCATCTCTGGGAGGATCGCCCCTCCCAGGCTGGGGGCTCTGGCTGGGACAGACAGCCCTGCAGCCCCCTCCCTGGTCTAGGCTGCATGTGCTCAGAGCCCCTGCGGTGGTCTGGCAAGGCTGGGAAACTTTGCCAGGGGCCTCTCCCTGCGGGGACCACCCTGGGTTGATTTGATGTGCAGGGGCCCAGATACCAGGGTGATGGTCAGCAGAATCAGAGCCCTAGCTCGCTAGCTGGGGAAAGATGAGTGGGGCTGGGCTGCTGACCTGCTCCCCTCCTGACAGGAGAACGGCTTCAGCAGCTTTAGCAGTGAGAGGAGCCTGCTGGTGGAGCCGTCGCTGGGAGCCACAGAGTCCCAGCCGGCGGGGCCTGGTAAGGGCACAGGGGCATGGGGACCGTTGGGTGTGGAGCTCCGCTTCCCTGCGGAGACCTGGCTTGGGCCCAGTCTTCCTCGGGGAACCAGTAAGAGTTGGGAGCGGGAAGGCTGCAGGCTGGGACTGAGGGGCAGGGGCTGCGAGTCGGGAGTGAGGGGCACTGGCAGAGCGGTGTGGGGATGGGGGAGCAGGGGGCTGCGGGTTGGGCTTGAGGGGCAGCTCGGGGTTGAACTGCCAGTCCCCCAGCCATCAGTTTGCCCCTCTGCAGTGTCCCCGCGGGGGGGGCCGAGTCTTCTGGGCAGCTCCTGAGCAGCCTCCAGCTTGTCCCTGCCTCTGGCCGAATGGCCCTGTGCCTGCAGAGCGGGGGTGTGCTAAGCCCTGCCTGTCCCCCCAGGTGAGCAGGCCAGGAGCTGGTCCCTGGGCAGCAGTGGTTACGCCGAGGGGGACGAGGATGGGGAGAGCGGGTTTGTGACCATCACTAGCTCGCGGAGCCGAGGGAAAGGTCCAGCCCAGCAGGGGCTCCGGGCCAGCAGCAGGGAGACCCCAGCTAGCACCAGACACCCTGTAGCCACTGTGCATCAGGCCAGGTAATGGGGCGCCTGGGAAATGGGCTGTGGGGGGAAACAGGCTAGTGTCCTGGATGCATCTCTGGCTATGCTTGAGGAGGGATCCGGGCCCTAAGCAGAAAGCCTGCTAGGCCTGGGGGTGGGGCAGGCACAGGGCCCTGAGCAGAGAGCCAGGTGGGCCTGGGGGTGTTGGGAGGGGGCAGATGCTGGATCCAGGGGGTGGGGCGGGAGCCTGAGGGGGTAGTGGAGGCGCAGGTGTTGGGCCTGGAGGCGGGGAGGGACAGGTGCTGGGCCTGGGGGTGCAGCAGGGGGAGTGGGGGGTGGGGTGGGGGGTGGCACTCGTCGGCCCGCTGGCTCCTGGTGCCCGGGGTGAGGCTGGCGGGTGGGTGACCCCATGCTGTGTGCCTTTGGCAGGGAGTGGTACGCTGTGTGGGTCGGGAACGTCACCCCCAGGATCACCCAGAAGTTGCTGCGCAGCTATTTTGAGGCGTGAGTGATTCTCCTCCCCCGTCCCCCCCCCATGCCCCCAAGCTGTCTGGGCAGGGCACGGTGGGGCGGGGCTGGGGTGGAGCCTGGGCCCTCAGGCATAAACCCTGCCCTGCTGCTTTCTGTCTCCTGCCAGCCCATCCCTCCCCCGCTGGGGCTGCCTTGACCCCTGGCCCTGCCCCTAAGCTGGTGCCCCTCCAGGCCCTGCCCCCCAGTCCCGCTGGTGCTCCCCTACGTTGCCTTGGCTAGCAAGCACCACATGCCCGGGGCTGCCCCAGAGCCAGCCTGGGGGCTGCCCAGTCAAAGGAGTACTGCCTTCTGGGCCACAGCCTCTCCCCTCTGGCTGCAGCGTGGGGCCGGGGAGCCGTGCCTGTCTTGAGGCCCGCGTCAGCCTGCCCTCCCTGGAGTAACCCGGCCGACCCAGGGCCCTCTCGCTGACTCCAGCTCCCTGCTGCCGACGCAAGAGTCCCTCGTGTCGGCTGCCCTGTGCCTGGAGAGCCTGGGGCTGGTCCCGGCGGGGGCAGCAAGGCTGAGCCCGCTCTGCTCGGCAGGTATGGGCCCATCCACTCGGTGCGGATGCTCCCGGAGAAGTACTGCGCCTTCATCAACTACACCAAGAAGGAGGCTGCGGAGGCGGCCTACGCAGCCCTGCAGGTCAGGCCAGGCCTGGGGAGAGGGTCGGGGGTACTGGCCCACGTGGCTTGGCAGAGGCTGCTCTGGGCCAGCAGCCCACACTGATGCCAGCCATCAATGCAGCCTGGTGGGCAGCAGGCAGGACTGGTCATGGCAGGGGCTCAGCTCCCCTAGGGCCAGGCCTGCTGTGCCCAGGGGGAGCCGCTCTTCTCCTGGCCCACTTGTCCTGCCTCTCTCTGGCTGGGGGGCCCCGCCCGAAGGCTTGTCTGGGGCTCTCCCCCATGGAGACAGGGCCCCACTCGGGTTCTGTCATTCCCCCACTCCTGCCCCCGGCACACACTCTGCTTGGAGACTTGCCCCAGTCAGTGCCTGGTGCTGAGCCCAGCTCTGGGTGAGCTGAGCCCTCTCCTCACTCGGCTTGAGCCAACCCTCCTCACTCGGCTTGAGCCAACCCTCCATGCCCTGCGCTCATGCCGGGTCGTCCGCACAGGGCCTGTGCCAGCAACACCTGCTTGGTGACACCAGCCTGGGTTTGTCTGCCCTGCCTGCGGCCTCTCCCCCAGGGCCCTCCTGCCCCACAGCCCAGGGCCTCCGTGTTCTCCTAGAGCCCTGCCTTGCTGGAGTGTCTCCTACTGTCCCGTGGTGCCCTCCGTGCACTGCTCCTTGGCAGCGCTGCGAGCGCTCCGCCCCACGGGGTGGCCTGTGCTGACCGGCCCCTTTCTCCCCAGGGGGCCGAAGTGGAAGGAACCAAGTTTGTGCTGCAGCTGAAGCACCCTGACCATGCAACCCCGGCCCCTGGTAGGGCTGGCCCTGGCAACGGCCCGCGGCCTGTGGGGAGGTAGGTGCTGCCCTTGGGAATGGGAATCCTGGAGCCTGCAGTGGGGCATGAGTGGGTAGGGGCCCTCCTGGCTGTCTGCAGTGCCCCCCTGCTCTGGGACTGCTGGGTCATGGAGCTGAGCAGCCGAAGCGAGGCTGTTCCAAGGCCTGAGGAGTTGGGCCCCTGCTGGTGCCCCGCGGAGGGGTCTGCCCAGTGCCCCTCCAGGTGCCCTGGCCCTGCTTGGCTCAGGCTCGGAGGAACCCGCCCCACCGCTCCAGTGCCAGCCTGGATTATTTCCCCAGTGGGGTTCTTGGGATGCTTCTTTGGAGCCATGGCCTGTTACTGCCTTGGCATGATGCCATCACTAGTGGCATCCCAGCCCAGGATCTCCTGTACGGGGGGCTGGAGCTCTGGGCTGTGCATGTATGGGGGATGGGCTGATGAGACATATGCCGGCTCTGGACCCTCTGTGTGTGCCCACAGGGAGCCAGTGCGAGTGCCCCCCACCCTGGAGTGCCATTTCTGGCGGAACGCCGGCTGCAGCTACGGGGCCGACTGCCGTTTCCGCCACCTGCCCCAGAGCAAGGGGCTGGACAAGAAGCTGGCTCAGCACTAGGGCCCTGCCCTGGCCCCATCATTGCAGGGGTCTGGAGGCCGGATGTCCCCAGGCTGACAGCTGGCTCCTCCCTGGCCATGCTGCCTCGTGGGCACAGAGTGACTGGATGGCTACCATGCTGGGCCTTCCCAAGGCCCCTCCAGCTGCTGCCTGTTGCCTACCTGTGGCCCAGCGCCAGCCAGTGGGCATCACCCCCCCGGGGTAGGACTGGACTCGCTGCTGTGTGGATGGGGACCCTGGCTGGCTGTGCTGTGGGTTCCCCTTCCCTGGGAAGGAGCCATGCAAGCTGGGTGGGGCGGCCCGCCCCCCCCCTCCCGCCCCCCGGGACTGCCTTGGGGTTGGTTGGCCTGGAGGGAATCGCTGGGCCTCTCCTGGCAGGGAGGGCTGGAATTCAGGGCCCTGCCCGTGGCCCAGTGGGGGCACTGTGCCCCACATCTATGGGGGCACTGGAGCTGGCTGCAGACCCCTTTGCCTTATTATGGAGTGAGGCCTATGGGGACTACAACTCCCAGCATGCAGTGGAACCATGCTGTTGGGATGAAGGGCATTGTCATGCTGGGAGTTGTAGTCTCCACCCCCCGGGCTGCTCTTCCATGGCTATTTCATACCAAAAATTGTCCCGGGGCAGGTTCCTGCCTCAGCCATGCTCTCTCCTTCCTGCCTTCTGATTGGCTGAGCCCTGGGTCTGTTACACTGACTCTGCCCTGCTAGGGCCTGTCTGTGCGGCGAGGGTTTGCTCCCTCTGAAGCACTGTTGGCAGACAGGACACTGGGCTAGATGGACCATTGGCCCGACCCAGTCTGGCCGTTCTTCTGTAGCTCTTTGTGGGGGGCTGGCTGGGTGGGGAGCATGGCCCAGGGTCAGGGTTGGGCTGTGGCCCCAGTCCATAGAGCCGCCCCCGGTTCCACTTGGGCTTTTAACATTGTCCCTTTGTTTTTGGAACATCCCTCTGCCCTTGGGGCTAACCTATGCCACCCCATACAGAGCCCCACAGGCCTGGGCCAGCCCCTTGCTCCCCTGCCATGTGGTGCTCTCGGCACCGGGCAGGCTGGTCCCAGGTCCCCTTTCGCTCATGTGCAGCGATGCCCCTGGGGCTCTCTGCCCTAGTGCCGGCTCTGTTCTTCGGCTCTGGCCCAGTCTGGCTGCTTTCTGCCTCACCTGTCTCCCACAGCCCTGAGTGCAAAGCCAGCTGGGTACCAGGGAGCTGCCCTGCCCTGCCCTGCTGATCACAGAGACCAGCTGGCTGCTCTGGGCAGGTGCCGGGCTGTGTGTGGCTGAGGGGCCAGGATCTGCCTGGGGGCGAGGATGCAAACTGACCTGTTATGGCCCTGAGAGCGCCCAGCCTGTGCGTTCAGTGGGTGGGCCTTGCTCCCGGGCTGTGGGGCGGGGAACTCCGCAGAGCTCTTCCCCCGGGCAGCCCCGGGTTTGCAGTGGGTGCGGCGCCCAACGGGAATTTGTTCAGGGATTTGTACCTGCCTGGGGATTTACAGATTGTTCTTAATAAAACTCATTAAAGAACCCACCTTCCGCCTTCCCACTCTGGCCCTGCTGGCTTCCCCCACCGTAGCCCCCCAGTCCTCTCCTGCATCTGGGAGCGTGTGGAGGAGCCCCAGGCACTGTGTGGGTTGTGCCAGCAGGGGGCGCTGTTCTCCATGGCATGCATGGCAGAGCCACACCTGTTCCTGGGGCAGCTGGTGCAGCCTGGCCTGGCTGGCTGCGTCCTGTGCTCGTGGTGGAAGGAGGTGCGGGCTCCCAGCAGGCTGCAGCCAGCACAGGGGACCGTGGTGCCCCCCCGGCCACGGTAAAGTGAAAAGGGACAAAAGTAGTAACATGGGATAGGCTGGAACGGCTTCTGGGGTGTCACCCCCGAGCTCCCAGGAGCCTCCCTGTGCTCTGAACACATTTTCCCAGACGCGGTGGGGGCTGGGTGCTCTCCTCTTCCCCAGTCCTGACCCCAGAGCTCCAGTGTGGGGGTAGGGCCGTTTAACCCTTCTGGTGCTGTCTGCAGGCGCTGCCCACCGTGGGGACGTGCGTTTGCCACCCTGTCCGTATCTGGAGGATGAACGGGGCAAGGAATCAGAGTCCTGGGGTTCAGTCCCATGGCTCCCCCTTGCTGCCCCATGCCACTGCAAGCTCCATAGCTGGGGCCTGTTGACCCGGGAGCCTTCTCCCACCGCATGTACCTGTACACTGGTGGGCGTGCCCTTGGCTTTGTGCCCGTCCTGCGTGGGGAGCTTGGTGTAGGGCCCCCAAGCAGCGTTCCGCTCGCCCTGCTCTGCATAGGAGATGGAGCTGCCCTTGCCGTGTTAGGGGAGGGGTCGGTGCTAGGTGGTTCTGCACCGCTGGCCTGGATCAGCCGGGCTGTATCAGAAAAGAGCGGGCACCAACTGGGGTACAGGCATTTCCAGCCACTACTGCCACCCAGGGGAAGGACCCATGGAAAGTGGGCAAGCGCAGCGGCGGCTGGGTGGGGTGGGGTGGGGAGAGACAGGGCTAAGGCTATAATCCTGAGCAAAACACTCTAGTCTGCCAGAAGCCTGGAGACCTCAGGAAGTTGTGCCCCTCCCCAGGGTCGGAGGTGGGGCTGAGGCACTGACTCGGGGCGCGGACAGCCATGTGGCAGAGGGGTGCCAAGGCTTAGAGAGGGGAAACTGCTTCTCCCCAGCTGGGAGGAGCCTGTGGAAGTCATGGCCACAGGCAGTGATGATGTGAAGTGCTGAGCAGCGGTGTGAGCGTGAGGCAGTCATGAGTTCCACGAAGAAGCGAGAGTAACTGTCACCTGGTTGACCCCAGCTCTGCCCCTGCCCCTTCCCCTCTGAACTAGGATGTTGATGAATGTGGTCGAGTCCAGCCTGGGCTGTGAGCTGGCCCCAGCTGAGTCGTGCGTGGCCCTGGGACAGCGCTTGGCCTTGGAGTGGCTTGTTCTGCAGCCCCTTCTCCCCATGACGGTACCTCCGCAATGGGATCAAGTGGCCTCAGTCGTCCTTGTGACAAGCTAAGCAGAGTGCGCTCTTGCTAGCCGGTGTTTTCTCCAGCTCGAGTCACTGTGGTGGCCCTTTTCTGCACCCTCCGGTTTTACAACTTCCTTCTAAACTGTGGGCACCAGAGCCAGATGCAGGATTCTGGTGTCTGTCTCCCCAGAGCCTGAGTACAAGAGAGAACCACCTCCCTGCTGCTGCTCACCCCCACTCTGCAGATCCGTCCACGGAGCCCTCTTTGGCACAGCAGTGCGCTGTCTGCAGTGACCCCAGGATCTTTCTCTGTTGCTGCTTTCCAGGAGACAGCCCGCACTCGGGCCTGTGGTCTCCCTGCCTTGCTCTGAGATGTACAGTGCTGGCTGTATGAAAATGTTCTGTTGGAATGCGCCCAGCTTACCGAGCAATCCAGACCACACTGGATGGCTGCTGTCCTCATTCCCTGCTCCCCCAGTGTGTGTGTCGCATGCAGATTTGATATTTACTTTGACATCGTTGGTGAAGATGTTGGCGTCTTGAGCCTAGTACCGCCCCTTGTGGTGCTGCACTGGTATACCGCCATGCAGCGAAGAGTCCCCGGGGATGATTGCTTTTGGAGATGTCAGCCCATTCTTAAACTGTTGAACGTGCGCTCTGTTCAGAGTGGATAGAGCTGATTGTCCAGTCAGAATATTATGCAGTACTGAGACAAATGTCGTACCAAAGTCCAAGTATACTGCATTTGTGCAGTCACCTTTATCAACGAAATCTATAATCTCATCAAAAAATGAAATCAGGTTTGTTTAACAAACCCTGTTTTCCCTGAAACCACGTTGACGGGTCTCAGTGATACGCCAGCCTTCGTTAGTTAGCTCATCCCTTATTTTCCCTGGATTTCTGATGTCAGGCCAACCAGCCTACAGTTACCCAGGTCATCCCAGCTCTTTCTGCTTCTTTACAAACAGAAATAGTTATTGAACGCATCTGCCTTTTCTGCACCTTTACAATACTTCTAGCGTTTCCATTGAGTAGTGGGCCTGGACCATTGCTAGGATTTCTTTTGCTCCTAACATACTTTAAACCTTCTTGTCGTGCTTGGCCCTGCCAGCTAGAGATTTTTCCCTGGTGTTTTTAGCTTCTGTGATCAGTTATCTCCAGGTCATCTTAATCCATCATAATGAGGTCCAGCATTTCCCCGTGCTGGATGTAATGCTTCTTGTGGTAAAAAGTTATCTAAAACCATCATTAGAGTTTTGAAAATTAACAGCTGGCTGCATGAGATCTCCAGCATGTCTCCTCCAGATTGAAATCCATCAGAGCACCACAACTTGTCTTTCCACACACTGTTAGACAGTGTTCGAGGTGTAACTCACCTACCCCCCTTGCGGGATCACATCTGCTCTCCCTCTCTGAGTCGGGCCCTGCCTGAGGCCCCTCCCTTTCCTGCAGCACCAGCCCAGCGGGAAGGCCTGGCTGGCTCGTGCCCGCTGCTGAGCTCAGCGCTATGTGAACTCAGAGGGGCTCAGGCTGAGCGCAGGGCATGGAGTTGGGGGATGCAATAAATGGTGGTACCTGATTGTGCCAAGACCGGGGTAGCTGCTGTTGTCTTGCGTCACTGAGGACAGAGCTCCAGCAGGGCGAGCTCTCTGCGGTGGCCAGGGAGAGGTGGGGACTGGACCCATCGGGGCCAAGCACGACATTGATCCTGCCCCGGGCATAGAGCAGTTAACCAAGGTGAACAAACTTGGGTCCATCCCCCCACCCCTCATCAACACAAGGCTCAGCGCCCTCCCCCTCCCACGCCAGCTGGGATTGTTTGTTGCCGTGACAACATTATGGATGCAATAATCGTTGCAGGCAGTATCTGTCCCTGTGTCTGTCTGTCTCTCTTCCCCCCCCCCCCCCCCCCCCAGTATCTCTCACTCTCCACCCTGCGTGTGTGCACCTGCCTCTTGTCTCTTCTGGCCCCAGATCCATGGGTCATGCCCCGCACCCCATGTGTTCTTCCCTCCCTCTTTCCCTTCATTTGCCCAGGGCAGCCCCAGTGCTGGGCACCGTAGGGGATCCCTGCTGACTTGGTGCCAAGTGTGTAGCTGGAATGGACCCACAGGTCCCATCTTGACCACTCCCTACCCCAATACAGACCCTTCCAGCAGCCCGGGTAGGAGTGTTCCAGTTACCACAGGGGCATCGCCAGTTTGGAGTGTTCCCAGCAATGGGCCCTGCCCCCTTTTCCTGTGGGGGAGGTGGGTTTCCCAGCCAGTCTCTTGGATGGGAAAGGGATCCTGTAGGCCTGTGCAGCTGGGCAGGAATCCCAGGGACAAGGAAGAAGCTTAGGGTTGGGAGATGCTTCAGTGAATGCTTCAGCTGTCCCCTGTGTGGGTTGCCTGGCCAGGGCTGGTGAGTCCAGAATGGAGGGCAGGCCTGGGGAGCGTGGATCCTTTGGCCATGGCAGGAGGGAGACAGCCACACATGGAGAGCAAGGACAAACCCAGAGGGTGGGCCCCTCTCCAGGAGTGGGTGTGTGTGTGGGGGACAGGACCAGGCTGCAAAGGGGAGAATACCTGGGCTCCAGCTGCCAGCCCAGCCGAAGTCTGTGCTCAGACCCTCACTTGCAGACTTTGCATATCCCCCTGTGAGGGTGATGGGGCCTTTGAGCTCAGAGATCTACAGAGGAAAGAGCATGGGTTCTCCCAAGCCATTATCTACCTTGGTGGAATCTAGTCTCACCAACTCCCAGTGCTCAAAAATCATGAACCAGACCTGAGATAACCTTAAAAACCATGGGATTTGGACCATACTGAATGTGGGTTTGTTCCTTGCCTTCTGGCTTTGGATCCTTGAGGCTGCACTCAAATCACTTTGTCAAGCCTTTGTCCCCAACAGGAGGCTTAGAAACCAAGAATTTCATGAAATCACCTGAATCCAGGAGCTGGAGCTTGAAGAGAAAAACCAAATATCATAATAAAGCCACAAGAGCTGGTAGCTCTGGTAATCTGAGGAGACCAGACTGGCATCTACTGTCTGGGCTTAGTTTCTGCCTTGCTTAGTGGCCTCTAAGCAAAAGCAACTGGCTGCCCTTTCTACCTAAATCATGCCCCTTGTCCTTCGGAAGCTGCATCTACCGACAGTGCAGATGGCTTAGTTAAATCAGCGTGTTCCAAAGGGTGATCGGTGGTTTAAGCTGCTCAGATGCTGCTACCTATCTGGCTGCCCAGCACCAGACAATGCCATTTCCCAGCCATTCCCTAAGGGCCTATTGCCCACCGGTGGGTTTGGAATGAATGTCGTCAGTTTGCCTGTGTCTGGAGGGACATTGTGCAGTGGGCATGTCAGCTGCTGCTGTCATAGATAGTAAGGCCAGTCTGCCCTCCTGCCTGGCACAGCCCAGAGACCCTCCTGCTGCAGGGTTTGCATAAACTCCTCATTTCTGCTTTGAGCCAGTCGGTCTTTGGGAAAGATGGCCTGTCTCCACTCAGAGCCTGCACAGGATGGAGAATGCCCGCGTCTCTGGGTGGGTTGTGTCCCCTTGCTGGTAAAAATCTGCAGCTTATTTCAGGTTTTAATTTCTCCTGCTTCAGCTGCCAGACTTTGGATCTCGCTCTGCCTTTGTCTGCTCGGGTCAGGTCCTTCAGCTACCACACAGTGCGTGCCCAGACAGGTACTTACAGGACTTCATCAAGCCAGTGCCACTTGCTCTTGGACAAAGCTTCTGGAGCCTGTCCCTATAAGGCAGGCTTGCCAGACCCCCAGTCAGTCTTGTGTCTCTTCTGGGAACCCTTTCCATTTGGTCAGTGTCCAGTATCCAGTAACAGACTGAGGTCACACCACCTGCCTTCTCCTCAGTATTTTCCTGCTCACGTGTCTGTGGAGTGTGTTTTCCCCCCTAGCTGCAGCATCACACAGACGGTTCACATTCAGTTAGTCTCCAAGAGTCATGCTTTCCACGATACAGTCCCCCCATCTGATAAGTGTGACCTACAGTCTTGTTCCTAGGTGTGTGAGCTTACAGGTGGTTGTTTGAAAACGTGTTTAGATGAGCCCACCTTACCAAGGTGCCCAGGTCAGTCTGTGTATCTCTCCCCATCATTTACCACTCCACTAATTTTAGTGTCATCTGCAAATGTTATCTGTAGTGCTTTTCTATTTTCTTCCAGCTCATTGAGAGAGAGAATAAATCACATTGGGCTGAGCACAGATCCCTGTGGGACTGCACTAGAAACACCCCTTTGGACAATGATTCCCCATTAACAATTTACCTTTTTGAGATCTGTGAAGTATCCAGTTTTTAATCCATTTAAAATGGGCTACATTGACATTGTGTAGTACTCATTGTGTCTGCATGTCATGCAGGGCTAAGTTCTTTCAGACACTAAATATATTAAGTTAGTACAGTTACCTTTAGCAACTAAACTTGTCATCTCTTCCAAAATGAGAAGGTTGTTTAAGACCCTGTTTTCCATCAAATCATATTGATGGGCATTAATTTTGCTGCCATCATTTAGATCTTTATTGGTTATGCTCCATATCAGCTTTTCCATGATTTAGCCCTGGATCAGGACCAATGTCATGCTGCCTGGCCTGTGGTCACACACACCATCATCGCATTTGCCCATTTCAAATGTTGGCATAAACTCAGCTCTTTTCTAGTCCTCTGGAACTCCACCACCATTCCGAGGTTTGTAAACACCAACATTAATGGTTCACAGAGCTCCGCAGCCAATTCTTTTAATACAATGTGGGTTTAAGTTATCCAGTCCTGTGGAATTAAAAACATTTCAATAGTGGATGATTAATAACCTCACTGCACTGGTAACTGATGAAAGAGAAAATATTGAATTATCACTGTAAGATATAAATACATTATCCTGCTTCTTTCTGAACTCAGGATAGCAATACTTACGGAATATTTCTCTCTTTTCTGCCTCATTGTTGACAATTTTTACCATCCTTATCTAGTATTGGACCTATACCAGTGCTAGGATTTCATTTGTTCCTGATTTAGTTAAAGAATTCTTTCTTATTCTCCTTAACCCTATTTGCCATAGATTTTTCACTAAAACCTTTAGTGCCCCTTATCAGTTGTCTGCATTTCCAAACTGCATTGGCTTCCCCATTTTGTCCATTTGTTATATATATTTTTAATGGCTCCTTTCACTTTCTTCCTTAGCCAGGATATTTTTTAATCAAAGAAGCCTTCTTTTGTGACTGCAGAATTATGTTTCTTTGGTCTCAAACAATTCCAGTTATCATTTACCTTTTTCATGTTGTTTATATCTTTCCTCTCATTTTTGTTTTCAGCTTTGGGAAATTAGTCTTCTTAATATCCCAAGTGTGTGGATTGCTCATTGGCACTCCATTCTGTATGCACATAACAAATGAAATTAGGTTGTGATCAGTTGCACCTAGGCAACCATCAATTTTTAGTTCAGTGATCAATTTGTCGTTCTCCGTTGGAATGTGGCCTGATATTGGTTGCAATACTTTCTGTGTTAGAAAGTTATTGTCTGTAATTTTCAGGAGCTCCATGGACATTTGAGTAGTTGTGGCATGAGCTCTTTTATTGCATCTGGCCCAGAAGTTCAGCGATTTATAGCCTGGGAGTGTAACGTAGCACAATCTCATCTGTGGGCAAGTTAGTGACAGAAAGGGAAGGGAGGTGTCATTTGAGTCGTAAAACTCTCCACAATCCTCATTTTGATGGTGTTCCCCTCTGCGATATGGGAGAGGGAACTTGCTGCCCAGCCAGCTCCCAGCTCTACCTCCCCTGGTTGGCAGAAGTTTTGATAATACAGGGTAATGGAAATGGGCTGAGTTGGGTGTCCTTCGAAAGCCTTTTCTCCCATGAACACAGTGGTACCAAGCATGACAAACCTAGAACAATTACGTAGATATATATTAGGGGAAATGTATAAAAATCAACTTTTTAAAAGTATCCTTTAACACAGGGATGTTTTGCTTACCTAAAGTAGACACTGATCTTGGCTAATCCTAGGGAAGCTAGCCTTGGCATGTAGGACCGAAAACATGTATTCACCAATGTCATCATCACTGTCATCTCTGTCTAGGGCACCACTGCTAGACACGTTGTCACGCTGCTCCTCTGCGCCACCCTCGTACATCTCCAGACAAAGCCAGAGCACTGGGGCTGTAGGATTGGAGCCGCAGGGAGCTGTGATAAACAGCGGGAGGGGCTGCACCTGGCTGTTTGAGGAGGCAGTCTCCTCCAGCCTATGCGACCCACCACCCATGCTCACAGGGGTGGTTCCTGGGCAGATGGAGGCCCAGACATGGGCCCCCAACTCCCTTGCAGGGCTAAGCCCTTTACTGTCCTCGGCATTTCCTCTGTGCTGGTTCAGACAGCTCCCTGCTCAGCAGTTTGCGAGGTCCCAGTGCGCTGTGGAGGGAGCCTGTGTCATGGAGTCCCTGGGCGATGCTCTGGAACTGCTCCCCATGAAGCCAGGCAGGACTCTGGGGAAGTCTCCTTTCTGGGAGCAGCCTGTCTGCAGGACACACAGCTCACACAGCTTCCACCTTCCTGGGTCCGACCTTGGAGCATTCAGCATCATCTGCCCCTCCATGTGCTTCCCACAGCGAGTCCGCCCAGGCAGGGTCCTGGGGAAGCCAGAGGGTCCTGCCCCCCAACTTCGCAGTCAGATGAGACTCTCAGCCAGCCGGGAAAACAGAAGGTTTATTAGACGACAGGAACATGGTCTTACACAGAGCTTGTAGGTGCAGAGAACGGGACCCCTCAGCTGGGTCCATTTTGAGGGGCAGTGAGCCAGACAACCACGTCTGCCCTTCACTCCATGTCCCCAGCCAGCCCCAAACTGAAACTCTCTCCAGCCCCTCCTCCTCTGGGTTTTCCCCTTTCCCAGGCCCAGAGGTCACCTGATTCCTTTGTTCTCCAACCCTTTAGCTGTCACCTTGCAGGGGGGGGGGGAAGGGCCAGGCTGCCAGTTGCCAGGAAACAGGGTGTTGGCCATTCTCTGTGACCAGACCCCTGCACACACCTCCCCTTTAGGATTCTGCAACGATCATACACCCTTATCCTACCCCGTAGAGACTTAAGAACTGCCTAGGGTAAACTGAGGCACCCCCACAATATTCAGAGGAACCATTAAGAACAGTCCGCTTCGTCACATCTCTCCCCCCTTCAAGACCGAATTGAGCGGGATCACTTTAGCTGGTGACCTGGGGAAGTTCGAAGCCACCAACGTTCCCATGGATGCCCCAGCATCTCTCCCATTCCTTGGTGGGAGTTACACCAGGCCCTTCCAGTTTCACGCCCTCCCTTAGGTTGGGGGTGGTCGATAGCACTGGCAGGCCGCATGTGGGAAGGTTTATGCGGCCCATGCCCTTTGGCCACCCCAAAACCCCAGGGGGTCAAACTGGGATTGGGTCTTCTCCCCAACAAGCTGGCCAAACAGCCACTTGGTTAGAGGACTGTTTAACTTTCTAAACAGCTTTCACTTCATCTGAGACCTTCTCAGAGCTATCCACACTGGGTCCTTCAACAGGAAAGTCAGTGGATCCATTCACAACAGAAAATTTTTGGCTGGTAGGAACTGAAACTTTCTTGATTAAATCACTTTCACACCCTTCAGTTGCAGTAAACTGCTTGCAAAGACTCCATGAGGATTCCTTTCCTGAGGGCTTTTCTATGCAACAATTCACCCCTCACAGAAATTCTGCTCTTACCCTCTTTACCTAGGGCTTGCTCTAGAGGAACACTTTCCTGAGCAACAACAGACTCTTTCTGGGTCTCCCTCACATCCAGAATCACCTCTGGCCCATCCGGCGGATTCCTACACAATCCCCTTTCAGGCAAACTGACAGACTTCCTAGATAAAAGGTCAGAAGCGTTCTCCTTCCCTTTGCCACACACAAGTTCAGGAATCTTTTCCTTCTAGCTACAGGTTTCCACACCCTCAGTAGGTAACATAATCAAATCACCTTCATGCTCTCCTTGTGCCCTGGCTAGGATCTCACCCTGATTAGACAGAGTTGCTCCACCCTTTCCCAACAACACACTAGCAACAGGCAAAATACAAGCACCAGAATTGTCTGGTCTCTGGGATTTTACATAGACACTAACTGGATGCGACCTAGTAACAGGGCCATTCTCCCGAGCAGACACAAACTTAGGACCCTTCCCTTCCTGGGCTTTAGCTGAATCCAGAACCAGCTCTGAGACAACTGCACGACCCTCAACCATCACAGGCTGAAAGGCCCCTTCTGTCTGCTCCACAGACAAAGAAGAGCCGGACACACTTTCTCCTTTCCCAGACACACAGCTTGGGATCTCATTCCCCTTGTCCCAGCACACAAGGCTGGTCACAGACAACTGCTTGGAGATCAGGGTAGCTCCCTCCACAGGCAAGTCAATACCCCTGACAGACACAGACACGTTTCCTTCCCTGTCACACTTCTCCACCCAGTGAACAGGTAAGGTCCACACTCATCTTCCACTCTCCTCGCCTTCCCACCCTGCTGACTAGACACAGCCATCAGCTCACAAGGCTTCCTAGGCTCATCCAGACTTTCCTTACCAAGCACCTTGCCACTCCCCACAGATCCCCTGCCCGGCCTGTGTCTCCCCCACTCAGCTGGGGTCTCAGCTCCCATTGTGCTCAGCGTTGCCCTTGCTGTCCCAGTTGGGGTAGGCAGCGAGCTCCCTGCTTTCCTCACTGCATCAGAGCCAGCCTGAGCCCCCGCTCTGGTGTGGTAACAGGCAGGCAGGTAGCCTGAGCCTAGCCGCTCCTCCCTCCTGCATTTTCACTGACCATTTTCACTGCATTTTCATCTGACCATTTCCCTCTCCACTGACTGGTTCCCTGGATTCAAATTCAAACCCTTGGCAGTTACCGGAGCAGGGCTTAGATCCTGTCCCAAAGAGAGACAGTCACCCCACAACAGGGTCTCGAAGCCGGTTTCCCGGAGAACCCCAACAACCAGCCAGCCCCACCCCTCATGGGTCTGCACAGGGATCTGGGCCATAGGCAGGGCGAGGGGCTTCGTCCCTGGGACCTTCACCCAGGTCACCCAGCCCCTCAGCCTCTGAGGCTGCACCACCCAGGGCCTGACACCAGTTCTCTCTGTCCCAGGATCTCGCCACCCCAGGAATGTCTCCCCATTGACCATCACCTCCTGCTCCCACTGGGGGTCCGAGGGGCCTGAGCCCAGGAGACTCCACGCAGACATATAGGTTGGGGTCAGGAGTGGGAGCCTGTCCACCTCCCCACCCATCTGGCTGACGGAGTCTATGGCCTTGGGACCCAGCAAGGGAGCTAGACACCGGGGCTTTTCCGCAGGGTCCCCCTGGTTCAAATCGCCAGCCTGCTCAAAGGCAGTGAGGTGGCATCCACACCCCCGCCCCCCCTCCTTAACCAGGGGCAGCAATTTAGTCTCAAGGTTCCCTGTGGAACTGGCCCCCCGGGGTCTATCCCCACTCACCCCTGGGGGGTTCCCTAGACCTCTCCGCTCCCCCACCGCCAGTTCATGCTTCTGCAGCTCTTTCTCGGCCTCTCGCTGTCTCTCACAGTCCTCTTGCTCTCTCGGACTCAGCTCCAATCCCGTCCGTCTCCGATTCCCAGATGGGGAACCTGATCGTGAAGACCCTCGTCTGGTCGGGGACAGGAGTCTTGGGGATGCCTGGCTACTACTCCAGCTGCTTCCAGATCCTGCTATCGCCCCATTTGGGGTCAGGAATCTGTTCCTTAGAGTGGTTATCCTCCTCCAGCTGCACGATTAACTCTGCGTTGGTGAACTTTCCAATGTGTAACCCTCTCTCTTTTTGCACAGGGTTACAATGTCCTTCTTAAGGAGACGGTGACAGGCCATCACTCCGCTCCTCCCAAGTTGTTGTGGATTCACAGGCCTGTGTGTTCTCAGCTCCCCACGGTTTCCAGGGAGAACCCCTTGTGTGCCAGCCCTTCTCGAGGTCACCCCCTCTTTGCCAGGGTCGAGCTGCAGACTCCTCCGCCCCGGGACCGCTCACTGCAATCCGCAGGGGAACCCTGTTACTGCAAAAGTCCGTCTCTCTCCCAGGACCAAGCCGCAGGCTCCTCTGCCCCTGAGACTGCTCCCCACAGTCCCCAGGGGGACCCTGTGACGAAGTGGGACTCTTCTTAATGTTTCCTCTGAATAGTATGGGGGTGCCTCAGTTTCCCCTAGGCAGTTCTTAAGTATCTAGGTGGTGGGGTAAGGGTGTATGATCATTGCAGAGCCCTAGAGGGCCGGTGTGTGCAGGAGTCTGGACACAGAGAATGGCCGACACCCTGTTTCCTGGCAACTGATGGCCTGGGCCCTTCCCCCCTGCGAGGTGAGAGCTAAAGGGTTGGAGAACAAAGGAATCAGGTGACCACCTGGCCCGGGAAAGGAACAAAGCCCAGAGGAGGGGGGGCTGGGGGGAGTTTCAGTTTGGGGCTGGCTGGGACATGGAGTGAAGTGCAGACGTGGTTGTCTGGCTCACTGCCCCCCAAAATGGACCCAGCTGAGGGGTCCCGTTCTCTGCACCTGCAAGCTCTGTTTTAGACCATGTTCCTGTCGTCTAATAAACCTTCTGTTTTACTGGCTGGCTGAGAGTCCCGTCTGACTGCGGAGTTGGGGTGCAGGACCCTCTGGCTTCCCCAGGAGCCCCACCTGAGTGGACTCACTGGGGGGAAGCGCACGGAGGGGCAGAGGATGCTGAATGCTCCGAGGTCAGACCCAGGAAGGTGGAAGCTGTGTGAGCTGTGTGTCCTGAAGACAGGCTGCTCACAGAAAGGCGACTACCCCAGAGTCCTGACTGGCTTCATGGGGCGCAGTTCCAGAGCATCGCCCAGGGACTCCGTGACAGACCCCATTACTGCACAGTCCTTCTCGCTGGTCACACACTCCCAGGGGTTAACCGCCCCCCGAAACCGCTTCTCTCTGAGTCTTCAGCACACCTGGTCCTCATCAATCCCCCTTCGTTTTACTGCTCCCCAGTCACTTACTGCAGGAAGCGCCATCCATGGGGTGCAGTACATCCCACTCCTGCCACCAGTTTTCACGGAGTCCCTGGGCGATGCTCTGGAACTGCTCCCCATGAAGCCAGTCAGGATTCCGGGGCAGTTGCCTTCCTGTGAGCAGCCTGTGTGCAGGACACACAGCTCACACAGCTTCCACCTTCCTGGGTCTGACCTCGGAGCATTTGGCATCCTCTGCCCCTCCGTGCGCTTCCCCCAGCGAGTCTGCCCGGGCGGGGTCCCAGGGAAGCCAGACGGTCCTGCCTCCCAACTCCGCAGTCAGACGTGACTCTCAGCCAGCCAGTAGAACAGAGGTTTATTAGATGACAGGAACATGGCCTAAAACAGAGCTTGTAGGTGCAGAGAACAGGACCCCTCAGCTGAGTCCATTTTGGGGGGCAGTGAGCCAGAGAACCCCGTCTCCACTTCACTCCATGTCCCCAGCCAGCCCCAAAACTGACTCCCCCTCCAGCCCCTCCTCCTCTGGGCTTTGTCCCTTTCCCGGGCCAGGAGGTCACCGGATTCCTTTGTTCTCCAACCCTTTAGCTCTCACCTTGCAGGGGGGAAGGGCCAGGCCATCAATTGCCAGGAAACAGGGTGTCAGCCATTATCTGTGTCCAGACCCCTGCACACACCTGCCCTCTAGGGCTCTGCAATGATCATATATGCTTACCCCACCACTTAGAGATTTAAGAACTGCCTTGGGGAAACTGAGGCACCCCCACATTATTCAGAGGAAACATTAAGAACAGTCCCGCTTTGCCAGAGCCTGCACCTCGCTGGGGCTGGCGATTCCAAGCACAGCAGGGCGCAGGCACAGCGTTTGTCTCCTTTGAGGCTCTCGCTCCATGGGCTTGGGAGTTTCAGCCTCATGTTGGGGAAATCAAACTCTACGTTGAGTGGTTGCCACGTGGCAGCATCTCCATTGTGGGCGGGCTGGGGCCTTCGCTGGCTCTGCACAGGGCTGGGCCATGCAGGCAGGTTACAGCAGATTCCTGCGGCAGCTCTGGTGCCTTGTGCGTTTGGCATCCCACCGACAAATGTCTTTTCTGAACGGGGGGGCAGAGGCCCCCACATTCTTTCCCCTCAGTTTCGGGTCTGGCTCATGCACCAACAGACCCACGCTTGCCCTGGGTTGTGGAAGAAAAAGAAAATGTCTTTTAGAAGTGAAGATTCTCTGACATCACAGAGCCCCCCTTCCCCTGAGCTGGGCCAGATCTGTCCTGGGTCAGAGCATCACATGCACCCCATGCTGCTGGGCCTGCCCCTGGAAGAGGTGGCCTCACCCCTCCAGTCCCCTTGGGCGATAACATCCTGGACTTGTGCCGTTGTTCTGTGAGCTTTCCTTGGGGCACCGCCCCAGCCTGAGCAGGGCCCTTCTCCACAGGGCCACCCCCTGCCCCTTTGCCCACAGCTCCTTTCCCGCTTCTGTAGCTGTCCCATGAGGCCCCTGCTTAGCAGCTGACACCCACCTGCCCCCTGAGTCCCAGCGAGGCAGGCAGGGGCCAGGAGCTGAGTTTGTCGTTCCAGTGAAACTCCTTGATTCCTTCAGAGATCCCAGAATGACCCGTCTCCTGTAACGGCAACACCTGGCCAATCTGCCCCTGTCCCTGGGAGCCAGGAACCCCCCCCCACCTCCCACCACCAGTCATGCCAGAAGTTCTTACCCTATCCCCACATTTCTCCACCTTGCTTCCCTGAAAGAGGCTGGCTATTGGGGGGGAGGCAGCCCCCCTGTGTGGCCCTGATGTAAGCAGAGTCAGGATGAGCTCCACCCTGACATCTGGTGGTGAGGTGTGGCAAGTTGTGGAAAAGAACTTCAGGGGCCGATCTCATTTGCATAGGCACACCCACCCCGCCTAGAATGAGGCCATAGCTGCCCAAATGGTCACTTTGGCTGCTGTGGGATCCCCAGTGTCTCTGTTATTGGGGCAGGAAGAATAAATTGTTATTACCCTGATTCTGGGAACTGTGCTTGGAACTGTACGTGGCCTTTTGTTATGATGGAGGGACTCACCATCAACTATGTAGCACTTGCTAGGCAAGGGTCATGGGTTCCAAAACTCTGTGAATTGAGAGAGGTTGGGGACAAGTATTAATGCTTTGTGGTATGGGCCCCTTAGTGAGGGTTTTATATGCTAATTGCACTTTCTCCTCTCTCCACTGTGGAATATCAGAACTAATTTTGATTCTGTTAGGAGTCTAATTACAGGCTGCTGAGCTCATTTTGCGCTAATGGTGCACCAACACCGAGGCTCCCCTCCTAAATGCTGAATTCACCTAAGAGCTGAAATCACTGAGTGTTGTGTTAAGTAGCAGGGGAGCCTGAAGATATATTGTGGAGCAGTTTGTGGGCTGGCTGGAGTGCCTTGTGGACAGGCTGGTGGAGCAGTTTGTAGGATGCCAGGAGCTCCTGGTGGGATGTGGAGCAGTTCGTGGATCGGCTGGTGGAGCAGTTCGTGGGATGGCGGGAGCTGCATGTGGGCCAAGGAGCTGAGCGAAGCAGTTTGTGGGGTGGCGAGCGGAGCGAAGGCCTATGGAGCTGTGGGGCGGTCAGCTTCAGATCATGTAAGGTGCCTCTTACCTCCACCCCCATCTCCACCCAGGTTGAGAGGTAAAGCTCTGCAGATAAACTTTCGAACTCTGGGGCTGCCCTAACCAGGGAAAGAGACTTTTGGGTCATTGGACTTTTCGGACTTTGGGTGATTTGGGGTTGCTGGACTCAAGAACAAAAGGGAAAGGGGCATGCCCCAATTTGCTTGGGGTGGATTTTTTGCTAATGGGTTGTGTTATGGATCCTGTTGGTGGTGTTTCCCCAACATAATGCCACATTGCTTCTCTCTGTTATTAGAAGGCTTTTTGCTACACTCAGACTAGGTGCTTGCGAGAGGGAAGTATCGCCTCTTGGAGGTGCCCAGCGGGGGTGGTATATATTTGTCCCAGGTCACTGGGTGGGGGCTCGAGCCGATTTGCATTGTGTTATTGGAATGGATCCCCTAGATACTGAACCCGGCCCTTGTTGCTGCCAACTCTGACGGGCAGAAGGGTTACACTTATTCAGCTACAAGGTGGCTTTTAACTACTCTGGCTCTAGAACTGAGCAGGTTCTTAGGCAGCCCATTGTGTGCATGTCCCCAGGACCTGGCCAGCGGCTCGTCAGCCTCAGGATAGTTTCCACAGCAGCCGGAGCAAAGGTTGCGGGAAGAGAAAGCTCTGAAGCATGGGAGTGAAGGGGGAGGTGGAATTCCTGAGGGCTGCACCAAGTGCATGTGAAATGGAGCGGGGGCCAGGGAGCCCCAGGAGGCTGCAGGTCCCAGCGTGCAGTGCCCCATCGTCTCCGCAGCCGGGCCCCGTTGCGGGCTAGGAGCTGTGCAGCTGTAGCGGCTACAGGCAGCAGCTTTGGGCGTCAGCCCGCCACATCCGCCACCCCTGAGCTAAGGCCTGAATGTGCCAGGGTGTGGCTTCACCCCAGCAGCCTGGTCAGCTGCTCAGGCCCCATCTGCTGTTAGGGGGCTGTGCTGCTGGGGTGCTGGCTATTGGACCCTGGCCACGACTGCTGTGTGGCTGGCCGGGCGTGGCTCCCCACTGATGTGTGGGTCTCCTCAGGAATTGAACGGTCAGTCACCTCTGGTGGCAGCAGAACCTCGCTCTCACCAGGCTGCCTGCAGGGGAGATGATGGTCCGTGCGGATGGATGGGGTGTTGCACATGCTGCCTGCTTCTCCCGCAGAGCCCCCAAACCGTCCAGCCTACGCCCTTCTCCCACAGGAGCTGGGAGCCAGGAGCCGCTCCAGTCAGGGGAGGGCTGGCTGCCCCAGAACAGCTGGTGGTGTTGGGCCCCTATAGGAATAGGCAGGGTTCCTCTGTCCAGCTCCTGAGTAGGGGGAGCGTGCACCCAGCACAGGAGGGAGGAGAAGCTGGGGCTGGGGGTTAACCATTTGGCGAGCTGACCTGGGGCAGTGGTGGATTCTCCATCCCTTGGGGTGTTTCTGTCCAGACTGGATGTCTCTGACAGCTCTGCTCTAGTTCAACCAGCTCTTCGGGGCTAGCTGGTGTCCTGGGGGAGGGTCGCTGGCCTGAAATGTAATGGAGTCCGATTAAATGGTCACAGTGGTCACTTCTGGCCTTAAAAGCTGTGACTAGAAGTAGGTTCCTTAACCAATGTGGGGTGAAGGGAAGGAGGGGAGGGGACGGAACGAGGCCTCGGAAAGAGCTCAAGCAGTTCCCTGCTTTCGGAATCTGCCCTGATCCCTGAAAAGAGGAGCCCTTGGCAGTCGCTACCCCAGCTGCCTCTTTCCAAACCGGCCAACAGCTGGCACTCGCTGTTCACACAGGTCGGGTTGGTTTAACCAGAGGGGTGTTGTTACACTGACTCAGTGGCCCTGGTGCGTGGATGCTCTTACGCCAGTACACCCCTGGCTTGTGCGGGGCTCACTTGCACCTGCTCTTGTACAGCTGCACTTAAATCGGTGCCACCTCACACCTGCGTGTGCAGAGCTGGCTGAAGAAGTGGAAAATCCCATTAACTGTCTTGAATGATAATGGACGCATGAGCAGCAGGCAGCTCGGGTGCTGCGTAAAGAGTCAATCTAGGCAGCCAGCCATGTCTTGCAAGGTCAAACCATGAGGTGAGAGGCCACAGGGATCGCAGGCGAGGGCGGAGAGCTGGAGTTCAGTAGCAGATCTGAGACTGTGGCTCCTGGAATCGTAATTGAAAAATTAATTCCAATGGGTTGGCCTTGCCCTTGTCGTGTGGGCTGAAAGCAGGTTGATGGGGTGTGAAGAAAGGGGATGACTGGACTACGTCTCCATTTAAACCGCGGCAGAGATGCTGCGCTTCAGTGAAGCCGCTTGCTAGACCCACAGGCGGGGTTCTCCCAGCGCTGGGGTTCCTCCTCCTCCTCGAGACGGATTCTGCTATCGGCCCAGCGCTGTCTGCACGTGGGGGGACCTCAGCAGAGCGCCCTCACTAAGGGGGTGGGTTTTTCACACTCCTCAGCAACCTTGCTGGGTTGACCTCACTTTATAGTTAAGCGCTGGCCTGTCTGGCAGCGTGAGCTGGGGGAGCCACGCGGGGCGCTGGGAACCTCTGTTGGTTTTAACGTCATCATTAAGGAAGTCAAAGAGGCGAGCAAATGGCACACGAGTGAACTTCTCAATGAAGTCAGCGTGGGAGGAGGCCCCAGGCTGCGGGAGGACAGAGAAATATCCAGGGGAAGGCCAGGTGCAGGGCAGAACCCAGCAAGAAAAATGCAGCTAATCCACCTGGGGGAAAATAACCAGACACCCCGCATGAGGGAGCAGGGATGGCCAAGGCCAAGGAGGGTGGAGGGCACAGCAGCAGGACTGGCCTATGTAATAGGAGAGGGTGGGGAATAGGCCAGTGGGTGGCAGTTGAGGCAGGGGGAAGTTCCTCAACTCTGAGCCCCTCAATCCCCGAGGTTCCTGTCCTGGAGTGGCAGCAAGGGGCGAGCCCCTCTCTGCTCTGCTCTGGCATGACTGCAGCGGGGTACAGAATTTGGTCCTGGGTCCCTCCTTGCTGGGAAAGTGTGGACAAGGTGAAGGAGGGTCAGAGCAGCCCCCAAGATACTCTGGGGCCTGCGGGGCTCAGCTCTGGGGAGAGATTTAAAGGAACCAAATGTGACTGGCTTTGCTGAGTGATGTCTAAGGAGGGGGTGGGCTCAGGGTGGATCTGAGCAGTTTGGCCGGTGAAGCATTTGCATGCTGGGATCTCCAGCCTGGCTCTTGGGGTGTCCAAGGGCTGCACCTCCATAAGATGGCTGCAATCTGCTCCATTAGAAACACATTAAGTGTAGCCCTTGGTTGGGTGGCCCTGGTTTGCCGTTAGCTGGAGAGGGCCCAGACTCTGATCTCAGGGGCCGGGGCCAGGCCCAGGCCCAGCCAGGCCAGCAGACCTTGGGGAGAAGAAGCGAAGCAACCAGGTCTCCATCAGGTTCGCCGTTGCTCTGCCTCAGTGGCTCTGTAGCACATGGGGGAAGGCCTGCTGCTCCCCTTCACCTCAGGCAAGTTGGGGGGCTCCTCAGACGGAGGGAGGAGTTGGGATGTGCTGCACCCCAGTAACCCGGGTACCTTCCTGGGAGAGCTGCATCCCCTTTTGGGGTGTGGAATGGGCCACACAGCCCCCAAGGGGGCAGCAGCCGAGAGAAACCAAACCAAACCCGGGACTGGGGATCTGACAGTGGCATTAACTCCAGAAAGGATGGGACTTGGGTTCAGCATGACCAGGGCTGAGTGGGTACAGCTGGGAGGGCGCCTGTCCTGCCAACCCCAGCAGCTCAAAAGGTAGGAGATCCAAAATGAATGAAAGATTAGCTGTGTGGTTGGCTGCTATGTGAGGTCCCCCTGCTGCTGTGTGTGAGAATTAGCACTGCCCTGTACAGTGTGAAACACAGTCATAGAAATGCAGGGCTGGAAGAGCCCTCCCTAGATCGTCTAGTCCAGCCCCCTGCACTCCTCTGGACTAGAGGGGGGACGGGACTAGACGGCCTCTCGAGCTCCCTTCCAGGTCTATGATTTCTATGACTCCATATTACCTGGACCATCCCTGACGGGTTTGTCTGACCTGCTCTGAAACACCTCCAGGGCCAGAGATTCCACCACCTCCCTGGGCCGCTTGTTCCAGGCGTAACCACCCTGAGAGCGAGGAGGGAGTTTTTCCTAATCTCCAACCTAAACCGCCCCTGCTGCAGTTTCAGCCCATTGCTTCTTGTCCTGTCCTCCGAGGTTAGGAGAACAATCTATCACCCTCCTCCTTGTAACAGCCTTTTACATACCTGAGAACTGGTATCAGGTCCCCTCTCAGTCTTCGCTTCTCCAGACTAAACAACCCCAATGTTTTCAATCTTCCCACCGAGCTCATGGGCTCCGGACCTTGAATCATTTTTGTTGCTCTTCTCTGGACTTTCTCCAATTTGTCCCCATCTTTCCCAAAGTGTTGGCCACCCACCACTCCTGACAGCGATTAACCTTGTGCCCCAGCTCCAGATCAATTCCCCTCAACTAGAACTCTGCCCCCCTCCCCCGGCCCCACACTGACCCCCCCCCTCTGCCGCGACTCTGCACCCCTCCCCAGAACCGACACTGACCCCCACCACCGCCATGACTCTGCCCCCCTCCCCCGGCCCCACACTGACCCCCACCACCGCCATGACTCTGCAACCCTCCTGCATTGGAGGTACAGCTGTGGAGTCATTCAGTGGACAGCACCAGGAGAAAGACTGGAGGGATATCTGTGGGGAGTGGCTGAGGGGATAGCGGTGGGTGGAGGGATATCTGTGGGGAGTGGCTGAGGGGGATAGCGGTGGGCGGAGGGATATCTGTGGGGAGTGGCTGAGGGGATAGCGCTGGGCGGAGGGATATCTGTGGGGAGTGGCTGAGGGGATAGCGGTGGGCAGAGGGATATCTGTGGGGAGTGGCAGAGGGGATAGCGGTGGGCAGAGGAGGGATATCTGTGGGGAGTGGCTGAGGGGGATAGCGCTGGGCAGAGGAGGGATATCTGTGGGGAGTGGCTGAGGGGATAGCGGTGGGTGGAGGAATATCTGTGGGGAGTGGCTGAGGGGATAGCGCTGGGCAGAGGAGGGATATCTGTGGGGAGTGGCTGAGGGGGATAGCGGTGGGTGGAGGGGTATCTGTGGGGAGTGGCTGAGGGGATAGCGCTGGGCAGAGGAGGGATATCTGTGGGGAGTGGCTGAGGGGATAGCGGTGGGTGGAGGAATATCTGTGGGGAGTGGCTGAGGGGATAGCGCTGGGCAGAGGAGGGATATCTGTGGGGAGTGGCTGAGGGGGATAGCGCTGGGCAGAGGAGGGATATCTGTGGGGAGTGGCTGAGGGGATAGCGCTGGGCGGAGGGGTATCTGTGGGGAGTGGCTGAGGGGGATAGCGGTGGGCGGAGGAGGGATATCGGGGGGAGTGGCTGAGGGGGATAGCGGTGGGCAGAGGAGGGATATCTGTGGGGAGTGGCTGAGGGGATAGCACTGGGCAGAGGAGGGATATCTGTGGGGAGTGGCTGAGGGGATAGCGCTGGGCGGAGGGGTATCTGTGGGGAGTGGCTGAGGGGGATAGCGGTGGGCGGAGGAGGGATATCTGTGGGGAGTGGCTGAGGGGATAGCACTGGGCAGAGGAGGGATATCTGTGGGGAGTGGCTGAGGGGATAGCGGTGGGCGGAGGGATATCTGTGGGGAGTGGCTGAGGGGGATAGCGCTGGGCGGAGGGATATCTGTGGGGAGTGGCTGAGGGGATAGCGGTGGGCAGAGGGATATCTGTGGGGAGTGGCTGAGGGGATAGCGCTGGGCAGAGGAGGGATATCTGTGGGGAGTGGCTGAGGGGATAGCGGTGGGCAGAGGGATATCTGTGGGGAGTGGCTGAGGGGGATAGCGGTGGGCAGAGGAGGGATATCTGTGGGGAGTGGCTGAGGGGATAGCGGTGGGCAGAGGGATATCTGTGGGGAGTGGCTGAGGGGGATAGCGGTGGGCAGAGGGATATCTGTGGGGAGTGGCTGAGGGGATAGCGGTGGGCGGAGGGATATCTGTGGGGAGTGGCTGAGGGGATAGCGGTGGGCAGAGGGATATCTGTGGGGAGTGGCTGAGGGGATAGCGCTGGGCAGAGGAGGGATATCTGTGGGGAGTGGCTGAGGGGATAGCGGTGGGCAGAGGGATATCTGTGGGGAGTGGCTGAGGGGAAAGCGGTGGGCGGAGGGATATCTGTGGGGAGTGGCTGAGGGGATAGCGGTGGGTGGAGGGATATCTGTGGGGAGTGGCTGAGGGGGATAGCGGTGGGCGGAGGGATATCGGGGGGAGTGGCTGAGGGGATAGCGGTGGGTGGAGGGATATCGGGGGGAGTGGCTGAGGGGATGGCGGTGGGCAGAGGAGGGATATCTGGGGAGTGGCTGAGGGGATAGCGCTGGGCAGAGGAGGGATATCTGGGGAGTGGCTGAGGGGGATAGCGGTGGGCGGAGGGATATCTGTGGGGAGTGGCTGAGGGGATAGCGCTGGGCGGAGGGATATCTGTGGGGAGTGGCTGAGGGGGATAGCGGTGGGCGGAGGGATATCTGTGGGGAGTGGCTGAGGGGATAGCGGTGGGCGGAGGGATATCTGTGGGGAGTGGCTGAGAGGATAGCGCTGGGCAGAGGAGGGATATCTGTGGGGAGTGGCTGAGGGGGATAGCGGTGGGCGGAGGGATATCTGTGGGGAGTGGCTGAGGGGATAGCGCTGGGCAGAGGGGTATCTGTGGGGAGTGGCTGAGAGGATAGCGCTGGGCAGAGGAGGGATATCTGTGGGGAGTGGCTGAGGGGGATAGCGGTGGGTGGAGGGGTATCTGTGGGGAGTGGCTGAGGGGATAGCGGTGGGTGGAGGGGTATCTGTGGGGAGTGGCTGAGGGGATAGCGCTGGGCAGAGGAGGGATATCTGTGGGGAGTGGCTGAGGGGATAGCGCTGGGCAGAGGAGGGATATCTGGGAAGTGGCTGAGGGGGATAGCGGTGGGCGGAGGGATATCTGTGGGGAGTGGCTGAGGGGATAGCGCTGGGCGGAGGGATATCTGTGGGGAGTGGCTAAGGGGGTAGCGGTGGGCGGAGGGATATCTGTGGGGAGTGGCTGAGGGGGATAGCGGTGGGCAGAGGAGGGATATCTGTGGGGAGTGGCTGAGAGGATAGCGCTGGGCAGAGGAGGGATATCTGTGGGGAGTGGCTGAGGGGGATAGCGGTGGGTGGAGGGGTATCTGTGGGGAGTGGCTGAGGGGATAGCGCTGAGCAGAGGAGGGATATCTGGGGAGTGGCTGAGGGGGATAGCGGTGGGCGGAGGGATATCTGTGGGGAGTGGCTGAGGGGATAGCGCTGGGCGGAGGGATATCTGTGGGGAGTGGCTGAGGGGGTAGCGGTGGGCGGAGGGATATCTGTGGGGAGTGGCTGAGGGGGATAGCGCTGGGCAGAGGAGGGATATCTGTGGGGAGTGGCTGAGGGGGATAGCGCTGGGCGGAGGGATATCTGTGGGGAGTGGCTGAGGGGGATAGCGCTGGGCGGAGGGATATCTGTGGGGAGTGGCTGAGGGGGATAGCGCTGGGCGGAGGGATATCTGTGGGGAGTGGCTGAGGGGATAGCGGTGGGCGGAGGGATATCTGTGGGGAGTGGCTGAGAGGATAGCGCTGGGCAGAGGAGGGATATCTGTGGGGAGTGGCTGAGGGGGATAGCGCTGGGCAGAGGAGGGATATCTGTGGGGAGTGGCTGAGGGGGATAGCGGTGGGCAGAGGAGGGATATCTGTGGGGAGTGGCTGAGGGGATAGCGGTGGGCAGAGGGATATCTGTGGGGAGTGGCTGAGGGGATAGCGCTGGGCAGAGGAGGGATATCTGTGGGGAGTGGCTGAGGGGATAGCGGTGGGCAGAGGGATATCTATGGGGAGTGGCTGAGGGGATAGCGGTGGGCGGAGGGATATCTGTGGGGAGTGGCTGAGGGGATAGCGGTGGGCAGAGGGATATCTGTGGGGAGTGGCTGAGGGGATAGCGGTGGGCAGAGGAGGGATATCTGTGGGGAGTGGCTGAGGGGATAGCGGTAGGCAGAGGGATATCTGTGGGGAGTGGCTGAGGGGATAGCGGTGGGTGGAGGGATATCTGTGGGGAGTGGCTGAGGGGGATAGCGGTGGGCGGAGGGATATCGGGGGGAGTGGCTGAGGGGATAGCGGTGGGTGGAGGGATATCGGGGGGAGTGGCTGAGGGGATAGCGGTGGGCAGAGGAGGGATATCCGGGGAGTGGCTGAGGGGATAGCGCTGGGCAGAGGAGGGATATCTGGGGAGTGGCTGAGGGGATAGCGGTGGGCAGAGGAGGGATATCTGTGGGGAGTGGCTGAGGGGATAGCGCTGGGCAGAGGAGGGATATCTGGGGAGTGGCTGAGGGGGATAGCGGTGGGCGGAGGGATATCTGTGGGGAGTGGCTGAGGGGATAGCGCTGGGCGGAGGGATATCTGTGGGGAGTGGCTGAGGGGGATAGCGGTGGGCGGAGGGATATCTGTGGGGAGTGGCTGAGGGGATAGCGGTGGGCGGAGGGATATCTGTGGGGAGTGGCTGAGAGGATAGCGCTGGGCAGAGGAGGGATATCTGTGGGGAGTGGCTGAGGGGGATAGCGGTGGGCGGAGGGATATCTGTGGGGAGTGGCTGAGGGGATAGCGCTGGGCAGAGGGGTATCTGTGGGGAGTGGCTGAGAGGATAGCGCTGGGCAGAGGAGGGATATCTGTGGGGAGTGGCTGAGGGGGATAGCGGTGGGTGGAGGGGTATCTGTGGGGAGTGGCTGAGGGGATAGCGGTGGGTGGAGGGGTATCTGTGGGGAGTGGCTGAGGGGATAGCGCTGGGCAGAGGAGGGATATCTGGGGAGTGGCTGAGGGGATAGCGCTGGGCAGAGGAGGGATATCTGGGAAGTGGCTGAGGGGGATAGCGGTGGGCGGAGGGATATCTGTGGGGAGTGGCTGAGGGGATAGCGCTGGGCGGAGGGATATCTGTGGGGAGTGGCTGAGGGGGTAGCGGTGGGCGGAGGGATATCTGTGGGGAGTGGCTGAGGGGGATAGCGGTGGGCAGAGGAGGGATATCTGTGGGGAGTGGCTGAGAGGATAGCGCTGGGCAGAGGAGGGATATCTGTGGGGAGTGGCTGAGGGGGATAGCGGTGGGTGGAGGGGTATCTGTGGGGAGTGGCTGAGGGGATAGCGCTGAGCAGAGGAGGGATATCTGGGGAGTGGCTGAGGGGGATAGCGGTGGGCAGAGGGATATCTGTGGGGAGTGGCTGAGGGGATAGCGGTGGGCGGAGGGATATCTGTGGGGAGTGGCTGAGGGGATAGCGGTGGGCAGAGGGATATCTGTGGGGAGTGGCTGAGGGGATAGCGCTGGGCAGAGGAGGGATATCTGTGGGGAGTGGCTGAGGGGATAGCGGTGGGCAGAGGGATATCTGTGGGGAGTGGCTGAGGGGATAGCGGTGGGTGGAGGGATATCTGTGGGGAGTGGCTGAGGGGGATAGCGGTGGGCGGAGGGATATCAGGGGGAGTGGCTGAGGGGATAGCGGTGGGTGGAGGGATATCGGGGGGAGTGGCTGAGGGGATAGCGGTGGGCAGAGGAGGGATATCTGGGGAGTGGCTGAGGGGATAGCGCTGGGCAGAGGAGGGATATCTGGGGAGTGGCTGAGGGGGATAGCGGTGGGCGGAGGGATATCTGTGGGGAGTGGCTGAGGGGATAGCGCTGGGCGGAGGGATATCTGTGGGGAGTGGCTGAGGGGGATAGCGGTGGGCGGAGGGATATCTGTGGGGAGTGGCTGAGGGGATAGCGGTGGGCGGAGGGATATCTGTGGGGAGTGGCTGAGAGGATAGCGCTGGGCAGAGGAGGGATATCTGTGGGGAGTGGCTGAGGGGGATAGCGGTGGGCGGAGGGATATCTGTGGGGAGTGGCTGAGGGGATAGCGCTGGGCAGAGGGGTATCTGTGGGGAGTGGCTGAGAGGATAGCGCTGGGCAGAGGAGGGATATCTGTGGGGAGTGGCTGAGGGGGATAGCGGTGGGTGGAGGGGTATCTGTGGGGAGTGGCTGAGGGGGATAGCGGTGGGCGGAGGGATATCGGGGGGAGTGGCTGAGGGGATAGCGGTGGGTGGAGGGATATCGGGGGGAGTGGCTGAGGGGATAGCGGTGGGCAGAGGAGGGATATCTGGGGAGTGGCTGAGGGGATAGCGCTGGGCAGAGGAGGGATATCTGGGGAGTGGCTGAGGGGGATAGCGGTGGGCGGAGGGATATCTGTGGGGAGTGGCTGAGGGGATAGCGCTGGGCGGAGGGATATCTGTGGGGAGTGGCTGAGGGGGATAGCGGTGGGCGGAGGGATATCTGTGGGGAGTGGCTGAGGGGATAGCGGTGGGCGGAGGGATATCTGTGGGGAGTGGCTGAGAGGATAGCGCTGGGCAGAGGAGGGATATCTGTGGGGAGTGGCTGAGGGGGATAGCGGTGGGCGGAGGGATATCTGTGGGGAGTGGCTGAGGGGATAGCGCTGGGCAGAGGGGTATCTGTGGGGAGTGGCTGAGAGGATAGCGCTGGGCAGAGGAGGGATATCTGTGGGGAGTGGCTGAGGGGGATAGCGGTGGGTGGAGGGGTATCTGTGGGGAGTGGCTGAGGGGATAGCGGTGGGTGGAGGGGTATCTGTGGGGAGTGGCTGAGGGGATAGCGCTGGGCAGAGGAGGGATATCTGTGGGGAGTGGCTGAGGGGATAGCGCTGGGCAGAGGAGGGATATCTGGGAAGTGGCTGTGGGGGATAGCGGTGGGCGGAGGGATATCTGTGGGGAGTGGCTGAGGGGATAGCGCTGGGCGGAGGGATATCTGTGGGGAGTGGCTGAGGGGGTAGCGGTGGGCGGAGGGATATCTGTGGGGAGTGGCTGAGGGGGATAGCGGTGGGCAGAGGAGGGATATCTGTGGGGAGTGGCTGAGAGGATAGCGCTGGGCAGAGGAGGGATATCTGTGGGGAGTGGCTGAGGGGGATAGCGGTGGGTGGAGGGGTATCTGTGGGGAGTGGCTGAGGGGATAGCGCTGAGCAGAGGAGGGATATCTGGGGAGTGGCTGAGGGGGATAGCGGTGGGCGGAGGGATATCTGTGGGGAGTGGCTGAGGGGATAGCGCTGGGCGGAGGGATATCTGTGGGGAGTGGCTGAGGGGGTAGCGGTGGGCGGAGGGATATCTGTGGGGAGTGGCTGAGGGGGATAGCGCTGGGCAGAGGAGGGATATCTGTGGGGAGTGGCTGAGGGGGATAGCGCTGGGCGGAGGGATATCTGTGGGGAGTGGCTGAGGGGGATAGCGCTGGGCGGAGGGATATCTGTGGGGAGTGGCTGAGGGGGATAGCGCTGGGCGGAGGGATATCTGTGGGGAGTGGCTGAGGGGATAGCGGTGGGCGGAGGGATATCTGTGGGGAGTGGCTGAGAGGATAGCGCTGGGCAGAGGAGGGATATCTGTGGGGAGTGGCTGAGGGGGATAGCGCTGGGCAGAGGAGGGATATCTGTGGGGAGTGGCTGAGGGGGATAGCGGTGGGCAGAGGAGGGATATCTGTGGGGAGTGGCTGAGGGGATAGCGGTGGGCAGAGGGATATCTGTGGGGAGTGGCTGAGGGGATAGCGCTGGGCAGAGGAGGGATATCTGTGGGGAGTGGCTGAGGGGATAGCGGTGGGCAGAGGGATATCTGTGGGGAGTGGCTGAGGGGATAGCGGTGGGCGGAGGGATATCTGTGGGGAGTGGCTGAGGGGATAGCGGTGGGCAGAGGGATATCTGTGGGGAGTGGCTGAGGGGATAGCGGTGGGCAGAGGAGGGATATCTGTGGGGAGTGGCTGAGGGGATAGCGGTGGGCAGAGGGATATCTGTGGGGAGTGGCTGAGGGGATAGCGGTGGGTGGAGGGATATCTGTGGGGAGTGGCTGAGGGGGATAGCGGTGGGCGGAGGGATATCGGGGGGAGTGGCTGAGGGGATAGCGGTGGGTGGAGGGATATCGGGGGGAGTGGCTGAGGGGATAGCGGTGGGCAGAGGAGGGATATCTGGGGAGTGGCTGAGGGGATAGCGCTGGGCAGAGGAGGGATATCTGGGGAGTGGCTGAGGGGATAGCGGTGGGCAGAGGAGGGATATCTGTGGGGAGTGGCTGAGGGGATAGCGCTGGGCAGAGGAGGGATATCTGGGGAGTGGCTGAGGGGGATAGCGGTGGGCGGAGGGATATCTGTGGGGAGTGGCTGAGGGGATAGCGCTGGGCGGAGGGATATCTGTGGGGAGTGGCTGAGGGGGATAGCGGTGGGCGGAGGGATATCTGTGGGGAGTGGCTGAGGGGATAGCGGTGGGCGGAGGGATATCTGTGGGGAGTGGCTGAGAGGATAGCGCTGGGCAGAGGAGGGATATCTGTGGGGAGTGGCTGAGGGGGATAGCGGTGGGCGGAGGGATATCTGTGGGGAGTGGCTGAGGGGATAGCGCTGGGCAGAGGGGTATCTGTGGGGAGTGGCTGAGAGGATAGCGCTGGGCAGAGGAGGGATATCTGTGGGGAGTGGCTGAGGGGGATAGCGGTGGGTGGAGGGGTATCTGTGGGGAGTGGCTGAGGGGATAGCGGTGGGTGGA
The DNA here is from genome assembly GCF_965140285.1 of Lepidochelys kempii. Taxonomy (NCBI): domain Eukaryota; kingdom Metazoa; phylum Chordata; order Testudines; family Cheloniidae; genus Lepidochelys; species Lepidochelys kempii. The sequence goes on from NC_136383.1 coordinate 141,776,012, forward strand.
GGGGTATCTGTGGGGAGTGGCTGAGGGGATAGCGCTGGGCAGAGGAGGGATATCTGGGGAGTGGCTGAGGGGATAGCGCTGGGCAGAGGAGGGATATCTGGGAAGTGGCTGAGGGGGATAGCGGTGGGCGGAGGGATATCTGTGGGGAGTGGCTGAGGGGATAGCGCTGGGCGGAGGGATATCTGTGGGGAGTGGCTGAGGGGGTAGCGGTGGGCGGAGGGATATCTGTGGGGAGTGGCTGAGGGGGATAGCGGTGGGCAGAGGAGGGATATCTGTGGGGAGTGGCTGAGAGGATAGCGCTGGGCAGAGGAGGGATATCTGTGGGGAGTGGCTGAGGGGGATAGCGGTGGGTGGAGGGGTATCTGTGGGGAGTGGCTGAGGGGATAGCGCTGAGCAGAGGAGGGATATCTGGGGAGTGGCTGAGGGGGATAGCGGTGGGCAGAGGGATATCTGTGGGGAGTGGCTGAGGGGATAGCGGTGGGCGGAGGGATATCTGTGGGGAGTGGCTGAGGGGATAGCGCTGGGCAGAGGAGGGATATCTGGGAAGTGGCTGAGGGGGATAGCGGTGGGCGGAGGGATATCTGTGGGGAGTGGCTGAGGGGATAGCGCTGGGCGGAGGGATATCTGTGGGGAGTGGCTAAGGGGGTAGCGGTGGGCGGAGGGATATCTGTGGGGAGTGGCTGAGGGGGATAGCGGTGGGCAGAGGAGGGATATCTGTGGGGAGTGGCTGAGAGGATAGCGCTGGGCAGAGGAGGGATATCTGTGGGGAGTGGCTGAGGGGGATAGCGGTGGGTGGAGGGGTATCTGTGGGGAGTGGCTGAGGGGATAGCGCTGAGCAGAGGAGGGATATCTGGGGAGTGGCTGAGGGGGATAGCGGTGGGCAGAGGGATATCTGTGGGGAGTGGCTGAGGGGATAGCGGTGGGCGGAGGGATATCTGTGGGGAGTGGCTGAGGGGATAGCGGTGGGCAGAGGGATATCTGTGGGGAGTGGCTGAGGGGATAGCGCTGGGCAGAGGAGGGATATCTGTGGGGAGTGGCTGAGGGGATAGCGGTGGGCAGAGGGATATCTGTGGGGAGTGGCTGAGGGGATAGCGGTGGGTGGAGGGATATCTGTGGGGAGTGGCTGAGGGGGATAGCGGTGGGCGGAGGGATATCGGGGGGAGTGGCTGAGGGGATAGCGGTGGGTGGAGGGATATCGGGGGGAGTGGCTGAGGGGATAGCGGTGGGCAGAGGAGGGATATCTGGGGAGTGGCTGAGGGGATAGCGCTGGGCAGAGGAGGGATATCTGGGGAGTGGCTGAGGGGGATAGCGGTGGGCGGAGGGATATCTGTGGGGAGTGGCTGAGGGGATAGCGCTGGGCGGAGGGATATCTGTGGGGAGTGGCTGAGGGGGATAGCGGTGGGCGGAGGGATATCTGTGGGGAGTGGCTGAGGGGATAGCGGTGGGCGGAGGGATATCTGTGGGGAGTGGCTGAGAGGATAGCGCTGGGCAGAGGAGGGATATCTGTGGGGAGTGGCTGAGGGGGATAGCGGTGGGCGGAGGGATATCTGTGGGGAGTGGCTGAGGGGATAGCGCTGGGCAGAGGGGTATCTGTGGGGAGTGGCTGAGAGGATAGCGCTGGGCAGAGGAGGGATATCTGTGGGGAGTGGCTGAGGGGGATAGCGGTGGGTGGAGGGGTATCTGTGGGGAGTGGCTGAGGGGATAGCGGTGGGTGGAGGGGTATCTGTGGGGAGTGGCTGAGGGGATAGCGCTGGGCAGAGGAGGGATATCTGGGGAGTGGCTGAGGGGATAGCGCTGGGCAGAGGAGGGATATCTGGGAAGTGGCTGAGGGGGATAGCGGTGGGCGGAGGGATATCTGTGGGGAGTGGCTGAGGGGATAGCGCTGGGCGGAGGGATATCTGTGGGGAGTGGCTGAGGGGGTAGCGGTGGGCGGAGGGATATCTGTGGGGAGTGGCTGAGGGGGATAGCGGTGGGCAGAGGAGGGATATCTGTGGGGAGTGGCTGAGAGGATAGCGCTGGGCAGAGGAGGGATATCTGTGGGGAGTGGCTGAGGGGGATAGCGGTGGGTGGAGGGGTATCTGTGGGGAGTGGCTGAGGGGATAGCGCTGAGCAGAGGAGGGATATCTGGGGAGTGGCTGAGGGGGATAGCGGTGGGCGGAGGGATATCTGTGGGGAGTGGCTGAGGGGATAGCGCTGGGCGGAGGGATATCTGTGGGGAGTGGCTGAGGGGGTAGCGGTGGGCGGAGGGATATCTGTGGGGAGTGGCTGAGGGGGATAGCGCTGGGCAGAGGAGGGATATCTGTGGGGAGTGGCTGAGGGGGATAGCGCTGGGCGGAGGGATATCTGTGGGGAGTGGCTGAGGGGGATAGCGCTGGGCGGAGGGATATCTGTGGGGAGTGGCTGAGGGGGATAGCGCTGGGCGGAGGGATATCTGTGGGAAGTGGCTGAGGGGATAGCGGTGGGCGGAGGGATATCTGTGGGGAGTGGCTGAGAGGATAGCGCTGGGCAGAGGAGGGATATCTGTGGGGAGTGGCTGAGGGGGATAGCGCTGGGCAGAGGAGGGATATCTGTGGGGAGTGGCTGAGGGGGATAGCGGTGGGCAGAGGAGGGATATCTGTGGGGAGTGGCTGAGGGGATAGCGGTGGGCAGAGGGATATCTGTGGGGAGTGGCTGAGGGGATAGCGCTGGGCAGAGGAGGGATATCTGTGGGGAGTGGCTGAGGGGATAGCGGTGGGCAGAGGGATATCTGTGGGGAGTGGCTGAGGGGATAGCGGTGGGCGGAGGGATATCTGTGGGGAGTGGCTGAGGGGATAGCGGTGGGCAGAGGGATATCTGTGGGGAGTGGCTGAGGGGATAGCGCTGGGCAGAGGAGGGATATCTGTGGGGAGTGGCTGAGGGGATAGCGGTGGGCAGAGGGATATCTGTGGGGAGTGGCTGAGGGGATAGCGGTGGGTGGAGGGATATCTGTGGGGAGTGGCTGAGGGGGATAGCGGTGGGCGGAGGGATATCTGTGGGGAGTGGCTGAGGGGATAGCGCTGGGCAGAGGGGTATCTGTGGGGAGTGGCTGAGAGGATAGCGCTGGGCAGAGGAGGGATATCTGTGGGGAGTGGCTGAGGGGGATAGCGGTGGGTGGAGGGGTATCTGTGGGGAGTGGCTGAGGGGATAGCGGTGGGTGGAGGGGTATCTGTGGGGAGTGGCTGAGGGGATAGCGCTGGGCAGAGGAGGGATATCTGGGGAGTGGCTGAGGGGATAGCGCTGGGCAGAGGAGGGATATCTGGGAAGTGGCTGAGGGGGATAGCGGTGGGCGGAGGGATATCTGTGGGGAGTGGCTGAGGGGATAGCGCTGGGCGGAGGGATATCTGTGGGGAGTGGCTGAGGGGGTAGCGGTGGGCGGAGGGATATCTGTGGGGAGTGGCTGAGGGGGATAGCGGTGGGCAGAGGAGGGATATCTGTGGGGAGTGGCTGAGAGGATAGCGCTGGGCAGAGGAGGGATATCTGTGGGGAGTGGCTGAGGGGGATAGCGGTGGGTGGAGGGGTATCTGTGGGGAGTGGCTGAGGGGGATAGCGGTGGGCAGAGGAGGGATATCTGTGGGGAGTGGCTGAGGGGATAGCGGTGGGCAGAGGGATATCTGTGGGGAGTGGCTGAGGGGATAGCGCTGGGCAGAGGAGGGATATCTGTGGGGAGTGGCTGAGGGGATAGCGGTGGGCAGAGGGATATCTATGGGGAGTGGCTGAGGGGATAGCGGTGGGCGGAGGGATATCTGTGGGGAGTGGCTGAGGGGATAGCGGTGGGCAGAGGGATATCTGTGGGGAGTGGCTGAGGGGATAGCGGTGGGCAGAGGAGGGATATCTGTGGGGAGTGGCTGAGGGGATAGCGGTGGGCAGAGGGATATCTGTGGGGAGTGGCTGAGGGGATAGCGGTGGGTGGAGGGATATCTGTGGGGAGTGGCTGAGGGGGATAGCGGTGGGCGGAGGGATATCGGGGGGAGTGGCTGAGGGGATAGCGGTGGGTGGAGGGATATCGGGGGGAGTGGCTGAGGGGATAGCGGTGGGCAGAGGAGGGATATCCGGGGAGTGGCTGAGGGGATAGCGCTGGGCAGAGGAGGGATATCTGGGGAGTGGCTGAGGGGATAGCGGTGGGCAGAGGAGGGATATCTGTGGGGAGTGGCTGAGGGGATAGCGCTGGGCAGAGGAGGGATATCTGGGGAGTGGCTGAGGGGGATAGCGGTGGGCGGAGGGATATCTGTGGGGAGTGGCTGAGGGGATAGCGCTGGGCGGAGGGATATCTGTGGGGAGTGGCTGAGGGGGATAGCGGTGGGCGGAGGGATATCTGTGGGGAGTGGCTGAGGGGATAGCGGTGGGCGGAGGGATATCTGTGGGGAGTGGCTGAGAGGATAGCGCTGGGCAGAGGAGGGATATCTGTGGGGAGTGGCTGAGGGGGATAGCGGTGGGCGGAGGGATATCTGTGGGGAGTGGCTGAGGGGATAGCGCTGGGCAGAGGGGTATCTGTGGGGAGTGGCTGAGAGGATAGCGCTGGGCAGAGGAGGGATATCTGTGGGGAGTGGCTGAGGGGGATAGCGGTGGGTGGAGGGGTATCTGTGGGGAGTGGCTGAGGGGATAGCGGTGGGTGGAGGGGTATCTGTGGGGAGTGGCTGAGGGGATAGCGCTGGGCAGAGGAGGGATATCTGGGGAGTGGCTGAGGGGATAGCGCTGGGCAGAGGAGGGATATCTGGGAAGTGGCTGAGGGGGATAGCGGTGGGCGGAGGGATATCTGTGGGGAGTGGCTGAGGGGATAGCGCTGGGCGGAGGGATATCTGTGGGGAGTGGCTGAGGGGGTAGCGGTGGGCGGAGGGATATCTGTGGGGAGTGGCTGAGGGGGATAGCGGTGGGCAGAGGAGGGATATCTGTGGGGAGTGGCTGAGAGGATAGCGCTGGGCAGAGGAGGGATATCTGTGGGGAGTGGCTGAGGGGGATAGCGGTGGGTGGAGGGGTATCTGTGGGGAGTGGCTGAGGGGATAGCGCTGAGCAGAGGAGGGATATCTGGGGAGTGGCTGAGGGGGATAGCGGTGGGCAGAGGGATATCTGTGGGGAGTGGCTGAGGGGATAGCGGTGGGCGGAGGGATATCTGTGGGGAGTGGCTGAGGGGATAGCGGTGGGCAGAGGGATATCTGTGGGGAGTGGCTGAGGGGATAGCGCTGGGCAGAGGAGGGATATCTGTGGGGAGTGGCTGAGGGGATAGCGGTGGGCAGAGGGATATCTGTGGGGAGTGGCTGAGGGGATAGCGGTGGGTGGAGGGATATCTGTGGGGAGTGGCTGAGGGGGATAGCGGTGGGCGGAGGGATATCGGGGGGAGTGGCTGAGGGGATAGCGGTGGGTGGAGGGATATCGGGGGGAGTGGCTGAGGGGATAGCGGTGGGCAGAGGAGGGATATCTGGGGAGTGGCTGAGGGGATAGCGCTGGGCAGAGGAGGGATATCTGGGGAGTGGCTGAGGGGGATAGCGGTGGGCGGAGGGATATCTGTGGGGAGTGGCTGAGGGGATAGCGCTGGGCGGAGGGATATCTGTGGGGAGTGGCTGAGGGGGATAGCGGTGGGCGGAGGGATATCTGTGGGGAGTGGCTGAGGGGATAGCGGTGGGCGGAGGGATATCTGTGGGGAGTGGCTGAGAGGATAGCGCTGGGCAGAGGAGGGATATCTGTGGGGAGTGGCTGAGGGGGATAGCGGTGGGCGGAGGGATATCTGTGGGGAGTGGCTGAGGGGATAGCGCTGGGCAGAGGGGTATCTGTGGGGAGTGGCTGAGAGGATAGCGCTGGGCAGAGGAGGGATATCTGTGGGGAGTGGCTGAGGGGGATAGCGGTGGGTGGAGGGGTATCTGTGGGGAGTGGCTGAGGGGATAGCGGTGGGTGGAGGGGTATCTGTGGGGAGTGGCTGAGGGGATAGCGCTGGGCAGAGGAGGGATATCTGGGGAGTGGCTGAGGGGATAGCGCTGGGCAGAGGAGGGATATCTGGGAAGTGGCTGAGGGGGATAGCGGTGGGCGGAGGGATATCTGTGGGGAGTGGCTGAGGGGATAGCGCTGGGCGGAGGGATATCTGTGGGGAGTGGCTGAGGGGGTAGCGGTGGGCGGAGGGATATCTGTGGGGAGTGGCTGAGGGGGATAGCGGTGGGCAGAGGAGGGATATCTGTGGGGAGTGGCTGAGAGGATAGCGCTGGGCAGAGGAGGGATATCTGTGGGGAGTGGCTGAGGGGGATAGCGGTGGGTGGAGGGGTATCTGTGGGGAGTGGCTGAGGGGATAGCGCTGAGCAGAGGAGGGATATCTGGGGAGTGGCTGAGGGGGATAGCGGTGGGCGGAGGGATATCTGTGGGGAGTGGCTGAGGGGATAGCGCTGGGCGGAGGGATATCTGTGGGGAGTGGCTGAGGGGGTAGCGGTGGGCGGAGGGATATCTGTGGGGAGTGGCTGAGGGGGATAGCGCTGGGCAGAGGAGGGATATCTGTGGGGAGTGGCTGAGGGGGATAGCGCTGGGCGGAGGGATATCTGTGGGGAGTGGCTGAGGGGGATAGCGCTGGGCGGAGGGATATCTGTGGGGAGTGGCTGAGGGGGATAGCGCTGGGCGGAGGGATATCTGTGGGAAGTGGCTGAGGGGATAGCGGTGGGCGGAGGGATATCTGTGGGGAGTGGCTGAGAGGATAGCGCTGGGCAGAGGAGGGATATCTGTGGGGAGTGGCTGAGGGGGATAGCGCTGGGCAGAGGAGGGATATCTGTGGGGAGTGGCTGAGGGGGATAGCGGTGGGCAGAGGAGGGATATCTGTGGGGAGTGGCTGAGGGGATAGCGGTGGGCAGAGGGATATCTGTGGGGAGTGGCTGAGGGGATAGCGCTGGGCAGAGGAGGGATATCTGTGGGGAGTGGCTGAGGGGATAGCGGTGGGCAGAGGGATATCTGTGGGGAGTGGCTGAGGGGATAGCGGTGGGCGGAGGGATATCTGTGGGGAGTGGCTGAGGGGATAGCGGTGGGCAGAGGGATATCTGTGGGGAGTGGCTGAGGGGATAGCGCTGGGCAGAGGAGGGATATCTGTGGGGAGTGGCTGAGGGGATAGCGGTGGGCAGAGGGATATCTGTGGGGAGTGGCTGAGGGGATAGCGGTGGGTGGAGGGATATCTGTGGGGAGTGGCTGAGGGGGATAGCGGTGGGCGGAGGGATATCTGTGGGGAGTGGCTGAGGGGATAGCGCTGGGCAGAGGGGTATCTGTGGGGAGTGGCTGAGAGGATAGCGCTGGGCAGAGGAGGGATATCTGTGGGGAGTGGCTGAGGGGGATAGCGGTGGGTGGAGGGGTATCTGTGGGGAGTGGCTGAGGGGATAGCGGTGGGTGGAGGGGTATCTGTGGGGAGTGGCTGAGGGGATAGCGCTGGGCAGAGGAGGGATATCTGGGGAGTGGCTGAGGGGATAGCGCTGGGCAGAGGAGGGATATCTGGGAAGTGGCTGAGGGGGATAGCGGTGGGCGGAGGGATATCTGTGGGGAGTGGCTGAGGGGATAGCGCTGGGCGGAGGGATATCTGTGGGGAGTGGCTGAGGGGGTAGCGGTGGGCGGAGGGATATCTGTGGGGAGTGGCTGAGGGGGATAGCGGTGGGCAGAGGAGGGATATCTGTGGGGAGTGGCTGAGAGGATAGCGCTGGGCAGAGGAGGGATATCTGTGGGGAGTGGCTGAGGGGGATAGCGGTGGGTGGAGGGGTATCTGTGGGGAGTGGCTGAGGGGGATAGCGGTGGGCAGAGGAGGGATATCTGTGGGGAGTGGCTGAGGGGATAGCGGTGGGCAGAGGGATATCTGTGGGGAGTGGCTGAGGGGATAGCGCTGGGCAGAGGAGGGATATCTGTGGGGAGTGGCTGAGGGGATAGCGGTGGGCAGAGGGATATCTATGGGGAGTGGCTGAGGGGATAGCGGTGGGCGGAGGGATATCTGTGGGGAGTGGCTGAGGGGATAGCGGTGGGCAGAGGGATATCTGTGGGGAGTGGCTGAGGGGATAGCGGTGGGCAGAGGAGGGATATCTGTGGGGAGTGGCTGAGGGGATAGCGGTGGGCAGAGGGATATCTGTGGGGAGTGGCTGAGGGGATAGCGGTGGGTGGAGGGATATCTGTGGGGAGTGGCTGAGGGGGATAGCGGTGGGCGGAGGGATATCGGGGGGAGTGGCTGAGGGGATAGCGGTGGGTGGAGGGATATCGGGGGGAGTGGCTGAGGGGATAGCGGTGGGCAGAGGAGGGATATCCGGGGAGTGGCTGAGGGGATAGCGCTGGGCAGAGGAGGGATATCTGGGGAGTGGCTGAGGGGATAGCGGTGGGCAGAGGAGGGATATCTGTGGGGAGTGGCTGAGGGGATAGCGCTGGGCAGAGGAGGGATATCTGGGGAGTGGCTGAGGGGGATAGCGGTGGGCGGAGGGATATCTGTGGGGAGTGGCTGAGGGGATAGCGCTGGGCGGAGGGATATCTGTGGGGAGTGGCTGAGGGGGATAGCGGTGGGCGGAGGGATATCTGTGGGGAGTGGCTGAGGGGATAGCGGTGGGCGGAGGGATATCTGTGGGGAGTGGCTGAGAGGATAGCGCTGGGCAGAGGAGGGATATCTGTGGGGAGTGGCTGAGGGGGATAGCGGTGGGCGGAGGGATATCTGTGGGGAGTGGCTGAGGGGATAGCGCTGGGCAGAGGGGTATCTGTGGGGAGTGGCTGAGAGGATAGCGCTGGGCAGAGGAGGGATATCTGTGGGGAGTGGCTGAGGGGGATAGCGGTGGGTGGAGGGGTATCTGTGGGGAGTGGCTGAGGGGATAGCGGTGGGTGGAGGGGTATCTGTGGGGAGTGGCTGAGGGGATAGCGCTGGGCAGAGGAGGGATATCTGGGGAGTGGCTGAGGGGATAGCGCTGGGCAGAGGAGGGATATCTGGGAAGTGGCTGAGGGGGATAGCGGTGGGCGGAGGGATATCTGTGGGGAGTGGCTGAGGGGATAGCGCTGGGCGGAGGGATATCTGTGGGGAGTGGCTGAGGGGGTAGCGGTGGGCGGAGGGATATCTGTGGGGAGTGGCTGAGGGGGATAGCGGTGGGCAGAGGAGGGATATCTGTGGGGAGTGGCTGAGAGGATAGCGCTGGGCAGAGGAGGGATATCTGTGGGGAGTGGCTGAGGGGGATAGCGGTGGGTGGAGGGGTATCTGTGGGGAGTGGCTGAGGGGATAGCGCTGAGCAGAGGAGGGATATCTGGGGAGTGGCTGAGGGGGATAGCGGTGGGCAGAGGGATATCTGTGGGGAGTGGCTGAGGGGATAGCGGTGGGCGGAGGGATATCTGTGGGGAGTGGCTGAGGGGATAGCGGTGGGCAGAGGGATATCTGTGGGGAGTGGCTGAGGGGATAGCGCTGGGCAGAGGAGGGATATCTGTGGGGAGTGGCTGAGGGGATAGCGGTGGGCAGAGGGATATCTGTGGGGAGTGGCTGAGGGGATAGCGGTGGGTGGAGGGATATCTGTGGGGAGTGGCTGAGGGGGATAGCGGTGGGCGGAGGGATATCAGGGGGAATGGCTGAGGGGATAGCGGTGGGTGGAGGGATATCGGGGGGAGTGGCTGAGGGGATAGCGGTGGGCAGAGGAGGGATATCTGGGGAGTGGCTGAGGGGATAGCGCTGGGCAGAGGAGGGATATCTGGGGAGTGGCTGAGGGGGATAGCGGTGGGCGGAGGGATATCTGTGGGGAGTGGCTGAGGGGATAGCGCTGGGCGGAGGGATATCTGTGGGGAGTGGCTGAGGGGGATAGCGTGGGCGGAGGGATATCTGTGGGGAGTGGCTGAGGGGATAGCGGTGGGCGGAGGGATATCTGTGGGGAGTGGCTGAGAGGATAGCGCTGGGCAGAGGAGGGATATCTGTGGGGAGTGGCTGAGGGGGATAGCGGTGGGCGGAGGGATATCTGTGGGGAGTGGCTGAGGGGATAGCGCTGGGCAGAGGGGTATCTGTGGGGAGTGGCTGAGAGGATAGCGCTGGGCAGAGGAGGGATATCTGTGGGGAGTGGCTGAGGGGGATAGCGGTGGGTGGAGGGGTATCTGTGGGGAGTGGCTGAGGGGGATAGCGGTGGGCGGAGGGATATCGGGGGGAGTGGCTGAGGGGATAGCGGTGGGTGGAGGGATATCGGGGGGAGTGGCTGAGGGGATAGCGGTGGGCAGAGGAGGGATATCTGGGGAGTGGCTGAGGGGATAGCGCTGGGCAGAGGAGGGATATCTGGGGAGTGGCTGAGGGGGATAGCGGTGGGCGGAGGGATATCTGTGGGGAGTGGCTGAGGGGATAGCGCTGGGCGGAGGGATATCTGTGGGGAGTGGCTGAGGGGGATAGCGGTGGGCGGAGGGATATCTGTGGGGAGTGGCTGAGGGGATAGCGGTGGGCGGAGGGATATCTGTGGGGAGTGGCTGAGAGGATAGCGCTGGGCAGAGGAGGGATATCTGTGGGGAGTGGCTGAGGGGGATAGCGGTGGGCGGAGGGATATCTGTGGGGAGTGGCTGAGGGGATAGCGCTGGGCAGAGGGGTATCTGTGGGGAGTGGCTGAGAGGATAGCGCTGGGCAGAGGAGGGATATCTGTGGGGAGTGGCTGAGGGGGATAGCGGTGGGTGGAGGGGTATCTGTGGGGAGTGGCTGAGGGGATAGCGGTGGGTGGAGGGGTATCTGTGGGGAGTGGCTGAGGGGATAGCGCTGGGCAGAGGAGGGATATCTGTGGGGAGTGGCTGAGGGGATAGCGCTGGGCAGAGGAGGGATATCTGGGAAGTGGCTGTGGGGGATAGCGGTGGGCGGAGGGATATCTGTGGGGAGTGGCTGAGGGGATAGCGCTGGGCGGAGGGATATCTGTGGGGAGTGGCTGAGGGGGTAGCGGTGGGCGGAGGGATATCTGTGGGGAGTGGCTGAGGGGGATAGCGGTGGGCAGAGGAGGGATATCTGTGGGGAGTGGCTGAGAGGATAGCGCTGGGCAGAGGAGGGATATCTGTGGGGAGTGGCTGAGGGGGATAGCGGTGGGTGGAGGGGTATCTGTGGGGAGTGGCTGAGGGGATAGCGCTGAGCAGAGGAGGGATATCTGGGGAGTGGCTGAGGGGGATAGCGGTGGGCGGAGGGATATCTGTGGGGAGTGGCTGAGGGGATAGCGCTGGGCGGAGGGATATCTGTGGGGAGTGGCTGAGGGGGTAGCGGTGGGCGGAGGGATATCTGTGGGGAGTGGCTGAGGGGGATAGCGCTGGGCAGAGGAGGGATATCTGTGGGGAGTGGCTGAGGGGGATAGCGCTGGGCGGAGGGATATCTGTGGGGAGTGGCTGAGGGGGATAGCGCTGGGCGGAGGGATATCTGTGGGGAGTGGCTGAGGGGGATAGCGCTGGGCGGAGGGATATCTGTGGGGAGTGGCTGAGGGGATAGCGGTGGGCGGAGGGATATCTGTGGGGAGTGGCTGAGAGGATAGCGCTGGGCAGAGGAGGGATATCTGTGGGGAGTGGCTGAGGGGGATAGCGCTGGGCAGAGGAGGGATATCTGTGGGGAGTGGCTGAGGGGGATAGCGGTGGGCAGAGGAGGGATATCTGTGGGGAGTGGCTGAGGGGATAGCGGTGGGCAGAGGGATATCTGTGGGGAGTGGCTGAGGGGATAGCGCTGGGCAGAGGAGGGATATCTGTGGGGAGTGGCTGAGGGGATAGCGGTGGGCAGAGGGATATCTGTGGGGAGTGGCTGAGGGGATAGCGGTGGGCGGAGGGATATCTGTGGGGAGTGGCTGAGGGGATAGCGGTGGGCAGAGGGATATCTGTGGGGAGTGGCTGAGGGGATAGCGGTGGGCAGAGGAGGGATATCTGTGGGGAGTGGCTGAGGGGATAGCGGTGGGCAGAGGGATATCTGTGGGGAGTGGCTGAGGGGATAGCGGTGGGTGGAGGGATATCTGTGGGGAGTGGCTGAGGGGGATAGCGGTGGGCGGAGGGATATCGGGGGGAGTGGCTGAGGGGATAGCGGTGGGTGGAGGGATATCGGGGGGAGTGGCTGAGGGGATAGCGGTGGGCAGAGGAGGGATATCTGGGGAGTGGCTGAGGGGATAGCGCTGGGCAGAGGAGGGATATCTGGGGAGTGGCTGAGGGGATAGCGGTGGGCAGAGGAGGGATATCTGTGGGGAGTGGCTGAGGGGATAGCGCTGGGCAGAGGAGGGATATCTGGGGAGTGGCTGAGGGGGATAGCGGTGGGCGGAGGGATATCTGTGGGGAGTGGCTGAGGGGATAGCGCTGGGCGGAGGGATATCTGTGGGGAGTGGCTGAGGGGGATAGCGGTGGGCGGAGGGATATCTGTGGGGAGTGGCTGAGGGGATAGCGGTGGGCGGAGGGATATCTGTGGGGAGTGGCTGAGAGGATAGCGCTGGGCAGAGGAGGGATATCTGTGGGGAGTGGCTGAGGGGGATAGCGGTGGGCGGAGGGATATCTGTGGGGAGTGGCTGAGGGGATAGCGCTGGGCAGAGGGGTATCTGTGGGGAGTGGCTGAGAGGATAGCGCTGGGCAGAGGAGGGATATCTGTGGGGAGTGGCTGAGGGGGATAGCGGTGGGTGGAGGGGTATCTGTGGGGAGTGGCTGAGGGGATAGCGGTGGGTGGAGGGGTATCTGTGGGGAGTGGCTGAGGGGATAGCGCTGGGCAGAGGAGGGATATCTGGGGAGTGGCTGAGGGGATAGCGCTGGGCAGAGGAGGGATATCTGGGAAGTGGCTGAGGGGGATAGCGGTGGGCGGAGGGATATCTGTGGGGAGTGGCTGAGGGGATAGCGCTGGGCGGAGGGATATCTGTGGGGAGTGGCTGAGGGGGTAGCGGTGGGCGGAGGGATATCTGTGGGGAGTGGCTGAGGGGGATAGCGGTGGGCAGAGGAGGGATATCTGTGGGGAGTGGCTGAGAGGATAGCGCTGGGCAGAGGAGGGATATCTGTGGGGAGTGGCTGAGGGGGATAGCGGTGGGTGGAGGGGTATCTGTGGGGAGTGGCTGAGGGGATAGCGCTGAGCAGAGGAGGGATATCTGGGGAGTGGCTGAGGGGGATAGCGGTGGGCAGAGGGATATCTGTGGGGAGTGGCTGAGGGGATAGCGGTGGGCGGAGGGATATCTGTGGGGAGTGGCTGAGGGGATAGCGGTGGGCAGAGGGATATCTGTGGGGAGTGGCTGAGGGGATAGCGCTGGGCAGAGGAGGGATATCTGGGAAGTGGCTGAGGGGGATAGCGGTGGGCGGAGGGATATCTGTGGGGAGTGGCTGAGGGGATAGCGCTGGGCGGAGGGATATCTGTGGGGAGTGGCTAAGGGGGTAGCGGTGGGCGGAGGGATATCTGTGGGGAGTGGCTGAGGGGGATAGCGGTGGGCAGAGGAGGGATATCTGTGGGGAGTGGCTGAGAGGATAGCGCTGGGCAGAGGAGGGATATCTGTGGGGAGTGGCTGAGGGGGATAGCGGTGGGTGGAGGGGTATCTGTGGGGAGTGGCTGAGGGGATAGCGCTGAGCAGAGGAGGGATATCTGGGGAGTGGCTGAGGGGGATAGCGGTGGGCAGAGGGATATCTGTGGGGAGTGGCTGAGGGGATAGCGGTGGGCGGAGGGATATCTGTGGGGAGTGGCTGAGGGGATAGCGGTGGGCAGAGGGATATCTGTGGGGAGTGGCTGAGGGGATAGCGCTGGGCAGAGGAGGGATATCTGTGGGGAGTGGCTGAGGGGATAGCGGTGGGCAGAGGGATATCTGTGGGGAGTGGCTGAGGGGATAGCGGTGGGTGGAGGGATATCTGTGGGGAGTGGCTGAGGGGGATAGCGGTGGGCGGAGGGATATCGGGGGGAGTGGCTGAGGGGATAGCGGTGGGTGGAGGGATATCGGGGGGAGTGGCTGAGGGGATAGCGGTGGGCAGAGGAGGGATATCTGGGGAGTGGCTGAGGGGATAGCGCTGGGCAGAGGAGGGATATCTGGGGAGTGGCTGAGGGGGATAGCGGTGGGCGGAGGGATATCTGTGGGGAGTGGCTGAGGGGATAGCGCTGGGCGGAGGGATATCTGTGGGGAGTGGCTGAGGGGGATAGCGGTGGGCGGAGGGATATCTGTGGGGAGTGGCTGAGGGGATAGCGGTGGGCGGAGGGATATCTGTGGGGAGTGGCTGAGAGGATAGCGCTGGGCAGAGGAGGGATATCTGTGGGGAGTGGCTGAGGGGGATAGCGGTGGGCGGAGGGATATCTGTGGGGAGTGGCTGAGGGGATAGCGCTGGGCAGAGGGGTATCTGTGGGGAGTGGCTGAGAGGATAGCGCTGGGCAGAGGAGGGATATCTGTGGGGAGTGGCTGAGGGGGATAGCGGTGGGTGGAGGGGTATCTGTGGGGAGTGGCTGAGGGGATAGCGGTGGGTGGAGGGGTATCTGTGGGGAGTGGCTGAGGGGATAGCGCTGGGCAGAGGAGGGATATCTGGGGAGTGGCTGAGGGGATAGCGCTGGGCAGAGGAGGGATATCTGGGAAGTGGCTGAGGGGGATAGCGGTGGGCGGAGGGATATCTGTGGGGAGTGGCTGAGGGGATAGCGCTGGGCGGAGGGATATCTGTGGGGAGTGGCTGAGGGGGTAGCGGTGGGCGGAGGGATATCTGTGGGGAGTGGCTGAGGGGGATAGCGGTGGGCAGAGGAGGGATATCTGTGGGGAGTGGCTGAGAGGATAGCGCTGGGCAGAGGAGGGATATCTGTGGGGAGTGGCTGAGGGGGATAGCGGTGGGTGGAGGGGTATCTGTGGGGAGTGGCTGAGGGGATAGCGCTGAGCAGAGGAGGGATATCTGGGGAGTGGCTGAGGGGGATAGCGGTGGGCGGAGGGATATCTGTGGGGAGTGGCTGAGGGGATAGCGCTGGGCGGAGGGATATCTGTGGGGAGTGGCTGAGGGGGTAGCGGTGGGCGGAGGGATATCTGTGGGGAGTGGCTGAGGGGGATAGCGCTGGGCAGAGGAGGGATATCTGTGGGGAGTGGCTGAGGGGGATAGCGCTGGGCGGAGGGATATCTGTGGGGAGTGGCTGAGGGGGATAGCGCTGGGCGGAGGGATATCTGTGGGGAGTGGCTGAGGGGGATAGCGCTGGGCGGAGGGATATCTGTGGGAAGTGGCTGAGGGGATAGCGGTGGGCGGAGGGATATCTGTGGGGAGTGGCTGAGAGGATAGCGCTGGGCAGAGGAGGGATATCTGTGGGGAGTGGCTGAGGGGGATAGCGCTGGGCAGAGGAGGGATATCTGTGGGGAGTGGCTGAGGGGGATAGCGGTGGGCAGAGGAGGGATATCTGTGGGGAGTGGCTGAGGGGATAGCGGTGGGCAGAGGGATATCTGTGGGGAGTGGCTGAGGGGATAGCGCTGGGCAGAGGAGGGATATCTGTGGGGAGTGGCTGAGGGGATAGCGGTGGGCAGAGGGATATCTGTGGGGAGTGGCTGAGGGGATAGCGGTGGGCGGAGGGATATCTGTGGGGAGTGGCTGAGGGGATAGCGGTGGGCAGAGGGATATCTGTGGGGAGTGGCTGAGGGGATAGCGCTGGGCAGAGGAGGGATATCTGTGGGGAGTGGCTGAGGGGATAGCGGTGGGCAGAGGGATATCTGTGGGGAGTGGCTGAGGGGATAGCGGTGGGTGGAGGGATATCTGTGGGGAGTGGCTGAGGGGGATAGCGGTGGGCGGAGGGATATCTGTGGGGAGTGGCTGAGGGGATAGCGCTGGGCAGAGGGGTATCTGTGGGGAGTGGCTGAGAGGATAGCGCTGGGCAGAGGAGGGATATCTGTGGGGAGTGGCTGAGGGGGATAGCGGTGGGTGGAGGGGTATCTGTGGGGAGTGGCTGAGGGGATAGCGGTGGGTGGAGGGGTATCTGTGGGGAGTGGCTGAGGGGATAGCGCTGGGCAGAGGAGGGATATCTGGGGAGTGGCTGAGGGGATAGCGCTGGGCAGAGGAGGGATATCTGGGAAGTGGCTGAGGGGGATAGCGGTGGGCGGAGGGATATCTGTGGGGAGTGGCTGAGGGGATAGCGCTGGGCGGAGGGATATCTGTGGGGAGTGGCTGAGGGGGTAGCGGTGGGCGGAGGGATATCTGTGGGGAGTGGCTGAGGGGGATAGCGGTGGGCAGAGGAGGGATATCTGTGGGGAGTGGCTGAGAGGATAGCGCTGGGCAGAGGAGGGATATCTGTGGGGAGTGGCTGAGGGGGATAGCGGTGGGTGGAGGGGTATCTGTGGGGAGTGGCTGAGGGGATAGCGCTGAGCAGAGGAGGGATATCTGGGGAGTGGCTGAGGGGGATAGCGGTGGGCGGAGGGATATCTGTGGGGAGTGGCTGAGGGGATAGCGCTGGGCGGAGGGATATCTGTGGGGAGTGGCTGAGGGGGTAGCGGTGGGCGGAGGGATATCTGTGGGGAGTGGCTGAGGGGGATAGCGCTGGGCGGAGGGATATCTGTGGGGAGTGGCTGAGGGGGATAGCGCTGGGCGGAGGGATATCTGTGGGGAGTGGCTGAGGGGGATAGCGCTGGGCGGAGGGATATCTGTGGGGAGTGGCTGAGGGGGATAGCGCTGGGCGGAGGGATATCTGTGGGGAGTGGCTGAGGGGATAGCGGTGGGCGGAGGGATATCTGTGGGGAGTGGCTGAGAGGATAGCGCTGGGCAGAGGAGGGATATCTGTGGGGAGTGGCTGAGGGGGATAGCGCTGGGCAGAGGAGGGATATCTGTGGGGAGTGGCTGAGGGGGATAGCGGTGGGCAGAGGAGGGATATCTGTGGGGAGTGGCTGAGGGGATAGCGGTGGGTGGAGGGATATCTGTGGGGAGTGGCTGAGGGGGATAGCGGTGGGCGGAGGGATATCTGTGGGGAGTGGCTGAGGGGATAGCGCTGGGCAGAGGAGGGATATCTGTGGGGAGTGGCTGAGGGGATAGCGCTGGGCGGAGGGATATCTGTGGGGAGTGGCTGAGGGGATAGCGGTGGGCGGAGGGATATCTGTGGGGAGTGGCTGAGAGGATAGCGCTGGGCAGAGGAGGGATATCTGTGGGGAGTGGCTGAGGGGGATAGCGGTGGGCGGAGGGATATCTGTGGGGAGTGGCTGAGGGGGATAGCGGTGGGCGGAGGGATATCTGTGGGGAGTGGCTGAGAGGATAGCGCTGGGGAGAGGAGGGATATCGGGGGGAGTGGCTGAGGGGAAAGCGGTGGGCGGAGGGATATCTGTTGGGAGTGGCTGAGGGGATAGCGGTGGGTGGAGGAATATCTGTGGGGAGTGGCTGAGGGGGATAGCGGTGGGCGGAGAGGTATCTGTGGGGAGTGGCTGAGGGGATAGCGGTGGGCGGAGGGATATCTGTGGGGAGTGGCTAAGAGGATAGCGCTGGGCAGAGGAGGGGTATCTGTGGGGAGTGGCTGAGGGGATAGCGCTGGGCAGAGGAGGGATATCTGTGGGGAGTGGCTGAGGGGATAGCGGTGGGCGGAGGGATATCTGTGGGGAGTGGCAGAGGGGATAGCGCTGGGCAGAGGAGGGGTATCTGTGGGGAGTGGCTGAGGGGATAGCGCTGGGCAGAGGAGGGATATCTGTGGGGAGTGGCTGAGGGGATAGCGCTGGGCAGAGGAGGGATATCTGTGGGGAGTGGCTGAGGGGATAGCGCTGGGCGGAGGGGTATCTGTGGTGAGTGGCTGAGGGGATAGCGGTGGGCGGAGGGGTATCTGTGGGGAGTGGCAGAGGGGATAGCACTGGCGGAGGGATATCCAAGAGGCAGACCAAGATAGCAAATGAGAGGGACAGAGTTTCGCATGCCTGCCCAGTCCTGGACGCCCATCCAGGTGTGGGGCAAGGAGGCTCAGCCCAGCAGGATCCAAGTGTGGAGGGGCTTAGTGTGGGGGGATCCAGATGTGGGGTGAGAGGATTCTGTGTGGGGCAATCTGGGTGCAGGTGACTTGGTGGGGGGGCCAGTTGTGGGGGGATCTGGATGCACAGGGGCTCATTGGGAATTTCCAGGGACAGCAGGAATGGTATTCTGTAGTGGGGTCCAGGTGAAGAGGGTTGGGACTGAGCAGGATAGGTCTGGGTGTAGGGGGATGAGTCTCAGCAGGGGTCTGGGAGTGAGGGGGCTTACTGGGGAGATCCAGGTCCTCAGGGAGTGGGGCTTGGTGGGGTGGGGATTCTGGTGTGTGGAGCTCATCGGGGTGGTCCAGGTGCAGGGGGGTGTGGCTCATTAGGGTGGGGTTCGAGTGTGGGGAGCTGAGCAAAGGATGGGGGTTCAGGTGTGGGGGGTTCAGTTGGGGGAGTTCTGGGTTTAGGGGGGTGTGAGGCTAGGTGGTGGGATCTGGGTATGGGGTGGGGTCCGGATGCATGGGGTTTGCTGGGCAGGGGAGTAGCTTCCTATACAGTGACCCCTCCCTCTGCAGCTGAGGAGTGGTGGGGGCAGGAAGCGGGTGGAGGGGGGCATGGAGCTTCCTGCAGCTGGGGGAGGTTTCTGGGGGTGGGTCTGACCCAGCCCCATGTTCCTTGCAGGGGAAGAAGAAATCCCTTCCTCCCCCTCTCCCAGCCCAGCTGGGACTAGCAGCTGAGCCTGGCACAGGGTAGGAGCCCCTGGCTTGGGTGTCCCCAGTCCTGTAGTGATTTACTTCTCCACCAGCTGCTCTGGGCACCTGTGCTGGGGAGGTGTGGGTGATCTATCTTGCGGCTTCCCTTTGCTTCCTCGTCACAAGTCATTTTTCTGCAGAGAAGCAAATAAATCTGCGGGGGTCACAAATTCTGCATGTGTGCAGTGGCGCAGAATTCCCCCAGGAGTAGCTATTGGACGGTTGAAAGGAGATCCAATATAAATCCCCTTAAGAGACAATGCTGAACCATATAGTGTACATACACCTCACAGCAGGAGTGCCGAAACCCCAGTAGACGTAGGGAGGCCAAAAGGTCCTGCCCCTCTCCATGGTCACACCCCTGCTCCTCCTCTTCCCCCCGAGTCCTGACCCCTGACCAGGTGTCCAAGAGCAGCTGCCAGCCTGTGTCCACACCCTCTGTGGTGCGCTGCCCAGGGCAGGTGGAGGGTCTGGGGCTCCTCACAGTGGCCTGGACTCCCTGGGCAGCTGTTACCACTGCGTGCCTCTGGCTTCCAGCCTAGCCATGTGGTGGGGTTTCAGGGGGAAAAGGAGGAGCAGGGACAGGCGCAGGGCCACAGAGAGGGGTGGGCGGTCTCTTGGCGAGGGGGGGCTAAGGCCCATCTCATCCCCCCCAGTGGGAAGAGGCTGGTGCCAGTGGAAGGGGAAGCTTTGTGTCTGCCTAAGGCTTGCAGTTTGGAAGGGCAACGTGCCTCCAAACTACACCCATGTTAAAAAGTGGGCAGACATGACCCTCCCACTTTTAACAGTGTGGGGAGGGGCATGGCCCTCTGGCCTGCCCTCTCCCGTTCAGGTGCCCTTGCCTCCCAGGATTCCTGTCCCATTACTTCATAAAGTGCTGAGTTAGAGAACGGAGCAGATTGGCAGAATCAAGAAAATCTCTGAGCCAACCTCATGGTGTGCTCCAATGGTACCAGGAACAAAATAAAATGGAAAAATCTGTATCTGTGGTGGATCTTAAGACTAAATGAAGCAGTTGTAAGAGAAAAATTTATCCTCTCAAGCCTGGGTGACTTCATTCCCAAAGTGAAAGGAGTGATAGTATTATCCAAGCCGGATGCCTCAGCTGGATTCTGGCAAATTTCTTTAGCCAAAGAAAGTGCTAAACTGAGGGCAGCTATCACACCCGTTGGGAGATTTTGCGTTTGAAGATTACCCTTTGGGATGACCGGGGCGCCTGTCATTTTCCAACACGAGTGGCAGAACTGTTAGGGAACACGACTGGAGTTGTAGTTTTCATGGATGATATTCTGATATCTGGGATGATATTCTGATATCTGGTTCTTTGATGGAAGAACATAACAAAGCCTGCAACGAAGTCTTAAACCTAATCAGTCAGCTTGTATTGAAGCTAAACGAGGAAAAATGCATTTTCCGCCTACTCCAGACTGGGTTTTTGGGACAGACAATAACAAGGATGGAATCAATCCTAGCCCTGAGAAAATAAAAGTAATTTAAGAACTGAATGCACCAACTAATATACCAGTGTTGGTGACACTGGGCACTGCTCTAGGTAACTCGGGAGGGTGGAAGACCACGAGTGTCGATGAAGCCCTCTTGCTCTAGGCCCAGGCAAACTGAAGCCCCTCCATTCCTTGAACTTTCTGTGACCCTGCACAACTATGAGGAAGCTAGCATACAAACAGACAGGTTTGCACATGGCTTGCTAGCCAAGGCCAGCTTCGGCCTGGTAAACGTATAGATAAGGCAGATATGTTTAGCAAAAACTAGTAACAAATAGGACCAAATAAGGCAAGGCTCGGGCAATGCTACTGAGGAAAACCATAACTGGCTGCTTTAGCTGATTGGCAATGGTATTGTACGGGGCAACAGGTAATTGGTTGTATAAGCTTGTGTAGTGAAGTAGGCAAAGGTATAAATTGTATACTGTAATCTGTGTTCAGGGCTGCAGGATTTGAGTCAGCTCAGTCTCCCTGCGCCATATCTGAAGCTTCAAATAAAACTCGCTGCTTCTCCACCCCATTGTGGTCATTGGCGCGACGCACACCGGGCAACGAACCCAACTGTTGCTTGCTTTGGGCACTCTGTGCCGGCAACACCAGGACTGAGATGCATACTGGGGCTGGTAAATTACCTTGGTTGATACTTACAACACCTTTCTACAGTGACAAAACCATGGAATGAAATGTCAAAGTCCAACATATCTTGCCTATGGAGGCCAAATCAAGAAACTGCCTTCAAAAAGTGTAAAAGAAATTATCTCAACAGCTCCAGTTCTCAAGTACAACGATTGTGGACAAACCCACCACGATCAGTGTGGATGCAAGCAGCTGTGGCCTATGTGGTGTATTGTTCCAGCAACTTGCCTGAGTGGAAGCCAGCTGTATTTTGCTATCGCACACTCAGAGGTAGAAAAACAATATGCCTGGATTGAAAAGGAGCCCGGCGAGTGTCTGGGCATGTGAAAAAGTGTACAGATATCTGTGTGGGCTGGATTCGTTTACACTGATAACCAACCATAAACTGCTTGTAGCCTTTCTCAATGGAAAAGATGTGGGCCAAGCACTGCTGAGATGCCAACATCTATTGCTAAGGGAAATGCGATTTAACTCAATTGCTAAATATGTTCCTCGGAAAAATCTGGGAGTAGCAGACACTCTGTCACAGAGCCCAGTATTCCACTCATCTACCTTGGAGCTCAAAGATGATATAAAGGTTACATGCATACAGTGGATGTAAGGCTGATGCCATATTAGGAGAGCAGCAGCCATGAGCCTTGAAGCAGAAAGTCACATCCTCACATTCCATCTAAATTACATTAAAATGATGTCATATCAGGCTGTTAAGGAAGCTCCTGTCCTAACAGCTCCCACCATCACCAGAGAGAGAAACAGAGCTTAAGATGGTTAAAGAAAACTTTGTTTGACAGAATTCTGTCTGGCAAGAACTCACTTATCAAAAGTTGTGGTTGTGAAATCCTCATTTCTTTATTGTTTTGTCCTTATGGCCCCCATTTCTCTATTGTTTGTCTGTATGGTCTCTGTCTGGTTCTTAGATTGTTTCTGTCTGTTGCATAACTAATTTTGCTCGGTGTAAATCAATTAAAGTGATGGGATATGATTGGTAAAGGATTGTTTTACAACACGTTAGGATTGGTTGGAAAATTGTTTAGTAATAATTTAGTATAATGATTGGTTAAGCAAGCTAGGCAAGACTCAAGTTTCACTGTGTAAAGTGGGGTCCAAAAGAAAGTTCTTTGGAACCAACCCCAGGACACAGCCCTGAGAGCAGAGCTGCCAGATCTCAACACTCTGCCAATGACACCGTGCAGAAAGTGGAGTTCCCCAGATGACCTGATCCTGAATGGCCATCAAGAAAAGTTCATCTGCCCTCTTGGGAGTGTTGAGCATTGTATGCTTAGCGTGTGCCTTCTGTTTTGGTGATTGTTAATAAATAGAGGTTAAGTAGGACATTACTGTGTATGGCTCTTCCACTGGTAAAAAACCCCATAAACCTGCAAAGATTAAGCCCTGAGGCAACAGGGACTGGGTGTTTGCTCTGAGTCCACAGAGGAGTAAAGTTCAGTGCCTTTCACCTAGAGCCTTAGGAACTGGGAAAGGGTGGGGGAGCCTAAATCAGCCAGGTTACGCCTTGAGCCCTAGGAAACTAGGTAGAGGAGGGGTGTCCTAGAGTGTGCAGGCAACAAATTTAGGGTAAAGTTGGGTGCCTTAGTGTGTGTGTAAAACGGAGAATTTTGTGCAGGTAACATGGACACATACACACCAGTGTCGGAAAAGAAACTACTGCAGCTCCAAAAGCAGCCTTAACAGACACCCAGCTTCAGGAAGTTCTAAGCTACATTGGAGGTGGCTGGAACACATATCTAAAGGACACTAAGGAAGTGACAAGAGACTACTTTGCAGTGTGTGGACAATTAAGTAAGTCAATTGGACTCATAACTAAAGGCAATTGCACATAGGCACCAACTTCCTCTCTACCTGGGGAGTGCTCGACCCCTCCTCTGCCCCAGGCCTGCCCCAACTCCACCCTTTCCTCCAAGCCCCCACCCCTGCCCTGCCTCTCCCACCCCTGCTCTGGCCCAGGCCCCGCCCTCTCTCCATCCTTTCCCCCGAGGCCCCACCCCACCTCTTTCTACCCCTGCCCCACCTCTTCCCTCCACTGAGCGCGCCCCATCCCCACTCCTCCCCCTCCCTCCCAGGTGCAGCTTTATGTGAATTCAGTGAACATCATGATCTGGCTCTTGTGACTATTTCTAGAAATATAGAAATAATGTACTTGAAAGACACAACATGGTGCAGTGTTATTGAGAAACTGAAGTGCACTTTTGCACACTTTGGTATTCCAGGACAACTCATGATGGACAATGGATCTCAATTCACTGCAGCAGAATTTAAGTCATTCCAAAATGAAATATGATTTTGATCATATTCCTAGCAGCCCACATTACCTACAAGCGGTAATGAGGCTGAGAGAGCTGTACAGACAGTCTAGAAAATCCGACAGCAGGAAGACCCATTCCTTGCTCTTCTGAGTTACAGATCAGTGCTAATAACAGCTACTGGATATAGTCCAGTACAACCCCTGATGGGAAGACAACTCGGACAACCAGCTTTGGAAAATAATCTATTTCCAGTGTGGCCAGACATGAAGAGATTAGCCAAATAGGATAAAAAGGCTAAAAGAAATTACAACAGACATCACTCAGAGAACTGCCAGGTCTAGAACCTGGTGACTATGTTCATGTTAAATGGGATGGAGAAAAAGAATGGATAACTCCAGCAGCCAGAAAGAAACATAATTCAGCACCCAGCTCATATGTGATAGAGACCGACAGTGGAGAGTTCAGCAGAAACTATTGACATCTACGGTTTGTTCCTCAGAAAGAACAATCAACAGAGCAAACTCTGCAGATGCAGAACAAGAAGAAGACTCAAGGATTCCAAACCACCCACGGCCAGTCGTTGCAACCAATGGACAACCAGATGATGAAGTTGTTACACATTTGGGTTGTGTAATTAGAAAACCAGGACGATTCAGAGACACTGAACAGACTGTTACGTACTGAACTTCAAAGATAGTGTGACAGTGTAAATACCCTGAATGGGAGGAATGCAGAATTTAAAAGGAATGCTAATCTGTGTTATATTTTTCCAACACCAGGTGGCATTGTGGGTAAAATACCTTACTTAGACGAACCTCAGCCTTACCGGTCAGGGTGTTAAAGGATCTTATGATGAACACAGCTGGTGTGTATAAGCAAGCTCTGCGACCAGTCCATATCTGGTACAGAAGAACATGAGGGAGAGAGAGACCATGAAGAGCCTTGAAATGAAGAGAAGTAGTCAATGTGTGATTTGACAGAGAAGGGGGAGCCAGTGGAAGGCAGTGTGTATAGTAGGGGTCTTGAGAGCCATTGAACCAAAGTGAAAACCCTGTATGTGATGGAAACTACTTCCAGCACCTGTGGTGGAGGGATGCAAAGAGAGGGATGACTGGGTCAAAGGAACAAGCCAAAAAAATTACCTTTGCTAGAGAATTTTCAAGGGGTCTGAGTGGGGCAAGATTGCATTTGTCAGGGCTGGAGAAGAGGATGTTGCAGTAGTGAAGATACGAGTTGATAAGACCTTGGCTGTGAGTTTTAGCTGTGTGACTGGATAGGAAAAGCCATATCTTAGTGCTGTGATGCAGAAAGAATCCTAAGATTGAGACACAGCCTGATTGTGAGGGTCCAGGGAGAGGTGTAAGGTGAAGACGACTCTCAGGTTGTGGCTCAGTAACAGGGGGATGTTGGTGTTTTCCACAGTGATCAAGAAAGGAGGGAAGGGAGAGGGCTTGGGGGAAAAACACAGAGTTATGTTTTGACCACGTTGAGTGTAAACTGCTGGCTGGACATTCCTCCCCGAAAGTTAGATGGGGGATGAGGAGAGGCCTCAAAATGACATGCTGATGGAGCAATTAGAGAGATTGGAGGAGAACCAGGAGAGGAGAGAGTCACAAAAGCCAAAGGAAACAAGAATATCAAGAAGAAGAGTGCGGTCAGTGGTGTTGAAAATGGCTGATAGGTCAAGGAGTATGAGGATGGGAGTACTGGTTCTGAGTTTTGGACAGGAAGAGATCCGTGATGGGATCCCTGGGGTGCAGCCTGGGATTGGGGGACTGCTTTGCCCCCTTAACTCTCCGGCCTGGCTGTCTCTCATAATGCCTTGCCAGTGACAAGCAACAAACCCCTCCAGGCGCTGTGATCGCTCAGCACAACCGCATGTGGAGCCCCACACCCAGCTAGGCTGCATGAATGCTCCCAGAGCCACTCATGAATCACACAGAGAATGGCACCAGGTGAATCCCCCCAGCTCCCAGCCTTGTACCTCAGGAATATGCCAACTTGCACTCAAGACCCTTTCTTGAACAGTGCAAGTTTATTAATTGGTTCACCACTTCATCAAAGAAAAGTGGACATACACCAGCCTTTGTAACCTGAGCAGATTCACCAGACACTTCAGGCAAACTCACTGGTAAAGATAAACAGTGAAACAAATTTATTGACGACAAAAGATAGATTTTAAGTGATTATAAGTGATAGGCAAAAAGTCAGAGTTAGTTACTAACGAAAATAAAATATAAGCACGCAGTCTAAACCCTAACCCTTAGCACACTAGGCAGTATTTAGGTCAAGCAATGTTCTCACCCCACTGGATCTTACAGTCCTTAATATACAGGTTTGTCTCTTAAACCTGGGCCAGTTTCTATTGGAGTCTTCAGTCTTCTGAGTGTCCTTGTTGCTTGCAGCATGCGGGGTGGGGTGGGGAGGAGAAAAGATGAAGCTTGCGGCCCCCATGTTCTGTTTTATACCGAGTCCATGTGCTTGCAGAACACAGTCCAGGCATGTCTGGTGGGCATTGCTGAGTCACAAGGTGAAGCAATACCCCGGTGTGTCTCATAAGAACATAAGAAAGGCCATACTGGGTCAGACCAAAGGTCCATCCAGCCCAGTCTCCTGTCTACCGACAGTGGCCAATGCCAGGTGCCCCAGAGGGAGTGAACCTAACAGGTAATGATCTCGTGATCTCTCTCCTGCCATCCATCTCCACCCTCTGACAAACAAAGGCTGGGGACACCATTCCTTACCCATCCTGGCTAATAGCCATTAATGGATTTAACCTCCATGAATTTATCCAGTTCTCTTTTAAACCCTGTTATAGTCCTAGCCTTCACAACCTCCTCAGGCAAGGAGTTCCACAGGTTGACTATGCGGTGAGTGAAGAAGAACTTCCTTTTATTTGTTTTAAACCTGCTGCTCATTAACTTCATTGGGTGGCCCCTAGTTCTTCTATTATGGGAACAAGTCAATAACTTTTCCTTGTTCACTTTCTCCACACCACTCATGATTTTATAGACCTCTATCACAGCCCCCCCTTAGTCTCCTCTTTTCCAAGCTGAAAAAGTCCTAGTCTCTTTAATCTCGTTTCAAACCCCAAATCATTTTAGTGCCCTTTTCTAAACCTTTTCTAATGCCAGTATATCTTTTTTGAGATGAGGGGACCACATCTGTACACAGTATTCAAGCTGTGGGTGTACCATGAATTTATATAAGGGCAATAAGATATTCTCCGCCTTATTCTCTATCCCTTTTTTAATGATTCCTAACATCCCGTTTGCTTTTTTGACTGCCGCTGCACACTGCATGGATGTCTTCAGAGAGCTATCCATGATGACTCCAAGATCTTTTTCCTGATTAGTTCTAGCTAAATTAGCCCACATCATATTGTATGTATAGTTGGGGTTATTTTTTCCAATGTGCATTACTTTACATTTATCCCACATTACATTTCATTTGCCATTTTGTTGCCCAATCGCTTAGTTTTGTGAGATCTTTTTGAAGTTCTTCACAGTCTGCTTTGGTCTTAACTATCTTGAGCAGTTTAGTATCATCTGCAAACTTTGCCACCTCACTGTTTACCCCTTTCTCCAGATCATTTATGAATAAGTTGAACAGGATTGGTCCTAGGACTGACCCTTGGGGACCACCACTAGTTACCCCTCTCCATTCTGCAAATTTATCATTTATTCCTACCCTTTGTTCCCTGTTTTTTAACCAGTTCTCAGTCCATGAAAGGATCTTCCCTCTTATCCCACGAGAACTTAATTTACGTAAGAGCATTTGATGCGGGACCTTGTCAAAGACTTCCTGGAAATCCGATGAAGTGAGCTGTAGCTCACGAAAGCTCATGCTCAAATAAATTGGTTAGTCTCTAAGGTGCCACTAGTACTCCTTTTCTTTTTGCGAATACAGACTAACATGGCTGCTACTCTGAAATAAGCCCACTATGTCCACTGGATCCCCCTTGTCCACATATTTGTTGACCCCCTCAAAGAACTCTAATAGATCAGTAAGACACGATTTCCCTTTACAGAAACCATGTTGACTTTTGTGCAACAATTTATGTTGTTCTATGTGTCTGACAATTTTATTCTTTACTATTGTCTCAACTAATTTGCCCGGTATTGACGTTAGACTTACCGGTCTGTAATTGCCGGGATCACCTCTAGAGCCCTTCTTGAATATTGGCGTTATATTAGCTGTCTTCCAGTCATTGGGTACAGTAGCTGATTTAAAGGACAGGTTACAAACCATAGCTAATAGTTCTGCAATTTCACATTTGAGTTTTTTCAGAACTCTTGGGTGAATGCCATCTGGGCCCGGTGACGTGTTCCTGTTAAGTTTCTCAATTAATTCCAAAACCTCCTCTAGCGACACTTCAATCTGTGACAATCCCTCAGATTTGTCACCTACAAAAGACGGCTCAGGTTTGAGAATCTCCCTAACATCCTCAGTCTTGAAGACTGAAGCAAAGAATTTATTTAGTTTCTCCGCGATGACTTTATCGTCTTTAAGTGCTCCTATTGTATCTCGATCGTCCAGGGGCCCCCCTGGTTGTTTAGCAGGCTTCCTGCTTCTGATGTACTTAAAAAACATTTTGTTATTACCTTTGAGTTTTTGGCTAGCTGTTCTTCAAACTCCTTTTTGGCTTTTCTTATTACATTTTTACATTTAATTTGGCAGTGTTTATGCTCCTTTCTATTTACCTCACTAGGATTTGACTTCCACTTTTTAAAAGATGCCTTTTTATCTCTCACTGCTTCTTTTACATGGTTGTTAAGGCACGGTGGCTCTTTTTTAGTTCTTTTAATGTGTTTTTTAATTTGGGGTATATGTTTAAGTTGAGCCTCTGTTATGGTGTCTTTGAAAAGTGTCCATGCAGCTGGCAGAGATTTCACTCTAGTCAGTGTACCTTCTAATTTCTCCTGTGAGTAAGTCATTGCATTGTAACTCCTCTGCTGGACAATGGCTGGTGATGTCTGTTCAGCACCCACCTGGGCTTTGGTTACCTCCCTGTTGGTTGTCTCTGGAGAGCTGGTATCTGGGCGCTTCCCAAACCCACAGAATGCTTTAGTGACAACTACACAACACAATCCTCATAACTTCATATGCATTGAGGCTACACATATTTAGATGGAACAGTGACTTTCAGCAGATCAGAACCTTTCCCCTGATCCCTCACATGACCTGCTTTATATGCAAGATCACAATGATATATAAATGAGGAATTTGAGGGTTACAGGGCGCTCCCCCGAGGTACAGAGTTTCACAAGATCATTAGCGGCTTTGGTCAGAAAGTGGACTGCAGCAGCTCTAGGATGGAATTAGACAGCAGGGCAGAATGAATGTGAGCAGCACATTCAGTGAAAGGAAAGAGGAAAGGGAGATGGGACAGTCATTGGAGACGCAAGTGAGGCTTTTCCAGCTGGGGGAAACTAAAGCCTGTTTCTATTGGAGCGTGAGAGCTGGCCTGTATCCCAAGGTCTCCATCCGATGAAGTGAGCTGTAGCTCACGAAAGCTTATGCTCAAATAAATTGGTTAGCCTCTAAGGTGCCACAAGTCCTCCTGTTCTTTTTCCTCTGTCAAGGTTCACCTGGAATCAATACCAGCTTTCCACCCTCACATGGTGTAACGATGCTGGTTCTGGCGGGACCCAACTGAGAGTGCCAATTCAGGACGTATTACTTAAAGCAGGGCAGTTACAGCCCAAGGCTGGGGTTTCTGTGCACACCAAGGCAAACCAAACCAGCCAGACAGAGAGGACTTTGGTCTCACCCCACTGGCGAACCACAAGTCACACAAGCAATTCCCTTAGACACCCCAGTTTCCCAATATCCCCACCAGTGCCACTCGTTATGGGGACAAATGGTTATGAAAACCAAATACCCCAGTAAAAGAAAAAAGGTTCTCTCGATCCCAAAGGACCAAGCCCCAGACCCCGGTCAATATACAAATCAGATCTTACCGATAAATCACTCTGTTGCCAATCCTTTAGAATCTAAAATCTAAAGGTTTATTCATAAAAGGAAAAAGATAGAGATAAGAGCTAGAATGGGTTAAATGGAATCAATGACATACAGTAAGGGCAAAGTTCTTGGTTCAGGCTTGTAGCAGTGATGGAATAAACTGCAGGTTCAAACCAAGTCTCTGGAGAACATCCACAGCTGGGATGGGTCCTTCAGTCCTTGGGTCAAAGCTTCAGTGTAGCCAAGTCCCTCCAGAGGTAAGAAGCAGGACTGAAGACAAGATGGAGATGAGGCATCAGCCTTTTATAGTCTTTTCCAGGTGTAAGAACCCCTCTTTGTTCTTACTGTGGAAAATTACAGCAAAATGGAGTTTGGAGTCACATGGGCAAGTCCCTGCACACTTTGCTGAGTCACTAGGCATATTTGCCTTCTCTCAATGGGTTAATTGTATAGCTGATGGTCCTTAATGGAATCTCCTTCCTTTGAAGTTTTTAAGGCCCAGCTTGACAAAACCCTGGCTGGGATGATTTAGTTGGGGATTGGTCCTGCTTTGAGCAGGGGGTTGGACTAGATGACCTTCTGAGGTCCCTTCCAAGCCTGATATTCTATGATTCAAGCAGGCTAGGCAGAGCTGACACCAACTTGTCTGGGGTGTCACCCAGAAGCATAGCACAAGTTTGAAATACAGGCAGTATAGAGCCAATATTCATAACTTTAACTACAAAAATGATACCCACAGATAGACAGTCTAATAATAACCAGCCAACCATAACCTTGTCTTAGACACCTTATTTGACCCCCTTATAGAAGATTTGGTGCCACTACAGGACCTTGGTTGCAACAATGATCTATATGGTCCCAGATTTTGTCAATAATGTCACACATGGATAACTGATCTGTTTGTTCTAATGACGTGACAATTAGATCCCTGAAAGGCCTGGAAAGATTGTACCTTCAGCTAAGGGAGCCTGTTTCCCTTTGGGACTTGAACTTAGTTTTGTCTACATTTATGGGACCACCATTTGAGCCTATAGCAACATGCTCCTTTACTACACCCTTCTTGGAAGGTGGTTTTCTTAATTGCTATCATTTCTGCTAGAAGGGTCTCCGAACTGTGTGCCATCACATCTGAATCACTGTACACAGTCTTCTTCAAAGATAAGGTGTACTTACGCCCTCATCAAAGGTTTCTCTCTAAGGTACTTTCAAATTTTCATACTGAACAATCAATTTACTTGTTGTATTTTACCCCAAACCACACGTCAATAGGGACAAGCAATGGGTACACACTTTGGATGTTAGATGAACACTGGCATTCTATATAGGACCAAACCATTTTGGTGATCCACCCAACTGTTTGTGGCCATAGTGGACAGAATTCAGAGTAACAGCCTGCTGCAGTTTCCACGATATGCATCTGAAGAAGTGAGCTGTAGCTCACGAAAGCTTATGCTCTAATAAATTGGTTAGTCTCTAAGGTGCCACAAGTCCTCCTTTTCTTTTAGTGGACAGAATGAAAGTCTTCCAATCTCTGCACAGAGAATTTAATCTTGGGTAACTTGTATCCGTGCGTGTCATGATCTATCAGGGTGTCTCTCCTCCAGGCAAGCTGACTGCACACTCCACAAGATTGCAAGCATCCTCTGCGGTATTCCTAGAGCAGATCCCTATCCTGGACATTTGCAAAGCAGCAGTCCGATCATCGATGCACACTTTCTCCTCCCGTTACTCCATCACACAATATTCAAGGGATGATGCCAAATTTGGTTGAGCTGTACTGCAGATGGTATGCATGAACTCTGATCCCTTCACCTATTTAACTGCTTGGGAGTCACCAAGAGTGGAATGCACATGCTCAGGGAGATTAGAGAGGCTATTAAAATAAAAAACTCAGTAATAATGGGGATTTCAACTATCCCCATATTGACTGGGTGCATCTCACTGCAGAACCGGATGCAGAGATAAAGTTTCTAGACACCTTAAATGACTGATTCTTGAAGCAGCTAGTCCTGGAACCCACCAGAGGAGAGGCAATTCTTGATTTAGTCCTAAATTGAGCACAGGATAAGGTCCAAGAGGTGTCCAAGAGGTGAATAGAGCTGGACCGCTTGGTAATAGTGACCATAATATAATTAAATTTAACATCCCTGTGGTGGGGAAAACACCACAGCGGCCCCACACTGGAGCTTTTCATTTCAGAAAGGGGGACTACACAAAAATGAGGAGTTTCAGGGGAGCAGCCGTGTTAGTTTGTATCCGCAAAAAGAACAGGAGGACTTGTGGCACCTTAAGAGACTAACACATTTATTTGAGCATGAGCTTTCATGAGTTACAGCTACAGATGCATCCGATGCAGTGAGCTGTAGCCCACAAAAGCTTATGCTCAAATAAATGTGTTAGTCTCTTAAGGTGCCACAAGTCCTCCTGTTCTTTTTGAAAAACGAGGAAGTTAGTTAAACAGAAATTAAAAGGTACGGTGCTAAAAGTGCAATTCCTGCAAGCTGCGTGGAAACTTTCTAAAGACACCATAATAGAGGCTTAACTTAAATGCATACCCCAAATTAAAGAACATAGTAAGAGAACCACAAAAGTGCTACCATGGCTAAACAACTGTAAGCGGAGTCAGGATGAGCTCTACCCTGACATCTGTTGGTGAGTTGTGGAAAAGAACTTCAGGGGCTGATTTTGTTTGCATAGGCACACCCACCGTGCCTAGCATGAGCCCACAGCAGCCCAAGTGGTCACTTTGGCTGCTGTGGGATCCCCAGTGTCTCTATTATTGGGGCAGGAAGAATAAAGTGTTGTTACTCTGGTTATGTGAATCAAGGACAGTGGAACTGTTTTATGATGGAGGGACTCACCATCAACTAAGTAGCCCTCGCTAGACAAGGGACATGGGTTCCAAAACCCAGTGAATTGAGAGAGGTTGGTATTAATACTTGGTGGTATGGGCTCCCTTGGTGAGAGCACTAAATGCTAATTACATTATCTTTCTCCACTGTGGAATATCAGAGCTAGTTTTGATTCCATTAGGAGTCTAGTTACAGGCTGTTGAGCTGAATTCACTGTGGGCCGATGGTGCACCAGCCCTGAGGCTCCTGTACAAGCTGAAATCACTAAAGAGGTAAAATTACTAACAGCTGGATATATTGTGGGGTGGCTGGAGGGGCTCCCGGGACGGCTGGCAGAGCAGAGTGGAGCCCCACGGAGAGGTGGGGCAGTCGGCTTTGGACCATGTACCCAGGCTGGGAGGTAAAACTCTGCAGATAAACTTTTAAACTCTGGGGCTGCACTGACCGGGGACAGAGACTTTTGGGTTGTTGGACTTTTGGGACTTTGGGTGACTTTTGGGTTGCTGGACTCAAGAACCAAAGGGAAAGGGCACAGCCCAATTTGCTTGCGGTGGGTTTTTGCTCATGGGTTGCGTTATGAATCCTGTTGGTGGTGTTTCCCCAACATAATGCCACATTGTTTCTCTCTGTTATTAAAAGGCTTTTGCTACACTCAGACTCTGTGCTTGCGAGAGGGAAAGTATTGCCTCTTAGAGGTGCCTGGGGTGGGGGGTGGGGTGGTATATATTTGTCCCAGGTCACTGGGTTGGGGCTCGAGCCAGTTTTGCACTGCGTTGTTGGAACGGAACCCCTAGATACTGAACCCGGCCCTTATTACTGCCAACTCTGACATGCAGAAGGGTTACACAACAAAGTAAAAGAAGCAGTGAGAGGCAAAAAGGCATCCTTTAAAGAGTGGAAGTTAAGTCCTAGTGAGAAAAAGAGAAAGGAGCATAAACTCTGGCAAATGAAATGTAAAAACATAATTAGGAAGGCCAAAAAAGAATTTGAAGAACAGCTAGTCAAAGACTCCAAAAGTAATAGCAAAAATATTTTTAAGTACATCAGAAGCAGGAAGCCTGCTAAACAACCCAGTGGAGCCACTGGACGATCGAGATGCTAAAGGAGCACTGGACCACTCAAGGACAATAAGGCCAATGTGGATAAACTAAACAAATTCTTTGAATCAGTCTTCATGGCTGAGGACGTGAGGGAGATTCCCAAACCTGAGCCATTCTTTTCAGGTGACAAATCTGAGGAAATATCCCATACTGAGGTGTCATTAGAGGTTTTGGAACAAATTGATAAACTAAACAGGGCAACACCAGGACCAGATGTATCACCCAAGAGTTCTGAAGGAACTCAAATGTGAAATTGCAGGACTACTAACTGTCGTCTGTAACCCATCATTTAAACCAGCTTCTGTCCCAAATGACAGGAGGACAGCTAATGGGACGCCACTTTTTTAAAAGGGCTCCAGAGGTGACTCTGGCAACTACAGGCTGGTGACCCTGACTTCAATACTGGGCAAACTGATTGAAACTATAGTAAAGAACAAAATTGTCAGACACAGAGATGAATGTAACTTGTTGGGGAAGAGTCAACATGGTTTTTGTAAAGGGAATCCAGTAGATATTGGACTTGGAAAAGATTCAGAAAAGGGCAACAAAAATGATTAGGGATATGGAACGGCTTCTGTATGAGGAGAAATTAATCAGACTGGGACTTTTCAGCTTGGAAAAGAGACGGCTAAGGGGGGGATATGATTGAGGTCTATAAAATCATGACTGGTGTGGAGAAAGTAAATAAGGAAGTGTTGTTTCTCATAACATAAACACTAGGGGTTACCAAATGAAATTAATAGGCAGAATGTTTAAAACACACACAAGGAAGTATTTCTTCACACAACCCACAGTCAACCTGTGGAACTCCTTGCCAGAGGATGTTGTGAAGGCCAAGACTATAACAGGGTTCAAAAAAGAACTAGATAAATTCATGGAGGACATGTCCATCAATGGCTATTAGCCAGGCTGGGCAGGGATGGTGTCCCTAGGCTCTGTTTGCCAGAAGCTGGGAATGGGTGACAGGGGACGGATCACTTGGTGATGCCCCGTTCTGTTCATTCCCTCTGGGGCATCTGGCATTGGCCACTGTCGGAAGACAGGGTACTGGGCTAGATGGACCTTTGGCCTGACCCAGTCTGGCCGTTCTTATGTTCTTATGAAGAAGAAAAAACGGTTACTAACCTTTTGTAATTGTTCTTCGAGATAAGATGCACATGTCGCTTCCATAACCCGCCCCCCCCACCCTTTTGCACTGGAGTTTCTGGAAAGAATGAACTGAGGGGGTGAGGCGTTGGTTGGGCCTTTTATACTGATGCCAGCGGCGCATGGCAGCAGAGGTCTCTCAAGTCACCCCAACAGGTACTGCTGAGGGAAAAGATGTCTGGAGGCTGTGCGCAGGGCATGGACGTACATTTAAAGGGAGGACTCTTCTGTCTGCCGCAGTGGATGTGGCTGGATGCGAGCCTTTCACCAAGAAGGAAATCATTGGCTTCACTGTTGGCTCGATCGCCTCCTTGTTATATCTCTTCTCCCGAGTGCCCCAGATCTACACTAATTTCAAGAGGAAATCTACCAAAGGTGTCTCATACTGTCTTTTTGCTTTGGTGATGCTGGGGAACTCGCTGTATGGAATAAGTGTGCTTCTGAAGAACCCAGACCGAGGGCAAGACGAAGGCAACTACATCATTCATCACCTCCC
Source organism: Lepidochelys kempii (assembly GCF_965140285.1). Lineage (NCBI taxonomy): Eukaryota > Metazoa > Chordata > Testudines > Cheloniidae > Lepidochelys > Lepidochelys kempii. The sequence continues at coordinate 141,810,507 of NC_136383.1, forward strand.
CTGGCTGATTGGCAGCCTGGGGGTCCTGTCTCTTGATGTGATTATCTCCTTCCAATTCCTTGCCTATTGGAAGGGAAGACCTCGCACTTCTGAGAGAGAGGCCCTGCTTGGCAAGCAAGATGAACCCCTTGACAGCTGACAAAGGAACTGTCCCCAAGCAAGAATGGATACTGGTGAGAACTCTGGCTTCAAACTAAGCCATAGCGAGTTGCCATCAGGTTCCTAGACCTGTTTTTGGGTGACTCCTGTTAACAGAAGAAGATGTCAGTCAGTGTGCGGTATGATGCTTCCTGCAGAAAGTGCTTGGCCATCTGTCAGAGGACTTTCCTGGTAGATCTCACCTGCTTGTAGTGATGACTCAAAAGGGATTAAATATTTTAAAAAGAAAAAAAAGAAAAAATGGGGGGAGGGATAGCTCAGTGGTTTGAGCATTGGCCTGCTAAACCCAGGGTTGTGAGTTCAATCCTTGAGGGGGCCATTTAGGGATCTGGGGCAAAAATTGGGGATTGGTCCTGCTTTGAGCAGGGAGTTGGACTAGATGACCTCCTGAGGTCCCTTCCAACCCTGATATTCTATGATTCTATGATTCTAAGAGTGGAAGGGACACGGGCAACTCCTCTTGAAGAACAAGTTACGAAAGATTAGTAACCGTTTTTCATTTGTTTCTAGTTTCTTCTTTTGTGGCAGAGGTAGCTGCTCGTCCTGTTGCGGGGTACGTTCAGTCCAGCTCTGCTTTCACTCATTTCGTTGACTTGGTTATGATTAAAGCAGTCTTTGCAGCAATCTGCCATTCTGTGTTCCGTAGAGGAGCTTATCTTTTATTAAGAAGACACACAGCTCCCCTAATGCTCATGTCTGAGCTTTAAGCAGTCACATTCTCGACAACTGTCTCATTATTGCCCTTGATTATGAATTTAAAAAATCTTTAGCATTTTTCCGGGGTTACAGAACCTTTCAAGTGGTCTAGATAATCCTTAGTCCTGCCATGAGTGCAGGGGAGTGGGTTGGATGATCTCTCAAGGTCCCTTCCAGTCCTACGATTCTAAGTGTATATCTTTAAAAAGCCAACCAACTAAACTACCCCTCACAAAGTCTGCCTATCGCTGGTATAACTACGTGTAATCCCCAGGCCCGCTCCTCGTAGTCCCACTTTAGTTACATCCACTTTCGGCATCCTGTTTTAACCTAGTCTTTCAGCTCTTTGGGGTAGGGAGTGTCTCTTTCTATGTGTTTGTGCAGCTCTCGGCACACGGAGGCCCTGCACTGATTGGGTTCTCTGCCATACAAATAAATATTACTCAGTAATATCATTTAAGCTCAAGGGGTGGTAACAGCAGGATCACCCCGGGGAGGATTTCCAAACTGTGGCCTGGGTTTTGCCCTCCGCTATACCTGTGTGATGGGTGTGTAAGTGAAGACACTGTCGGTTTCACTGGTGATTTCAATCCTTCCCTCCTCAGCTGGCTACCCAGAAGGGCAAGGAGCCCTCAGCCCTGTCTTGAGACCAAGGGGAAATGTTGTATCAGCCTGTCCCGGGGCCCGGCTGGCCCGCAGATCCCCTCCCCTGTCCTGTACAGGGAGAACAAACCCAGGGCCTCTGGTGGAGAGCCAGTTCCGCTGAGCCGGGTTCCCAGCAGACCAAAGCAAAGTTGAGAAGCCAACATCCCAGCCTTGTGCGGAGGGGTCTCTTCCCCTCGGGTGGCTGCAGGGGGAGCTCGGGAGGGGCAGAAGCTGCTGTCTGCCTGTCAGCCACCCAGCCTCCCTCCCTCCCTCCTGGACCATCCGAGGAGCTTTTCCTGGCCCACTCCTCTCTCCTCCCCCCGTAATCAGCTGGCCACACAGCCTGCCAGCTGGCTGGCTGCCCAACTGGATGGCAGGCATCGCCATGGCAACCCGCTGCAGCCCCTTCCCTGGGCAGGAGCGAGCCGCAGCGCTGGGCCTGGAGAACGGAGCAGAATTACTGGATAATCCTGTCACGGGGCCTCACCAGCGCTCCCTGCCCGCACGGCCAGGGGAAGCTGCGAGAGGGTGATGGGCCCGTCGTGTGCCTGCCATGTCCCCCACCCCCACATGGAACAGCCCTGGCGGCTCGGCTCTGGCACCATCCGACGGGCTTTGGGGGTGTGGGGAGCCAACTCCCTCTCCTGGGTGCCTCGCCAGCTGCCCTAGGGACCCCCGCCTTAGAGCCGCTGGCAGGAAGGTTTAGGGGTAACAGGGAAGTGCGAGCTGGGTTTCCTTAGCACTTGCAGGCCCTGGAGGCTGCTGTTCATCCTCCAAACAGGCCCCCCTAGGCACTGTCAGGGCAAACCCCCCCCCCACCCCGCCCCAGCTTAGCAGGGCCCGGAGGGACCCAGCTAGTGGGGGAGAGGGATTTCAGGCTCCAAGAGCCAGTCAGGCCTTAGCCTCCGTGTCGAGGCTGCCAGCGAGGGGGCCAATTACTGCCAATTGGGCTAGTGGTTTCTAGGAGGTGGACACCTGACATGGAGGTGAAAGGCAGCCCATTCCCTGCTCCCAGCCTGAGCCAGCCCATCTGCCTGATCTGGGTCAGAGCAGAGCTCTAGAGGGGAAAGGTCCTGTATCCCATTCCCCAGTGCCCTGAACTAGCCAGGGCCCAGCAGACATATTACACATTGAAATAATTCTCAGTGGTGCTTATAAACCCGCAGGGTGTCAGGGCTCTGGCAGGGCTTGGGGCAGCGAGAGCATGGCTTGATAAGGAGACATTGGGCATCAAGGCTGGGTAGTCTGCAAAGAGAGAGGCTGCTCCCAGGCCAGCTCAGCTGGTGTTAGTCTGCCCAACTGTCCCTGAGCTGGAATCTCCATCTCCATTTCTTGCTGCTTGATGACAACTTGCCCCCCTTGCCTGGCCTCCAGATCCAGGCTTCTTTCCTGCAGCTCTGACCAGAGGTGCACCCCACTGAGGAGCTTTCTGCTTGGAGGTCTTCTGTTATTCCCCTCCTCCTACCCCACTCTGGGGCTGGTTCTCGTTCCTGTGGGCAGCAGCTCCGCTTCAGGTTCCCAGCTACCTGCTCTGCTAGCAAGTGACTGCAAGACTGAAAAGCAGCAGAATAAAGGGCTAACAATGACAGGAGGCTGGTCCCCGTGGGTGAGCAGCGCCATGCTGGGACTGGTCTCCAAAGAGAACCAGGGGCTGGGGAAGGGTGAGGCAACAGGATGGGGAGAGTAGAGGTGCGAGCAGCTGCTCTTCTGCCCACAGCCTCCGTATTCCCAGCTGGAGCAGTTGTTGGAGGCTAGCGATTTCCAAGCTCCGGCTGCATGCACGCAACTGCCGTGAAACATGCAGCATGAGAGCCAGACACCGGGGGTCATGTGTCTTCTACAATCCCGCAGCCAGGGAATCTGCTGCCAGCTCCTTCCAGTACCACTGAATCTCAACTTCTGTCACAAGATGCAAGATTCTAATGGGTTTGCAAAGAAAACTTTCAGAAAGTGCCCTGTGTGTGATTCACTGGAGTGCTGCCTACCTGATAACATCCACCTCAGAGGCGGGAGCTGCCCCATTCATCTCAACGGGATGTTAACTCTGACCTCTTATGCTATGTCTATATCTTGCCAATTCTTTCTGCCTAACATCTACTGCTTTTTCTACCCACCCATGCAGCTAAAACTCTTGTCCAGGCTCTTACAATCTTGTGTCTCGATTTCTGCAAAAGCTTTCTCTCAGGCCGTGACAAATGCAGTTTTGTCCTGCTTATATCCAATCAGAATGATGCTGCAGAGATCATTTTCCTAGCTTGTTGCACTGACAATCTCCCCCTCTCTTTGCATCTCTCCCCTGGCTCTGTCACATCAAACAGAAGCTACTTGTTTTCGTTCTTAAAGCCCTTCATGGTCTGTCACCACTTTACCTGTCATCTCTCATTTGCTATTGAGATGTCAGCTCCTGCCTCCCATAGGCCCATGATCCTGCCTCCCTCGCCCATTGGTTATATTTTCAAGCAAGCGCCTTTGTGCTTTTTCCCGTTCTCTCTCCATACACATCTGCAAAGCGAACTCATTATCCTCCTTAACGCGCTCCTTTGCCGTGAGGCCAACAAAGAAACATAAGGAGGGGTTGGCTGCTGGTGTGGGCTGAGGCCACGGCCTGTCGTGCTGACCAGCACAGTCTCTGGTTCCTTCATACTGCCCCATTGCTCTGTCTGTGTCCAGCTGTTGTCTCTTCTCTTACATGTTCAGTGCTAGCTCTCTGGGCAGGGACGGCCTTTCTGGGCTGGGCTGCCGCTGTGGGGCCCTGGGCCGCGACGGGGGTTCCTTGGTGCTCTGGCATTACAAATACTGAGCGATTGCTACGTCACCGCTGTCGCGTTAGCAGGAACCTCCAGCTCCTGGGCCTCTCCATCGCTGTGGGCTGCCCGGGCGGTTCTTGAGGCAGGAACAGAAGGGCAGCTGGCTGGCGGGGTGCGGGAGCCGGAGTTCCCTCTGTCACTGGGGAAGGGAAAGGGGAAATGTGTTGCCAGAACCCCTCCCGCAATGTCCCCTCTGACCCTCCGCAGCTGCCCCCCTCCAGCTGTCCCACTGGCAGCCCCTTGCAGTGATGTGCTGCTAATGGGAACATGGGGGCAGGGGTGCCCAAGGAAACCCACCCTAAAGCTGAGTTTGGCTTTGGCTCAGCACACGAGTCAGGCAGCTTTAACGCACCAAGGGCCTCCGGCTTGGAAGGTGCAGAGACGTGAGCCAGCAGCGTTCCACCACCAGGGAGCCCGGGGCCCTGCTCTCAACAGGCAGGACAGCACGAAATGGCCCTTCAAGTTACAGGGTGAGCATGAGGGCCTGAAGGCCCCGTGTTTACCCAGGGCGGGAGTGGGGCTGGTGGAAGGGGAGGGGCCAGCAGAGCTGGGCTCACAGCCCCACGTAGCCTCAGGACGGGGCAGCACAGGCAAGGCAGGGTCCTATTGCTGGCAGCGCTAGGTCCCGCCGGGGCCACTGGGGCTGGTCTGTGGGCAGCTCGTTGCTGCTGGCTGGGGAATGTTGCTCTGGGCTGTGGGAAGGTGCCTGGCCTCCGGCCTGTTTGTGTTTGCTCAGGTGACCCTTTGGTGGCCCCCGCCTGGTGCCCTGTGGCAGACAGAGCTCACATAGCACCGGGGCGGCTGCCTGGAGCATACCCACGGCTCCAGGGTCAGCTGGGCCCCTGGAGCGGAGAGGGAGTCGCTGGCTCTCGGCAGGGTGTGTTCAGCAGGGGACAGCAACATCTCCAGGAGCCCTAGGCAGAGGCAAACCCAGCCGCTGGATGCAGCTCACCGGCCGAGAGTCCTCATGTCTGTGAGAAGCTTTTCTGCTGAGGGATCCCACAGTGCTGCTGCGCTCAGAGAGGGCCCAGCCAAACTGACATGCAGCCGGCTGTGGGGTGGAGCGGAGCAGCTGCTCAACAGAACTGTGCTGCCTGGCCCCTCTGCACCTGTTCGGACACTGCTAGGACCAGAGCGTGACTGCTCCTCCCAGCCCGGGCAGCCGTCTCTCTCCCTGCACGCTCAGCCTTTCCACCCAGCCAGCCTCTCCATGTTCCTCAGCCCAGCCTGTGCCCCCTTCCCTGCCCACGCAGCCCCCAGGCTCCCCATACCTCCGCATCTATGTCCTCTTGCTCTCCCAGGGTTCTGCTCATGCCCCAGCCCCATATTCCCCCGCTGCCTCCCACTGTATCACAGCCCTGCCATTCCAGCTCTGCGCTCCGTCTTCCCTGCTCTCTTCAGAGCCTACTCCCAGCGCCCTCCCTGTCTTCCCCTCCCTGTCTTTGTCTCTGGTCCTCTTCAGGCTGGGGAGGAAACAAGTGTGTCCTAAAGCCTGTTTGCGTGGTATGACATGCCCTAGCCCTGGGTTTCATTCCGATAGGGCAGGGGCTGGGCTTTGTCCCTCTGGAGCTAAGCGTCTCCAAGAATGGGATCCATCCCCAGCCAGGGAGTTACAGGGCCTCCAGGCCCAACCTGGCACAGAATTCCTGGCCAGACCCAGGCCTAGCCATGGGGCCCCCAGTCCTGCTGTAGGACGGGGAGTCTCCAGGCGCATCTAGCTCCCTGGCAGGGTTTTTTCTGGAGATTCAGCCAAAATTCCTTCCCCTTTCTCTGTTCCACACTTTGCATTCCCCTGATCGTTCCTCTCCCCCTGAGGGGCTGAGCTCATGGCTCCCCCTGGCACCCCTCAGCCCAGCTGCTTTGCACATGGAGTTGTTCCCTCCAGGATTCGCCCGTCTCTCTGCAGACCTCAGCCCCAGCTGGGTCCCAAGCATTGGGCTGGGCTTCTCCAAATGCCCTGCACTTTGTTGCTCTCTCTCTGGGAAGACGGTGCTCAGAGCTAAGGGCCGGATCCTGGGGCAGCGGGGGTCACCTCAGGGGCTGACAGATGGGGACCTGCCCTCCTTGATCTGGGGCGAGCGGGTGGTCTTTGGGATTGATGGGCTTGGAGCAGCAGGCTGGGGCCCAGGATGGTCTCAATCACCCCAGGGCTGGCTATGGTGGACTGCCCCCTCCCTGCTTTGGGACGGGAGGCCTCTGTATGATACAAGGCCCAGAATAGACCCGGGTCCCCTTGCTGCTGTCTGCTCCTGCTCTCGCTGAGGGTTGGGAGGTTACCAAAGGAAGCCAGGGGAGTGTACGCTGGGGGGCCTGGGGACTGCACTTGCTCCGAACCCCAACTGATGGATTTATAGCCCCCACAAAGGCAGGGTCCCTGCCCCGGAGAACTTGCAGCCTGCCCGAGGGACCTAGACAGAGCAGTGAGACCCGGGGGTCGGGGGTATTTCAAAGGGAGCTTGGTGTGTAGAGGGGTCCAAGTGAAAACGCCCTCCCTGCAGGCTGGCAGGGCCAAGGGGTGTTGAAGGGTGGCGGGTGAGGAGGGGCCTGGTGTGTGGCTGTCAGGGAGGCCCCAGGGGCAGCCTGGGACAGGCCAGCGGGACACCTGTAAGAGAAGGGGGCAGGGAGTGGGGGTGGCAGCCAGGCTGAGGGAGTGGGCCCCTGGTGCATGCCATGAGGGGGAGACCCAGAGGGGACGGTGTGACGAAGTGAGACTGTTCTTAATGTTTCCTCTGAATAGTGTGGGGGTGCCTCAGTTTCCCCTATGCAGTTCTTAAGTATCTAGGGGGTGGGATAAGGGTGTATGATCATTGCAGGGCCCTGGAGGGCAGGTGTGTGCAGGGGTCTGGACGCAGGGAATGGCCGACACCCTGTTTACTGGCCACGGATGGCCTGGGCCCTTCCCCCCTGCAAGGTGAGAGCTAAAGGATTGGAGAACAAAGGAATCCGGTGACTTCCTGGCCCGGGAAAGGGACAAAGCCCAGAGGAGGAGGGGCTGGAGAGAGTTTCAGTTTGGGGCTGGCTGGAGACATGGAGTGAAGGGCAGACGTGGTTGTCTGGCTCACTGCCCCCCAAAATGGACCCAGCTGAGGGGTCTTGTTCTCTGCACCTGCAAGCTCTGTGTTAGACCATGTTCCCATCGTCTAATAAACCTCTGTTTTACTGGCTGGCTGAGAGTCACGTCTGACTGCAGAGTTGGGGGGCAGGACCCTCTGGCTTCCCCAGGATCCTGCCTGGGCGGACTGGCTGTGGGAAGTTTCAGAGTAACAGCCGTGTTAGTCTGTATTCGCAAAAAGAAAAGGAGTACTTGTGGCACCTTAGAGACTAACCAATTTATCTGAGCATGAGCTTTTGTGAGCTGTAGCTCACGAAAGCTCATGCTCAGATAAATTGGTTAGTCTCTAAGGTGCCACAAGTCCTCCTTTTCTTTTGGCTGTGGGAAGCGCAGGGAGGGGCAGAGGAGGCTGAAGGCTCTGAGGTCCGACCCAGGAAGGTGGAGTCGGGGGAGCTGTGTGTCCTGCAGACAGGCTGCTCCCAGAGAGGAGACTCCCCAGAGTCCTGCCTGGCTTCGTGGGGAGCCGTTCCAGAGCATCGCCCGGGGACTCCGTGACAGATGGGCAAGAGGACAGTTGGGGCAGCAGCCCCGGTCTGGGCCGACAGAGTGGGGCAGAAGGGGAGGGGCTGGGGCAGAGGGGGCTCCGTGGGGAGTGGCAGGGGCTGGGGCAGAGTGGTAGGGGGCTCTGTGGGAAGGGGCGGGGAGGGGGCAGAGTGGGAGGGGGCTCTGTGGGGAGGGGCTACATGGGGAGGGGAAGGGAGGGGCTGTGTGGGGTGGGGCGGGGGCAGAAGACATGCAGAAAGCAAGGGAAGGAAGTGGGGGTGGGAGCCCCCCGTTGCTGTGGCTGGTTTCCCAGCATCCTGCCGGGCACCTGAGCGGAACATCAAGTGAGGCGAGAGCGTGAGCTGGGCAGGGAGCTGCCATCTGGACTGCAGAGCCGGCCCCAGCCATGTGCTCCCAGGGACAGCCCCCCCAGGAGCCTTGCCTGCCCCCTCCAGGAACAGCCCCCCCAGGAGCCATGCCCCCTGCTCCAGGGAGAGCCCTCCTCCGGGGGTGGGTGTGAAGCCCCATGGGCAGTGCCCGTTAAAGGATTGTGGGGCTCCATGCACTGTGGGTCATGGGCAGGGTGTCGACCCTCAGGGTGGCTTTAGCCCTGGCTCCCGGGCTGCGTCCCAGGCTTGGGGTCCATGGACTCCCCATCGCTTGGCCCGGCCCAGCCAGGCTCCGGCAGGCAGGGGAAGTGGCAGCGTGGCCAGAATCCCTCCAGGACGAGGGTCCGGGCGTCTCCGTTTCTTGTGCAGGGCCTGGCTGGTCTCCCAGCGCGGCGAGGGGGACCCTGGGGCCAGCCTCAGCTCCCACTCTCAGACCTTCCGCACAGGGCCAGCACAGGGCCTGGGGGTCAGGCCCCACAACCGGGGCCCAGTCATGGGATTTGGGGGCTGGGTGTCAGGCCCACAGGCAGGGCCCAGTCATGGGATTTGGGGGCTGGGTATCAGGCCCACAGGCAGGGCCCAGTTATAGGATTTGTGGGCTGGGTGTTAGGCCCCACAAGCAGAGCCCAGTTATAGGATTTGGGGGCTGGGTGTCAGGCCCCATAGGCAGTGACCAGTTATAGGATCTGGGGGCCCCGTGCACTGGGGTGATGAGCACAGTATAAAAACCTCTATAGAACCGAATAGAACGAGAGGAGTGTATGGTAGTGAGGAATGAGGAGTAACCCAGAGCAATAACCCCAGCATCCCCTGAAATCTGACCTGTCCCAAGGCTACAGAGAGGCCGGAAGGTGCCGGCTAAGTGACAGCCAGCCAGGCCCAGGGACATGGTAGACTGTCAGTAATAATGGAGAAATGCAGACGGGTTCAACAGATATTTCTGTTGTATATTTGGGAAAAAGCTGGACGATGGAGTCAAGGCAGATGTTGATACACTTCCCATTCCAACAGTAATTGGGAGGATGTTAAAGAGCAGTCACTAAAATTAAACATTTTAAAATCAGCAGGTCCAGATAACTTACAGCCAGGAGTTTTCAAAGAGCTGGCTGAGGAGATGGCTGAACCATGAATGTTGATTTTCAATAAGGCTTGGAGCCCTGGGGAAGTCCCAAAAGACAAAGACAGATAATGCTGTGCCAACATTTAAAGAGGTAAAGGGGACCATGTCTGAGGTAAGAATGACCTAGGTAATTAAAGGCCTGTCAGCCTGACATCAATCCTGGGCAAGATAATGGAGCGGCTGATACGAGAGGTGTTTAATAAACAAGTAAGGGAGGGCAATATTATTAATGCCAGTCAAAGTCGGTTTATGGAAAATAGATCCTGTCAAACTAACTTCATATCTTGTTTTGATGATATTACAGGTTCGACTGAAAAGGAAACAGGGTTGATGTAATATACTTAGACTTCAGTAAGACGTTTGATGTGGTACCGCATGTCATTTTGATTAAAAACCTAGAACAATACATAATTAAATGGATTAAAAGCTGGTTAACTGACAGGTCTCAAAATGTAATTGTAAACAAGGAATCATCATTGAGCTGGCTTGTTTCTAGCGGGGTCCCCCAGAGATCGGTTCTTGGCCCTGTGCTATTAAACGGTTTTATCAATGAGCTGGCAGAAAACATAAACTCCTCACTGATAAAGTTTGCAAATGACACAAAGATTGGAGGAGTGGGAAATAATGAAGAGGGCAGGTCACTGACAGCAATCTGGGTCACTTGGCAAGATGGGAGCAAGCAAACAATATGCATTTCAATACAGCCAACCGTAAAGTCCTACATCTAGGGACAAAGAATGCAGGACACTTACAGGAGAGAGACTCTGTCCTGGGAAGCAGCGACTCTGGAAAAGACTTGGGGGTTGTGGTAGTCGATAATCACTTGAACATGCAATGCCTTGGCCAAAAGAGTGATTCTGGGATGTGTAAACAGGGGAACCTAAGTAGGAGCAGAGAGGCTCTTTTCCCTCTGTGTCTGGCACTGGTGCAACTGCTGGTGTCCACAGTTCAGGAAGGATGTTGATAAATTGGAGAGGGGTCAGAGAAGAGCCAGGAGAATGATCCCAGCATTGGATAACCTGCCGTGTATTGACAGACGCAGGGAGCTCACTCTGTTTGGCTAAAGAGAAGGTTCAGGGGTGACTTGATCGCAGTCTGTAAGTACCTACCTGGGGAAGAGAAATATGATAATAGAGGAGGGCTCTTCAGTCGAGCAGACAAAGATCTGGCAAGATCCAGTGTCTGGAAGTTGAAGTGAGACAAATTCAGACTGGAAAGAAGGTGCAAGATTTTAACCGAGGGTAAGGAACCATTGGAACAGGTTACCGAGGGCTCCGGTGGATTCTCCATCCCTTGCCATGTTTAAATCAAACCTGGCTGTTTGTCTAAACGCTCTGCTCTGGTAAGTGTTGTGGGGATGTTCTCTGCCAGCAGGTCAGACAGATGATCACAAGGGTCTCATCTGCCCTTAGAATCTGTTAATGTTTGACAGGTTTCAGAGTAGCAGCCGTGTTAGTCTGTATTCGCAAAAAGAAAAGGAGTACTTGTGGCACCTTAGAGACTAACCAATTTATTTGAGCATGAGCTTTCGTGAGCTACAGCTCACTGCATCAGATGCATACCGTGGAAACTGCAGCAGACTTTATATATACACAGAGAATATGAAACAATACCTCCTCCCACCCCACTGTCCTGCTGGTAATAGCTTATCTAAAGTGATCATCAGGCTGGCCATTTCCAGCACAAATCCAGGTTTTAATGTTTGACACACACACGCCCCCTTTCTGCAGCAGCCACTGGCTCCAGCCCTAGGTCTTGGCCCCAGCCCTGGGCCTTTTAATTCACGAATTTGTCTCTGAGGCCAGGGTACTGGCAGAAGCGGGCTGAGCGGGGCAAGTGCAGAAGGCTGGGACGTGACTGTGCAAGAGAAGGGTGGGGGGCAGATGTCCCACCTGCCTGTGCCTCACCCCAGACTCTTCTGGCCTCACTGAGGCAGGTCTGAAGTATGCTCTGGTAGAAGAGACAGGGCGGGGGGGATGGGCTGTCCCATGTCCCAGCTGCAGGCCCCTGGTTGCTGTGGAGTGGTCCCGGGGACGGTGCTCTCAGGGCAGGTTTTCTAATGGCCCCAGCCTGGCTGTTCCCAGTGCCTGGAATGGGGATCTGTGCAGCACACTAGGAATAGCTGCCACCCCTTTTCCCTGGGGAACCAGGGGTGGGGGGACACCTAGGCCCACCTTCTCCCAACTCTAAGTTTAGGGTCACTGTGGGAAGGGCTCCCACGTGGGAAGAATCTGCACAAGTTGTCACGGAGTGTGGGGGAGTCCAGGCCCTGCACCCCTCTTCCTGGGATTCACTGAGACTCTCAGCCAGCCAGTAAAACAGAAGGTTTATTGGACAACAGGAACACAGTCCAAAACAGAGCTTGTGGGTACCCCCAGGACCCCTCAGTCAAGTCCTTCTGGGGGAGCAGGGAGCTTAGACCCCAGCCCTGGGGTTCCCTGCGTTCCTCCACCCAGCCCCAAACTGAAACTAAACCCAGGCAGCAGGCTCTCTCCTGAAGCCTCTGTTCACATTCCTGGGCAGAGGTGTCACCTCCCCGTCCCCCTCCTGGCTCAGGTGACAGGCTCTCAGGTCTCCCATCCCCAGGGCACATTCCCAGGTCAACACTCCCCCCTCCCTGCTGAGTCACATCGTCACATCTCTCCCCCCTTCGAGACTGAACTGAGCGGGGTCACTGTGACCAGTGACCTGGGGAAGTTTGGGGCCCCCTCTCCGGGACAGCGCATCCGCTATCAGGTTGGCACTTCCCTTCACGTGGACCACGTCCATGTCGTAATCCTGCAGGAGCAGGCTCCATCTCAGGAGCTTGGCGTTGGCTCCTTTCATCTGGTGCAGCCAGGTCAGGGGAGAGTGGTCGGTGTAGACGGTGAAGTGTCGCCCGAAGAGATAGGGCTCTAGTTTCTTGAGGGCCCACACCATGGCCAGGCACTCCTTCTCGATGGCCGCGTAGTGTTGCTCCCGGGGTAGCAACTTCTTGCTCAGGTACACGATGGGGTGTCTCTCCCCCTTTTCATCCTCCTGTATCAACACAGCCCCCAGTCCCGTGTCTGAGGCGTTGGTGAACACCACAAAGGGCTTGTCAAAGTCTGGGTTTGCCAGAACTGGGCCACTGACCAGAGCCTCCTTCAGCCTCCTGGCACTGCTCGGTCCAGACCACCTTGTCTGGCTTCCCCTTCTTGCATAGCTCAGTGATGGGGGTGGCTATGGCGCTAAAGTGGGGCACAAATCTTCGGTAGTATCCTGCCATCCCAATAAAGGCTTGGACCTGCTTTCTGGTGTGGGGAGCGGGCCAGTCTCTGATCACCTCCACCTTGGCTGGTTCTGGCTTTAGGCGGCCGCTCCCCACCCGATGGCCCAGGTAAGATACTTCAGCCATCCCCACCTTGCACTTCTCTGCTTTTACAGTCAGCCCAGCCCCCTGGAGTCGGTCCAGCACTTGTCTAACCTGGGACACGTGGTCCTCCCAGGTCTGGCTAAAAGACACAGATGTCATCAATATACGCCACGGCAAAACTCTCCATCCCCCTCAGTAGCTGGTCCACTAGGCGCTGGAAGGTGGCCGGCGCTCCCTTGAGGCTGAAAGGCAGGGTCAGGAACTCATAGAGCCCCAGAGGGGTGATAAAGGCCGATTTCAGTCAGGCATCTGCATCCAGCGGCACTTGCCAGTAGCCCTTTGTAAGGTCCATGGTGGTAAGGTACCGAGCTCCTCCCAGCTTGTCTGGGAGCTCGTCAGGCCTGGGCATGGGGTAGGCATCAGATACAGTGATGGCATTGAGCTTCCGATAGTCCACACAGAACTGGACCGACCCGTCCTTTTTGGGGACCAGCACCACCGGCGAGGCCCAAGGGCTGGCCGATGGCTGGATCACCCCCAAAGCCAGCATGTCCCGGACTTCTCTTTCCAGGTCCTGAGCAGTTTTCCCTGTGACTCGGAAGGGGGAGCATCTTATCGGCGGGTGCGACCCTGTCTGCACCCGGTGGACAGTCAGATTAGTGCGTCCAGGCTGGTTGGAAAACAGCTGTCGGTACGGATGCAGCACCCCCTGACCTCAGCTTGCTGGGCAGGGGTTAGCTGATCCGAGAGGGGAATTGTTTCCAGGGGGGAACCAGCTCTGGTCCTAGGGAATAGATCTACTAAAGGGTCATCTCCCTGCTCCTCCCACTGTCCACACACGGCCAACACCGCATTCCCGCTGGCATAATATGGCTTCATCATATTCACATGGTACACCCGGCGGTGGTGCGCCCGGTTTGACAGCTCCACCACATAGTTTACCTCATTGAGCTGCTTGACGACCTTGAAAGGGCCCTCCCAGGTGGCCTGTAGTTTGTTCTTTCTCACGGGGATGAGAACCATCACCTGATCCCCGGTGGCGTAGGCACGGGCCCGCGCCGTGCGGTCATACCAGACCTTCTGCTTCCTCTGGGCTCTGGCCAGATTCTCCCTGGCCAGGCCCATGAGTTCAGCCAGTCTCTCTCGGAAGATCAGGACATACTCCACCACTGACTCTCCATCGGGAGTGGCCTTCCCCTCCCACTCGTCTCTCATCAGGTCCAGGGGGCCCCTCACCCTCCTGCCATATAACAGTTCGAAAGGCGAAAATCCGGTAGACTCCTGGGGCACCTCCCTGTACGCGAACAGCAGGTGAGGTAAGTACTTGTCCCAATCCTGTGGGTGCTGGTTCATAAAGGTTTTCAGCATCATCTTTAGCGTCCCATTGAACCTCTCCACCAGCCCATTGGACTGGGGGTGATACGCTGAGGCCCAGTCGTGCCAGACCCCACATTTCTCCCACAAGCACCGGAGCAGGGCCGACATGAAGTTGGAGCCTTGGTCTGTCAAGACTTCCTTGGGGAACCCCACTCGGCTGAAAATGGTCAGGAGCGCATCGGCCACGGTGTCTGCTTCAATGGAAGCTAAGGGCACTGCCTCGGGGTAGCGGGTGGCAAAATCTACCACCACCAGAATGTATTTCTTCCCTGACCGGGTCGGCTTGCTGAGAGGCCCCACGATGTCCATGGCCACCTTCTGTTACTCTCAAAAAGAAAAGGAGGACTTGTGGCACCTTAGAGACTAACCAATTTATTTGAGCATAAGCTTTCGTGAGCTACAGCTCACTGCATCCAATGAAGTGAGCTGTAGCTCATGAAAGCTTATGCTCAAATAAATTGGTTAGTCTCTAAGGTGCTGTGACAAAGTGGGACTGTTCTTAATGTTTCCTCCGAATAGTGTGGGGGTGCCTCAGTTTCCCCTATGCAGTTCTTAAGTATCTAGGTGGTGGGGTAAGGGTGTATGATCATTGCAGAGCCCTAGAGGGCAGGTGTGTGCAGGGGTCTGGACATAGAGAATGGCCAACACCCTGTTTCCTGGCAACTGATGGCCTGGGCCCTTCCCCCCCTGCAAGGTGAAAGCTAAAGGGTTGGAGAACAAAGGAATCAGGTGAGCACCTGGCCCAGGAAAGGAACAAAACCTCTTTGGAGGAGGGGCTGGAGGGAGTTTCAGTTTGGGGCTGGCTGGGACATGGAGTGAAGGGCAGATGTGGTTGTCTGGCTCACTGCCCCCCAAAATGGACCCACCTGAGGGTTCCTGTTCTCTGCACCTACAAGCTCTGTTTTAGACCATGTTCCTGTCGTCTAATAAACCTTCTGTTTTACTGGCTGGCTAAGAGTCCCGTCTGACTGCGAAGTTAGGGTGCAGGACCCTCTGGCTTCCCCAGGACCCTGCCTGAGCGGACTCGCTGGGGGAAGCGCACGGAGGGGCAGAGGAGGCTGAATGCTCCGAGGTCAGACCCAGGAAGGTGGAAGCTGTGTGAGCTGTGTGTCCTGAAGACAGGCTGCTCACAGAAAGGCGACTACCCCAGAGTCCTGACTGGCTTCATGGGGAGCAGTTCCAGAGCATCGCCCAGGGACTCCGTGACACCACCCTGTAAACCGAGCACCCGGAGTCCAGAGCCTCCAGCCCTCTGGCGGAGCTGGCCTGGGCTACTCTTCCCTCCTGAGCAGGTGGTAAACTGGCAGCCCCCCTTTCCTGGGTCGTCTGCCCCTCGTCCAGCTGGGTCCCTACCCAGTTAACCCTGGGTAGGTTGGGTCTGCTCAGTCTGTCCCTGACCCCGGGGCACTGGGTCCGTACGTGGCCTCTCTGGCCACAGTGATAGCAGCTCAGGTCACGTTGGTCCCCTCGAGCAGGTCGGAGGGGCCCGACGCTAGGCGTTCCCCGTGGGAGGGGGTTCTCCCTATTTCCCCACTGGGAGGCCCCCTGGTGACTCTCTTTCTGCGTCGGGGGGGGGCCTGTTCTTTTGGGACTCCCCCCGGCTACCCCCTGACCGACTGTTCAGAAACTCGTCGGCCAGCTGCCCTGCGTGCTGGGGGTTCTCGAGCTTTTTGTCCACCAGCCACAGCCTCAGGTCGGAAGGGCACTGATCATACAGTTGCTCCAGTATGATTAGGTCAAGCAGGTCCTCTTTAGCTCGGGCCCCAGCTGTCCACTTGCGGGCATATCCCTGCATTCGGTTGGCCTGGTGTAGGTAGGTGACCTCAGGCGTTTTACGCTGACTCCGGAACCTTCTCCGGTACATCTCGGGGGTCAGCCCAAACTCACGGAGCAGGGCCTGTTTGAACAGTTCATAGTCCCCTGCCTCCAGCCCTGTCATCCGGCTGTACACCTCCACGGCTTTGGGGTCCAGTAAGGGGGTGAGGAACTGGAGCCTGTCCGCAGGGTCAACCCTGTGCAGCTCACAGGCATTCTCAAAGGCCGTCAGGAAGCTATCTATGTCCTCCCCCTCCTTCCGCTGGGCCAGGAAGCACTTATCAAAGCTCCTTGCAGCCTTGGGTCCCCCCTCACTCACCGCAGCCGCAGCCGGGGCCCCACTGCTCCTCAGCCTGGCCAGCTCCAGTTCATGCTGTCTTTGTTTCTCCTTCTCCTGACGCTCCCTCTCCTTCTCCTCCTGCTCATGTTGACGTTGTTTCTTCTCATTTTGACGCTGTTTTTCATGATCCTCCAGCTCCCTCATTTTCATCTCCCTCTCCCATTCCAGCCGCCTCCGCTCCAGGGATGGGGAGCTCCGCTGAGAGGATCCCCTGCTGGCTGCCGGGGTCAGGGTGCCCTCGGTATTCACTGGGCTTCCCCCAACTCCTTCCCCAGGCATAGGTAGGAAGGGTCTCGGTATGTCCTGGGCAGCAGTCTGACCCCTCCCAGCCCAGTCAGGCCCCAGGGCCCACGCTGCGTCTGCTGGGCGGCTTCCCTCAGGGACAGGGATCGGGTCATCCAAGCGATCCCTCTCCTCCAACTGGGCAATCAGCTGTTCCTTGGTGGACCTCCCGATGCGCGGCCCCCTCTGCCTGCACAGCTCCACCAGGTCGCTCTTCAGGCGTTTAGCGTACATCTCCCTGCTGGCCCCTCGCAGGCTGGGCAGCTTCCCACGGTTTCCAGGAAAAGCCCTTAGTGTGCCAGTCCTTCTTGAGGTCACCACCTCTTTGCCAGGGTCGAGCGGCAGACTCCTCCGCCCCTGGGACCGCTCGCTGCAATCCCCCGGGGGACCCTGTTACTGCAAAAGTCCTTCTCTCTGGTCACACACTCCCAGGGGTTAACCGCCCCCTGAAACTGTACTCCACAAGTCCTCCTTTTCTTTTTGCGAATACAGACTAACACGGCTGTTACTCTGAACCCTGAAACTGTCTCTCTCTGAGCCTTCAGCACGCCTGGTCCTCGTCACTCCCCCTTCGTTTTACTGCTCCCCAGTCACTTACTGCAGAAAGCGCCGTTCACGAGGTGCAGTACATCCCACCTCTGCCACCAGTTGTCACGGAGTGTGGGGGAGTCCAGGCCCTGCACCCCTCTTCCTGGGATTCACTGAGACTCTCAGCCAGCCAGTAAAACAGAAGGTTTATTGGACAACAGGAACACAGTCTAAAACGGAGCTAGTGGGTACCCCCAGGACCCCTCAGTCAAGTCCTTCTGGGGGAGCAGGGAGCTTAGACCCCAGCCCTGGGGTTCCCTGCGTTCCTCCACCCAGCCCCAAACTAAAACTAACCCCTCCCCCCCCCCCGCAGGTTCCCTGCTGCAGTCTCCGTCCACCTTCCTGGGCAAAGGTGTTACCTCCCCCTCCCCCTCCTGGCTCAGGTGACAGGCTCTCAGGTCTCCCATCCCCAGGGCACAGTCCCAGGTCAACACTCCCCCCTCCCTGCTGCGTCACATTTTCACACAAGTTTCCTTGGGCCGGAGGTGGCAGCTGAGCAGAGCTAGGGAGGAGCTGAGAGATGGCTGAGGGTGCTGATTCACTCCTTGTCGGCCATCAGGGTAAGGAGGTGCCTGGGGAGGTAGAAAGGCGCATTCAAAGAAATCAAAGGACACAATGTGTGGGTAACCTGTGGAACTCACTGCTGCAGGGTACTTTGAGGCACATAGCTCAGACAAGGAACAGACATGGGTGGGTAAGATGAGCATCTGCAAGGACACACTGGCAGGGCCAAGGGGGGAAATATGTGACCTGGGGGTACTTATGGGACTTTCAGATCTTGGTTCTCCCACTACATTTGAGCAAATGGCCCCAGACACCCATGTAGCTAGTGTCTATGCAGGTGTGTGTGTGTCTGGGTGGGATGAAGGTGGGGGGAGCAGGGGGCTGCAGAGACAGGCCCATGGCAGAAGAGGCAGGTGAGGTGGGGGAGGGAAGGATGGAGGGGAGAGGCAGGAGCTGGTGGCAGAGGGCGGTAAGGGCAGCAGAAAGCTGCTTTGATGGGAGGAGGGCTGGAGCCGGGGGTTCCCAATGGGCCGCTGCTGCTCTGGCCCCTTGCTGGGGGCTCGGAAGGTTTGTCCGCATGGCTGTTGGGAGCAGGCCAGCGCGTCCCAGCCCAGGGGGAGAGTCCCACATGAACTCTGCCGGGGCTCGCACACTGACGCCCGCAGCACCTTGCGCTAGCCACCAGAGTCCCAGCCCGCCTGACCCCGGGTCCATCCTGGGGGGATCCGCGGGAAGCAGCCGCACCCTGAGCACTGGCACTGCTGCCGGGGACCCCAAACCCTCCCCTCTGACGTGTCCGGTTCCCCCGGGACCCAGCTCCAGGGGTGGCAGGGGTGGCCAGGGCTGAGGTGGGGGCATGGCCTCCCAGAGCGGGCTGGGTTCTCTGCCAGAAGTGGGGGGTGGGCTCTGGGTCCCTGGGAGGGCAGCGGAAAGGAGAACGGCACCGAGTGAAGGAAGAAGTGTTTGGAGGGGCCCGTGGGATTTGGAGGGGGCTCTTGCCTCTCTTGGCTTGAATAATATAAAGGAGCTTTTGAGAACCATCTGCTTGGACTTTTCCTGCTGCAGGAAATCAAAGGCAAGCTCCCCGCCCCTGCCCGAGAAGGAAAATCCTGGATTTGGAGCCGGGAGAGCTGGGCCTGTTGGGGTCCTGTCCCGGGGCAGCAGCTGCCCCCAGCACACTCCTGGCTTATCCCCTTCCAGGTAACAAGCCCATCGTCCTCAGCAGGCCCTGGGCCTGCTCCTTGAGGCGCTGTTACCGCACAGTCCCCTTCTCTGGGTGCCCCCCAGCCAGCTAGGTGGGTAGGGCTGATGTCCCTGTGGAGAGACATTGCCCTGAGCCCCCTGCATGGGGCTCATCCCTGGTGCCAAAGGGTTGGGCCGGGGAGAAGTTTCTCCAAGATCCCCCGTGCTGGGCCTGCCCTTGCTGCTGGCTCAATGGGCGGAGGGGGGGAGATGTTACCCTAGCCCCCTACTGGGCTCAGCCCTGATGCTGAGGGGTTGGGCTGGGGATGCTGCCCCTCTGGAGAGAGGTTACCTTGAGCTGCCTTGGCAGGGCTCTGTGACGAAGTGGGACTCTCCTTAATGTTTCCTCTGAATAGTGTGGGGGTGCCTCAGTTTCCCCTAGGCAGTTCTTAAGTATCTAGGGGGTGGGGTAAGGGTGTATGATCATTGCAGAGCCCTAGAGGGCCGGTGTGTGCAGGAGTCTGGACACAGAGAGTGGCCGACACCCTGTTTCCTGGCAACTGATGGCCTGGGCCCTTCCCCCCTGCCAGGTGAGAGCTAAAGGGTTGGAGAACAAAGGAATCAGGTGACCACCTGGCCCGGGAAAGGAACAAAGCCCAGAGGAGGAGGGGCTGGAGGGAGTTTCAGTTTGGGGCTGGCTGGGACATGGAGTGAAGGGCAGACGTGGTTGTCTGGCTCACTGCCCCCCAGAATGGACCCAGCTGAGGGGTCCCGTTCTCTGCACCTGCAAGCTCTGTGTTAGACCATGTTCCTGTCGTCTAATAAACCTTCTGTTTTACTGGCTGGCTGAGAGTCCCGTCTGACTGCGGAGTTGGGGTGCAGGACCCTCTGGCTTCCCCAGGAGCCCCGCCTGAGCGGACTCGCTGGGGGAAGCGCACGGAGGGGCAGAGGATGCTGAATGCTCCGAGGTCAGACCCAGGAAGGTGGAAGCTGTGTGAGCTGTGTGTCCTGAAGACAGGCTGCTCACAGAAAGGCGACTACCCCAGAGTCCTGACTGGCTTCATGGGGAGCAGTTCCAGAGCATCGCCCAGGAACTCCGTGACAGGCTCATCCTCAACTCTGACAGGTGCCTACAGCCCATCACCTGTCCTTGCGCCCCAACTCACCCCCTCACCATAAAGCCCCTCTCTGAGGAGCATCGTGGGCGGCCCCAGTCCCTGCTGCAATCCTGTTTGCACTAACACCTGGCAACGTTTTTGTTGCATGCAGGATTCTTCTCACTTCTTGCCCTAAATGGCTGAGTAGGGGAGTGGTGCTCTGTTACACGGCTGCCCCGCTCCGCCCCAGAGGTTGCTGCATTTGGGAGGTGGGCTAGGTGATTCCTGTGTGTGCAGCCTGTCAGTGCTGAGTAGCTGGGCCTGGCTTTCAGCTGAAGAGTGTCCAGAGCCAGAACAGGTGCAGGCCCAGCGGGGAAATACTGGATAGCAGAGAAAACAGCAGGGTACTAGAGGGCAACAAATCCACCCCGTGCCCCCCCGCTGGCTTGTACTCCTGCACCCATGGGCCCCATGGCACGGGTGCTGCACAAACACAGAGGGAGACGTGGTCCCTGTTGCAAAGAGCTCACACTCTCGCCTTCCTCTGACCCAACAAAGCTAGAGCTGGGACACCAGGTGGTGGGCCCAGTGCTCCGAGGAGGCACCGAGAGGCCTTTTTCAAGATGCTCCGCTGCGCTGGGGTGTCCTGCTCACATGCTCAGGGTCGAACTGATCCCCAGATTGGGGGTCAGGCAGGACATTCCCCCAGGCCAGGTTGGCAGGGACCTGGGTTTCTTTCCCCTTCCTCTGCAGCGTGGCTCACCTGCTGGGGTCACCTGTCGCACGTCATCGGTTCCCTGCCATCACAGGGCCCTGGGCACTGGCGGGATCTTGGCTCCATTCTCTGCCTGCGGCACACAGCAGTGCAGTCTCCTGGGGGCTAAAGTCTGCGGACTCAGGGCCCCGGTATCTGGGCCGCGATATGCAGGAGCTCAGACTGCGTGAGTGGCTGGGCCCCACTGGCCTTAAACTACATGAAACATGAACAAGTTACCGAAGGGGGGGTGTCAAAAGCCCCGATGCTTTAGCAGGATCAGCGTCCGGGGTGGTGCCAGGGGATGGGACAGTGTCGGGGGAAGCAAGGGCGACACCTGGGGAAGGGAGAGTATCTGGGGGAATGAGGGTGTCGTCTGGGGCAGGGGCAGCATCTAGGGAGCTGAGAATGTGGGGGATGGCAGCGGCTGGGGGCTGGGACAGTGTCTGGGGGGGCAGAGTCAGAAATCCGTCTTTGCTTCATTGACAGCGAGGAAGCTGAGACCCGCCCTGGCTGCCTGGGGGACTCCAGTTCCCTGGCCCCTGGGGAAGCTGTTCCAGCTCCACCTTCCCTGCCCCCCGCCCGTCCCTGGCAGTGACTCCTCCTGGCCTCATGGGGCACAGGATTTCCCAGCTGTTGGGTTTTCCGCCGTGCACCTGAAAGCTCTCCAGGCATAGGCTGTGTTGTGGAGTTTCCTAGTCTCTGGTTTTATTTGGGGGGGTTAAAACAGGCCCTCCAGCACTTGCCTAGAGACCAACTGGAGAGTGCCAGAAATGAACCAGGGTGTCTCTTCGACTGTGCCTGGCCTGGGGCAGGGCCCTGAGCTCTGGCTGCGCCGTGCACAACACTGGGTTCGGGAAGGCCAAAGTTTCACACCCGCGTGTCTACTTTAGTGTGGCCGGGATTCCATGCTGTGCCCTGCCGTGTGTGCAGAGCAGCCCCCTCGTGTCACAGCCCTCGGACACCACCGACCAGCTGGCGGTTCGTTAGACGCTAGCAGGCGTTTGCCAAGCCAGCTCTCACAGGCACTCGCCACGGCCCCCTCTCCTCTCTGGTTAGCTCACACTGCTCGATGCTGGAGCCACGCAGTGCGGTCACTCGGTGTTATCACAAATGGCTGACGGATTTTGCCCAAACTTAACAATAAAAACCAAAACGTCCCCTTGGACTGAGCCCAGGCCTGGGAAATTTCAGCCCAAAGAACTAAAGTTCTGGGAAGTTAGAAGCCACTGCCAAAGGGCTTGGAATGGAAACACTTGGGCCGACCAAAGCCACGTGTTATCCTCGTGCCAGTTTGCGGGAGTGGATCTGTAGGGCCTGGCAGTGGGGCGGTTCTCGGCTGTCAGCGGGGGAAGGATTGGGGGCCTTACGTTTCACTATGAAGGTGGCAAGGTTCAGGAGAAACCTGACTGACAATCCACGCCAAGGACCCAGCCGTAAGGAAGGCCTGTTCCAAGTGGGACTGTTCTTAATGTTTCCTCTGAATAGTGTGGGGGTGCCTCAGTTTCCCCTAGGCAGTTCTTAAGTATCTAGGGGGTGGAGTAAGGGTGTATGATCATTGCAGAGCCCTAGAGGGCAGGGTGTTAGTTGTCACGGAGTCCCTGGGTGATGCTCTGGAACTGCTCCCCATGAAGCCAGGCAGGACTCTGGGGCAGTCGCCTTTCTGTGAGCAGCCTGTCTTCAGGACACACAGCTCACACAGCTTCCCCCTTCCTGGGTCTGACCTCGGAGCATTCAGCATCCTCTGCCCCTCCATGCGCTTCCCCCAGCGAGTCCACTCAGGCGGGGCTCCTGGGGAAGCCAGAGGGTCCTGGACCCCAACTTCGCAGTCAGACGTGACTCTCAGCCAGCCAGTAAAACAGAAGGTTTATTAGACGACAGGAACATGGTCTAAAACAGAGCTTACAGGTGCAGAGAACGGGACCCCTCAGCTGGGTCCATTTTGGGGGGCAGTGAGCCAGACAACCACGTCTGCCCTTCACTCCATGTCCCAGCCAGCCCCAAACTGAAACTCCCTCCAGTCCCCCCTCCTCTGGGCTTTGTTCCTTTCCCGGGCCAGGAAGTCACCTGATTCCTTTGTTCTCCAACCCTTCAGCTCTCACCTTGCAGGGGGGGAAGGGCCCAGGCCATCAGTTGCCAGGAAACAGGGTGTCGGCCATTCTCTGTGTCCAGACCCCTGCACACACCTGCCCTCTAGGGCTCTGCAATGATCATACACCCTTATCCCACCCCCTAGATACTTAAGAACTGCCTAGGGGAAACTGAGGCACCCCCACACTATTCAGAGGAAACATTAAGAACAGTCCCACTTCGTCACATCTCTCCCCCCTTCGAGATCGAACTGAGCGGGGTCACTTTAGCCGGTGACCTGGGGAAGTTCGAAGCCACCAACGTTCCCATGGATGCCCCAGCCTTCCTTGGTAGGAGTTACACCAGGCCCTTCCAGTTTCACGCCCTCCCTTAGGTCAGGGGTGGTCGATAGCACTCGCAGGCCGCATGTGGGAAGGTTTATGCAGCCCATGCCCTTTGGCCACCCCAAGAATGTCTCCCCATTGACCATCACCTTCTGCTCCCACTGGAGATCCGAGGGGCCTGGCCCCAGGAAACTCCACACAGACATATAGGTTGGGACCAGGAGTGGGAGCCTGTCCACCTCCCCAACCATCTGGCTGACGGAGTCTGTGGCCTTGGGACCCAGCAAGGGAGCTAGACACCGGGGCTTTTCCGCAGGGTCCCCTTGGTTCAAATCGCCAGCCTGCTCAAAGGCAGTGAGGTGGCATCCACATCCCCCCATCCTTAACCAGGGGCAGCAATTTAGTCTCGAGGTTCCCTGCGGAACTGGCCCCCCAGGGTCTATCCCCACTCACCCCTGGGGGGTCCCCTAGGCCTCTCCGCCCCACCACCGCCAGTTCATGCTTCTGCAGCTCTTTCTCGGGCTCTCGCTGTCTCTCACAGTCCTCTTGCTCTCTCGGACTCAGCTCCAATCCCGTCCATCTCCGATCCCCGGATGGGGAACCCGATCGTGAAGACCCCCGTCTGGTCGGGGACAGGAGTCTTGGGGATGCCTGGCTACCACTCCAGCTGCTCCCAGATCCTGCTATAGCCCCATTTGGGGTCAGGAATCTGTCCCTGAGAGCGGTCATCCTCCTCCAGCTGCACGATGAACTGTGCCTTGGTGAACTTTCCAACGCTCAACCCTCTCTTTCTGCACAGGGTTACAATGTCCTTCTTCAGGAGACGGTGACAGGCCATCACTCCGCTCCTCCCAAGTTGTTGTGGACTCACAGGCCGTGTGTTCTCAGCTCCCCACGGTTTCCAGGGAGAACCCCTCGTGTGCCAGCCCTTCTCGAGGTCACCCCCTCTTTGCCAGGGTCGAGCGGCAGACTCCTCCACCCCTTGGACCGCTCGCTGCAATCCTCCGGGGGACCCTGTTACTGCAAAAGTCCTTCTCTCTGGTCACACACTCCCAGGAGTTAATCGCCCCCTGAAACCCTATCTCTCTGAATCTTCAGCACGCCTGGTCCCCGTCAATCCCCCTTCGTTTTACTGCTCCCCAGTCACTTACTGCAGGAAGCGCCGTCCACGGGGTGCAGTACATCCCACCGCCACCCCCAGTTGTCACGGAGTCCCTGGGCGATGCTCTGGAACTGCTCCCCATGAAGCCAGTCAGGACTCTGGGGCAGTCGCCTTTCTGTGAGCAGCCTGTCTTCAGGACACACAGCTCACACAGCTTCCACCTTCCTGGGTCTGACCTCGGAGCATTCAGCATCCTCCGCCCCTCCGTGCGCTTCCCACAGCGAGTCCGCCCAGGCGGGGTCCTGGGGAAGCCAGAGGGTCCTGCCCCCCAAATCCGCAGTCAGACGGGACTCTCAGCCAGCCAGTAAAACAGAAGGTTTATTAGACGACAGGAACATGGTCTAAAACAGAGCTTGCAGGTGCAGAGAACGGGACCCCTCAGCTGGGTCCATTTTGGGGGGCAGTGAGCCAGACAACCACGTCTGCCCTTCACTCCATGTCCCAGCCAGCCCCAAACTGAAACTCCCTCCAGTCCCCCCCTCCTCTGGGCTTTGTTCCTTTCCCGGGCCAGGTGGTCACCTGATTCCTTTGTTCTCCAACCCTTCAGCTCTCACCTTGCAGGGGGGAAGGGCCCAGGCCATCAGTTGCCAGGAAACAGGGTGTCGGCCATTCTCTGTGTCCAGACTCCTGCACACACCTGCCCTCTAGGGCTCTGCAATGATCATACACCCTTATCCCACCACCTAGATACTTAAGAACTGCCTAGGGGAAACTGAGGCACCCCCACACTATTCAGAGGAAACATTAAGAACAGTCCCACTTCGTCACAACAATCCACGCCAAGGACCCAGCCGTAAGGAAGGCCTGTTCCGACAGGCTTTCCCTGGACCCGCCAGTGCCGGGGACCCCTGCTGCGCTGGGTTATAGAGATGTGCTAGCTGGCACCCAGGCCATTAACAGCTTTGGTGTCGAACATCAGGACCTTTTAAAGTCTACTGCCAGGAGCGTGCCTGGCACCGTGTGGGCTAGCAGGCCTGGTGCTCAGGTCCAGCACTGGGTGGGGAGCCAGACACCCTGGGCACTGGAGTAAGATGGTTTAATAGCCTGGCGGTGCCAGCCAGAGTCTACTTGTGACCTCCCCTTTCGTCCCCGGTGCAGTACAGCCAGGATATGCTGAACTCTGGCCAGCTGGAGCCGGTGAGTGGGATTTCTGGCTGCTGTGGGCTCGAGGCTGGGGGCCAACTTGACAAGCAGGGGCAAGTGCCTTCCCCAGCGGGCGTCTCCCTTGGCGCTGGGTGACTGGAGTCAGTACTTATCCGGAGGGGAGCATGCCCCCTTACTGAGCACCCAGCCCGCCCCCTGCCGCACTTCCCTGTTCCTAAGCTCATCCATCCAAGGACTGAGCTGGCTCAGCCCTGCTGAGCTTGAGACCAGGGCAGGCGACTGTCTCAGGTTCAAAACCCTCCTCTCCCCCTGGGGGCCAGGCGGATCCCAGGGAAGACGATGCAGTGCTGCCATCTCTGTGCTGGACTTCAGCACGTCCTCTTCTGGGTGAGATGCCAAATGAAGGACAGGGCCCAGGGTCGGGCGTTAACCCTGGTGTAACGCCATCCCCAGAAGTGGCTGCATTTCAGAGGTAGCTCAGTAAAATGCCCGTGAATACACAAGCGATTTAGATCCCTTTGGATTGACAAGTGTGAGGGAAAGTTTCATCCCTTGTGCACTTGGTGGCTGCAAAGGACCCCCAGCGGTCCCCGAGTCCCACAGACACCTGGGGTCCCCTGCTCCTCCCTTCTGTTGGGGAGAATTGTTTCCATTGGAAATGCAGACTCATGCTCAAGGCCCAGACACGGGGCAGGAAGCCCGCAGCCGTTCCAGCGCCCAGCAGGCCTGGCTGCTCGGGCTGTCAGCGTAGCTGTCAGACAAGGCGTCCCACATTTGTACTTGTGACCTGATTCTTTACCCCAGGATCTGCCCCCGGCCGAAGCTGATCTGGGCCCTTCTGGTCTGGCCTGCCCCATGGAGGGGCAAAGAATCTCGTCCTGGATTCTCCCTCCCTGGGCTGTGGCCCTGCAGCAAACAAGGGGTGTTTCCCCCGGGCTGCAGCTGCTGGGCTGGAGTTTGGCTCAGGTGGAATTTCCCGGCAGCTCTGATCCACTCCAGGATTTGGCTGCTGTACGGATCTGTTATAAACACCCTCTCCCCCTCCTCCTCCGAGGGGCTTGCTGAGGTCGGGGAGGGAGCTGGGTTGTATGTGACTTACCCCCAAGCAGAGTGGGAGTCCCAGGATCTGTCCCCGAGTGTCACTGGAACCCAGTGACCAGAGCAGGGACCAGGGAGGCACAGAGCTGCTCCTCTTTCAGAAGAGGGTTGAGACGAAAGCTAGGGCAGCGCCTTCCTCTGGGGCTGCCCACGCACGTACATCCCCTTAGGGCAGGGCAGCCAGGACATCAGATTGTGCCTGGCCTGGAGCCCCTCACTGGCACATCCGAAATAACATCTCCAGCCTCCCTGGGACAGGAGTGGGGCCAGGGTTACAGCAGAGGGGTGGGTTCTACCTCAGCTGTGGGAGAGGAGCAGGGATCTAATGGGTTAAAGGGGGGGATGGGGCTGGGAGCCAGGACTCCTGGGTTTTATCCTGGCTCGGGGAAGGCAGTGGGGTCTAGTGGTTAGAGCAGGGGCGGGAGCCAGGACTCCTGGGTTCTCTCCCCAGCTCTGGATGGTGTGATGAAGTGGGACTGTTCTTAATGTTTCCTCTGAATAGTGTGGGGGTGCCTCAGTTTCCCCTAGGCAGTTCTTAAGTATCTAGGTGGTGGGAAGTATCTAGGTGGTGGGATAAGGATGTATGATCATTGCAGAGCCCTAGAGGACAGGTGTGTGCAGGGGTCTGGACACAGGGAATTGCCGACACCCTGTTTCCTGGCCACTGATGGCCTGGGCCCTTCCCCCCTGCAAGGTGAGAGCTAAAGGGTTAGAGAACAAAGGAATCAGGTGACCTCCTGGCCCAGGGAA
Organism: Lepidochelys kempii; assembly: GCF_965140285.1. NCBI lineage: Eukaryota > Metazoa > Chordata > Testudines > Cheloniidae > Lepidochelys > Lepidochelys kempii. The sequence continues at coordinate 141,837,719 of NC_136383.1, forward strand.
AGGGACAAAGCCCAGAGCAGGGCGGGGCTGGAGGGAGTTTCAGTTTGGGGCTGGCTGGGACATGGAGTGAAGGGCAGATGTGCAGACATGGTTGTCTGGCCCACGGCCCCCCAAAATGGACCCAGCTGAGGGGTCCGGTTCTCTGCACCTACAAGCTCTGTGTTAGACCATGTTCCTGTCGTCTAATAAACCTCTGTTTAACTGGCTGGCTGAGAGTCCCGTCTGACTGCGGAGTTCGGGGGCACGACCCTCTGGCTTCCCCAGAAGCCCCGCCTGAGTGGACTCGCTGGGGGAAGCGCACGGAGGGGCAGAGGATGCTGAATGCTCCGAGGTCAGGCCCAGGAAGGTGGAAGCTGTGTGAGCTGTGTGTCCTGAAGACAGGCTGCTCCCAGAAAGGAGACTTCCCTAGAGTCCTGACTGGCTCCATGGGGAGCAGTTCCAGAGCATCGCCCAGGGACTCCGTGACAGATGGGGAGCAAGGTCTAGTGGTTAGAGCAGGGGGCGGGAGCCAGGACTCCTGGGTTCCATCCCAGCTGGTGCCTGCCCCTCCCTCCCCTGGGAGCCCCAGCGACCCTGCGGGGAACTAGCCCGCATTTGTCCCACCCAGGGGAGGCGCCGGGAGCGCGGCCAACCGGTCCGGCTCGGAGGCGCCCGGCCGCTCCCCCGGGGATGCGCTGGCTGCAGGGGCCGGCCGCGCCGCTCCCCCCGCCCCGCGGCGCAGCCTCCTGCGAGCCGGCAGAGTCCAGCCCGGCTTTTCGCTGCCTCCGCGCCCAGCCGCGACCGGGCTGAGCGCGGCGGCGGGGCCGGCTAGGGCGATGGACGCTCTGGAGCGGCGCTGCCGGGACGCCGCCACCTTCGACTTCTGGACCGACTACCTGGGGCTGTGCGCGCTGGTGGGCCCGGCCGCCGCCCTGCTGCGCCCCTTCCAGCCCGCCGGCGCCGGGGGGGCCCCGCAGGGCGGCTGCGCGGGCGGGGCCGGGCCCCTTCGAGCTGCCGGGCGCGGAGAGGAAGGGGCGCAGGGGGGGCCCCGGCGGCGGCCGCGCCAAGCCCGAGCTCAAGGTCTGCGTCTTCTGCGGGAAGAACGGCGCCCCAGGAGGTCTTCGGCTCGCACCTGTTGAAGGGGCTGGACGGCCGGGTGCTGTGCCCCTCTCCCAGCTGCCCGCTGTCCCGCCGGCTCCCCCTCTCCCCGCTGTCCCGCCGGCTCCCCTCTCCCCGCCCCGCCGGCTCCCCTCTCCCAGAGCCCCGCGGGCCGCCGGCTCCCCTCTCCCCGCCCCGCCGGCTCCCCCTCTCCCCGCTGTCCCGCCGGCTCCCCTCTCCCCGCGGGCCGCCGGCTCCCCTCTCCCCGCGGGCCGCCGGCTCCCCTCTCCCCGCCCCGCCGGCTCCCCTCTCCCCGCGGGCCGCCGGCTCCCCTCTCCCAGCGCCGCCGGTTCCCCTCTCCCAGCGCCGCCGGCTCCCCTCTCCCAGCGCCCCGCCGGCTCCCCTCTCCCAGCGCCCCGCCGGCTCCCCTCTCCCCGCGCCCCGCCGGCTCCCCTCTCCCCGCGGGCCGCCGGCTCCCCCTCTCCCCGCGGGCCGCCGGCTCCCCTCTCCCAGAGCCCCGCGGGCCGCCTGGCGACGGGGCCGGGGCCGGCCTGGACCAAGAGCAACCGGCACCTGCGGGCAGCAGCGGTGGATTGCACGCTCCGCCTGACACAGGCCCTCGCCTTGCACACTCCGCCTGCCATGCACCCGCCTCGCACATCAGCCTGAGAGGTGGACCTGCATCGCCCATGCACCCAGATTGCACACACACCCAGATTGCACACTTAGCCTGACACACTCCTGCATCACACACAGACAGATTGCACACTCAGCCTGACACATGCACCCGGATCACACCCACACACAGGATTGCACACTAATGCTGACACACACCCCGCCTTGCACACTCTGCCCAACACACACACGCTGCATTGCACACTCAGATCAACACACTGCATCACACGCCCACATTGCACACTCAGCCTGACACACCCCCCCGCATCCCACACTCAACCCAACACACCACATTGCACACATCGGATCACACACTCAGCCCAATCCACACACACTGCATTTAGGGTGACCAGACAGCAAGTGTGAAAAATCATGCCAGGTTGGGGGGGGGCGTAACAGGTGCGTATATAAGACAAAGTCCCGAATATTGGGATTGTTCCTATAAAATGGGACATCTGGTCACCCTAACTGCATCCCACACTCAGCCCAACACTGCCCCACATGGCCCAGATATCCCTCAGCCCGACACCCACACACTGCATCCCACTCAGCCCAACATACCCAGAGCATCGCACACTTGCCCCTCACGCCTGCCCACGCAGCCCTCTCCATGACCACGGCCACCCACACATTCACCAGCGCCCCACACACATGCAGGCGAGCCCTGGGCAGCCCTCTCTTTGCCCCTGCTGGGAGAGGCAGAGGGAGGGGATGGAGGTGCTGTCGTCGTCCCCCCCCCCCAGGGGTTACTCTGAGCTGCATGTAAGGAACAGGACCAGGAGCCAGGGAAGGAGCTGGCCTGCGGTGGGGGCCTTTCTGCAGCGGCTCCAGAAGAAGGGAGGAGAGGGCTGTCACTGGATACCTTAGTGACCCGCCGAACCAGTGCTGCAGACAAACTGGACCAGCATAAAAAGCAACCCTCCTCCACTTCTCCCCCCCCCCGGCCTGGGCCACAGCGCGTCTCCTCCCCTGCCAGTCTGGAGGGCTGGGGGCTGCAATGTCTTCCCCTGCCCCCTCCCCCAGCCAGGGGCACTGGCACTGGGTGTGTCTCCCCCCTCCCTTGGCCTGGGGCCTCCCTGCCTTGCTGGTTTCTTTCCAGCTGCCTCCCTTCACACTGTGAGTTTTCCCCTTTATGAAAATTCTTGTGTCTGTCTCCTCAATTGAATTGCAGAGAGACAAGAGTCCCCCCCCCACACACACTTCCCTCCCCACACCTGACTCTGCAGGCGCTCTGGGTGGACAGACTGGGGTGAAATCTGATGTTGACATCCCCTGCACCTCCTCACCCCCGGCAAAGAGAGATCGTCTTAAGCTTTTAGCTCAACATTTGGAGAAAAACTGGAAATGCAACAGTTGCATCCAAAGACACTTTGTGGGGGTGTCTGACTAGCATAGATCTTTGCATTGTACAGAACTGTCTGTGTCGGTCCGCACAGTGTGTGCGGGAGTGTGTGCTGTGCATATGTAGCTCTGCGTGTGTGTGCGAACTCGCACACCTCATCCAAATATGATGCAAAAATGTCTTTTTCGTATTGAATGTATTAGATGCTAAGAGGTGACTATTGTCTGACCAGGACTGCACATATCAACGCGGTTTTGTTTACCAAAGTGAATCCATTTTTTAAAAAACGATTTAAAAAAAAATGAGATTTAAGGAAACTGTGTTGGATTTGCTGTGCTGTATATAAAGTGTTTATTGTAAATATAGTATTTTACCTTGTCCGGGTGATCAGTGAGGGCGTTCTACCTCAAGCGAAAGAGTGGGAGCTTGGTTTGTTTCTCTGACAATTTCTGAGTTTTACTGGCTGTTGAAGATAAATAACTAAAGTTTATAAACGTTTCCTGCTGTTTGTAAGAGGATTTAATAGTATTTAATAATTTTAATAGGTATTTTTCAATCTTTGTATAACATAATTGTATTTTTTTTTGCATTACATATTTTTGGGATATTATTTCAATGGAGCTTTTAAAAAACCAGCCAACACCACAGATTGCGAAGTGGCTCACTATTTGCGTGTGAGAGTCTGGAGGGCTGTGACTGCCAGTCCGGGGGCTGTGGCTGTGATGTCCCGGCCTGGAGGGCTTGGGGCACGTGGCTGGGCCGTGGTGTCTGTTTTGCCAAGTGTCACTGAAGTTTTTATTAAAGAATAATACTGATGCTGACGATCCTGTTGAGATTTTTATTTCTCTGTTGTCACTGTTGCTGGATGCTGCAGTGCAGATGTTCCCCAGAAGGAATCACTCAAGTGATAAACAGTTTGACCAATTATTGCAAAGGCCGTTGGTGCGTCTGGTCTTTTGGTGCTGGGGGCAGGTGGGGAGCGAGGCTTGGAAAACGACCTGATGGAGCTAGATTTGGGTCTCCCGCAGCAGCAGCAGCTTCCCTGGCTTGTTCTGCTGCCAGTGGATCCCAGCAACCCCCCAACCTTTTGGGGACCTGCCAGGGGATCTCTTGGCAGCTGGGGTGCTCGGAGCCCTCAGTCTAGGCAGAGCCCCTGGAGGAAACACAGTCTGGCCAGGGTCTCGCATATCGTGGGGTTCGAACTCTGCTGGCAACCCACATGCAAAAATACAATGTCCTTGTGTAAGAGGACTGTCCCCTGCGCACACGCCCCCGGGGCAGCTCAGGCTGCCCAGGGAACTCCAGCTGGCCGCCGGTGTTCTGTCACGGGGGGTTGTATTCGGGACGCCCTCTGAGGCTCCCCCTAACTTAGTACCCGGTACAGGACTGGCTGCCTCAGGGTGCTGCTTCGGAGCTGTAGCTGGGGCCTTTCCCCTGTAGGGGCCTGCTTGACTCCTGCCCCGTTCAGCAGAGATTAGGGGATGTCGGTGGCCCCTGTATTTGGGGGTCTCAGCTCCTGCATCACACACTGACCTCCCCCCCATGCTCTGCACTGACTGGACAGAGCCAGCAGAGAGGCCAGGCACTGCCTGGGCCATGGAGACTGAACACACCCCAGGGACCCCTCCAGGGAAGGTTCCCACCCCCTGGCAGGGCTGTGAATGGCAGGGCTTGCCCAGCTGCTGCCCTGGAGAGATGGGGGCATCCCTCACCAGGACTGCCGGTCTGATGCCTTTACTAGCATTAACCCTGCCCCCAGCCGCCCCCACCCCATGCAGGGGTCCCGTCTTGACCCTGTACCGCTGCAGGCTCTTTTAGCTCTTGGAGCTAGAGGACGTCCCTTTGCAGCACAGGGGAGGGAGTTCTACTCCCCATGTTTCCTCAGACACAAGAAAAAAGGGGGACAGGCCCATCCTGGACCAGAAAGTTCAACACCTTTATCAGAGAGAGAAAATTCCAGCTGGGGTCCCAGGCCCCCTTCAGCCCGTCCATAGCCCCCAGCAGTGAGAACCCTGTTCCCCCAGGCCCCAGGAAACACCTCAGCTGTGTAGTAGGAGACCCCACTCCAGCAGGGCCTTCCCTCAGGCCCCGAAGCGCATGGCAGTGGTCACAGGCTGCCTGGTTCCGGCCGATCCGGGCGCCAGACGGGGTTCACCAGTTCCAGACTCTGTCTGCTCAGCTGGGGCTGAAGATAAACGGCGACCCTGATTCTGTCCCCTGCACAAAGAATCCTGCTCACTGCCCTCGACTCGAGGCCCACGCCAGGAAGGCTGCTGTCCTACAGACCCTGTGCCCTGCTCCGCCGGCTTGCCCGGGGACGACGCGGAGGGCTTGTCTCAGGCTGCTAGGACCCGGCGTCCTGCTCAGTATGGCCGGTGGAAAGGTGTGTCTGTTGGGGGAACCTTTGTCTCCTCTGCCAACCCCAAAGTAAGTGCTGGCTGGCCACGGAGCCTGGGGCCCTCATCTGGGCAGGAGCCCGACCCAAGCACTTCGGTCGGCTCAGGCGCCAGGAGGCCCCACACACCCCTTGGGACTGGGGGGCTGTGAGAACGGGTGCTCAGCCGGTGGGCACGCCCTTGGCTCCGCTCGCATCGCTTGGGGGGGCTCACCTCTGGCACCCCCTGCTGGGCCCTCCCTGGAACTGCAATGGCTTTTCTCCCAGTGTCTTCTCCCAGCCATCCCCCCAGGGCCTGCTGGTGCTGGACCCTCCAGCCAAGTCACGTAAAGACAAACCCCTTCGGGGGAACAAGTCCAAAGAACTATTCAAACCAGGCTGCAAATGACCAGCCCTTGTGCCCCTTGTTACCTGAAATTGGGCCAGCTGGTAAGCTTGGGGGACTAATGACCCACCAGAGTTTGGCAGAAAGCAGCACGTTTATTATACTGATAGCTAAGCTCAAAAGAAAGGGGTGTGTGTGTGTGTGTGTCACACTCACACTCACATACTCACGCTCCCGGGACAGGCCCTGCACTGGAGATGTCAGGATCCTTCAAGGGAAGCGTCCCACAGCGCGGCGATGGGCGGGGCGATGGAGGTCAGTCTTCCCGAGGCATGATGGAGTCCATCGCGGGTGAAGACCCAAGCTTGTGAGTGCCCTGCCGAGCACATGGCCCCTTCCCCGTTTTAAGGACCTGCTCTTCATGGCCTGCGACTAGAGATGACTTGGCCGGGTCTGGCTGGTCACACTCCACCCGGGCAGTGTCCACGCATTGGGCGTGTGACCAAGCCCCAGACACCTTGTCCACCTGGGAGCTCTTCTGATCTTCCAGCTGCTGGAGCAGCTCATTCACCCCACAAGCCTTCCAGGAGGGAGGGGGAGGGGGAAAGCCACTTCACAGGTATTCAAAGGGGGAGAGGAGACCACAAAAGGAGGAGGGGGAAGGTGTAACAGATCCTTTGAACCTACAGGTTATACAGAGCATACAGATCACTGCTGCTCCTCCAACACCCCTCTCTGGCCTCGCTGTGGTTTCCTCATGGATCCTGCCTGTTAAACCCTAGCCCGGGGCTTCTCCTCTGCGTCACAGTGACCGGTCTCCTCGGCAGTCCCTCCCCAGCTCAGCTCCCCCAGCCGGTGTCCCCCGCCAGCCAGGCGGCAACTGGTTACTCACCCCTCCCGCACCCCCCGCCGGGGCAGAGCATGGCCAGCGGGTCCTTTCCTTGCCTTGCAGGGATGGGGGCACACTGAGCACTCAAAGCTTCTCTCCCCTCCCCACAACCCGCCCCGGCTCACTCCTCCCCGCCCCGCTAGAGCTGCAGCATGGTCAGGCTTCGTGGGTGCCCAGCACGGGTGGCGGGGTTAATAGGCTTTGCCTTCCCTGGCGCTGCTGCCAACCCGCTGCCGGACAACTGGGCCATGGTGGCCCCCTCCTTCCCCAAGACCCCCACCGGCTCCTCCACTCCAGCCCCCACCCTCAAGGTCCCCACTGCTCCCCGCATCCCTCCTCCTCAGGACGGGGGAGTGAGGAGCCATGTGAAGATCCCACGGCTGGAGTGAGGAGGCTCAGCCTCAAGCTGCTGGGGCCGCAGCTCGGCCTGGTGCTGGGGGGGCAATGGGTCAGGGGGACTGGCTGGGGCAGGTGGGCCAGGGCTCCTCCTGTTGGGAGGGCCCCCTGAAGGCTTTTCCTTTTATGGGGGGAAGGGCCTTGTGCAGAAGGGATGGGGCCGACGGGCTGGCCTCCCCAAAGCGGGGGTTCACCGGCTGCCCATGGTGCCCAGGCAGGGAGAGCGGGGCCGGTGGGGCCAGGACTGAGTCGTCTGGCCGCCTGAGCCTGCGGAGGGCAGCTGGGCCTGGCGCGGGGCTGTTGTTGCTTTTCTGCACGGGATGGGCTTGGCTGTGTCCGCGGCTGCAGCAGGCCCTGCCCGCCTGTCCTAAGCGCCCGATCGCACGGCCTACCTGCGAGACCGGCCCCTCCCTTTGGAGACTCGTGGGGCCCCGCTCGTGCCACGGCCTCTTGCTCCGTCGGTTCAGTTGTCGACCGAAGCCCCTTCCGCAGCGGGGAGGCGGTTGGCTCAGAGAGCTGCAGACCCTAGTCGTGGGACCCCGCTAGACGGCCTTCCATGATGGGAAAAAACGGTGACCTACCTTTCGTAACGGTTGTTCTTCGAGACGTGTGGCTCGTGTCGATTCCATTGTGCGCGGACGGTGGAGATTTCTGCCTTGGCGGAAGCCGTAGGGCCGGCTGTGTTGCCCTCCGGAGGGCCGTGCCCATGCGTCAGCCGGCGCAGTTCCTTCTTGCCGGCAACTCCGACAGAGAGGCAGGAGGGCGGGTCATGGAATGGACGTGAGCAGCACGTCTCGGAGAACAACCTTGACAGGAGGTAGGGAACTTCTTCGGCTGCTTGCTCATGTCGATGCCATTCCAGGTGCCTCACAAGCAGTCCCCAGGGAGGTGGGCCTGCGGGTCACGCTCGTGCAGCTTCCACCACTGCTCGGCCAAAGCCAGCCTCATCCCGAGCTTGCTGGGAAGCGCAAAATGAGACGCGAACGTGTGGCCAGATGACCAGGCAGTGGCCCTACAGATCTCTTGGATCGGCACCAGGCAGGCCGCAGACGATGCTTGTGCCCTGCGCGAGTGTGCCGTCACGGTCACTGGGGGAGCACCTTTGCCAGCTCGTGGCGGTAGCGGATGCAGGCCATGATCCAGGATGAAATCCTCTGAGCAGACACTGGGCGACCTTTCATCCTGGCTGCCACTGTAATGAACAACTGCGCTGACTTACGGAACGGCTTCGTTCTATCTATGTAGAAGGCCAGCGCCCTCCTGACATCCAGGGTGTGTAGCCTCCGTTCCTCATCCAACGCAAGAGGCTTTGGAAAGAAGACAGGTAAGTAAATGTCCTGGCCAATATGAAACTGGGAAATTACCTTGGGCAGAAAGGCTGGGTACGGTCGCAGCTGGACCTTATCCTGGTAGAAGACCGTATAGGGCGGCTCCGAAATAAGCGCCCTGATCTCGGACACCCTGCGGGCCGACGTTATCGCCACCAGGAACGAAACCTTCCAGGAGAGAGCAGGAAGCCAGAGGCTCAAAGGGAGGCCCCCGGAGCCTCGACAGCATGTGATTCATGTCCTGCGGGGGACGGGATCCCGGACGTGCGGGTAGAGACGCTCCAGACCTTTCAAAAACCGTGCCGTCATGTCAAGAGCGAAGCTCGACCTGCCTTGGAACGGAGGATGGAAGCTGAGATAGCGGCCGGGTGGACCTTGATCGATGACCGGGACAAACCTTGGAGTCTGAGGTGCAGCGGATAATCCAGGATCTCCTGCAGCGAGGCCAGCTCAGCCTGGATACTCCGTTCCGAAGCCCAGCACGTGAACCTTTCCCATTTGGCTAGGTAAGGCGCTCTGGTGGAGGGTTTCCTGCTACCCAGCAAGAGCTGCTGAACATGGGCCGAGCATGCCCGTTCGTCCTCACGTAGCCATGCAGTAGCCAAGCCGTCAAGCGCAGCGCCGCCTGGCTCGGGTGCAGAGGGCTGCCGTGGTTCTGGGACAGCAGATCCGGCTGTAGAGGCAGCAGCGGGGCAGATACAGAAAGGCTCAGCAACATGCCTAACCAGAGTTGGCAAGGCCACGCGGGGGCTATTAGGATAAATTTCGCCCTGTCTTGCTTGATCTTCACAAGGACCCTGTGAATCAACGGCACTGGCGGGAAGGAGTATATTAGCGCCCACGACCAAGGGATGAGAAACGCGTCTGATAGGGAGCCCTGTCCATCTCCTGCATCGAACAGAACACCTGACATTTTCTGTTCTGCCTGAATGCGAATGGGTCCACCTGGGGGGTCCCTCACCTCAGGAAGATCAGGCTGACCACCTCTGGATGGAGCGATCACTTGTGGCGAGATGAGAAGGTCCTGCTGAGGTGATCCGCCAGGACGTTCCTGGTTCCAAGCAGGTGCGTGGCTATCAGATGAATGGCATGCCACACACAAAAATCCCATAGGCGGAGAGCTTCTTGACAAAGGGCCGAAGACCTGGCACCGCCCTGCCTATTGATGTAATACATTGCGGCGGCATTGTCCGTAAGGACCTGCATCACCTTGCCCTTCAGGTGGGGCAAGGAAGCCTGGCAGGCCCGGCAAACTGCCCTGACTCCCTGACATTGATGTGGAGGGCCAGATCGTCCCACAAACAGTGGCCCTGGTGGCTGAGCTTGACCAGGTGGGCTCCCCGGCCCGGGTCCAAAGCATCAGAGACCAGGGTCAGCGACGGGGATGGGGTCGCAAAGGGTACTCCCTCCGACACCGACCCGGGGTCCAACCACCAATCCAGGGATGACCCGATGTGATCTGGCACTCTGACTACCTGGTCTAGGTTGTTCCAGTTGGGGATGTAGGTCGATGCCAGCCACGCTTGCAGAGGCCGGAGATGGAGCTGAGCATGGCTGATGACGTATGTACGTGTGGCCACGTGGTCCAACAGCCGCAGGCAGGTGTGAGCCATGGTGAGCAGGTGGTTCTATACATGGGAGATCAGGTCTGACATGGCCTGAAAATGCACCTCCAGGAGGAAGGCTCTGTCTTGCGTGGAGTCGAGAACTGCCCCAATGAACTCTATTAATGCCAATGGCATTTTGGGATGTATAAGTAGGGGCATAGCGAGCAGATCGAGGGACGTGATCGTTCCCCTCTATTCAACATTGGTGAGGCCTCATCTGGAGTACTGTGTCCAGTTTTGGGCCCCACACTACAAGAAGGATGTGGATAAATTGGAGAGAGTCCAGCGAAGGGCAACAAAAATGATTAGGGGTCTAGAACACATGACTTATGAGGAGAAGCTGAGGGAGCTGGGATTGTTTAGCCTGCAGAAGAGAAGAATGAGGGGGGATTTGATAGCTGCTTTCAACTACCTGAAAGGGGGTTCCAAAGAGGATGGCTCTAGACTGTTCTCAATGGTAGCAGATGACAGAACGAGGAGTAATGGTCTCAAGTTGCAGTGGGGGAGGTTTAGATTGGATATTAGGAAAAACTTTTTCACTAAGAGGGTGGTGAAACACTGGAATGCGTTACCTAGGGAGGTGGTAGAATCTCCTTCCTTAGAGGTTTTTAAGGTCAGGCTTGACAAAGCCCTGGCTGGGATGATTTAACTGGGAATTGGTCCTGCTTTGAGCAGGGGGTTGGACTAGATGACCTTCTGGGGTCCCTTCCAACCCTGATATTCTATGATTCTATGATTCTATGATTCTATTCGCTGGACCGGCCTTAAGGTGGATTTTTTTCGTTTATTAACTGGCCTGGGTCATGGTAGGTGGAATACACCAGATCGAGGCTCCTCTGCACTTGTTTCTGTAGGGTGGAGTTCCCTATATATGTTTATTCATGCTTACTTATGCTTGTTTCACTGTTCACATTTGAATGTACTGTATTTGTATTAAAATAATTAGGTATAAGGCATTTTGGACAATGGAATCCATCTTTTAAAATGGAGTCCAGTTTTGGTTGTTTACAACTCACTTGTGCACCTTTTTGTTTGGCAGGTGTGATGTTGCACTCCATAATGTTTTATGGAAATATGCTAATGACTGTGAATATGATGTCACTGGAATATGCTTTATGCAAAAGGTCTCCTGTAAGGTATCATTACAAAGTTTATAATCTATTGAGTGTGGTCATCCTATTTGTATGAATGTTTCACTCTTGTATCTGAAACTAGGAATATGAAATATAACTCTGGGGTCCTATTGTAATTATGAAAAGAATGGGCCATTAATGGTGGTTTGGAAGCTTGATGGCTCCCATTGACTAGGACAATTGGTTGTAAATGATCTGTTTGCTTGCAAACCTTCCTGGGTACCTGTGGCCCAGCCCTGGAAGACTGGAGGCTGGGGTCTTACGGGACATGTGAACATGTCACCTGATATTATAATTCATTTTAAACCTGGTTCTTTGCCATTTAGAAGGAGGGGTGGGGACCCAGAGAGACAAAAGATTTCTGACTTGTGCCAAAGCTATATAAGGGGGTGGAACAGAACAAAGGAGGTTCCAGTCATGAGAAATCCCCTAGCTACTACCTAAGCTGGAATAAGGACTGTACCAGGAGAAAGGATCAGGCCCAGAAGGAGTCTAGTCTGTGAAAGAAGCTTATTGGAACATCTTTGAGGGTGAGATTTAACAGTATTCAGTTTCTTAATGTATTAGGCTTAGACTTGCGTGTTTTTCCTTTATTTTGCTTGGTGACTTACTTTTTTCTGTCTGTTATTACTTAAAACTACTTAAATCCTACTTTTTATACTTAATAAAATCACTTTTGTTTATTAGTAAACCCAGAGTAAGTGATTAATACCTGTGGGAGCAAACAGCTGTGCATATCTCTCTATCAGTGTTATAGAGGGCGAACAATTTATGAGTTTACCATGTATAAGCTTTACAGAGTAAAACGGATTAATTTGGGGTTTGGATCCCATTGCGAGCTGGGTGTCTGGGTGCTGGAGATAGGTGACCTGCTGAGCAGTTTTTGGTTAAAGTCTGCAGCTCTGGGGGCATGGACCAGACCTGGGTCTGTGTTGCAAGAGACTGGCATGTCTGGCTCAACAAGGCAGGGTTCTGGAGTCCCAGGCTGACAGGGAAAACGGGCTCAGAGGTAATCTCAGCATATCAGGTGACAGTCCCAAGGGGGTCTCTGTGACCGAACTCGTCACAGCAGGAAACAGGATTTGCCGCAGGAAACAGGATTTGCCGCAGAAACTGTCTCTGAGGAGACTGGATCAGACTGGTCTGGACTAGAACTTTCACGACACAGAAGGTACAAAAGGGCTGCACACCCTGTCAGCGGGGCTGGCCATCTGAGAGGCAGCCAGTGACTGTCACATTTGTGTGGGCATGGAGGAGTTCCTTCACCATGTTACCTGATCTACCCCACCTATCCGGGTATCTTCCACCTGAATCCACTTACCTTGTTCCTGGTTCCGGTGATTGTCAACCCCAGAGGTCTCCTGGTTCCTGCTTCCAACTCAGGGAAGGTCCTGAGCTCCTCCTGTCCCCGGTAACCACTGGGTGCACAGTTGCAGGTCCAGGTCCCTAAGAACCCAAGCAACAGAGAGATTGTCCCTTAACACCCGCAGTGGATCCCACTCAAGATCCACCCTTCAAGATACGGTCCCATTCTGGGGTACCTTGGTTTAGTTTGTTTTGTTAGACGTGTAAATTGCCAAGGGTTGTATTGGGGACCAGGCTTCAGGGCCATCTGTGGGCAACCACGTTGCTAGTTTATGGTTTTAATCTGTTTTATTCTCCCCCTGCCCTCCCTGACATTGGTAGTAACCATTTTAATACATTTCTTGTTTGTTTTCAAAGAATTTCCCTCTCTAGTCTTCTGTTACCTGCCTGGTGGGCGGTGGGAAGATTTTAGTTAACTTACTCCCCACGTGATTAGATGCTTGTATCTCCAGTCAAAGAACCTGGACCTGTTACCTGAGACCATGTAAAATTCCTGAGACCTGCCCTTGATGAGCCAAGCGTCGAGATATGGGAAGACCTGGACCCCTCGATGTCTCAGGTAAGCAGCCACTGGCATCATGCATGTTGTGAACACTCTCGGGGCCGACGGGAGGAGAAAGGGCAGCGCCGTGAATTGAAAATGGCATCCGCCCACTAGGAAACGTAGGGAACGTCTGTGACCTTGGACTATGGAAATAAGCATCCCTCAGGTTGAGGGCGGTGAACCAGTCTCCTGGGTCCAGGCAGGGGCTGGCGGAGGCCAGGGAGATGATGCAAAACTTCAACTTTCTGAGAGACTTGTTGAGGCGACACTGGGGCAGGATGGTCCTGAGGCCCCCTTTAGCTTTTGGGATTAGGAAGTAGCAGGAACAGAACCCTTTCCCCTCCATGTCCCCAGGGACCCCCTCCACCGCCCCTCTGTGGGTGCGATGTCCCAGCGGGGCTTTCAGCTACTGAGTCAGGCGGGGGTGCCTTGGGGGCACTGGGGAAGGTGGGGCAGGGAAGATGGGAAGCTAGCTGTTTAAAGGGGAAAGTGAGGGCCCTGGGGGAGCTGGGCTAGCTGAGGGGTGTGACCCCCTGGTGGGGGAGGGGTAAGGCCTGGGAACCAGGGCTAAAGAGGTGTCATGATTGGAAACTGAGAAGCGACATTCGGGCTGGATCTCAGGTGAGTCCCCCTCCCTGCTCTGCTGGCCCTGCAATCCTGTCCCAAACCCCCACGGCTCAAGGAACGAGTCCCCGCTTTCATCCAGTGGCCGCTGCGTTAACCGTGCTGCAGGCCATGGGGAGGCCGCTCTGGAGCCCCCCAGGCGGGACAGGAGGGCAGCTGGCCTGCGGGGAGCAGAACAGCCGGCTGAGCGGTGTGTGTGGGCTGTGAGTGACCACCCCACCCAGCCCTGGAGAGCTGAGACTGCTCTGGGCGTCAGCCTGAATCGCCAGGGTGAGGGTGACCCCTCAACAGGGCTTCTGCTCCCCGCACCCTGCCTTGTGGGGCTGCAGACCCCCCAGACCCAGAGGCGAGGGACCACGGGCATGTTGGGAAGGGCAGGAACACGCCACCAGCCCCCCCGGTGCGATTCCCCCCCCCCCGCGCGTATTTGTACGAAAGGGCATGCGCCATGCGGTGTGACCTCGTGTGAGGTCACACACGTGGGGGCGGGGTTCCCGCAGGCTCCTGCCCTGCTCCCGGACCAATAGGGCCCCCCAACCCTGCACTGCAAGCAATGCCGTGACTGTGATGTCTGCCCCAGGGGAACCTTAACTCTGCCCCCCTGGGGCCCAGCTAGCCCGTGCCCCACGGTACTCGGGCAGCGGGGGGTCACCAGGCGTCCGGCACGAGCCCGGCTGGACACACAGTGGAGGTACAAGGGCTCTGTGCTCTCCATGGCCATCCTGCCCCCGCCCACACCACGGGCAGCGCCCCCGTCGCCCAGGCCTGACCCTGGCCTCAGCAGAGCCGAGCCTTGGCACTGGGTGTGGGCCAGGCAGCGGGAGCCCCAGCCCTGCCCCAGGGGAGCAGGGGAGCTAGCTGCTCCCCAGCATGGGCAGAGGCTGGCAGGGCGAGACCCGATGCCAGTGGCCGACCTGACGGTCGTCAGGAGAGGATGGGGCCTGTTGACCAGCTGCGCTGCAGGATGGAAACAGCCCAGGAGTCAGACACCTTCGGGGCAAAGGGCCTGCTCAGGGCAGGCCTGGCTGCTGGGGCAGTGGGAGGCAGGTACTGCAGTCCCGCCAGACGCAGTAACCCGCAGGAATGTTGTGTCTACCCCAGACACAGGTCACCCTCCTCCACCCATCCCTCCGTCCTGATCAGTGCATCCCCCCCGTCCCGTGAGTCTATCTATCCCTCCGTCCCGCACAGTGCGTCCATCCGTCCTTCCATCCCTCATAGTGCGTCCCCCGTCCCTCCCATCCATCTATCCCTCCATCCTGCATAGTGCAGCCCCCCGTCCCGTGAGTCCATCTATCCCTCCGTCCCGCACAGTGCGTCCATCCGTCCTTCCATCCCTCATAGTGCGTCCCTCATCCCTCCCCTCCAGTGAGTCCATCTATCCCTCCGTCCCGCTCAGTGCGTCCATCCATCCTTCATCCCATAAAGAGCGTCCATCCGTCCTTCTGTCCCGCACAGTGCGTCCATCCATCCTTCCATCCCTCATAGTGCGTCCCTCATCCCTCCCCTCCAGTGAGTCCATCTATCCCTCCGTCCTGATCAGTGCATCCCCCCCGTCCCGTGAGTCTATCTATCCCTCCGTCCCGCACAGTGCGTCCATCTGTCCTTCCATCCCTTATAGTGCGTTCCCCCGTCCCTCCCATCCATCTATCCCTCCGTCCCGCTCAGTGCGTCCATCCATCCTTCATCCCATACAGAGCGTCCATCCGTCCTTCCATCCCTCATAGTGCGTCCCCCGTCCCTCCCGTCCATCTATCCCTCCGTCCCGCTCAGTGCGTCCATCCATCCTTCATCCCATACAGAGCGTCCATCCGTCCTTCCATCCCTCATAGTGCGTCCCCCGTCCCTCCCGTCCATCTATCCCTCCATCCTGCATAGTGCGTCCCCCCGTCCCGTGAGTCCATCTATCCCTCCGTCCCACACAGTGCGTCCATCCATCCTTCATCCCATACAGAGCGTCCATCCGTCCTTCCATCCCTCATAGTGCGTCCCCCGTCCCTCCCGTCCATCTATCCCTCCATCCTGCATAGTGCGTCCCCCCGTCCCGTGAGTCCATCTATCCCTCCGTCCCACACAGTGCGTCCATCCGTCCTTCCATCCCTCATAGTGCATCCCCCGTCCCTCCCGTCCATCTATCCCTCCATCCTGCATAGTGCGTCCCCCCGTCCCGTGAGTCCATCTATCCCTCCGTCCCGCACAGTGCGTCCATCCGTCCTTCCATCCCTCATAGTGCGTCCCCCGTCCCTCCCATCCATCTATCCCTCCATCCTGCATAGTGCAGCCCCCCGTCCCGTGAGTCCATCTATCCCTCCGTCCCGCACAGTGCGTCCATCTGTCCTTCCATCCCTCATAGTGCGTCCCTCATCCCTCCCCTCCAGTGAGTCCATCTATCCCTCCGTCCCGCTCAGTGCGTCCATCCATCCTTCATCCCATCCAGAGCATCAATCCATCCGTCCGGCCGCCCATCCCACCAGGCACAGCCCTCCCTCAGTGCACTCCAGACAGCCCCTCCTGCCCCCGCCCCCCCCTCCTGCCCCACCGCCCCGTGGACGAGCCCCCCGAAGCTGCTGCTTCGCCCACAACACTCCCGGCTCTGGCCCTGGCCCTGGCCCTGGGTCTAGGGCGGGGGGCAGCCTGGCCCGGGCCGCGGGTGGAGCCCCGCTCCTTGCCGCCAGGGGGCGCCCATGTCCCACGCCGGCCCTGGGGGCAGGTCCCCGTCCGCCCACGGGCCTGTCCCGCGCGCCCCGGCACGTGACGGGAGCTCCCCGGCCCAGCAGTGACGTCAGCGCGCCCGGCCCAGCCTCCCGGACTACAGCTCCCGGCATGCAATGCAGCCCAGCCGCGGCCCCCGCCGGAGCGGAGCATGCTGGGAGTTGTAGTCTCCGCGGCGCTCGGGACGGGCAGGGGCCGCCCGAGTTACGGGCTGCCGGGGTTAGTGCCCCGGGGGCGCGGCCCATTGCCCCCGCCCCGCCCCCCCATCCCTGGAGGCGCGGCCCATTGCCCCGGCCCTGCCCCCCACCTCCCCAGCCCCGGGGGCGCGGCCCATTGCAGCCCCCCCCTCCCCGCCCCCGCCTCGACCCCGCCCCCTCCACCTCCTTGGGGGCGCGGCCCATTGCCCCGGCCCTGCCCCCCACCTCCCCAGGCCCGGGGGCACCGCCCATTGCAGCCCCCCCCCTCCCCGGCCCTGGGGGCGCGGCCCATTGCAGCCCCCCCGGCCCCGCCCTCGACCCCGCCCCCTCCACCTCCTTGGGGGCGCGGCCCATTGCCCCGGCCCTGCCCCCCACCTCCCCAGCCCCGGGGGCGCGGCCCATTGCAGCCCCCCCCCTCCCCGGCCCCGCCCTCGACCCCGCCCCCTCCACCTCCTTGGGGGCGCGGCCCATTGCCCCGGCCCTGCCCCCCACCTCCCCAGCCCCGGGGGCGCGGCCCATTGCAGCCCCCCCCCTCCCAGGCCCCGCCCTCGACCCCGCCCCCTCCACCTCCTTGGGGGCGCGGCCCATTGCCCCGGCCCTGCCCCCCACCTCCCCAGGCCCGGGGGCACCGCCCATTGCAGCCCCCCCTCCTCTCCCCGGCCCTGGGGGCGCGGCCCATTGCAGCCCCCCCCTCCCCGGCCCCGCCCCCGCCTCGACCCCGCCCCCTCCACCTCCTTGGGGGCGCGGCCCATTGCCCCGGCCCTGCCCCCCACCTCCCCAGCACTGGGGGCGACGCCCATTGCAGCCCCCCCCTCTCCCCGCCCCCGCCCCCGCCTCGACCCCGCCCCCTCCACCTCCTTGGGGGCGCGGCCCATTGCCCCGGCCCTGCCCCCCACCTCCCCAGCGCTGGGGGCGACGCCCATTGCCGCCCCCCCCCCTCCCCGGCTCCGGGGGCGCGGCCCATTGCCCCTGCCCCCCCTCCCCGGCCCCGCCCCCGCCCGGTCCTCGGGGTGCTGCCTCCCATTGCACCCCGCCATGGGCCTCCCACCTGCGCAGCCCTGACACTCTGCCGTGATCACTGCCATAACAACTCCGGGGTGGCGTGTGCTCGGGGCTGTCTGGGCGCCAGGAGAAAGGGGCACCGACTGCAGGGAAATCCGGGCTGCCTTGGCTCCATTCCCACCTCCGCCAGTGACTCCTGACTGGCCCGGGCTAGGTTACTGCCCCTCTGTGCCTCAGTTTCCCAGCTGTCCCTAGGGATCAGGCTCCTTGTGGCGGGAGCGGGGCTCCAGAAGGCTTAACTTGCTTTCCTGGCCTTGGCGGCTCCCAAATGGCAGATGCTGGAGCAGAGGCCCTGTCTGGCCCTTCGCAGGCTGTATTCGGGGGTGTGCGTGTGTGAACGTGTGTGTGTGTGCGTGCGTGTGTGTTTGCACACTGAGCCCCCGGGCTCCCGGAGGCCCTGCTGTTTGCCAAGCAAAGTGTCATTTGCAAGTGATGCCAGTCGTGTCCACCCCATATCTGTATGGTACAGTCAGGCCATCAAG
Source organism: Lepidochelys kempii (assembly GCF_965140285.1). Classification (NCBI taxonomy): domain Eukaryota; kingdom Metazoa; phylum Chordata; order Testudines; family Cheloniidae; genus Lepidochelys; species Lepidochelys kempii. The sequence continues at coordinate 141,855,872 of NC_136383.1, forward strand.
TGGAATTTGATTAATATGCAAATGGACGAGGGGAGAAGGAGAGGGAGTAATTAATCACTCGTTAAAAGAAATTAATACCAGCAGCAGAGGTTGTCAGGAAACAGCAGCAGAGTTAATCAGCCAGAAAATTGGAGGAGGAAAGAGATGAGCGAGTGACAGGAGGGGACAGGCTGGGGATGAGGCTGTCAGATCCCTCCAGAGACAGGCAGCCCCTCCGGGCTGATCAGAGACCCCGGGGATGGGCACGGCGCAGCCGCCTGACTGCAGCAGACAAAAGGCTATAAACCTCGATCAGGTAGCTAGATGGAAGTAGGTGAGGGGGGATAAACAGGTCTATGGGTGTGTATGGGGTGTATGGGTCTAGACAGCTGGGTGTATGGGGTGCATGCAGATAGAAGCGTGTGGGGATACATGGATGTATGTGGGCTGGGTGTGGGGATAGAGGGGTGTGTGAGGAGAGGGGTATATTGGGGAGTGTGGGGATAGAGGGGTTTATGCGGGGGGTGTGGAGATAGAGGGGTGTATCAGGAAGGGGTGCACGGGGAGCACAGTCAGGGTGATGGGAGAAGGGGAGAACCAAGGACAGGGCAGAGAGGAAACACTGGGCTGGGGCGTTTCTCACCCATTCCAACCCTTAAGAGACTTCAGCTGATCCTGCCAGGCTCCACAGGCCCCGATCTGTGTGGGTCAATCCGGGCCTCCAGGCAAGGGGCCCTCACTGCCACTGGGATGCTGGCTCAGCCCCTCAGCCTCTGTCGTCCAGGGGCGCTGGTCAGGCTAGAGAGGATCTGGCACTTTGTGGGGTCTGGAAGGTAGTGGGGAGCCCCCCTGTGGACTTCTCCAAGCTGTGTTTCCTTGGGGGTGCTAAGGAGGGCCCCACCATTCAGAAGGGCGGGGTGATGTTCTCAAATGCAGCGAAGGGAGGGATTTTGGGGCAAAGCACTCACTGCATAGAGCAGCTTCCCCCATCGTCCTGGAGTGCAACTTGGGAGGCTATGTGGTTGTGGATGGTTAGTTCGGGGGGGTGGGGGTCAGGTTGGTTGCTCGGGTCTGGATGGATGGTTGGCGTGACGCTGCAGGCCAGTTGCCAGCTCATGCCGAGGTCCCCACGTCTCAGCGGAGCAGGGACAGATCCCGGGCTGGCTGCCCTGGGTGGTGGTAGACGTGCGCGGTTACTCTTCAGACTTCCCTGAGTGCTGGTGAGCTGCTGCCAGCACGAATCTCACTTGCACCGTCTGCCCCTGCCCGGCACGGCGAGAGCTGTGTGCTCGCGTTGGAGCCTCTGGAGCTGTGTAACTCATCCGGCAGGAGAGCGGGTCTCCAGCGGAAGGTGTCACGTCCAGCCTCACGAGTCCTTGTGCGAGCTGCAGCTGGAATTGCTCTGTGTGCCCACAACGAGAGAACAAAATACTTTTGTTGTCTTGCTCTCCTCCCCTGGAAGATGGGTCCTGCCGTCAGCTCTGAGCACATGGTAGGAGGGGGATAAAAACCCCACCCCAAAGAATCAAAGCATCTCTTTGCTGCTTGGACTCTGGGGGCAAGGTTTTCTAGGCATAAGCAAGGGATCCTTGTGCCCTGACACTCCATATTCATCATCGTAATATTATTATGATATGATTATGGAATAATTTTGATGCATTTTTTACAAGATGGGTCCTGTCAGGTGTCATTGGAAAAGTGATGATTTGCTGAATATGGCCAGTCTTCTATGGATTATTGTGCATGGATCATTTTTGCATCTAAAGTTCTGAATACTGACCATGTATCCACTGAATGCATCCGATGAAGTGAGCTGTAGCTCACGAAAGCTCATGCTCAGATAAATTGGTTAGTCTCTAAGGTGCCACAAGTCCTCCTGTTCTTTTTGCGAATACAGACTAACACGGCTGCTGCTCGGAAACCTGACCATGTATCTGTATTTCAAATGTAGTTACACCTGGGTAACGCCCACTAGGGAAAATGCTTCCAGCCTAGACAGCAGGTGGGGAAGGGCCTATGCAAGGGAATGGGCCATTTGGGAAAACAATAGGCCTTTGGAGAAGCTCATCCCCCACCCAGTGAGTCTTCCTGAGAATGCTCCAGACAGGCTGCTCTGACTCTGCAAGGGCATGTGACCAGACCACATGACTCTGGACTCCATTTTGGGTACCTGTATTTTTCCACAAGCTGGGCTGGGAGCTGGTTTTGGAATAAGAGGTCCCACCATATGCTAAAGCGATATAAAGCAGGGAGTGACAGCCTCTGGGGTTCTTCAGTCCCCCACAACTGAACACCTAAGAGAAGCTCCAAAAGAAAAGGACTTGGAACAGGGTGGGGAGCCCAGGCTGCAAAGCCAGTGCAGTTGTGTTGTGCCTTGAGGATCTGCAAGCCTGCTGGTATCATCCGTCAGGGTGAGAGATTGTTCATTCAAATCCTATCCTAGGACGTTAAGGTTAGTTTGCGTTGTTCTTTATTTGCTAGGTAATCTGCTTTGATCTGTTTGCTTGCCCTTATAGTAATTTAAAACCTGTCTTTCGGAGTTAATAAAAGTGTTGTTTTGCTTTATCTAACAGCAGTGTGCTTTTGACGGAAGTGCCTGGAGAAAATCTCAGCTTGGTTTAACGCACGCAGGTTGGCATCTTCCTTCCCGCATCCAGGGGAGGGTGAACTTTATGCGCTTCCATTGTACAGACCCTTGTGCAGTGCAAGATGGTTCCCTTTGGGGTTTGGGCTCCCGAGGCGGGTGCGTGCCGGGGAGCGGCGAAATGGGCTGGTGTCTGCTGGTTGCGCTCAGGGAGCCCAGTTTGGGTGAATGGCGCCACCTGCTGTCATTGTGGGTAGTAACAGGGCCTGGGTGGGGCTGGCTGCGGCCCCAACTCAGTTGTGTGCCTTAGAGGGGCGCAGCGGTTTCTCAGGGCTCCCAGACTGCACCCCAGGGGTGACAACCCATCACAATCCCCAGAGTTTAGCCTGGGCTAGCCCTGAAGGACACACAGAGGTTGCTGATTACAGACACTTCTGTTAACTTTTGGAACCTAAAATTATAACCCATTTGAGTTTTGATGGTCACCTGCTTTAACCTTGTAAATAACTCTCCAGTTTCCTCTTCCTAGTAATAAATCTGTATCTAGTTCATTACAGGACCGGCTATGAGCCTTGTCTCTGGTGTGAGATCTGAGGTGCAGTCGACCTGGGGAAAGTGACTGGTCCTTTGGACTGGGAGTAAGTGGAACGTTGCTGTGAGCCTTGGTGCAAGGGAGCAGTTGTCACACAGGCAGGCTCAGCTGGGCGGCCAGACCGATCCGAGCGCCCAAGGGGACGTCTGCGACTCCGTGGTTGGGCTGTTACGGTGCCTGAGGGGTTTACACTTATAGATTCATAGACTCATAGATACTAAGGTCAGAAGGGACCATTATGATCATCTAGTCCGACCCCCTGCACAACGCAGGCCACAGAATCTCACCCACCCACTCCTGCGAAAAACCTCTCACCTATGTCTGAGCTATTGAAGTCCTCAAATCGTGGTTTAAAGACTTCAAGGAGCAGAGAATCCTCCAGCAAGTGACCCGTGCCCCATGCTACAGAGGAAGGCAAAAACCTCCAGGGCCTCTTCCAATCTGCCCTGGAGGAAAATTCCTTCCCGACCTCCAATATGGCGATCAGCTGAACCCTGAGCATGTGGGCAAGACTCACCAGCCAGATACCCAGGAAAGAATTTTCTGTAGTAACTCAGATCCCACCCCACCTACTCAGATCCCATCCCATCACAGGCCATTGGGCCTATTTACCATGAATATTTAAAGATCAATTAATTACCTGGTTGGTGAAATCTGAGCACAGAACTCACAGCCAATGTGGAGTTTGTGCCCTGGTTCCCAACAGCCTGTCCTGAGGCTGGTTCTCAGATCTTGAGTGACTGCAAGCTGCCTTGCAGTCTGCCGTGTGGGAGGGTCTATGGGTGTGGACGTGGTGGTGTGGGTATGTGGGGTTGGGTTGGGTGGCTGTGGTTCTGGGTTGGATGTGGGGATGTGTGTGAGTATGTAGCTCTGGAACGTTGGATGTATGTGGTTGTGGGTCTGGGGGATACATGGGTGTGATTGGTTGAGTATAGTTGGTTGTGGGGGGCTGGTTGTGGTTTGGCGTGGGTGTGGTTGGTTCATTCTGAGTGTGTATGTGGGTGTGGCTGGGTGGTGGTGGATGTGATTGAGGGATCAGCGTTGGTTGTAAGTGTTGTGGGTGTGGTTGGTTGTGTGTGGTGGTGGACATGGGTAGGTGCATGTGATTCGTTGGTGGTCGGTGTGGTTGTGGGGTCCGGTTGGTAGTAGGTGTGGCTGGTTGGGGGGTAGGGATGAGTAGGTGAGTCTGGTTGGTTGGTGGTAGGTGTGGTTGCGGGTCAGGGTCGGTTGTAGGTGTGGGTGGTTGGATGTGTTGGAGGGTGCGGTTGGTTGGTGGTAGGTGTGGTTGCGGGGTCAGGGTCGGTTGTAGGTGTGGGTGGTTGGATGTGTTGGAGGGTGCGGTTGGTTGGTGGTAGGTGTGGTTGCGGGGTCAGGGTCGGTTGTAGGTGTGGGTGGTTGGATGTGTTGAGGGTGTGGTTGGTTGGTGGTAGGGGTGGTTGCGGGATCAGGGTCGGTTGTAGGTGTGGGTGGTTGGATGTGTTGGAGGGTGCGGTTGGTTGGTGGTAGGTGTGGTTGCGGGTCAGGGTCGGTTGTAGGTGTGGGTGGTTGGATGTGTTGGAGGGTGCGGTTGGTTGGTGGTAGGTGTGGTTGCGGGTCCGGGTCGGTTGTAGGTGTGGGTGGTTGGATGTGTTGAGGGTGTGGTTGGTTGGTGGTAGGTGTGGTTGCAGGTCAGGGTCGGTTGTAGGTGTGGGTGGTTGGATGTGTTGGAGGGTGTGGTTGGTTGGTGGTAGGTGTGGTTGCGGGTCAGGGTCGGTTGTAGGTGTGGGTGGTTGGATGTGTTGAGGGTGCGGTTGGTTGGTGGTAGGTGTGGTTGCGGGTCAGGGTCGGTTGTAGGTGTGGGTGGTTGGATGTGTTGGAGGGTGCGGTTGGTTGGTGGTAGGTGTGGTTGCGGGTCAGGGTCGGTTGTAGGTGTGGGTGGTTGGATGTGTTGGAGGGTGCGGTTGGTTGGTGGTAGGTGTGGTTGCGGGTCAGGGTCGGTTGTAGGTGTGGGTGGTTGGATGTGTTGGAGGGTGCGGTTGGTTGGTGGTAGGTGTGGTTGCGGGTCAGGGTCGGTTGTAGGTGTGGGTGGTTGGATGTGTTGGAGGGGGCGGTTGGTTGGTGGTGGGGGTGGTTGCGGGTCAGGGTCGGTTGTAGGTGTGGGTGGTTGGATGTGTTGGAGGGTGCGGGCGGTTGGTGGTAGGTGTGGTTGCGGGGTCAGGGTCGGTTGTAGGTGTGGGTGGTTGGATGTGTTGGAGGGTGCGGTTGGTTGGTGGTAGGTGCGGTTGCGGGGTCAGGGTCGGTTGTAGGTGTGGGTGGTTGGATGTGTTGAGGGTGTGGTTGGTTGGTGGTAGGTGCGGTTGCGGGTCCGGGTCGGTTGTAGGTGTGGGTGGTTGGATGTGTTGAGGGTGCGGTTGGTTGGTGGTAGGGGTGGTTGCGGGTCAGGGTCGGTTGCAGGTGTGGGTGGTTGGATGTGTTGAGGGTGTGGTTGGTTGGTGGTAGGGGTGGTTGCAGGTCAGGGTTGGTTGCAGGTGTGGGTGGTTGGATGTGTTGAGGGTGTGGTTGGTTGGTGGTAGGGGTGGTTGCCGGTCAGGGTCGGTTGCAGGTGTGGGTGGTTGGATGTGTTGGAGGGTGTGGTTGGTTGGTGGTAGGGGTGGTTGCGGGTCAGGTCGGTTGTAGGTGTGGGTGGTTGGATGTGTTGAGGGTGTGGTTGGTTGGTGGTAGGGGTGGTTGCGGGTCAGGTCGGTTGTAGGTGTGGGTGGTTGGATGTGTTGAGGGTGTGGTTGGTTGGTGGTAGGGGTGGTTGCGGGTCAGGGTCGGTTGTAGGTGTGGGTGGTTGGATGTGTTGGAGGGTGTGGTTGGTTGGTGGTAGGTGTGGTTGCAGGTCAGGGTCGGTTGTAGGTGTGGGTGGTTGGATGTGTTGGAGGGTGCGGTTGGTTGGTGGTAGGTGTGGTTGCGGGTCAGGGTCGGTTGTAGGTGTGGGTGGTTGGATGTGTTGAGGGTGTGGTTGGTTGGTGGTAGGGGTGGTTGCGGGATCAGGGTCGGTTGTAGGTGTGGGTGGTTGGATGTGTTGAGGGTGTGGTTGGTTGGTGGTAGGTGTGGTTGCCGGTCAGGGTCGGTTGTAGGTGTGGGTGGTTGGATGTGTTGGAGGGTGCGGTTGGTTGGTGGTAGGTGTGGTTGAGGGTCAGGTCGGTTGTAGGTGTAGGTGGTTGGATGTGTTGGAGGGTGCGGTTGGTTGGTGGTAGGTGTGGTTCCGGGTCAGGGTCGGTTGTAGGTGTGGGTGGTTGGATGTGTTGGAGGGTGTGGTTGGTTGGTGGTAGGGGTGGTTGCAGGTCAGGGTCGGTTGTAGGTGTGGGTGGTTGGATGTGTTGGAGGGTGCGGTTGGTTGGTGGTAGGTGCAGTTGTGGGGTCAGGGTCGGTTGTAGGTGTGGGTGGTTGGATGTGTTGAGGGTGTGGTTCGTTGGTGGTAGGGGTGGTTGCGGGTCAGGGTCGGTTGCAGGTGTGGGTGGTTGGATGTGTTGGAGGGTGCGGTTGGTTGGTGGTAGGTGTGGTTGCGGGTCAGGGTCGGTTGTAGGTGTGGGTGGTTGGATGTGTTGGAGGGTGCGGTTGGTTGGTGGTAGGGGTGGTTGCAGGTCAGGGTCGGTTGTAGGTGTGGGTGGTTGGATGTGTTGGAGGGTGCGGGCGGTTGGTGGTAGGTGTGGTTGCGGGGTCAGGGTTGGTTGTAGGTGTGGGTGGTTGGATGTGTTGGAGGGTGCGGTTGGTTGGTGGTAGGTGTGGTTGCGGGGTCAGGGTCGGTTGTAGGTGTGGGTGGTTGGATGTGTTGGAGGGTGCAGTTGGTTGGTGGTAGGTGCGGTTGCGGGTCAGGGTCGGTTGTAGGTGTGGGTGGTTGGATGTAGGTGCGGTTGCGGGGTCAGGGTCGGTTGTAGGTGTGGGTGTTTAGATGTGTTGGAGGGTGCAGTTGGTTGGTGGTAGGTGTGGTTGTGGGTCAGGGTCGGTTGTAGGTGTGGGTGGTTGGATGTGTTGGAGGGTGCGGTTGGTTGGTAGTGGGGTGGTTGCGGGTCAGGGTCGGTTGCAGGTGTGGGTGGTTGGATGTGTTGGAGGGTGCGGTTGGTTGGTGGTAGGTGTGGTTGCGGGTCAGGGTCGGTTGTAGGTGTGGGTGGTTGGATGTGTTGGAGGGTGCGGTTGGTTGGTGGTAGGTGTGGTTGCGGGGTCAGGGTCGGTTGTAGGTGTGGGTGGTTGGATGTGTTGGAGGGTGTGGTTGGTTGGTGGTAGGTGTGGTTGCAGGTCAGGGTCGGTTGTAGGTGTGGGTGGTTGGATGTGTTGGAGGGTGCGGTTGGTTGGTGGTAGGTGTGGTTGCGGGGTCAGGGTCGGTTGTAGGTGTGGGTGGTTGGATGTGTTGAGGGTGTGGTTGGTTGGTGGTAGGGGTGGTTGCGGGTCAGGGTCGGTTGTAGGTGTGGGTGGTTGGTGGTAGGTGTGGTTGCGGGTCAGGTCGGTTGTAGGTGTGGGTGGTTGGATGTGTTGAGGGTGTGGTTGGTTGGTGGTAGGGGTGGTTGCAGGTCAGGGTCGGTTGTAGGTGTGGGTGGTTGGATGTGTTGGAGGGTGCGGTTGGTTGGTGGTAGGTGCGGTTGCGGGGTCAGGGTCGGTTGTAGGTGTGGGTGTTTAGATGTGTTGGAGGGTGCAGTTGGTTGGTGGTAGGTGTGGTTGTGGGTCAGGGTCGGTTGTAGGTGTGGGTGGTTGGATGTGTTGGAGGGTGTGGTTGGTTGGTGGTAGGTGTGGTTGCGGGTCAGGGTCGGTTGTAGGTGTGGGTGGTTGGATGTGTTGAGGGTGCGGTTGGTTGGTGGTAGGTGTGGTTGCGGGTTAGGTCGGTTGTAGGTGTGGGTGGTTGGATGTGTTGGAGGGTGCGGGCGGTTGGTGGTAGGTGTGGTTGCGGGTCAGGGTCGGTTGTAGGTGTGGGTGGTTGGATGTGTTGGAGGGTGTGGTTGGTTGGTGGTAGGTGTGGTTGCGGGTCAGGGTCGGTTGCAGGTGTGGGTGGTTGGATGTGTTGGAGGGTGCGGTTCGTTGGTGGTAGGTGTGGTTGCGGGTCCGGGTCGGTTGTAGGTGTGGGTGGTTGGATGTGTTGGAGGGTGCGGTTGGTTGGTGGTAGGTGTGGTTGCGGGTCCGGGTCGGTTGTAGGTGTGGGTGGTTGGATGTGTTGGAGGGTGTGGTTGGTTGGTGGTAGGTGTGGTTGCGGGTCAGGGTCGGTTGCAGGTGTGGGTGGTTGGATGTGTTGGAGGGTGCGGTTCGTTGGTGGTAGGTGTGGTTGCGGGTCCGGGTCGGTTGTAGGTGTGGGTGGTTGGATGTGTTGGAGGGTGCGGTTGGTTGGTGGTAGGTGTGGTTGCGGGTCCGGGTCGGTTGTAGGTGTGGGTGGTTGGATGTGTTGGAGGGTGCGGTTGGTTGGTGGTAGGTGTGGTTGCCGGTCAGGGTCGGTTGTAGGTGTGGGTGTTTGGATGTGTTGGAGGGTGCGGTTGGTTGGTAGTGGGGTGGTTGCGGGTCAGGGTCGGTTGCAGGTGTGGGTGGTTGGATGTGTTGAGGGTGTGGTTGGTTGGTGGTAGGGGTGGTTGCGGGTCAGGGTCGGTTGTAGGTGTGGGTGGTTGGATGTGTTGGAGGGTGCGGTTGGTTGGTGGTAGGTGTGGTTGCGGGTCAGGGTCGGTTGTAGGTGTGGGTGGTTGGATGTGTTGGAGGGTGCGGTTGGTTGGTGGTAGGTGTGGTTGCGGGGTCAGGGTCGGTTGCAGGTGTGGGTGGTTGGATGTGTTGAGGGTGTGGTTGGTTGGTGGTAGGGGTGGTTGCGGGTTAGGTCGGTTGTAGGTGTGGGTGGTTGGATGTGTTGGAGGGTGCGGTTGGTTGGTGGTAGGGGTGGTTGCAGGTCAGGGTCGGTTGTAGGTGTGGGTGGTTGGATGTGTTGGAGGGTGTGGTTGGTTGGTGGTAGGGGTGGTTGCGGGTTAGGTCGGTTGTAGGTGTGGGTGGTTGGATGTGTTGGAGGGTGCGGTTGGTTGGTGGTAGGTGTGGTTGCGGGTTAGGTCGGTTGTAGGTGTGGGTGGTTGGATGTGTTGGAGGGTGCGGTTGGTTGGTGGTAGGTGTGGTTGCGGGTCAGGGTCGGTTGTAGGTGTGGGTGGTTGGATGTGGTGGAGGGTGCGGGCGGTTGGTGGTAGGTGTGGTTGCGGGTCAGGGTCGGTTGTAGGTGTGGGTGGTTGGATGTGTTGGAGGGGGCGGTTGGTTGGTGGTAGGTGTGGTTGCGGGTCCGGGTCGGTTGTAGGTGTGGGTGGTTGGATGTGTTGGAGGGTGTGGTTGGTTGGTGGTAGGGGTGGTTGCAGGTCAGGGTCGGTTGTAGGTGTGGGTGGTTGGATGTGTTGGAGGGTGCGGTTGGTTGGTGGTAGGGGTGGTTGCAGGTCAGGGTCGGTTGTAGGTGTGGGTGGTTGGATGTGTTGGAGGGTGCGGTTGTTGGTGGTAGGTGTGGTTGCGGGGTCCGGGTCGGTTGTAGGTGTGGGTGGTTGGATGTGTTGAGGGTGTGGTTGGTTGGTGGTAGGTGCGGTTGCGGGTCCGGGTCGGTTGTAGGTGTGGGTGGTTGGATGTGTTGAGGGTGTGGTTGGTTGGTGGTAGGGGTGGTTGCGGGTCAGGGTCGGTTGTAGGTGTGGGTGGTTGGTGGTAGGTGTGGTTGCGGGTCAGGTCGGTTGTAGGTGTGGGTGGTTGGATGTGTTGAGGGTGTGGTTGGTTGCTGGTAGGGGTGGTTGCGGGTCAGGGTCGGTTGTAGGTGTGGGTGGTTGGATGTGTTGGAGGGTGTGGTTGGTTGGTGGTAGGGGTGGTTGCGGGTCAGGGTCGGTTGTAGGTGTGGGTGGTTGGATGTGTTGGAGGGTGTGGTTGGTTGGTGGTAGGTGTGGTTGCGGGTCAGGGTCGGTTGTGGGTGTGGGTGGTTGGATGTGTTGAGGGTGTGGTTGGTTGGTGGTAGGGGTGGTTGCAGGTCAGGGTCGGTTGTAGGTGTGGGTGGTTGGATGTGTTGGAGGGTGCGGTTGGTTGGTGGTAGGGGTGGTTGCGGGGTCAGGGTCGGTTGTAGGTGTGGGTGGTTGGATGTGTTGGAGGGTGCGGGCGGTTGGTGGTAGGTGTGGTTGCGGGGTCAGGGTCGGTTGTAGGTGTGGGTGGTTGGATGTGTTGGAGGGTGCGGTTGGTTGGTGGTAGGTGTGGTTGCGGGTCAGGGTTGGTTGCAGGTGTGGGTGGTTGGATGTGTTGGAGGGTGTGGTTGGTTGGTGGTAGGTGTGGTTGCAGGTCAGGGTCGGTTGTAGGTGTGGGTGGTTGGATGTGTTGGAGGGTGCGGTTGGTTGGTGGTAGGTGTGGTTGCGGGGTCAGGGTCGGTTGTAGGTGTGGGTGGTTGGATGTGTTGAGGGTGCGGTTGGTTGGTGGTAGGGGTGGTTGCAGGTCAGGGTCGGTTGTAGGTGTGGGTGGTTGGATGTGTTGGAGGGTGCGGTTGTTGGTGGTAGTGGTGGTTGCGGGCTCAGGGTCGGTTGTAGGTGTGGGTGGTTGGATGTGTTGAGGGTGTGGTTGGTTGGTGGTAGGTGCGGTTGCGGGTCCGGGTCGGTTGTAGGTGTGGGTGGTTGGATGTGTTGAGGGTGTGGTTGGTTGGTGGTAGGGGTGGTTGCGGGTCAGGGTCGGTTGTAGGTGTGGGTGGTTGGTGGTAGGTGTGGTTGCGGGTCAGGTCGGTTGTAGGTGTGGGTGGTTGGATGTGTTGAGGGTGTGGTTGGTTGGTGGTAGGGGTGGTTGCGGGTCAGGGTCGGTTGTAGGTGTGGGTGGTTGGATGTGTTGGAGGGGGCGGTTGGTTGGTGGTGGGGGTGGTTGCGGGGTCAGGGTCGGTTGTAGGTGTGGGTGGTTGGATGTGTTGAGGGTGTGGTTCGTTGGTGGTAGGGGTGGTTGCGGGTCAGGGTCGGTTGCAGGTGTGGGTGGTTGGATGTGTTGGAGGGTGCGGTTGGTTGGTGGTAGGTGTGGTTGCGGGGTCAGGGTCGGTTGTAGGTGTGGGTGGTTGGATGTGTTGAGGGTGTGGTTGGTTGGTGGTAGGGGTGGTTGCGGGTCAGGGTCGGTTGCAGGTGTGGGTGGTTGGATGTGTTGAGGGTGTGGTTGGTTGGTGGTAGGGGTGGTTGCGGGTCAGGGTCGGTTGCAGGTGTGGGTGGTTGGATGTGTTGGAGGGTGCGGTTGGTTGGTGGTAGGTGTGGTTGCAGGTCAGGGTCGGTTGTAGGTGTGGGTGGTTGGATGTGTTGGAGGGTGCGGTTGGTTGGTGGTAGGTGTGGTTGCGGGGTCAGGGTCGGTTGTAGGTGTGGGTGGTTGGATGTGTTGAGGGTGTGGTTGGTTGGTGGTAGGTGCGGTTGCGGGTCCGGGTCGGTTGTAGGTGTGGGTGGTTGGATGTGTTGAGGGTGTGGTTGGTTGGTGGTAGGGGTGGTTGCGGGTCAGGGTCGGTTGCAGGTGTGGGTGGTTGGATGTGTTGAGGGTGTGGTTGGTTGGTGGTAGGGGTGGTTGCAGGTCAGGGTCGGTTGTAGGTGTGGGTGGTTGGATGTGTTGGAGGGTGCGGTTGGTTGGTGGTAGGGGTGGTTGCAGGTCAGGTCGGTTGTAGGTGTGGGTGTTTGGATGTGTTGGAGGGTGTGGTTGGTTGGTGGTAGGTGTGGTTGCGGGTCAGGGTCGGTTGTAGGTGTGGGTGGTTGGATGTGTTGGAGGGTGCGGTTGGTTGGTGGTAGTGGTGGTTGCGGGGTCAGGGTCGGTTGTAGGTGTGGGTGGTTGGATGTGTTGGAGGGTGCGGTTGGTTGGTGGTAGGTGTGGTTGCGGGTCAGGGTTGGTTGCAGGTGTGGGTGGTTGGATGTGTTGGAGGGTGTGGTTGGTTGGTGGTAGGTGTGGTTGCAGGTCAGGGTCGGTTGTAGGTGTGGGTGGTTGGATGTGTTGGAGGGTGCGGTTGGTTGGTGGTAGGTGTGGTTGCGGGGTCAGGGTCGGTTGTAGGTGTGGGTGGTTGGATGTGTTGAGGGTGCGGTTGGTTGGTGGTAGGGGTGGTTGCAGGTCAGGGTCGGTTGTAGGTGTGGGTGGTTGGATGTGTTGGAGGGTGCGGTTGTTGGTGGTAGTGGTGGTTGCGGGGTCAGGGTCGGTTGTAGGTGTGGGTGGTTGGATGTGTTGAGGGTGTGGTTGGTTGGTGGTAGGTGCGGTTGCGGGTCCGGGTCGGTTGTAGGTGTGGGTGGTTGGATGTGTTGAGGGTGTGGTTGGTTGGTGGTAGGGGTGGTTGCGGGTCAGGGTCGGTTGTAGGTGTGGGTGGTTGGTGGTAGGTGTGGTTGCAGGTCAGGTCGGTTGTAGGTGTGGGTGGTTGGATGTGTTGAGGGTGTGGTTGGTTGGTGGTAGGGGTGGTTGCGGGTCAGGGTCGGTTGTAGGTGTGGGTGGTTGGATGTGTTGGAGGGGGCGGTTGGTTGGTGGTGGGGGTGGTTGCGGGGTCAGGGTCGGTTGTAGGTGTGGGTGGTTGGATGTGTTGAGGGTGTGGTTCGTTGGTGGTAGGGGTGGTTGCGGGTCAGGGTCGGTTGCAGGTGTGGGTGGTTGGATGTGTTGGAGGGTGCGGTTGGTTGGTGGTAGGTGTGGTTGCGGGGTCAGGGTCGGTTGTAGGTGTGGGTGGTTGGATGTGTTGAGGGTGTGGTTGGTTGGTGGTAGGGGTGGTTGCGGGTCAGGGTCGGTTGCAGGTGTGGGTGGTTGGATGTGTTGAGGGTGTGGTTGGTTGGTGGTAGGGGTGGTTGCGGGTCAGGGTCGGTTGCAGGTGTGGGTGGTTGGATGTGTTGGAGGGTGCGGTTGGTTGGTGGTAGGTGTGGTTGCAGGTCAGGGTCGGTTGTAGGTGTGGGTGGTTGGATGTGTTGGAGGGTGCGGTTGGTTGGTGGTAGGTGTGGTTGCGGGGTCAGGGTCGGTTGTAGGTGTGGGTGGTTGGATGTGTTGAGGGTGTGGTTGGTTGGTGGTAGGTGCGGTTGCGGGTCCGGGTCGGTTGTAGGTGTGGGTGGTTGGATGTGTTGGAGGGTGCGGTTGGTTGGTGGTAGGGGTGGTTGCAGGTCAGGGTCGGTTGTAGGTGTGGGTGGTTGGATGTGTTGAGGGTGTGGTTGGTTGGTGGTAGGGGTGGTTGCGGGTCAGGGTCGGTTGCAGGTGTGGGTGGTTGGATGTGTTGAGGGTGTGGTTGGTTGGTGGTAGGGGTGGTTGCAGGTCAGGGTCGGTTGTAGGTGTGGGTGGTTGGATGTGTTGGAGGGTGCGGTTGGTTGGTGGTAGGGGTGGTTGCAGGTCAGGTCGGTTGTAGGTGTGGGTGTTTGGATGTGTTGGAGGGTGTGGTTGGTTGGTGGTAGGTGTGGTTGCGGGTCAGGGTCGGTTGTAGGTGTGGGTGGTTGGATGTGTTGGAGGGTGCGGTTGGTTGGTGGTAGTGGTGGTTGCGGGGTCAGGGTCGGTTGTAGGTGTGGGTGGTTGGATGTGTTGGAGGGTGCGGTTGGTTGGTGGTAGGTGTGGTTGCGGGTCAGGGTTGGTTGCAGGTGTGGGTGGTTGGATGTGTTGAGGGTGCGGTTGGTTGGTGGTAGGGGTGGTTGCAGGTCAGGGTCGGTTGTAGGTGTGGGTGGTTGGATGTGTTGAGGGTGTGGTTGGTTGGTGGTAGGTGCGGTTGCGGGTCCGGGTCGGTTGTAGGTGTGGGTGGTTGGATGTGTTGAGGGTGTGGTTGGTTGGTGGTAGGGGTGGTTGCGGGTCAGGGTCGGTTGTAGGTGTGGGTGGTTGGTGGTAGGTGTGGTTGCGGGTCAGGTCGGTTGTAGGTGTGGGTGGTTGGATGTGTTGAGGGTGTGGTTGGTTGGTGGTAGGGGTGGTTGCGGGTCAGGGTCGGTTGTAGGTGTGGGTGGTTGGATGTGTTGGAGGGTGCGGTTCGTTGGTGGTAGGGGTGGTTGCGGGTCAGGGTCGGTTGCAGGTGTGGGTGGTTGGATGTGTTGGAGGGTGCGGTTGGTTGGTGGTAGGTGTGGTTGCGGGGTCAGGGTCGGTTGTAGGTGTGGGTGGTTGGATGTGTTGAGGGTGTGGTTGGTTGGTGGTAGGGGTGGTTGCAGGTCAGGGTCGGTTGTAGGTGTGGGTGGTTGGATGTGTTGGAGGGTGCGGTTGGTTGGTGGTAGGGGTGGTTGCAGGTCAGGTCGGTTGTAGGTGTGGGTGTTTGGATGTGTTGGAGGGTGTGGTTGGTTGGTGGTAGGTGCGGTTGCGGGTCCGGGTCGGTTGTAGGTGTGGGTGGTTGGATGTGTTGGAGGGTGTGGTTGGTTGGTGGTAGGTGTGGTTGCGGGTCAGGGTCGGTTGCAGGTGTGGGTGGTTGGATGTGTTGGAGGGTGCGGTTGGTTGGTGGTAGGGGTGGTTGCGGGGTCAGGGTCGGTTGCAGGTGTGGGTGGTTGGATGTGTTGGAGGGTGTGGTTGGTTGGTGGTAGGTGTGGTTGCGGGTCAGGGTCGGTTGTAGGTGTGGGTGGTTGGATGTGTTGGAGGGTGCGGTTGGTTGGTGGTAGTGGTGGTTGCGGGGTCAGGGTCGGTTGTAGGTGTGGGTGGTTGGATGTGTTGGAGGGTGCGGTTGGTTGGTGGTAGGTGTGGTTGCGGGTCAGGGTTGGTTGCAGGTGTGGGTGGTTGGATGTGTTGGAGGGTGTGGTTGGTTGGTGGTAGGTGTGGTTGCAGGTCAGGGTCGGTTGTAGGTGTGGGTGGTTGGATGTGTTGGAGGGTGCGGTTGGTTGGTGGTAGGTGTGGTTGCGGGGTCAGGGTCGGTTGTAGGTGTGGGTGGTTGGATGTGTTGAGGGTGCGGTTGGTTGGTGGTAGGGGTGGTTGCAGGTCAGGGTCGGTTGTAGGTGTGGGTGGTTGGATGTGTTGGAGGGTGCGGTTGTTGGTGGTAGTGGTGGTTGCGGGGTCAGGGTCGGTTGTAGGTGTGGGTGGTTGGATGTGTTGAGGGTGTGGTTGGTTGGTGGTAGGTGCGGTTGCGGGTCCGGGTCGGTTGTAGGTGTGGGTGGTTGGATGTGTTGAGGGTGTGGTTGGTTGGTGGTAGGGGTGGTTGCGGGTCAGGGTCGGTTGTAGGTGTGGGTGGTTGGTGGTAGGTGTGGTTGCGGGTCAGGTCGGTTGTAGGTGTGGGTGGTTGGATGTGTTGAGGGTGTGGTTGGTTGGTGGTAGGGGTGGTTGCGGGTCAGGGTCGGTTGTAGGTGTGGGTGGTTGGATGTGTTGGAGGGGGCGGTTGGTTGGTGGTGGGGGTGGTTGCGGGGTCAGGGTCGGTTGTAGGTGTGGGTGGTTGGATGTGTTGAGGGTGTGGTTCGTTGGTGGTAGGGGTGGTTGCGGGTCAGGGTCGGTTGCAGGTGTGGGTGGTTGGATGTGTTGGAGGGTGCGGTTGGTTGGTGGTAGGTGTGGTTGCGGGGTCAGGGTCGGTTGTAGGTGTGGGTGGTTGGATGTGTTGAGGGTGTGGTTGGTTGGTGGTAGGGGTGGTTGCGGGTCAGGGTCGGTTGCAGGTGTGGGTGGTTGGATGTGTTGAGGGTGTGGTTGGTTGGTGGTAGGGGTGGTTGCGGGTCAGGGTCGGTTGCAGGTGTGGGTGGTTGGATGTGTTGGAGGGTGCGGTTGGTTGGTGGTAGGTGTGGTTGCAGGTCAGGGTCGGTTGTAGGTGTGGGTGGTTGGATGTGTTGGAGGGTGCGGTTGGTTGGTGGTAGGTGTGGTTGCGGGGTCAGGGTCGGTTGTAGGTGTGGGTGGTTGGATGTGTTGAGGGTGTGGTTGGTTGGTGGTAGGTGCGGTTGCGGGTCCGGGTCGGTTGTAGGTGTGGGTGGTTGGATGTGTTGGAGGGTGCGGTTGGTTGGTGGTAGGGGTGGTTGCAGGTCAGGGTCGGTTGTAGGTGTGGGTGGTTGGATGTGTTGAGGGTGTGGTTGGTTGGTGGTAGGGGTGGTTGCGGGTCAGGGTCGGTTGCAGGTGTGGGTGGTTGGATGTGTTGAGGGTGTGGTTGGTTGTTGGTAGGGGTGGTTGCAGGTCAGGGTCGGTTGTAGGTGTGGGTGGTTGGATGTGTTGGAGGGTGCGGTTGGTTGGTGGTAGGGGTGGTTGCAGGTCAGGTCGGTTGTAGGTGTGGGTGTTTGGATGTGTTGGAGGGTGTGGTTGGTTGGTGGTAGGTGTGGTTGCGGGTCAGGGTCGGTTGTAGGTGTGGGTGGTTGGATGTGTTGGAGGGTGCGGTTGGTTGGTGGTAGTGGTGGTTGCGGGGTCAGGGTCGGTTGTAGGTGTGGGTGGTTGGATGTGTTGGAGGGTGCGGTTGGTTGGTGGTAGGTGTGGTTGCGGGTCAGGGTTGGTTGCAGGTGTGGGTGGTTGGATGTGTTGGAGGGTGTGGTTGGTTGGTGGTAGGTGTGGTTGCAGGTCAGGGTTGGTTGCAGGTGTGGGTGGTTGGATGTGTTGAGGGTGCGGTTGGTTGGTGGTAGGGGTGGTTGCAGGTCAGGGTCGGTTGTAGGTGTGGGTGGTTGGATGTGTTGAGGGTGTGGTTGGTTGGTGGTAGGTGCGGTTGCGGGTCCGGGTCGGTTGTAGGTGTGGGTGGTTGGATGTGTTGAGGGTGTGGTTGGTTGGTGGTAGGGGTGGTTGCGGGTCAGGGTCGGTTGTAGGTGTGGGTGGTTGGTGGTAGGTGTGGTTGCGGGTCAGGTCGGTTGTAGGTGTGGGTGGTTGGATGTGTTGAGGGTGTGGTTGGTTGGTGGTAGGGGTGGTTGCGGGTCAGGGTCGGTTGTAGGTGTGGGTGGTTGGATGTGTTGAGGGTGTGGTTGGTTGGTGGTAGGGGTGGTTGCGGGTCAGGGTCGGTTGCAGGTGTGGGTGGTTGGATGTGTTGAGGGTGTGGTTGGTTGGTGGTAGGGGTGGTTGCAGGTCAGGGTCGGTTGTAGGTGTGGGTGGTTGGATGTGTTGGAGGGTGCGGTTCGTTGGTGGTAGGGGTGGTTGCGGGTCAGGGTCGGTTGCAGGTGTGGGTGGTTGGATGTGTTGGAGGGTGCGGTTGGTTGGTGGTAGGTGTGGTTGCGGGGTCAGGGTCGGTTGTAGGTGTGGGTGGTTGGATGTGTTGAGGGTGTGGTTGGTTGGTGGTAGGGGTGGTTGCGGGTCAGGGTCGGTTGCAGGTGTGGGTGGTTGGATGTGTTGAGGGTGTGGTTGGTTGGTGGTAGGGGTGGTTGCAGGTCAGGGTCGGTTGTAGGTGTGGGTGGTTGGATGTGTTGGAGGGTGCGGTTCGTTGGTGGTAGGGGTGGTTGCGGGTCAGGGTCGGTTGCAGGTGTGGGTGGTTGGATGTGTTGGAGGGTGCGGTTGGTTGGTGGTAGGTGTGGTTGCGGGGTCAGGGTCGGTTGTAGGTGTGGGTGGTTGGATGTGTTGAGGGTGTGGTTGGTTGGTGGTAGGGGTGGTTGCGGGTCAGGGTCGGTTGCAGGTGTGGGTGGTTGGATGTGTTGAGGGTGTGGTTCGTTGGTGGTAGGGGTGGTTGCGGGTCAGGGTCGGTTGCAGGTGTGGGTGGTTGGATGTGTTGGAGGGTGCGGTTGGTTGGTGGTAGGTGTGGTTGCAGGTCAGGGTCGGTTGTAGGTGTGGGTGGTTGGATGTGTTGGAGGGTGCGGTTGGTTGGTGGTAGGTGTGGTTGCGGGGTCAGGGTCGGTTGTAGGTGTGGGTGGTTGGATGTGTTGAGGGTGTGGTTGGTTGGTGGTAGGTGCGGTTGCGGGTCCGGGTCGGTTGCAGGTGTGGGTGGTTGGATGTGTTGAGGGTGTGGTTGGTTGGTGGTAGGGGTGGTTGCAGGTCAGGGTCGGTTGTAGGTGTGACCGTGGCTGTGGCCTCTCTGTCCCTCTCTGGATCTCTCACCTTGGCCCTGCAATGCCGACTCCCCACCCCACGCTCTGAGGCTTTGTTTGCCGACTGGCTTCGTGGTTCCCCTGCAGTAGTGGATGGGAGAGGCCTCGGCCCACCTGTCCCAGTACCGCAGCAGGTGCCCACTTTCCCACTTCTGCTGCAAAGACGGCAGGGTCCTACTCACAGCAGCCTCCTTCCCTGCGCAGCCATGACTGCGCCCCAGAGCAGGACCAGCCTGTGCGCAGCGAGCCGGGTGCTGTGGGGAATTCAGCGCGCCAGCAGGTCCTTACGCCTGGTGGCGTCTCCCAGACGCTTCCTGGCTGGGCTCAGGCTACACGGGCCCCATTGTGGCAGCATTTCCTACCTGCGGAGGGGTTGAGTTTGCCCCACCTCTCCCCAAGGCTGCTCTGTCCCCCCATTGGGGCGGAGAGGGGCCTGTGTTCTGCCTAGACAGGGGAACGGGGGCGGCGCACAGAGCCCGGTGCCAGGGATCAGTGTTTTCATCCCAGCACCAAATAAAACAAATGCAGCAGCAGCCCTGTGATGTTGCACTCCATATGATTTTATGAAAATATGCCAATGAGTGTGAATATAATGTAACTGGAATATGCTTCATGCAAAAGGTCTCTTGTAAGGTATCATTACAGATCTTATAATCTACTGAGTGTATGCATGTATCTACTATTTGTATGAATGTATCATTCTTGTATCTGAAACTAGGAATATGAAATATAACTCTGGGGTCCTATTGTAATTATGCAAAGTGTGGGCCATGAATGGTGGTTTGGAATCTTGATGGGTCCCATCCCATAGCTACCACCTGGGCTGGAACAAGGACTATACCAGGGGCAAGGTCGGGCCCAGACTAGGAAGGAGTCTAGTCTGTGAAAGAAGCTTATTGGAACATCTCTGAGGGTGAGATTTTATCTGTAATCAGTGTCTTAATGTATTAGGCTTAGACTTGCCTGTTTTTGTTTTATTTTGCTGGGTAATTTGTTCTGTCTGTTATTACTTGGAACCACTTAAATCCTACTTGTTATACTTAATAAAATCACTTTTGTTTATTAATGAACCCAGAGTAAGTGAGTAATACCTGGGGGACCAAACAGCTGTGCATATCTCTCTATCAGTGTTCTAGAGGGTGAACAATTTATGGGTTTACCTGTATAAGCTTTATACAGAGTAAAACAGATTTATTTGGGGTTTGGACCCCATTGAGGACTGGGTATCTGGGTGTTGGAGACGGGAGCACTTCTTAAGCTGTTTTCAGTTAAGTCTGCAGCTCTGGGGATGTGGTTCAGACCTGGGTCTGTGTTGCAGCAGGCTAGTGTGTCTGGCTCAACCAGGCAGGGTTCTGGAGGCCCAGGCTGGCAGGGAAAACAGGCTGAGAGGTAATCTCAGTGCCATCAGGTGACAGTCCCAAGGGGGTCTCTGTGATCGAACCTGTCACAACCCCTCCCCAGTTATCCACGATCTGCTGCTTCCTAGCTCCCAAACCAGTTACACCAGAGCCCCAGCCCTCCGTCGATTGTGCATGTGAACACACACACATTCCTCCCCACTGAGGTGCACACTCACGGCACACTCGGTGCACACACACTCACGGCACACACATGGTGCACGCACATGCTCTCGCACACACGCACACACTACTGCACGCTTGTACCCGGTCATTGCTGGCTCCGTCCGCAGCACTTTGCCTGGGCCCGGCGGTGGGGGCTGGCCAGCCTGCGAGGAGCTGCCGGCGCGCGGGGCTTGTTTCTATCATGCTAATACAAGCAAGCAGCTGGAGGAGTCGCCCTTCCTCTGTGGTGCTGGGGGTATCTCAGCGCCTCCGCCAGGCTGGTGTTGCTCCCGCCTTCTCTTTCTAGTTCTTAGTGCTGGACGGGCCCCATCCGCCCACCCAGCAGGCCCCTCCCGCCTGCTTCCCACGGGGTCCCACCCCAGCGCCCCGGGGGCAATTCCCTGTCTCCTTGCCAGGGGTCACCCCTTGGATCTGGGCAGGGAGAGGCAGCGCGGGACAGTAGATAGCGCAGCGGTGCCGGCTGGCTCCAGGCCTGGTGCTGAGGACAAGGTGCCGCGTGGCCGCACGGGCGCCTTTCCTCCCTCTGCAGCTCTGCGCCCACTGGGAACGCCGCTGGCCTGGGTGTGGAGGCGGTGCTCTGCAGGGGTGCAAGAGGAGGCAGCGTGGTCTGGGGCCTGGGACTCCTGGGTTTTATTCCCAGCTCTGCCACTGTCACTGGGTGACCTTGGGCAGGTCTCCACCCCAACAGAAGCCTCAGTTTCCCCCTCCCCCTGGTGAAATGGGGAGAATAGTCCCGCATGAAGGCTCGGGGGTCCCTAGCTGGAAAGCTCCTGGCTGCTTAGTGCTGGATGGATTGTGGGGCCTTCTCCCCTGCGGGGTCGTGTCTGTTCAGCTCCCTAGCTTCCTCCCCTGGAGCCTGGCTCTCTGCTCTCCAGAGCCCCCCTTCCCTCTCCCCACCACCCCCGCAATGCCAGCCCCTTCCCATGCGCAGAGCTGTAGCCGTGGGGAGGAAGCGACTGCAGGGCTGGGCAGTGTCTCCCGGCTAGCGTGGGCCTGGAGTCAGAGCCCCGAGTCCCAGATGTTATTTCACTGATAGATGGTCCAGGCGCTGGGAAAGCTGCCAGGAACAACGCTCCCCCGTGCCAGTTCCCATAGCCGGCAGGCCCCTGGGAAAGAGCAGCCCCACGGAGCTACCCGCCTCCTCACAGCCGTCCCGGTGCCCAGGGACGCACCTACACACACTCAGCGACACACGGCCACAACTACAAACCCAAATGATAAACACACACGTGTGTACAGTCACAATCACACACACACACAAGTATAAACACAAGTCACAAAGTTATACCCACACACAACCACTTACTAGAGCCACAAATGCACAGCCCAAAGCTAACACATGACACTTTACAGAGACAAATAGAAACAGCTATAACACAGCGACACACAGCTACGGCCACACTTAGCCTGGCCTGAACACACACAACTGTCTGGCTGCAGACGTGCGATTCCAGCACCTGTCTTGCCACAGGAGGTATTTCCCTGGAAGCCCCAGCTACTGGAGTCCTGTGATTAGGGCTTAGCTCTCACTTCCCTGACCCAGGCAGCCTCTTGCTCGCTTGGCTGGGGACGGAAGCTGGGAATGTGACCCCATCTGGCTGGGCACTGGGAGGAGCTTTGGATATCGGACAAAAAACACACCCACAACCAACCCCACACCCCATAACCATATCCGCAACCAGCCCCCTGCCACCAGCCAACCCCCCACAACCAATCATATCCCTAACCAACCAACCACACTTCAAACATCCATAACCAACCTCCCCACAACCAACCACACACCTCATAACCACCCCCACAATCAGCCCCCTGCAACCAGCTCCCCCACACCTACAGCCAGCCCCACACCTCATCACCATATCTGCAACCAGCCCCCGCCACCAATCAACCCCCCACCCCCAGAGCCAGCCCCCTGCCACCAGCCAACCCCCCACACCTACAGCCAGCCCCACACCTCATCACCACCCCCAGAGCCAGCCCCCTGCCACCAGCCAACCCCCCACACCTACAGCCAGCCCCACACCTCATCACCATATCTGCAACCAGCCCCCGCCACCAATCAACCCCCCACACCCAGAGCCAGCCCCATACCCCATAACCACCCCCAGAGCCAGCCCCCTGCCACCAACCAACCCCCCACAACCAATTACACCCACAACCAACCACACACCCCACAACCGTGCCCATATCCCTCTGAACCAACCAACCCCCTACAAACACACCCCCAATCACCTCCCCACCCCCCAGAACTAACCATGCTGCTCCCGAGAGTTGCTGAGGAGCCAGCGGATGCTGCTGGAGGAGCCTAGATCCGAGGGGCCGGAAAGAGCCCCACAGCCACAGAGCATCCCCTGCCCAGCTCCTGCCCCTGGGACTGCTGGGCGGCCACTTGGCCGGCACCAGGAGGAGGGACGAGGGAGTCCTGCGACTTTGGGGGCCACAGAAGAGGTCTGCAGCTGCAAGGGGGCAGCAGTGCAGCCGGGAACCCCGGTGAGAAGTTCAGGAGGAGGCTGCAGCCTGACGCCCTCGGCATGGACTGGGCCAGTGTCTCCCTCTCGCTGCGCAAGGGGCAGGTGCCGGGAGGCGCCGTAAACCGCACAGACCAGTGGGACCAGAGTGGGGCATAGGCTGGCCCACGGGTTCCCAGCAATCCGCGGTGGGAGCAGATCCGGCCGCGCGTGTCTAGGTGTTCTCGGGAACCAGCCGGCCAGCCTGCTTGGGAGGCAGCGGGGGGCTCCCAGGCCAGCCCCAGCGTTCAGGTTGTTTGGGCCATGGAGCCGCTCTGGGGCTGGGGCGGGGGGCAGGGGCTGGCTGGGGAGGACAGGTTTGCAATGCTGCCCAGCGAATCGGAGTCTCTCTGCGCCCCTGCCCCAGAGTCCTGCGTGACGTCACCCAGCCACCAGCCCAGACGCTGGCCGGGTGGGTGCTACCGGGGCGCTGCTTGTTTTCTGGGCGCCTGACGTGGGACCCGAGGTCGGATCTGCAGCCGTGCTGAGCACTCGCAGCTGTGCGCTGAACAGACAAAGGGCTCGCTCCTGCCAAGCCCTTGGAAAGGCCAGGGGTCAGAGGTGGGGTTCCCCGACGTAGTGGCTACTTTTGACCTTAATCTCTCTGTACCTTAGTGCCCAGCTGTGAAGGGGGGTAACAGCCTGGCCTGACCCCCACAGCCAGACTCTGCAGTGACGTGCGCCCCAGGAAAGCCCAGGAGGGACTCACTAACTCTGCCTTCAGAGCGGGGCGGGGCAGTGGGCGTAGATGAGGCTGGGGCCGCACACTGACCAGCAGGGAGATCACAGACTAGTGAGCGTGCCCCCGTCCCCCCGCCCCCGTGGGCCGAATGAGGCAGGGGCCTGTGGGAGAATGAGACTGATCAGGTCCCACATGGGCATAAGGGGCTGACTCAAGGGTGCCCAGACACCCCTAATTCTGCTGTTTCCTGACCTGAAGGCTGGACTTTGCAGCCTGCGCACTGGGCTGCCGCTGTAGTTTGTGGCTGTAACACGCTCAATAGGATGGATCCATCCAGTTGTTTAGCCCCCCTGGCCCCCATTGCCGGGGCCCTGGGCGCTGCCCCCCCGTCCTGCAGGAGTGATGCGACTCACACGTGCCCTGTGTGGACGGAGCCCTGAGGCAGAGGCCCTGACTGGAGAGACGTGGCCAGGCTGGCGCGGGAGTAGCACCTGGGTCCGGAGCTCCTGGCCTGCTGGAGAGCCTGGCAGCAGGGAGAGGGACACCCCGGCGCAGAGAGCTGTACAGGGGGCAGGGACCTGGGAGGAAGCCCTGGAGGCTGCAGTACTTCCAGTGAGCCCAGGGTGGGGGGAATACGGGGAGAGCCCGGGAGCCCTCCTGGCTGCAGGGCGTGTGAGATGAGGAACAGCCTGGGGGCCCTGTGGGCAGGGGAGCCCGAACCCCTGGACTTGGGGTGCCCGTGTGACTAATGCCCTGTCATGGGCTCATTCCGCAGCCTGAGTGTGTGTTGAAGTGTCTGGGGAGCCCTGAGACAGGGAAACCAAGCGGGGCTCTGAGATGGTCCCTCGTGTCTGGAAGCGAGGGGGGGGGGGGCTCTGAGATGGGCACCCTGCTCTGTGCAGCGGGTGGGGGGGGCTGGCCCTTAGTTCCTGGGGGCTCATTCCGTAGCGTGGCACCGGCCTGCGACACACCTGGGGTTCCAGCACGCACGCTTGCCCTCATGTGGAGACTTCCACTGGAGCACGGGACGGGAGCTGCTGCCCCCGGGCTCGCCCTCGGGCGTTCGGCTCTTTTTAGCTACCCTGGGCTCAGGCTTCTCAGGGACACGGAGAGGCTGAAGCCAGTGCTGGTCCCCAGAGCTGGCTGCCTCTGCCGGGGGAAGGGCTTGCCCTTTGGGGGTCCCGGCACCATAGCCCCCTGCCACAACCCCGCTTCCCCCCCACCAGCCGAGCCGCCTCACACAGTCACAGCATTCGGGCCTGCAGAGGGCAGCACTGTGCGAGACTCACCCCGGGGGGTCTTACCCGGCCTGACCTGCCGGGTGCACAAGGGCTGAGACCCCCCACCCCGAGCAGGCAGAGAAGGGATCTCGGGGGGGCAGGGAGCTCAGCTGGTGAGCCAGGCTGGGATGGGGGTCAGAGAGCTGTGGGTGGTTGGTCACGGAGTGCAGCCCCCCCAGCCCAGCCCAGAACCACGGCTAAGGCTTGGCCAGGGACAGGCCAGGGCAGGTTACGGCTGACAACACAGACGCTCTTCCACCGTGGAGCCATGGCCCAGAGCCCATGGAGCTGGCACTGCTCACGCCAGCCCTGATGCCGGCCGCGCTGCGGTTGGGGGAGGGCAGGGGTGGGGCTGGCAGGGCCCGTGCACCTCGGTGTCACTGTGGGGCTGAAGGGGGCCGAAAGCAGCCTGGGCCTGGGGAGGATTTCGCCCGCTGGGCAGGCAGGACGGCCAGGCCTGGGGCAGGGGGAGGCTACGAGTCCAGCTGTGCGCTTGGTCCCCAGCGCGGGGGCAGCCGCTGACATCTCTCCTGTGGCTCATTCCCAGCAGCGGGGGACATGCGCGGTTAATTCTGGAGCCGCTGGGGAGCTGGGGCAAAATCCTCCCCTTGAGCTCCCCAGTGACGTGAGGGCAGCGTTCACCTTCAAGGGCCTGTTGGCCGTTTGCCCACGTTACAAACCACAGGCAGGGCTGGAGCCTGGGCACTGGAGCAGCCGGAGGCTGTGGGCCAGGATTAAGGGGCGTCACTGCAACTGGGGGGTGGGGCCGCCCAGGGGGTGGTGCTGTGTGTCGGGACACAACACCCAGGGGCACTAGGAAGGTTTGAAGCGAGACATCCAGGTCCATCATCGTAGCTGGTGAGGCACTGGGCAGCGGGGGCAGGGCTCGCTTTCCACCCTCCCGGTCCTGGGAGGAAGTTAGAGCAGCGTCAGGGCTTCTCCCACTGGTGCCTGAAGCCACTGTGCTCTGCCCCCGCAAGCCTGCACCCCAGACCGGGAGGGCGGGGATGGGTGCGTGCAGTGCCAGCCCTTACCCACTCACCAGTCCCCCAGCGCACCGGTGCTCTGTGAAGGGGTGGGACTTAGTCATAATATGTTGAATGAATGTTGTGTGTGCCTCAGTTTCCCCTAGTACTGCATAATTACTAGATGTGGAGGAAAAGGGTGTTTACTCTGTGCAGAGATCCAGGTGTGACTGTGCCTGGCTGGCTGGGCCCCAGGCCCACGGACAGTCCCAGAAGACAATGGCCAGCCCAATTGCCCGGACATTTGGCACCTGGCAACTAACAACCCTGGATGCCCCCCGCCCCCTTAGGAGGCTGGCCAGGTGTGAGCAGCTGGAGGACAAATGACTTAGGTGTGGCCAGGTGGGGTGGTTCCGTGGGGGCTGCTGGAGGCAGGGGAGATGCTCCTGGACTGGGACTGGTCAGGGGGGTCTGGACTGACCCTGCTGGACTCAGGGGTGACCAAACTTACTGGACCTCCGAGCAGCATACGACAAAAGTTCAGGAACCAGGGCGCGCCTGCTGGGTCTCAAGGCGTCAGCCCTGCAGGGAGGGGTTCTCGGGGCTTCAGCCCTGCAGGGAGGGGGGTCTCGGGGCTTCAGCCCTGCTTCTGCTGATGCCCCGAGCCCGCACTCCCTGTTGGGCAGAAGCCAGAGGTATCACATGGGGAGGCATGTGGGGGCCAGGTGCCCTCCCTCCCCCTCTTTTTGCCAGGGTTTGCTGACCCCACTCGGTCACATGGTGCTGCCGGGCCCCCTCGCTGCATCAGCTGCTGGAGCCGCCAAGCTGGGAGATTCAGGGAGGGGCTGCTGAGGGTAAGCGGGGGTGCCGGGGGGGGGGCCGTGCTCAAGCTATTGTGGGGGGGGATGAACCTTTAAATTGTGCCCCTGCACGCTCAGCGGGCACCAGTCGTCTCTGGCAGAAGCTCCTAGAGCAGGGGTGGGCAAACTTTTTGGCCCGAGGGCCACATCTGGGTAGGGAAATTGCATGCAGGGCCATGAATGTAGGGCTGGGGCAGGGAGTTGGGGTGTGGGAGGGGGTGCGGTGTACAGGAAGGGACTCAGGGCAAGGCGTTGGGGCAGAGGAGTAGTGCAGGGTGTACGAGGGGGCTCAGGGAAGGGGGGGTGCAGGAGGGGGTGCACAGTGCAGGAGGGGTGTGATGAGTGGCAGGAGGCTCAGGGCACAGAGCTGGGGTGCAGGAGGGGTGCGGGGTGCAGCAGGGCACTGGGGTGCAGGCAGGGGGCTCAGGGCAGGGAGTTGGGGTGCAGGGTACAGGAGGGGTTTGGGGTGCAGGCTCCAGCCTGGCCCTGGCCCTGGCCCTGGCCCTGGCCCCGCTCTGCTCTGGAAGCAGCCGGCACCACGTCCCTGCGGCCCCTGGGGGAGGGGGCCTGAGGGCCCCTCGCGCTGCCCTTGCCTGTGGGTACCTCCCCTGAAGCTCCCATTGGCCACGGTTCCCTGTTCCCGGCCAATGGGGGCTGCGGGGCAGGTACCCACAGGCAAGGGCAGCGCACTGAGCCCTCTGTCCCGTCCCCCCCGCCCCCTGGGCTGTAGCGACCTGGTGCTGGCTGCTTCCTGGAGCAGCGTGGGACCCGTGGGGCCACGGGGGTGGCAATCCCATGGGCTGGATCCAAAGCCCTGAGAGGCTGGATCCAGCCCGTGGGCTGTAGTTTGCCCACCCCTGCCCTAGACCCACTGTCCTGCATCAGGGCAGAAGCCCTGAGTCCCCGCCCCCAGTCTGGTAGATGGGACCTTGGGGGGAAGAGGCCACGCTGGGGTGGGATCTTGGGGTGGGGCGTGGAGGGGAAGAGACCAAGCGGGGGTGGCGCCATGGTCCAGGTACTGGGGCCCACAAAAGATTAATCCGGCCCTGGGTTTGGCCATCCCTAGCCCAGCTGTAACTTGCTGCTCTCTGTGGTAGCCAAGGCCTGGCTACGCCGTGGTCCAGGCACCGGCCCTGCCGACGGGTGGGGACACAGGGACACTGGCCGCGGGGCTCGCAGCGCGCGGGGTGGTGCCGGCGGGGCCAAGGCTGCCAGGCCAGCATGCGGAAGCCCTGGCCGTGCAGGAAGAGCGTGTCCAGCAGGGCCGGTGCAGTGCCTCCCAAATGTCAGGCAAACCTTCCTAGCGGGCCCATTGACTCTTCTGCCCTGGGCAGGGCCATTCCTGGGGAAGGGTGAATCGGGGCGACCGCACTGGGCCCCACGCTTTGGGGGGCCCTGTGGGCTGGCGTGATCGGCCAGTGCGCTCCGTCCAGGAAGTGACACATTCGTCACTTCCGCTCTGGGCCCCGCACCCCCCCGGCGCTGCCTGGTTATCCGGTGGGGGGAAGGGTTGTTTCGCTTCGCAGAGATCCAGGGGTGACTGCACCTGGCTGGGGCCTGGGGACGAAGACAATGGCCTGGACGTTGGGTACCTGGCAACTGTCCCTGGATGGTCCCCCCACCATGGGAGCCGGCCGGGTGTGAGCAGCTAGAGGACAAAGGGCTGAGGAGGGGCCCGGTGGGGTGGTTCCACGGGGGCGGCTGCAGGCAGGAGAGAGTTTCTGCACCCCACGGGGACTAAAGGGGTCGGGGGCTCGGGGCTAGACCAGCTCCCATGTCACCAGCAGAATTGGTAGCTAGGGTCTGCCAGGCAGGACACCTGTGCCAGGCATACTGCCTCCCGGCTCTGCCCTCCGGGACACTGGTGCAGCCCCACTGAGGCCTGGCACGGGGCCTACGGTTGGGGTGAATTTAGCCCGGGCCCGCGGCTAAGCCGGTTCCAGGCTGGCTTGTTGCAGGGCCCGGGCGCGTGCACGGCACCTGGCTCTCCAAGGCCTCACACCTGTCACATTAAACCCGATTCCCTGCAGCGGCTGGTCAAAGGCACTTTCAGAGCGAAATCTCATTGCTCAGCCCCCAGCTGTTCCCACTGCAGGGCTCAGGCGGAGTGGAGGCGGGCGGAGAATTCAATTAAAACCAAGCAAATCCTGGCAGAGGCTTGGCTCTGTTTGAACGCTCACGCCTGGGGAATTCCGCAAGGGGCATTGCTAGCCTCCAGCCTGGGCGGGGACACGGTGCCAGGCCGCGCCCTGCGCTTTGGTGGGTACCCAGCGCCCAGCCGAAGGGTGAGGTCTGCCCAGCGCCATGGACCTGAGCAGCCCTGGGGTCACATCGCCAGCCAAGTCCCCCGTGGGTTACTGGCCTCTCCGGCACCCCTCCCTTAGCCAGCCTGCTCGAGGAGGGGTCGCATGGGCGTCCTCAGGGACCTGTGCAGGGCTTGGCGTGATCACTGCCAGCCAGCCCGCCGGGTGTCCCCAGGCCCCTGCCGGGGCAGAGCAGCTGAGGGAGGGGGCACCCCAGTGGCCGCAGTGCGTGGGAGGGGCCTGCTGGAGCGCACATGTGTATTGCATAAGGGCTCCGGGCTCCCAATTCAATTGAAATCACTTTTTTGGCATGACAAGATAGAAACGGTGCCAGATTTAATCCATCACGCGAGGCTGGAACGTGGCCCTCTGCCCCCCATGCTGCAGTAATGCGGTTACCCTAACGCGTCGCCCAGAAACCGGCTCCCCGCCCCGCCTTCCACCCGTGGCACGCAGAGGGCCACAGGAGCGTCTGCTGCAGGTCCAGGGACACACACGGACACACAGGGACACACACGGACACACTCACACACAGCCACACACACACGGACACACACACGGACACACTCACACACAGCCACACACACACGGACACACATGCACTCGGACACACTCACACACAGCCACACGCACACGGACACACTCACACACAGCCACACACACACGGACACAAACGCACTCGGACACACTCACACACAGCCACACACACATGGACACACTCACACACAGCCACACGCACACGGACACACACACGGACACACTCACACACAGCCACACACATGCACTCTGATGCACATTCACTGACACAGACACCGAGGCACACACACTAATACACCGCCACTCACACGGACACACACGCACTCGGACACATACACTCACTGACACACACATTGACACAGACACACTGACATGCACACGTGCACACTGTGACACACACACACACACACATACACTGACACACACCTGGACACACATGCAGTCTGACAGAGACACACACAGACGCGCACACACACTGACACATGCCCTCTGACACAATCACACTCAGTGACACACATTGAAACACACACAGAGATACACACATGCCTTGACACACACAGACTGTCACACATGCACTTTGACACACCCAGACTCACTGACACACCCAGACACACAGGCACTGACACACACTCTGACACAATCACATTCAGTAACACACATGAACTCTGACACACTCACGTTCACTTACACACCCAGACACACTGACACACACACTGAGACACACACACACTGAGACACACACTCCAGCACACACACTGACAGACACTGACACACACAGGCACTGACGCACACACTGACCCGCACGCTCACACACACCCGCACGCTCACACACACGCTAGTGTGTTGGGAAGAGCTGCGCTTCCTGTGGAGGAAAGAGGACTCCCTGCCTGGAGAAGCCCCCAGAAGGGGGACGGGGAGGGAACAGAGCAGGAAGGGGGAGCTAGAGCCCCCCAAGCCCAGGGCCTCCTGGGGCCTTGTCCTGCGGCCAGTGGCCGGCCCAGATGCCAGCTCCTGCCACGCTGCTCTGCTTTGAGGTCACTCAGTTCACTCAGCAGCAGCCTCAGTTTCCCCCGGGCTGCCCGCGGAGCCTGGGGTGACTCCTGGCGGCTGGGGCCAGCCTGAGGCCTGTTGTCCTCTGTCCAGTTCGCCCCCCCGCTCCGAGCCGGGGCTGGCTGAGGCCAGTGGGTTGGGGCTCCCTGGCGCGCCCCCATCCCGCTGGCCACGTGTGAGTCCCACGGGCCATTGGTCACCCACCCAGCCATGAGAGCCCAGACATGGCCCTGCCAGCACCGCCTGCCCCATGGCCTGGCCACCAAGCGGCGGGGGTCGGGGGGGGGCTCTCCTGGGCCAGGGGAGCAGAGAAGGAGCTCGGTTAGCGGAGCCCAGCAACAGAGCCAGAGAGAACAAAGGGGCTGGAGCCATGACAGCCAGAAAGAGAAACAATAGGAAAGGGACGGTCACGTCAGGGCGGGGGCGGGGGGGGCGGAGCAACAGGAATCGGAGGGGGAGGGGGATCCTTCCCTCCTAGGCAGGGGCCCATGGTCAAGTGACATGGGGGGAGGCTGAGCGCCCTGATCTCCGGGGGGGGGCGGCCCCAGGGTGCTCTGGTCTGGGGGGGCTCTGATATGGGGAGGAAGGGCTCTGATCTCGGTGGGGAGCCTCTGATCTCCGGGGGAGCCGCCCCAGGGCGCTCTGATCCCCTCCCGGGGGGGGGCCCGCGAAGCTTGGCCGAGGCCCCCCGCTCCCCCTGCCGCGAGGGGCGAACAAAGGGCCTTGACACCCCCGCTGCCTGCGCCCCCCCCAACAGCCTCTGCGAAGTACTACCCATGGGCCGCGGCTGGAGAAAGGCGGGGGGAGCCCGTGGTGGGTCCACAGATACCCCCGCAGGCCCGGGGCCGGCCGCAGATGCTGGGGGGTGGGCAGCTGCGCCCCCCCGGATTAATCACCCGCCTGGCGGGGCTGCGGGGACTCGCAAACCATATGGAGCCTGGCCGGCTCCTAATCGAACCGCTGAGGGAGCCGACACGCCTGGAGAGGAGGCCGCGGCCCGACGCCGCGGGGGAGGGTCCGACCCGGCCATGGGGGGCCGCCCCCGCTCCGCACGGTCACCCCGGTCCGAAAGTGCCTCTCGCCCGGCAGCAATAAGGCCCGCAGCCGGCTGTGAATAAGGTGTCTCCATTTATTCAAACTATATACACCCAAAAGGGGGGGCGGGCCCAGGCCCACTCACCCTCCCCGGGGGGAGAGCCAGGAGCAGGGGCCGGAACTGCGGACCACGGAGGGGGGCCGGGCGCCCCCCTGGTTCCTTTCACCGACTCCCAGAGCCCCCCGTTCTCACTGAGCCGCTCCCCCCAGGCCAGCCCCCCCCCCCAGCCCGCGGCAGGGAGCAGCCCAGAGATAGGGACACACCCGACGGGATCAGACGACACTATAAAATAAAATAAAATAAAATAAAATAAAATAAAATAAAATTGCACCAATTCCCCCGCGAGGGCGACTGGAGGGGGCGGGGGCCAGGGCAGGTCTGGGGAGGTGGGTACCCCCCGCCCGGGGAGGAGGCAAGGCGGGGTGGGGAGGAGGAGGGAGTAGGTGGGGTGTACCCTTGCGCGGGGGTGAGGAGAAGGGGGTAGGTAGGAAAGGCGGTTTGGTGTGGGTGGGTACCCCACGCCTGGGGGGGGGAAGAGAAGGAGAGGTAGGCAGGGGTACTCGTTCCCGGGGGTGGGCACGCAGGGGGGGGTGTGGCTAGGGTACGGTAGGGACGGATGGGGTCGGGGAAGGGTATCCCGCGCCCCGGGGGAGGGGGCAAGAGGAGGGGAAGGCAGGAGGAAGGGTACCCGCGCCTGGGGGCGGGGGAAAGAGGGGGTTGGCGGGGGTGGTAGAAAAGTACCAGGCCCCTGGAGAAGGAGGAAGGGGTGGGGGTGGGGAAGGATACCCCGGGCCCTGAGCTGGGAAAGAGGTGGGGGTAGGCGGGGGAAGGGTATCCCGGCCCCGGTGGGGTAGGCGAGGGAAGGAGGGGGTAGGCGGGGGAAGGGTATCCCGGCCCCGGTGGGGTAGGCGAGGGAAGGAGGGGGCAGGCGGGGGGGAGGGTACCCGCCAGAAGGGGGGAAGAGGTGGGGGGAAGGAGCGGGGAAGGATATCCCGGGCCCAGAGGGGGGGAAGCCCTGCGGGGAAGCGGGGGGCAGGTGGGACGAAGGGTACCGTTCCCCGAGGGGGGAAGGGGTGGGGGTAGGCGGGGGAAGGAGGGGGCAG
The DNA here is from genome assembly GCF_965140285.1 of Lepidochelys kempii. Lineage (NCBI taxonomy): Eukaryota > Metazoa > Chordata > Testudines > Cheloniidae > Lepidochelys > Lepidochelys kempii. Next base: position 141,887,803 of record NC_136383.1, read on the forward strand.
GCGGGGGGAAGGGTTCCCGCGCCCTGGGGGGGGTAGGCACAGGGGGCTCCCCCCTCAGTGAGGTGTATTTGGTAAGTCCTAGGCTCTCAGTACAGAGGGGCGCAGGCAGGGGGCCCGGCCCGGCCCCCCAAACCGGCTGCCTGGAGGGTCCCCGCCGCGGGCCCCGGGCGCTCGGCCCCTGCCCCTAGTCGTCCACCTCGATCTCCTCCTCAGAGCAGGGCTCGGGGCCCGGGGGCTCGCCGAGCTCGGCCATGCCCGCCAGGCTCTCCAGGGCGGCCGGCGGCAGCTTCTTGAGCGACTCCACGTCGGCCTTCATCTCCTCCAGGTCCCGCTTGAGCTTGGCGCGGCGGTTCTGGAACCAGGTGATCACCTGCGCGTTGCTCAGCCCCAGCTGCTGCGCCAGGTGGTCGCGGTCGGCCGGCGCCAGGTACTTCTGGTAGAGGAAGCGCCGCTCCAGCTCGTGGAGCTGGTGGCTGGTGAAGGCCGTGCGCGACTTGCGCCGCTTCTTGGAGGCCGGCCGCGGCCCGAAGGCGCCCAGCGGGTCGCGACCTGCGAGGGGAGAGGGAGAGGCGGTCAGGGCGGCTGCTGGCCGGGGGCACCTTCCCTGCACCCGCCCCCAGCCGGGGCCTTTTCCTCGGCGCCCCGCGGCCATGGGGACGCGGCTCCGGCTCCCTGTGGCGCGGCCTGCGAGCCCCCCACACGCTGCTCTGGGCCCTCGGCCCCAGATACGGCACCTCGCAGCCCGGGCTCATTTCGGCTGGGGGGGGGGAGAAGAAACCCCCTCCCCCGCTCTGTGGGGAACAAAGAAATCCGGGGCCCGGGAAAGCAGCTGAGATGGGGGCAGCGGGGCGGGAGGGAGAACTGGGGCAGGGCCCCGCCGGCGCTGGGGTCTCGCACCCACGGCCTCCCTCTGCCCGTTTGCGGCGGACCCAGCGCGTCTGCCCTTCTCCCCCTGCAGCCCCGAGGCCTGTCCATGAACCCCGCGGCCCCGGGGAGCGGCCCCGTTCCGTAGCGCTGGGGGCTGTGCCCCGCACCCGCTGCCAGGGGCAGAGCCGGCTGCTGTGACTTGTCCCGCTCCCTGGACTTCACCGGGGCTGGGGCAGCTCGCAGCAGCGGCGGATCTGGCCCTGCGGGCAGCCCGCGGATTGTCCTTCGGGCTGAGGCCGGGCCAGCGGCGAGGGGCCGCGGACAACTGGAGACAAACTAGGCGAAGACACTGGAGTGACCCGAAATCTCCCGGCCCGGCCCAGACTGACACAGACGCTCCCGGCCTCGGCGAAACTCTCTTCTCCGCGCGGATTCATGTCCAGGCGCCGCAGCCCTGTAGCCCGGACCCAGGCAGGGCGCGGGTGCAATGCGGGGAGCGAGCCGGGGCTGGGGGTTGCGGGGACAGGGGCCGGCGGCCAATCTCGCTCTAACACACCGCGGTCGCTGCGCTGGTTACAATCCGTGCGTGTATTCGCCGACTCTGAAACGAAAATCCCCTGGCTTAGAGACCCAGGCCGGTTTAAAACAGCCCGCACGTTTCCTCCTCTTTCTTCCGTTTTAGAAATCCGGGCGCGTTTACTTGGGAAGTAAAATCTCCCCGAGGAGACCGCTGCGGTGGCTTCTGCCCCGGACCGTCCCCGGGCGCCCGACAGAGTAACGGGCCCCGGCTGACGATCTGAGACGCGTTTGTGCAGAAGACCGAATATTGGGTCTTTCTGTCGGCTAGCAAGGCGTCTGTCCCGACACCGCGCTCCAGCGGGTACGAAACAGACCCGCTGGGGAGACCGGAGACCGGTGTGCGGGGACCGGATTGTCTGAAAAGGTCGGGCACGTTCGAGTCTCTTCCTGAACTTTCGGAGGGGCGCGCAGGGGGATTTCTCGGCAGTAATGTGCTGGCTCCGATACAGTGAATACACCCCGCTCTGCCTGTAAACCCGCAAGCGGGAAAATACAGCAGGACTCAGCGGGTTCGTATGAGCTTAAGGGGTCCTGCGGAAGAAACGATTTTAGACACCCCTTGGCCGGTGTCTGCCAGTGGATTGGGTAGTTTCAGCGCACCCCGCGAGCTGAGTCGAATCACACATTTCCCGGGACCCGGGTCGATTGGGTGTGCCAGGTAGAAAGTCCGAAATAAACTAGACGATGCGGGTTAGCGCGGGATTTCTCGCGTCCCGCAGTCTATTTGCTGCAGCTCCTTGGCGGCGCATCCCTGGCTGCTCGTGCGGCGAGTTACGCCGGGCTCTGTTCGGAATACAGACGTGTGCGTGAGTCTCAGAAAAACGAAAACGTGGTGGAATACGCGGGGCTCTGACCGCAAATTCAGAGCCCGCGTTTCGCACCGCTCGGCCCGGGAGAGCGGACTCCAGCGCGCGTTAGTGTAAATCTCGGTGTTCTCACGCGGGCTGCGGAACAAAACTTTGTCCCAGCGACACGCGGAGTATGTATTTAACCGGTCCAGTTATTGTAACGACGTCTGTGTAAACCGAAACGGGAACCTGCCGCTCATTCCTTCGCGTTGGGAGGGTGCAGCCCCGCGGAGAAGCGCTCGGCAGCTGCACGGACATCGCTGGGATCCGTCTGCCGGGGTCGGTCTGTCTGGTTGTCCGTGGGTCGGTCTGTCTAGGAAGCGGGGAAGGAGTCTTCCACGCAGACAAGCCCCGGCGCAAGCTAAGGCAGCGGCTCGCGCCCTTTCCCGGCCGCGGAGCCGCTCCGGAGTCTGATCTGTCTGGGGCACCCCAAATCCCAAAGCCAGAGCTAAGGATACAGAAGCGTCCCTGCTCACCGGCACCGAACAATGGCTGCCTTCCTCATTGTTACCACGGAATTACAAAATAAATCCGTTGGACTAGAAATAGGGCGCTTACATTTCAGCCTACAGCGGCAAAAGCAAGCCATTGTCTGGAGGAAATGTTCGGTTGTCCTGGCTTCGCTGGTGCTTTTGTTGTCCCTGTTGGACAACTAGGCAAATCTCTAGAGAGTTGCTGTCCCCCTGGCAGACCCCTGCGTACCCCCGGGGTACACGAACCACCCGGCTGAGGATCTCGAAAACTCAGCCCCGTCTCTCTAGCTTCCCCGCTCCAAGCGCGCAGGCCCCGGTCCCTGCGACTTTCCCCTGCTCGACTTTCCCCAGGGCTGCATTTCGTTCCCTGGCCGCTCTGGCTGCAGCCCCAGCCCGGCCCGGTTTCACCCTTACCGGCCGTTGCAGGAACTCCCCTGCCCCGGGCGCTTTCGCTTTCTCCGGGACCGAAGTGTCCCAGGCCCCGGGCTGGAGCGCCGCGGGGCCGCCAGGGTCCCGGAAAGAGCCCGGTGCGATTCGGGGTCGCCTCCCCTTCCCTTCTCCCAGGGATCGGCCGGGTCACCGCGGTGCTCCCCGCCTGGCAGCCAGGGTCGGCAAGGCCCGGCTGGGGAGCGGGCAGGGCCAGGAGCCCAGGGGGGGCTGCCCTGGCCCTGCTTTCCCCGGGCCCCTGTCCCGCCCCGGCCGCGCCCCGGTACCTTCCGCAGCCTGCAGCACGTTCACCTCCAGCCCCTGGAAAGTTTTGCTGGCCAGCTCCTCCAGGGCGCAGAGCGGGGAGGACGGGGCAGGCACGCCGTTCCGGGGCGCTCCGGAGTCGGCCGCTTTGTCCAGCAGCCGAGGCGAGGGGGCGCAGGGCGCTTTCCGCACCGACGGCTTGCTCAGGATGTCCTCGATGCTGAACGGGGTCAGCGGCTTGTTGGAGTTGGCCGGGGGCGGCAGCTGGTCCAGCGGGCTCCTCCGCCTCTCCTGGCCGGAGGGATACAAGAGGGGGCCCGCCGCCTTCCCTTCCTTGGCGGAGGTCATGGCCCCAAAAGAGGGGTGCGCCCGCCAGCCCCCGGGCTCCTGGCTCCGCGTCCTCCGCCGGGCAGGGGCTCAACAGCCCCCCCGGGCCATGGGGCCGGGTCCCCCCTAGGAGACTCCGCTCCTGGGCTCCCAGCCTCCGCCCCACTCCAGCTGCTGCCAACTCTCACACTTCCCCGAGTCCCCCCGGCGCGGGCCTAGGAGCGAGGGCGGCGCGGGGCCCGGCGCGCCGGGCTCCCAGCTCCGGGGCTCCCCCCAGCTCCCCGCTAACGAGTCACTGCTGATTCGGAGAGATCAGTTCTCGCCAAAGCTTCCCCCTGGCTGGCCCGGCGCTGGAGCCTTAAAGGGACAGGGCCAGAGTCACTAATTGGGCACCGGGGTAGGAGGAGCCTCAGCTGGAGTGTTAGCAAAGTTTGGGAGTGGGAGGGGGACCCCCCTTACAAGGCCCCGCTGCGGGGGGGTCCCCGAGGCTCAGGCCCCGCTGCGGGGGGGTCCCCGAGGCTCAGGCCCTGCGGGGAGGGGGGCGGTCCCGAGGACCAGGCCCAAGAAGCCCTTTGCAGACACAAGCGGCCCAGTTGGTCGGGAGCCCGAACCCGCGGCCTCTTGACCTGGGATCCCCGCAGAGCTCACGGCCCCCCCTCCACGGCGGTACCGCCGGCCAGAGCTCACGGCGCGGCTGGGGTTAGGGAGCCGCAAAGCGGCCTGGCCCAGGCCCTTCGGCTCTGTCCGGCTGAGCCCCACTAGGTGCCGGGAGCTCGGTCTGGCGGCTTGTGGGAGGCCTCGCTTTCCGGGCCCCCGGGGACCCGCTGCCCCGGGCCTCGCTCTGCACACGCCCAGCGCCTGAGCACTCCGGGCCGGCTCCGGCGGCGGGATGGGAGCTGTGCTCGGGCCCCCGGAGCTCTGCGGGCAGCGGTTCCCAGCGCGCCCGGCTGCGCTGCTGGCCTCGGGGTCAAGGAGGCTCTTGCGGGGGCGACCGTCCCTGTCCTGGGAGCCAGCGCGGGCGGGGCGGGCCGGGCCGACCCTGGCTGGTGGCCACTGCTGTTCTCGGGCCGTTACCGACAAATCGGCGAGCGGAGCCGGGCTGGGCCAGGCGCCCCGCGGACCCTAGCGTCCAGGGGCGGGATCGGGGCCGTTTGGGCTCAGGCGCTCGCCCCTTCGCCGCAGCGGCTTTGTCCGGAGGCTCCTGGCAGCCGCTCTCCGCCTCGCTCCGGCGGGGCCCTGGCTCGGCCTCCGCCGGGGTTAGCTGCACGCGGGGCTCCCGGCTGTTGGCGGGTTAGTGCCGGGGCTCCGGGTCCTTGTCAGCCTCCCCGGTGGTGGCGCGTCTGACCCGGGCCCGGGGGCGACCCGGGGCGGCCCGGGCTCTGCCCGTAGCTGCCCTGCGGCTGTCGCGAGTGGGACTTGGGTCGTGTGGACCCCATGAGCGACCGAGCCGTCCCTGCTCGCCGCCTGCCCCTTCCAGCCCTCGGGTGGGAGCCGCGGCTGCAGCCTGCCGAGCCCCAGGCCCGGGCCCAGCCTCCCCCGGCGCCCCGGCCTCTCCAGCCCGCTCGCTAATGCAAGGCAGACCCGGCCCCAGCCATATAAAAGGCGAGCGATAAAAGGCGAGCGATAAAAGGCTTTTCCTGGACTATCGTAAAGAGCTTTTCAAAGTTCCTGCGGCCGGCGGGCCCGGGCCATGTGCGGCGCGTCTGGGCCGCGCCTCCCCTCCCCACTGCAGCCGGGTGCTCGGCTCCCTCCTGCGGCCCTTCACCCCGGCTTCCCCGTCCCCCCTGCGGGGCTTCTGCCGTCCCAGAAATTTATTAGCTCCCTTGCTCTAAATGCCCCATAAAAGCGCAGGGGCCGCCGCGTCTGGCAGTGATTAGGGCTCCGGGCCCGGGGCTCTGCGCTGGTTTTGGGTTTCAGTGAGCGGCCCGGCTATAAACCCGCTTACAAATAGCTTTATGATCCAGCGCACTTGTAAACCCCCCTGCGCTGCGCCAGCTGGGCCGGCAGCCGGGGACCCGCGGCCAGGCTGTCTGGGGCCGGGACACACACAGAGCGCGCCCGGGACAGGTGAGCGCCCTTCTCGGCCCCCGGGGCGGACAGGGAGAGTGCCCCGCGCCCCGGCCAGCCCGGGCCCAGCTGCGATGCTGGGTTCAGAGCGGCACTGGGAGACAGCCCCCCCGCCCCCGTCCCCGCCCCCGCGTGCAGGGTCTCTCCGCGGGGCTGGAGCAAACCCGCTGAGCAAGGATCATCCTGCACCCAGCGACCCAGGGAACCCGCCATCGACCCCCGCCCGCGTCTCAGTGCACTGACCCCCAGCCAGACCCCCTCCGGCTGCACGGCTGCCCCGCACCCCCCCACACACTGCTACAGACACCGCGATCTCCCCTATTCCCTAGACGGGTTGTGTTTGCTGCGCACTCCTGCGTCTGCCCAGCGCGCACGGAGACACACACACAGACCCAGACAGACAGACAGACAGACCCAGACAGACAGACAGACACAGACAGACACACACAGACCCAGACAGACAGACACAGACAGACAGACACACACACACACACACAGACCCAGACAGACAGACACACACAGACACACACAGACCCAGACAGACAGACCCAGACAGACAGACAGACACACACAGACCCAGACACACAGACCCAGACAGACACACACACAGACAGACCCAGACCCAGACAGACACACACAGAGACTCAGACAGACCCAGACAGACACACAAAGACCCAGACAGACAGACACAATCACTGCTATTCCCTACACGCGCAGAAGCACAGATAAATGTTAATGATCTCTCTAGCAGTCCGATACACATCGATCCATCCCCATAGACACCCGTCGGTCCCATCGGTCTGTCATGTCCCGTACACATCTCCGAGCTACCTTCTATCCCCAGCCACCCCCTTTATCTACCTACCTACCTGCCTGTCTGTCTAGTGAGCTGTAGCTCACGGAAGCTCATGCTCAAATAAATTGGTTCGTCTCTAAGGGGCCACAAGTCCTCCTTTTCTTTTTATCTATCCCCAGCCACCCCCTGTATCTATCTCTCTATCGATCTCTGTCTGTCTGTCCGTCTGTCTCGGTGTCTCGTTCCCTTTCTCCGTTCCGGGCTGGACACGGCTCCGTTCTTTGGTGAGCCCGGGTTTTTCAGGCCGGGCCGGGCCTGGCGGGATAAAGGCGAAGCCGCAGCAGGGAGCTCCCGGGTTTTCTCTCTGGTGCCTCCAGTCTGGACGCAGCAGCCGCTGGGCCGGGGACAGGACCCTCCCGGGCAGGGTGCTGGGCAGCCCCCGGGCTGCGGGGTCGGGGAGGCAGGCCCCAGCGGTGTCCGGAGGGCTGGCGGAGAAGCGCCCTCCCGCAGAGCGGAGCCGAGGCCAGCGGGACGGGTCCCGGGACCGGCGCTAGCGGTTGTTGGCCCAGGCAGGGGCCGGGCAGGCAGCGCGGGCGCGGCTGTCGGTCCCGGTGCTCGTGCCTGCAGATCTGAGGCCCGGCGGGTCTGGCCCTGGAGCCCGGGCCCCGCTCCTTCCGCGCCGGCTGCTCTAGCCGGGGAGACTCGGACACTGGGCCGCACCTGGCCTCCACGGAGTGGACTCGTGTCCGGCCTGGGGGTTGCAGGCCGAGGCGGGGCTGGGCTCTCAGGTCTACAGCGCAGGGAGCCCCCAGTGCCTGGCAGGGGCCGGGAAGCCCCCAGCCCGGTGGGGCGCAGCGGGGTTCAGCGCCCGGCGCGGCAGGAGCTGAGGGACAGACAGACACCCGGAGAGACGTGCCCGGCCCCGCGGTCGCCGGGATGCCGTCCGGCCACAGCCCCCGGGGGCGCACGGCTGCAGGGGCCGCTGGTGACGTTTGATCTTGAGCACCCGGGGAGCGGGGCTGGGGCCCCGCGTGGCAGCCCCCGCCGGGCCCGGTTGGGAGACCGGGACCCCACCCGGGACCGTGCGGGCCGGAGAACGGCCGCCGCGGACGCCAGGGACAGAGCCACCGCCCCGGGCGTGGCTGGCTCCGGCCTCCCCCCGGTCCCATCGGCGGGGAGAGGGGGAGCGGAGCCGCTGGGGCCCGAGCTGCGCCCCGCGGTCTGGCGGTGAAGGGGTTAAAAGCTGCCGGCACTCAGCCGGGCCGCGGCCCCGCTCCCCCGCCCCCGGGGCTCGGAGGCTCGGATAGACGGGGCCGTTCACACGGGCCATTGGGGGCGGCTGGGTCCTTCCGCAGCGCGCGGGGGGAGCCGCGCCATATGGTGACAGCGGTGCGGCCCCGCCGGGGAGCGGGACAGACAGGAGCAGCCGGGGGAGAGGGGGTGTGTATACACACACACACACACACACACACAGAGACAGCCTGGGGGTGTGTATACACACACACACAGACACACAGAGACAGCCCAGGGGTGTACACACACACACACACAGAGACAGCCTGGGGGTATATACACACACACAGACACACACACACAGACAGCCCAGGGGTGTGTATACACACACACACACACACACACACACACACACACAGAGACAGCCTGGGGGTGTGTATACACACACACAGACACACACATACAGAGCCCAGGGGTGTACACACACACACACACACACACACACACACACAGAGCCTGGAGGTACACACACACACACACAGACACACACACACAGCCTGGGGGTATATACACACACACATACAGAGCCCAGGGGTGTACACACACACACAGACACACACACACAGCCCAGGGGTGTACACACACACACACACAGACACACAGAGACAGCCTGGGGGTATATACACACACACAGACACACACACACAGACAGCCCAGGGGTGTGTATACACACACACACACACACACACACAGAGACAGCCTGGGGGTGTGTATACACACACATACAGAGCCCAGGGGTGTACACACACACACACACACAGACACACACACACAGACAGCCCAGGGGTGTACACACACACACACACACAGACACACACAGCCCAGGGGTGTACACACACACACAGACACACACACACAGACAGACAGAGACAGCCCAGGGGGGTACACACACACACACACAGACACACAAACACACACACAGCCCAGGGGTGTACACACACACACACACACACACAGAGACAGCCCAGGGGTGTACACACACACACACACAGACACACAAACACACACACAGCCCAGGGGTGTACACACACACACACACACACACACAGACAGCCCAGGGGTGTACACACACACACACACACACACACACACAGAGACAGCCTGGGGGTGTGTATACACACACATACAGAGCCCAGGGGTGTACACACACACACACACACACAGACACACACACACAGACAGCCCAGGGGTGTACACACACACACAGACACACACACACAGACAGACAGAGACAGCCTGGGGGTACACACACACAGACACACACAGCCCAGGGGTGTACACACACACACACACACAGACAGAGACAGCCTGGGGGTACACACACACAGACACACACAGCCCAGGGGTGTACACACACACACAGACACACAAACACACACACAGCCCAGGGGTGTACACACACACACAGACACACACACACAGACAGACAGAGACAGCCTGGGGGTACACACACACAGACACACACAGCCCAGGGGTGTACACACACACACACACACAGACAGAGACAGCCTGGGGGTACACACACACAGACACACACAGCCCAGGGGTGTACACACACACACAGACACACAAACACACACACAGCCCAGGGGTGTACACACACACACAGACACACACACACAGACAGACAGAGACAGCCTGGGGGTACACACACACACACACAGACACACAAACACACACACAGCCCAGGGGTGTGTATACACACACACACACACACACACACACAGACACACACACACAGCCTGGGGGTATATACACACACAGACACACACAGCCCAGGGGTGTACACACACACACACACACACAGACACACACACACACACACACAATGCAGGCCCAGCTAGCCCCAGAGCCTGCTCTGCCCCCATGGCCAGGGCGCTGTTGCAGGCCTCCTGGCAGGGTGGCACCCAGGCCCCAAACCATGCAGGCCTCAGGCACCGCCTGCCCCAAGGAGCTCACCGCCAGCAGAGGGGTGGGGCACGCACGGGCGCAGGGTGGGGCAGGGTGCTCGGCGGCCCAGGGAGTGGGGTTGGCAGGGCGGAGTGTGGCGGGGCGGGCGGGGTCCTTGCGGGGTCGGGGTGGCCTGGGCCCAGTGCAAGGGGCCGGGGAGAAGCGGGGCCTGGTACAGCAAAGGGTGCAGGTGGCATCATGAGCTGAGATCAGTGTGTGGGGCGGCCTCACCTCCTTGGCACAACCCCTGAGTGCCTAGACCCCCACCCATGGAGTACAGCGTGCAGCACACCCAGACACACACATCACACCTCATGCCACACACATCACACCCAGACATGCACAGCACACCCCAGCACACACCTTGTATCACACCATGTCACACATATCACACCCAGACACGCAAATCACACCCAACACACACATCACACACAACACACACCTCGTGTCACACACATCACACCCCAGCACACACACTTCACACCATGTCACACACATCAGACCCTGTCAGACACACATTATACCCCAGCAGAGTCCCCCCATGTCACATGCACGTCACACCCCAGCACACACAGCCATGTCATGCACACCACAACCCAATAAACATGTCACTCCCGACACACACACCTCACACTGTGTCATGCATATCACACCCAGACACACACATCACACCCAAGCAGACACCCCCATGTCACACAGACACACACACACAGAGCACCCCAACAGACACACATCACACCCTGAGAGACACACATCATGCACATCACACCAGGCACACGTTACACCCCAAAAGACACCCGCCCATATCACGCAATCGCACTCTCAACAGACACACATCACACCATGTCTCACACACCCAGACACACATCACAGGATGTCACACACATCATACCAAACTGAGTACACCTCACATCACACCATGTCACTTACACACACACACACACACACACACACAGCATTGTATCATGCCTCACTTCCAAGCCGCAGAGTGAGGAGTGCTGTGTAAAACCCTGTCTGGAATAGAATGGAACAGGTTCGACCAGAACACCACAGAGAGTGCCCCCCCCGTAACTCCCCCCCTGACCCCCCACAACTCCCCCGCCTTATGGGATACGCTGGAAGCCAAGCGCAGAGGGGTTCGTTTGCATTGTCCCTTTGGAAGGAGCCGCCATCTCGGATGTATCAGCTGGACAGAACCGGAGTGGAGCAGCCGGGTGCAGTGGCTTCTCAGGCGCAAAGGTCTGACCTGCCGGAGCTCAGAGACCCCCTGCCAGACTCTCTGGGGTGCTGAGCCGCACTGGGGGAAGGATCCCCACCACCCGCCACCTCCCATGTGCAGCTGCGTTTCCAGAGCTCCCTGGGGGAGCTGAATGCCGGCTGCGGGGGAGCGTCTCTTGGAGGGCCAAGGCTCACAGGAGGCGTGAGGGGGGTGTTGATACCTGCCCCCACCGGCAGCCTCGTGACCTTCAGTGGCTTGGGAACTGGGCTCAGGGGTGGTGGGTTTGAATCCAGACCCTGCCAGGGCCTGCTGGGCAGCTGGGACAAGTCACTCCCCTGTCTGGGCCTCTCCCTGGCCGTGCTCCCTGGGAGCCCTTTGGGGTCGAGCTGTCTTTGGTTTGGCAACAGCAAAACGGCCTGGCCCGTTGCAGCAAGGGGACGGTAGCACCAACCCAGACAGCCACGGCCATTGTCGCGCTCCAGCCACGCGCCCTGGTTCAGGCGAGGAGTGCGGCCCAGGCGAGCAGGAGACCGAGGCCTCAGGCCCACAGCTGGGGCTGCGTGAGGATCAAAGGGGGTCGTGAACCCAGGGAAATTCCCCTGCATGCCCAGTCGGGCGAAGATCAGGCATTGTGGTTTGAACCTATGTTAGCGGCTTGAGGCAAACCCATGCCCCCCTCCCCGGCACACACACAGCCGTGCCTGGCTACTCACCCACCCCTCAGCCAAGGCAGGCCCACAGCCCGAGAGCAACCCCCCGCTCTGGCTCCGTTAATGCCAGGCTGAGGCCTGCACCAGGAAATTGCAGCTCCTGGCACTGATCAGGGCTTGCCGGGCCCTGGGCAACGCCAGCTGGTCTGGTGGCCAGGAATGGAGCCTGCAAAGAAAGGGAGCCGGGCACAGAGAGTGTCCCTGCACAGGGCAGGGCAGAGGCTCCCACCTAGGCCTGTGGCGGGGGGCAATGGGGGTCAGGGATTGAGGAGACAGGAATGGAAACACAGCGAACAAAGGGGATGGGAGGAGAAGGGGAACGTGACCGGCGGGGAGAGGCAGGTGCCAGGTGGGAGCTGGCTGCAGAGCAGGTCTGGCATGGCCCTTAGAGCTCTCCTGGCCCAGCCTGCAGTCCCCTCCCTGGCCCGGGCAGCCCTTTGCCCTCTCCACTGGGGCAGGAAGATGCTCCCATGGCAAAGGGGCTGCAGCTGGGTCTGGGAGTGCAGCACTGTAGCTGGTCTCTGCCCCATGGAGAGAGGCTGGGGGGTGGGGTGGGAGAGGCTGCGGCCCCATGGAGTGTGGTTGGGGGGCAGGGTGAGAGAAGCCCTGTGGAGCGTGGCTGGGGGCGGGCTGGGAGAGGCTGCGGCCCCATGGAGCGTGGCTGGGGGGGTCATGCCCCCTTGAGCAGGGCAGGGGACTGGAGGTGGTAGCTCCCATCTGCCTCCCCCGCCCCACTGCACCATGGCACTGGCCTGGTGACGGACAGCACAGCTGTTTGCTTCCCTTTGGAATCCAGCTGGCTGCGAGCGTCCCTCCCCTGGCTGCGAGCGTCCCTCCCCTGCCACCAGCAGGACCCGTGGCCAGAGCCAGGCAGCAGCCCGAGGCCCTCTCACCCCCAGCCCTCCCGCGCAGGCCAAGCTGCTCCTGGACGTCCTGCCCACGTGGGCACCCGCTGTCCCCCCGCATTCCCGTGCACTCAGGGGAGTGGGAGTGACACACCCAGGGCTGGGCAAGGGATGCTGACACACCCAGGGCTGGGCAGGGCGTGTTGACACACCCAGGGCTGGGCAAGGGGTGCTGATGTAACACCAACAGACCCTGGTTGTGGGCAGGCGGGATCGAACCTGGGGCCTCTGGACCTTGGTGCGTGAGCCTCTACTGCGTGAGCTAAAAGCCAGATGCTCCTTAGCTAAGGACGTAGCAGACTCATAATCTCTCTCTCTCTAAGTGGTCTCGGTGCCACTGGATGGGACAGAGCCCCACACCCAGGAGGTGCGTGAGTTACACCGACACACCCAGGAGGTGCGTGGGTTACACTGACACATGCAGGAGGTGCGTGAGTTACACTGACACACCCAGGAGGTGCGTGAGTTACACTGACACACGCAGGAGGTGTGTGGGTTACACTGACACACCCAGGAGGTGCGTGGGTTACACTGACACACCCAGGAGGTGCGTGGGTTACACTGACACACGCAGGGCAGGGCAGGGCTGGGGGTGCTGACACATGGGCAGGGTAGGGAGTGCTGACACACCCAGGGCATGGCAGGGGGTGATCCTGCCCCATGGCCGGGGCCCACACCCCTCAGGGGAGGTCAGCATGAAGCTCAGAGTGCCATGGGGGATGGAGTGTGTGTGTGTGAGGGGAGCCCTGGGACAGGGACTGACCTGGGGCTCACCCCCCACCCGCCACATGTGCCCCACCTGGGGAAGGGCGAACCTGCCCTGAGGGAGCCTGGGGAGGGGGCTGGCTCCCTATTACCATCTGGTAGCTCGGGCATCACATGCCAGCCCAGCAACGCCTCCGTGAGATGAACTGAGTGGGAGTGGCTGAGCGTGAGGAGGGGTGTGAGGGGCAGTGGATGGATGGGGGATTGTGGCCCATCTTGCTGGGGCTCCATGGCTGGGCCCTTCCCAAAGGGAACCCCAACTTACATCGTTCACATACCTTTGGGAGTTGTTTTCTGTGTGGAGAGATAACCTGGCCATGGCTGAGCCCCCTGTGGGGCTCCCTCCAGCAGAGCTGTTCAGCGCAGACCCACTGGGGCCATCCAGGATTTCCCCAGAACTGTGTGAATTTTAAAGATTCATTGGTGTCTAGCTACATGCCAACTGGGAGCTCTGAGACAGTGGCAGGAGACAGATACATACAGGCCTGTGAATCGTCATCCCATTCCTGTCCCTATAGTAATTGTAGAAAATTGATAAGGGAAGCCAAGGGACACAAGGAGAAATCTTTGGCCAGCAGAATTAAAAACAATAAGAAAGCGTTTTTTTAAATGTAAGGGACAAAAAGAATCTTAACAATGGTATTGGTCCATGACTAGATGGAAATGGTTGACGTATCAATAATAATGCAGAAAAGGCAGAAGTCTTCAATAAATATTTCTGTTCTGTATTTGCGGGAAAAGAGACGATGTAGTCATTTCATATGATAATCTTTCAATTCTACTAGTATATCTGGAGGATGCTAAACAGCATCTACTGAAGTTAAGAGATTTTTGAATCAGCAGGTCCAGTTAACTTGCACCCAAGAGTTTTAAGGAGCAGGCTGAGGAGCTCCCTGGACCATTCATGTTGATTTCAATAAGTCCTGAAGCACTGGAGAAGTTCTAGAGGACTGGAAGAAAGTGAATGTTGTGCCAACATTTAAAAAGAGTAAAGGGTATGATCCAGGTAATTATAGGTCTGGAAGTCTGACACCGATTCTGGGCGAGATAATGAGCAGCTGATATGGGACTCAATTAATAAAGAACTCAAGGAAAGTGATGTAATTAATGTGGGTTTATGGACGATAGATCCTGAATAACTTGCTATCTTGTTCTGATGAGATTACAGGTTTGGCTGATAAAGGTAACAGCTTTGATGTAATGTACTTAGACTTTTGTATGGTGTTTGACTTGGTGCTAGATAACATTTTGATTAAAAAACTAGAATGATATAAAATTAACATGGCACACATGAAATGGATTAAAAACTAGCTAACTGATTATGTCTCAAAATGTGATTATAAACAGGGAATGATCATTGAGTGGGTCTGTTTCTAGTGAGGTCCCACAGGGATCGGTTCTTGAAGAAAAGAAAAGAAAGTTTGCTGATGACACAAAGACAGGTGTGTTTGTGTGTAATAATGAAGAGGACAGGTCACTGATGCAGAGCAATCTGGATGTGTTTCAATACAGCTAAATGTAAACGTACACCTAGGAACAGAGCCCACAGGCCGTCCCTACAGGCTGGGGGCTCTATCCTGGCAAGCAGCAACGCTGACAAAAATTTGGTGGATAATCAGTTGAACATGAGCTCCCAGTGCGACGCTGGGGCCAAAGAGCTAATGGGATCCTGGGCTGGATGAACAGGGGAATCTCGAGGAGCAGTGGAGACGTGATTTTCCCTCTGTATCTGGCACTGGGGCAACTACAGCTGGGATCTAGTGCCCAGGTCTGGGGCCTGAAATTCCAGAAGGATGTTGATTAACTGGAGCGGGGTCAGAGCGAACCACGGGAATGATGAGAGGGTTAGAAACCTGCCTTGTAATGACAGACTCACGGAGCTCAGTCTGTTTAGCTGAACAAAGAGCAGGTTACGGGGTGACTTGATCCCCATCTATAGGTACCTAGGTGGGGAACAAATATTTAATAACGGGCTCTTCAATCCAGCAGACAAAGGTCTAACCCGATCCAAAGGCTGGAAGTTGAAGCTAGACAAATTCAGCCCAGAAATAAGGCATATATTTTTGATAGGGAGGGGAATTAACCGTTGAAACAGGTTACCCAGGATCGTGGGGGATTCTCCATCCCTGACAATTTTTTAATCAAGACTGGACGTTTTCTAAATAACCTGCTCTTGGAATAATATTGGGGCCGGCCTCTGGCCTGTACTATATGGGGGATCAGACTATATTATCACAACGGTTCCTGCTGGCCTTGGGATGTCTGAATCCCATGTCCTGTGCCCTCTGCCCGTAACCCCGTCCTGTGCTTGTCCCCAGACCTGGTGCTTTCACCCTGCACCATCCCCATCTTTGAGCCATATTGGCTGGAGGAGGCAGGGACCAGGGATCCAATGCCCAAGTGCTCCCAG
The DNA here is from genome assembly GCF_965140285.1 of Lepidochelys kempii. NCBI lineage: Eukaryota > Metazoa > Chordata > Testudines > Cheloniidae > Lepidochelys > Lepidochelys kempii. Next base: position 141,903,702 of record NC_136383.1, read on the forward strand.
GGCAGAGGAGTTTGGCTCAGGCCCTACCCTGGGCCCGTCTCAGCTGCTTGGATGGGGAATCCCACCGTTCGAGGTGCGCTCGCTCTGCTGTGCATCCCCCGTGTCGGTGTAAAGCGATTAGCAGGGTGGGAAGGAGCAGCCAAGCGCTTTAATGTGCTTATGCCAATGTCTCGCTTTCTGCCCCTTATATATTATTTAGCGAATCCATCTCAATAATGCCGGCTCTGCGCAGATCCGCCTGGCAGTAATTGAATTAGGGGCGCTCCCAGCCCCACACAGGGCTCAGAAATGCAGAGCAGTTTGCACATGAAAATTGCTTGCAAATGAATTTTCCTTTAATAAGGAGAATAGCTCAGCGCAAAATTAAACTGTCAATAGAGGAAAAAAGTGGGGCACTCACCAAAGGAGCAACCGGGAGCGGCTGCATCTGCACACACAGGGCCTGGCACAGCCCCCGAGCCAGGGCCCCCCCGTCGCTGGGGATCCGGGGGACCCCAGTTATTACAGCTCTGCAGGGCGGGGCGCGGGGCACGTAATGCGATTACCATCACCTCCCGGCTGCGCTGGGCCCTGGGGAGGGGTCTGGCCAGCCAGCCGTGGCAGGCAGAGGTGTTACTGGCAAATGATCTATTCATTAACACAGCGCTGCCCTCGCTGGCGTGCACAAGTGCCGGGCTGACCCCCTGTTTAATTAAGCGGAGAGGAGGACGATTATTATCTTGTTATTTTCAGCTGCTCTGGCCCTCCCCCTGCCAGGGCTGGTGCAGCGGAGGCAGGCCTGGGGGCTGCAGGGCTGGGAGCTAATTGCTCAGAAGGGTCCCCGGGGAAGAAGAAATGAACAACCGCACTTGTTTCCTGTGATTATTATTTCAGCTCAGCCGGGGGGGCAGCAAACAGGCCGTCCACAGAGGGGCCTGGGGCCAGGTCCTCTGGCAGCGCAGGGCCTATGGCACACAGACAAGCATGGCTGAGCCAGCAGGGGGCACCCTCTGGTTTGTGACCAGGACTGTGCCCATAGGGCCGACCTGGCAGAGCCCAGGGCAGGCCGAAGCAGGGGAAGATCTTGCTGGGGACAGGGGTGGATCTGGCTGGGAAGTGCTGGGAGTCCCAGCTCCAGTGACTGCGGGGAGCCCAGGGGACAGGCAGAGGGGCAGGATTGTCCCTCTCCAGCCAACAGAGAGCGGGAATCCAGCCGGGTTTCCCACAGAAAAAGGGCCCCTCTGCCCCCCTCCCGCAGTGCAGCCTCCAAATGGGCCAGGGCCAAACTCCCAGCCAAATGGGGTGGTGGGATTTGCATTTCAAAGGCGCTGGCTGTGAGCAAACAGGGCAGCTCCCCTCCCCCCTCCACACCTCCTGCCAAGGGGGAGGGACCATTGACCTTGGCATGGGAGCTACAGGGCAGGCGTGTAAGGGGGGCGGGACTCCCAGCAGCTTGTGGGGGTCCCTCTGCCCTGCCCTGGCCTCACGGTGCTCGCCCACTGCCAGCCATGCACCCCAGGGATGCAGCCCCCTCTGGGCTGGAGGGCAGCAGCTAGGGGGCACCAGGGCAAACCCTGACCCCCCTGCACAGTACCCATGGGGCAGCCAAGAGCTCTGCCCCACCCAAGGCAGCTCCAGGGCAGGAGGAATTGGAGTCCTGAGCCTTGCTTAGCTTCGTCCGCACCATGGAGTGGCCCAGATTAAGGTCCCTGGGTGGGGCTGAGGGTCTGTCCCCCCCCGATAGTGAATGGCAGGGGGACGTCTCCCCCCAGCTGGGTGACTCGGGCTCCCTCATGTCCCCCAGCATCCCCTCCCCCACAAACACTCAGGGGCAACCTCCACTGATGGGCTTACCCAGAGAAAAGCTCTCCCCATATCCCGCCATCCCCTGCACCCTCTATCCCTATAGCGCCCCCAGCCCCCTATATCCTCCTTAGCATCCTGTATCCTTATACCACTTTGTATCCCCCTGCACGCCCTATCCCCCATATCTCCCCATATCACTCATATCTCCCCTATCCCCCTGCACCCCCCATCCCCATAGCCCCCTTTCCCCCCATCCCCACAGCCCCCTGCAGCCCATCCCCCTACCCACCCAATCCCCCCCATCCGCCATAGCACCCCATACCCATATCACTACATATCTCCCATTGCACCCCATATCCCTCATACCACTCCGTATCCCTCTGCATCCCATAGCCCCCATAGCCCCCTGCACCCCAGCCCCAATCACCCCATTGCCCTCTATCCCCCTGCACCCCATATCTCCCCATATTTCCTTGCACCCCTGTATTCCCCATATCTCCCTCATACAGTATCCCTATGTCCCCCTGAACCCCATATCCCTCTGCACCCCATATCCCCATATAGAGTTGCAGTGGGGGAGGTTTAGATTGGATATTAGGAAAAACTTTTTCACTAAGAGGGTGGTGAAACACTGGAATGCGTTACCTAGGGAGGTGGTAGAATCTCCTTCCTTAGAGGTTTTTAAGGTCAGGCTTGACAAAGCCCTGGCTGGGATGATTTAACTGGGAATTGGTCCTGCTTTGAGCAGGGGGTTGGACTAGATGACCTTCTGGGGTCCCTTCCAACCCTGATATTCTATGATTCTATGATTCCCCCTCACACAGTACCCCTATGTCCCCCTGAACCCCATGTCTCTCTGCACCCCATATCCCCCTTACATAGTACCCCCATGTCCCCCTGAACCCCATGTCTCTCTGCACCCCATATCCCCCTTACATAGTACCCCCATGTCCCCCTGAACCCCATGTCTCTCTGCACCCCATATCCCCCTCACACAGTACCCCCATGTCCCCCTGAACCCCATGTGCCCCTGTAGTTCTAATAGTACCTGTATCTCCCTGAACCCCATTTCGTGCATATCTCGTGTAACCCCCCTGGACCCCATGTCCCCCTGCACCCAGTATCCCCTACATCTGCCATGTCCCCCTGCACCCTGTATCCCCCATATAGTACCCCCATGTCCCCCTGTACCCCCTGTCTCTCTGCACCCCATATCCCCCTCACACAGTACCCACATGTCCCCCTGTACCCCATATCCCCCTCATACAGTACTCCTATGTCCCCCTGCACCCCATGTCTCTCTGCACCCCATATCCCCCTCACACAGCACCCCCATGTCCCCCTGCACCCCATGTCTCTCTGCACCCCATATCCCCCTCACACAGCACCCCCATGTCCCCCTGCGCCCCATGTCTCTCTGCACCCCATATCCCCCTCTCACAGTACCCCCATGTCCCCCTGCACCCCATGTCTCTCTGCACCCCATATCCCCCTTACATAGTACCCCCATGTCCCCCTGCACCCCATGTCTCTCTGCACCCCATATCCCCCTCACACAGTACCCCCATGTCCCCCTGCACCCCATGTCTCTCTGCACCCCATATCCCCCTCACACAGCACCCCCATGTCCCCCTGCACTCCATATCCCCCTCATACAGTGCTCCCATGTCCCCCTGCACCCTGTATCTCCCTGGCTCTTTAAGGGGTGATGGGTCCAGCTGCTCCCAGGTGGAGAGACCTGTGGCAGGCTGGCCATGTGGCTAGCACAGGCCTTCTGGGAGGGTGATAGAAACAGAAGCTGGGAGCCAAGGGCACAGGCTGCTCCATTCCCACTAGGCTAGTAGCTGTGTGTGTGTGGGGGGGGCACGCTCCCTCCCCTCCCTTCCCATTCTTCACCCCCGGATGGCCTGGCCCTTGTGCCGCAGCATCACGTGCGGGTGAGGGTCAAGTCCTGCCTGTTGCTGCTGTCCCCGGCAGCGCTGCAGCCCCTGGGGCCCGGGGCAGTGTCTCCATCTGGCTGCATTAAGAGGCAGTTTGTTGGGTTGTGGCTAGTTCCCAGGGCTTGCAGACCACCAGCCTCTCCGCCGCGTTAGTCACCACTCCACCAGCCTGCAGACTTTCCCGGCTGGATCCCTGACGCAATCAAAGCCAGCACCGGACCGAGAACCAGGCCCTGGGGGGCGTGCTCGAGATGGCTTCCCTCGCTGACGTCTCCCCAATAACAGCCACACGGTGAGACCTGGCGGGGAGCTGAGGGGTACCCTGCTAGAGCCATGTGATGCCAGCTGGTCCATCACAATGCCCTGTGGTACTTGGCCACGTGCCATGGAGAATCCAGGTAACAGCTCCCTCTAGCGACAGAGGCCTGCACTCTTGGGCGGTCCCGTCCCATGCACCAGCCCGCGTACGTGGAGCCAAGGAGCCCAGCCCGGGGGTTGCTGCCTGTGATGAAGTGGGACTTTCCTCTGAATAGTGTGGGGGTGCCTCAGTTTCCCCTAGGCAATTCTTAAGTATCTAGGTGGTGGGGTAAGGGTGTATGATCGTTGCAGAGCCCTAGAGGGCAGGTGTGTGCAGGAGTCTGGACACAGAGAATGGCCGACACCCTGTTTCCTGGCAACTGATGGCCTGGGCCCTTCCCCCCTGCAAGGTGAGAGCTAAAGGGTTGGAGAACAAAGGAATCAGGTGACCTCCTGGCCCGGGAAAGGGACAAAGCCCAGAGGAGGGGGGGCTGGAGAGAGTTTCAGTTTGGGGCTGGCTGGAGACATGGAGTGAAGGGCAGACGTGGTTGTCTGGCTCACGGCCCCCCAAAATGGACCCAGCTGAGGGGTCTGGTTCTCTGCACCTACAAGCTCTGTGTTAGACCATGTTCCTGTCGTCTAATAAACCTCTGTTTTCCTGGCTGGCTGAGAGTCCCGTCTGACTGCAGAGTTGGGGTGCAGGACCCTCTGGCTTCCCCAGGACCCTGCCTGGGCGGACTCGCTGTGGGAAGCGCACGGAGGGGCAGAGGAGGCTGAATGCTCCGAGGTCAGACCCAGGAAGGTGGAAGCCGGGTGAGCTGTGTGTCCTGAAGACAGGCTGCTCACAGGAAGGTGACTGCCCCAGAGTCCTGCCTGGCTTCATGGGGAGCATCGCCCGGGGACTCCGTGCCAGATGCACCAGGCTCTCCAGGGGCTGGGGAGCTTGGGTTGGTAGCAGCGTTTCCCTGGTGCCTTGTGGTGCGGTTCTCTGACCCTGGAGCCCTGCAGAGCTCATGGAGCCATGGGGCCATGTGATCACAAACTCACCAAGCCGAAGTCCCTTGTCATGGCCGGTGCGCCAGGGTCTCGGGGACCTGTGTGGGGAGGGATGCTGGCTCTAGTGCAGGGCAACCCCCCATCCCCTCCATCCTGTGCACAGAGTTGAGTCACCCTGCACTAGTCTAGACTGAGAGTGGGGCTGGGCCCAGGTGGGGCCAGGGGCAGCCCAAGAGGGAGATATTAAAGGACATTCAAGGCAGCTGAGGAGTGTGAATGGAGCCAGGCCTGATCAGAGTGATCACTACTTCTCAGCCACCCCTGCACAACACAAATAAACCACTTGGGCACAGCCAGCAGCAGGACGAGCCAGTGTTAAGGCTGCCCAGATAACCTTAACTATGCCCCTGGGCCCGGGCACCATTCGGTTCCAGTATTTATTGCCAGAATCCTACAGTGTGAGTGGAACTGTGCCCAGCCTCAGTCACTTCACATGCTGGGCCCAGAATGGAGAAGAGAGGGCTCCTAGTTCACTGCCAGCCTACTTGTGTCTGCAGCACGGTCTCACATACCCGTAGAGCATCCAGCTGACATCAGGGTCCCGTGCACAGAACCACAGCGCTGAAGGAATTCCCTACGCCCTGGGTAAGTGGCTAATCCCCTGCCCTGGTTAAAACGTGCCCTGTGTTTCCAGGCAGAGTCTGGCCAGTTTCAGCTTTCAGCTGTCGGACCTTCGTGTGCCAGATGAAAGTGCCCCCTGCTGTCGGCAGCCTCCTCCCCCGGAGCTGCTTCAGGCTGGAGCTGGCGTCTCTCTTCCTGAGCCCGTCACCCTTCGATAGCTTCCCTTCTAGAGCACGGCCCCCAGGGCTAGCCAGCGCTGGGCTCCCTGAGGAGCTGCCGCCTCCCACCCCACTATGCCATGGCTGCCCAGGCCCCCAGTGCGAGACGCTCCCTGCCCCACAGAGCCAACGCGCTCCAGGGACAACGGGAGGTCTGACCCCATAGCAAGGTGCAGGGATCCCCAGCTTGTGGGGCTGTCCCTGTGCAGACAAGACCAGCGTCCCAGACCACAATCTTCCGAGTCCGTCCAGCGCCTCCCCTCCTGAGCTGGCAGGGCCTGAGCCCGGGCAGTCCCTCTCGGAGCGGGCGCGGCGAGTGCGTCTGAGCTGCTTCCCCCAGCGTCCCCCGGGGGCGCTCCTCCGGCCCTTCCCAGCCAGTGGGCGTGGGAACCCCCTGCCCACCAACACCTCAGCCCAGGGCAGGGCCCTATTGTTGTGGGACCTGCGACCGGGGTCTCTGGCGGGCTGGGGCCGGGCTATTTCTAAAGGGGGCGGCAGGAAGCAGGGCAGGCAGGACGGTCTCACCACAGCCGCTTCCTTCCCCGTCTGCAAATAGCCAGCAGAGCAGCCTGCTGAGCCACCAGGGACGGGGACGGGCTCCTGGCTCCGCTGCACGGGGCGGCATGCGGGGTGCAGGCTGGCACAGGCTCCCAGCTGCCGGACCAGAGAACGGGGGCTGCTAGGAGCCCCCTGCCTCCCCCTCCTGCCGTCCTCCCAGTTCTGCTCTCTGCGCCGGGCGGAAGGAGAGTCACAGACTGGAGTTGGTAGGGCGGCCTCCGCCTAGCCCCAGCCCGAGAGCCTTGCCCCGCTCAGGGCCTGCAGTGTCGGGATTGTGAGCCAGCCAGAGGGGCTCCGGGAGCGAGCGCACGGCCACGTCGGCACTGTGGGGGCCAGGGCATCGAGGCTGGTCCCACGGTGCTGGAGTGCAGACGCTTCCCACTGCACAGGAAGGGGGTTTCCATCGCGGGTGGGGCAAAGGACTCATTTGCCCACAGACCTGGCAGCGTATCTACGTTGGGGGTCAGGCCGGCACAGCCCCGCTGCTCTGGGGTTCCTTCCCTCACAGTCCTGAGAGCAGCAGCTACGTCGCCTCCCGCGTCCAAGCCCGCAGGCCTGGACATGGCGCTAGGCAGCTGTGGGAGGCAGGTACCGTGGGCCGAGGGGCAGGTACCATGTGCCGAGGGGCAGGTGCCGTGGGTTGTGGGGCAGGTGCCGCTCACAAGGACCAGTACCAGGGCCATACTGCCCAAGCTGGGGGCCAGGCCATTGCTGGGAGTGGGGGGCTCTGGGCTCAGGGCGGGGAGTGGAGCAGTCCTGGCCCAGTGGGGGTGACACTTGAGGGCATCTGCCCCTCTGCCAAGGGCCCCGGCAGGTGGTGCCTGGGTCTCGCGCTGGCCCCCTGCCCAGGGATTTCCCCTCCATGAGCAGAGGGGCCTCTCCCAGCAGGGGACACTGTGGGGGCCGGGCAGGAGCTGTCTCCTTTCATTTCCCAGGGCCTCAACGCCTCTCCCAGGTGGTCCCCTCTGGGGTGAGGCATGCTGGCTGTTTAGCACTGCAGGGAGCAGAGGAAAATCAACCATCCTCCCTGTTTCACAGGGTATCCGCCGGCTCCACGTTGGCCCTGCTGGGGGCGCTGTCTGGCTTGGGCAGCTCTGTGATAATTGTGAATAACCTCCAGGGAACTGGGGATGGGAGCAAGAAGCCAGTCGTCACGGAGTGTGGGGGAGTCTGGGCCTGCACCCCTCTCCCTGGGATTCACCGTGACTCTCAGCCAGCCAGTAAAACGGAAGGAATAGGAACACAGCATAAAACAGAGCTTGTGGGTACAACCAGGACCCCTCAGTCAAGTCCTTCTGGGGGGCAGGGAGCTTAGACCCCAGCCCTGGGGTTCCCTGCGTTCCACCCCCAGCCCCAAACTGAAACCAGCGCCCCCCATCAGGCTCTCTCCTGCAGCCGGGGTCCAGTTCCCCGGGCAGAGGTGTTACCCCCCCACCCCCTCCTGGCTCAGGTTTCCGGCTCTCAGGTCTCCCGTCCCCAGTGAAACCCCCTGCCACATTCCCAGGTCAACCCTCCCTGCTGCCTCACACCTGGTGTGAGCAGTGAGAGGAGCTCAGAGTGGTAGGGGCAGGACACCGGGTCTAGGGTCAGAGCCAAGGGGCTCGGAGCCAGGACTCCTGGATGCTCCTGAGAGGGGAGTGGGGTCTAGCAGTTAGAGCAGCGTGCATGGGGGAGGGGTATGGGGTGGGTTAGAGTCAGGACTCCTGGGTTCCATGTCAGCTCTGGGAGAAGAGTCGGGTCTAGCGGTCAGAGCGTTAGAGCAGCGTCTGTGGGTCTGGGGGGTGGGGGCTGGCGTCAGGACTCCTGGGTTCTCTTCCTAGCTGTGCCACTGGCAGGGGCGCTGGGCGTCCCCGGGAAGGCAGGAGCGGGTCCGGGGGCTGGGGTGCGCTGGGCGGCCTGTCCCGCAGAGGCTCCGGCCGGCCCGACATGCAGATTCATTTGGCTGCCAGAGGAGCTGGGAACTCCAGCTCACCCCCTCTCCGGGGCGAGGAGCTGAGGAAATGGCTTGTCTGAGCCGCTGACAGGCCTGAGCCGCACATGGAAGATAAATGACCCGGACGATTAAAGCGTCGCATTCTCACAGAGCTCACCTGAGGGGGCCGGGCTGGGGCCCGGGCTGAGGGGACGGGTGCCCACCAGGCCTGGGCACTGCCAGCCCCAGAGCCTGGCAGCTGGGAGGGCGTTTGGGGTCGAGCGGGGGGGGGGGGAGGGCCCCCAGGGGAGAGATTAAAGGAGCCTTGTCTGGCTCTGCAGAGCCCTGGGAGAGGGATGGGGCAGGCGTATGTAAGGGGTGCCAACCCTGGGGGGGAAGTGGGGGTCTGGGTTCCAGGGGGCGTCCTGCTAGCCCCAGGTGAGGGGCTGAGTGCAGGAGCCCAGTGAGCCCCTCAGCCCATCCCACCTGCTCATGGAGGGGAAATCCCTGGGCAGGGGGCCAGCGCGAGACCCAGGCATCACCTGCCGGGGCCCTTGGCAGAGGGGCAGATGCCCTCAAGTGTCACCCCCACTGGGCCAGGACTGCTCCACTCCCCGCCCTGAGCCCAGAGCCCCCCACTCCCAGCAATGGCCTGGCCCCCGGCTTGGGCTGTATGGCCCTGGTACTGGTCCTTGTGAGCAGCACCTGCCCCACAACCCACGGCACCTGCCCCGCCCCCTCCCCTCAGCTCACGGTACCTGTTCCCCCCCACAGCCCGAGGCACCTGCCCCGCCCCCTCCCCTCAGCTCACGGTGCCTGTTCCCCCCCACAGCCCGAGGCACCTGCCCCGCCCCCTCCCCTCAGCTCACGGTGCCTGTTCCCCCCCCCGCACAGCCCACAGCACCTCCCCCACCCCACAGCCCGAGGCATTTGCCCCAGTGAGCACTGGCCATCAACTGGTACCCTCAGCTCCTGGTGCCAGCCCCGTTGGTGCTAGTGTGTGACGAAGTGGGACTGTTCTTAATGTTTCCTCTGAATAGTGTGGGGTGCCTCAGTTTCCCCTAGGCAATTCTTAAGTATCTAGGGGGTGGGGTAAGGGTGTATGATCATTGCAGAGCCCTAGAGGGCAGGTGTGTGCAGGAGTCTGGACACAGAGAATGGCCGACACCCTGTTTCCTGGCCACTGATGGCCTGGGCCCTTCCCCCCTGCAAGGTGAGAGCTAAAGGGTTGGAGAACAAAGGAATCCGGTGACCTCCTGGCCCAGGAAAGGGACAAAGCCCAGAGGAGGAGGGGCTGGAAGGAGTTTCAGTTTGGGGCTGGCTGGGACATGGAGTGAAGGGCAGACGTGGTTGTCTGGCTCACTGCCCCCCAAAATGGACCCAGCTGAGGGGTCCTGTTCTCTGCACCTGCAAGCTCTGTTTTAGACCATGTTCCTGTTGTCTAATAAACCTTCTGTTTTACTGGCTGGCTGAGAGTCCCGTCTGACTGCGGAGTTGGGGGGCAGGACCCTCTGGCTCCCCCAGGAGCTCTGCCTGAGCGGACTCGCTGTGGGAAGCACATGGAGGGGCAGAGGAGGCTGAATGCTCCGAGGTCAGACCCAGGAAGGTGGAAGCTGTGTGAGCTGTGTGTCCTGAAGACAGGCTGCTCACAGAAAGGCGACTGCCCCAGAGTCCAGACTGGCTTCATGGGGAGCAGTTCCAGAGCATCGCCCAGACTCCGTGACAACTGGTGGCAGCGGTGGGATGTACTGCACCCCATGGACGGCGCTTCCTGCAGTAAGTGACTGGGGAGCAGTAAAACGAAGGGGGATTGACGGGGACCAGGCGTGCTGAAGATTCAGAGAGAGACGGTTTTAGGGGGCGGTTAACTCCTGGAAGTGTGTGACCAGAGAGAAGGACTTTTGCAGTAACAGGGTCCCCCAGGGGATTGCAGCGAGCGGTCCCAGGGGTGGAGGAGTCTGCCGCTCGACCCTGGCAAAGAGGGGGTGACCTCGAGAAGGGCTGGCACACGAGGGGTTCTCCCTGGAAACCGTGGGGAGCTGAGAACACACAGGCCTGTGAGTCCACAACAACTTGGGAAGAGCGGAGTGATGGCCTGTCACCGTCTCCTTCAGAAGGACATTGTAACCCTGTGCAGAAAGAGAGGGTTGAGCATTGGAAAGTTCACCAAAGCACAGTTCATCGTGCAGCTGGAGGAGGATGACCGCTCTAAGGGACAGATTCCTGACCCCAAATGGGGCTATAGCAGGATCTGGTAGCAGCTGGAGTGGGAGCCAGGCATCCCCAAGACTCTTGTCCCCGACCAGACGAGGGTCTTCACGATCGGGTTCCCCATCCGGGGATCGGAGACGGACGGGATTGGAGCTGAGTCCGAGAGAGCAAGAGGACTGTGAGAGACAGCGAGAGCCCGAGAAAGAGCTGCAGAAGCAGCAGCAGCATGAACTGGCGGTGGGGGAGCGGAGAGGCCTAGGGGACCCCCCAGGGGTGAGTGGGGATAGACCCCGGGGGTCCAGTTCCGCAGGGAACCTCGAGACTAAATTGCTGCCCCTGGTTAAGGAGGGGGGGCGGGGGTGTGGATGCCCACCTCACTGCCTTTGAGCAGGCTGGCGATTTGAACCAAGGGGACCCTGCGGAAAAGCCCCGGTGTCTAGCTCCCTTGCTGGGTCCCAAGGCCACAGACTCCGTCAGCCAGATGGGTGGGGAGGTGGACAGGCTCCCACTCCTGACCCCAACCTATATGTCTGTGTGGAGTTTCCTGGGGCCAGGCCCCTCGGACCCACAGTGGAGAGGAAGGTGATAGTCAATGGGGAGACATTCCTGGGGTGGCGAGATCCTGGGACAGAGAGAACTGGTGTCAGGCCCTGGGTGGTGCAGCCTCAGGTGCTGAGGGGCTGTGTGAGCTGGGTGAGGGTCCCAGGGACGAAGCCCCTCGCCCTGCCTATGGCCCAGATCCCTGTGCAGACCCAGGAGGGGTGGGGCTGGCTGGTCGTTGGGGTTCTCCAGGACACCAACTGCGAGACCCTGTTGGGGGGTGACTGTGTCTCTTTGGGACAGGATCCAGGCCCTGCTCCTGTAACTCCCAAGGGTTTGAATTTGAATCCAGGGAACCAGTCGGTGGAGAGGGAAATGGTCACTGAAAATGCAGATGACCTGGCTGGCAGCAGGGAGGAGCCCCTAGGCTCAGGCTACCTGCCTGTCGGTAACCAGACCCCTGGGGCTCCCCGCCCCCCTTGCACACTGGAGAAGGGGCTCAGGCTGGCTCTGATGCAGTGAGGAAAGCACCGAGTTCGCTGCCTACCCCCACTGGGACAGCAAGGGCAGCGCTGAGCACAGTGGGAGCTGAGACCCCAGCTGAGTGGGGGGAGACACAGGCAGGGCAGGGGATCTGTGGGGAGTGGCAAGGTGCTTGGTAAGGAAAGTCTGGATGAGCCTAGGCAGCCTTGTGAGCTGATGGCTGTGTCTAGTCAGCAGGGTGGGAAGGCGAGGAGAGTGGAAGCTGAGTGTCCCTGGACCTTACCTGTTCACTGGGTGGAGAAGTGTGACAGGGAAGGAAATGTGTCTGTGTCTGTCAGGGGTATTGACTTGCCTATGTAGGGAGCTACCCTGATCTCCAAGCAGTTGTCTGTGACCAGCCCTGTGTGCTGGGACAAGGGGAGAGAGGTCCCAAGCTGTGTGTCTGGGAAAGGAGAAAGTGTGTCCGGCTCTTCTTTGTCTGTGGAGCAGACAGAAGGGGCCTTTCAGCCTGTGATGGTTGAGGGTCGTGCAGTTGTCTCAGAGCTGGTTCTGGACTCAGCTAAAGCCCAGGAAGGGAAGGGTCCTAAGTTTGTGTCTGCTCGGGAGAATGGCCCTGTAACTAGGTCGCATCCAGTTAAAGTGTCTATGCAAAATCCCCGAGACCAGACAATTCTGGTGCTTGTATTTTGCCTGTTGCTCCTGTGTTGTTGGAAAGGGTGGAGGAACTTTGTCTAATCGGGGTGAGATCCTAGCCAGGGCACAAGGAGAGCATGAAGGTGATTTGATTATGTTACCTACTGAGGGTGTGGAAACCTGTAGTTAGAAGGAAAAGATTCCTGAACTTGTGTGTGGCAAAGGGAAGGAGAATGCTTCTGACCTTTTATCTAGGAAGTCTGTAAGTTTGCCTGAAAGGGGATTGTGTAGGAATCTGCCGGATGGGCCAGAGGTAATTCTGGATGTAAGGGAGACCCAGAAAGAGTCTGTTGTTGCTCAGGAAAGTGTTCCTCTAGAGCAAGCCCTCGGTAAAGAGGGTAAGAGCAGAATTTCTGTGGGGGTGAATTGTTGCATAGAAAAGCCCTCGGGAAAGGAATCCTCATGGAGTCTTTGCAAGCAGTTTACTGCCACTGAAGGGTGTGAAAGTGATTTAATCAAGAAAGTTTCAGTTCCTAACAGCCAGAAATTTTCTGTTGTGAATGGATCCACTGACTTTCCTGTTGAAAGACCCAGTGTGGATAGCTCTGAGAAGGTCTCAGATGAAGTGAAAGCTGTTAAGAAAGTTAAACAGTCCTCTAACTAAGTGGCTGTTTGGCCAGCTTGTTGGGGAGAAGACCCAATCCCAGTTTGACCCCCTGGGGTTTTGGGGTGGCCAAAAGGCATGGGCCGCATAAATCTTCCCACATGCGGCCTGAGAGTGCTATTGACCACCCCCGACCTAAGGGAGGGCATGAAACTGGAAGGGCCTGGTGTAACTCCCACCAAGGAATGGGAGAGATGCTGGGGCATCCATGGGAACATTGGTGGCTTCGAACTTCCCCGGTCACCGGGTAAAGTGACCCCGCTCAGTTCGATCTCAAATGGGGGAGAGATGTGACGAAGTGGAACTGTTCTTAATGTTTCCTCTGAATAGTGTGGGGGTGCCTCCGTTTCCCCTAGGCAGTTCTTAAGTATCTACGGGGTGGGATAAGGGTGTATGATCGTTGCAGAGTCCTAAAGGGGAGGTGTGTGCAGGAGTCTGGACACAGAGAATGGCCGACACCGTGTTTCCTGGCAACTGATGGCCTGGGCCCTTCCCCCCTGCAAGGTGAGAGCTAAAGGGTTGGAGAACAAAGGAATCAGGTGCCCTCCTAGCCTGGGAAAGGAACAAAGCCCAGAGGAGGGGGGGCTGGAGGGAGTTTCAGTTTGGGGCTGGCTGGGACATGGAGTGAAGGGCAGACGTGGTTGTCTGGCTCACTGCCCCCCAAAATGGACCCAGCTGAGGGGTCCCGTTTTCTGCACCTACAAGCTCTGTGTTAGACCATGTTCCTGTCGTCTAACAAACCTTCTGTTTTCCTGGCTGGCTGAGAGTCCCGTCTGACTGCGGAGTTGGGGGGCAGGACCCTCTGGCTTCCCCAGGACCCCGCCTGAGCGGACTCGCTGTGGGAAGCGCACGGAGGGACAGAGGATACTGAATGCTCCGAGGTCAGACCCAGGAAGGTGGAAGCTGTGTGAGCTGTGTGTCCTGCAGTCAGGCTGCTCACAGAAAAGCGACTGCCCCAGAGTCCTGACTGGCTTCATGGGGAGCAGTTCCAGAGCATCGCCCGGAGACTCATTGACACCATCCCATCACACCCCCATCCCCGACACCCCTCTACCTGACAGACCCCTACCCACCCATATATTCCCCAGACCCACCCCCACACCAACCCATCCATCCTGTCACCCTGTCATCCCCCTCACACCCGGCCATCCATCCTGTCACACCCCTGGCCCCAGACACACCCCTACACACTCCTGTCACACCCCTGACCCTGTCATTCAGCCCCAGACTTACCCTGGAGTTACAGCCAGTCGCCTGCCGGCAGCCACTGACAAGCATTTCATACACGCCAGCCACAGTGTTCGACGCCAACCCCCACCTTAGCCGCACTGACGCAAGGGGCAGACAGGTCCAGCGATGAATGTGTCAGTGCTCAGTTGATGGCTCAAGCCTTGGCAAGAGCTGGCTCCTGGTCTGCCAGGGTCACGCAGTGCCCCAGGCACTCTCCAAACACGCGCAGGGATGGGCCCTGCTCCAGGGCCTGAGACCCAGGACTGGCTGGCAGGGGGCCGAGCTCGGGACAGGGAGCCCTGCCAGGGGCCGCAGGCAGCAGGGCAGCAATGGGCATCAAGGGGCCAGAGTGGCAGCTGTGTGAGTGTACTGGGCATGAGGGTTGGTGGTGCGGGCTGGCTCTGTCCCTCTGCAGTCTCGGTGCCAGAGGACAGTGGGAGGCAGCACTGACCGTGCCCACAGGGGTGATGCCCTGCCTGCCCCCAGGCAGCGGGCGCGGGTGCCTGTCCATGTGAGCGCTGGAGTCCATGGCTCTGGCCTGGCCGGGTGCTGGGGAGGAGGCCGTTCGCACCAGGGGGCGGGGGCGGGGGGTGTCTGCCTGTCTGCTTTTATTGCTGAGAGAGCACAAGGCAAGAAATCATTTCATTCCTGGAAACTTTATTAACCCTGCTCCTCTGGGGGGATGTGATTGCAGTGAAATATCGGCCCCCCGGGGCCCAGCACCGGGATCAGCCTTCCAGCCCCCCCTCCCCAGTAATTACAGCTCCCAGAGCCTCAGACAGAGCCTCATTGCAAAGGGAAGGAAAACTGCCACAGCCCAGAAAAGGGATTCGCCTCAGCCCAGCAGGGCCAGGACGGGGCACACACCTGGGAGACCAGCCCCAGGAGCAGCACCAGAACTGGCTCTTCGAGGGCTCTAGGAGAAGCAGTGGGTGCTAGTGGTTAGAGCAGAGCAGGGCGTCAGGACACCTGGCTGCTCTGCTGGGCATTGCTATTGGTTCACTGCCACCTGGTCTATACTGCAGACCTGTACTGGTATAAGGACATCACTCAGGGCGTGAATAGTCCACCAGCCTTACCCCCGGGTAGACAGCGCTGTGCTGTTAGGAGAGCGTCTCTGCTCCCCTTTGAGCGGCTTCATTAAACACTGCATCGGTGTGTAATGCTGCTGGTTCTAGGGTTTCTGTGCGCCCCAAGGCAAACCAAACCAGCAGCCAGAGAGGACTTGGTCTCACCCCACTGGCGAACCACAAGTCACACAAGCAATTCCCTTAGACACCCCAGTTTCCCAGCATCCCCACCAGGGCCACTCGTTACGGGGACGAATGGTTATGAAAACCAAATACCCCAGCAAAAATGTTCTCTCGATCCCAAAGGACCAAGCCCGAGACCCGGGTCAATATACAAATCAGATCTTACCCACAAACCACGCTGTTGCCAATCCTTTGGAATCTAAAATCTAAAGGTTTATTCATAAAAGGGAAAAGATAGAGATGAGAGCGAGAATGGGTTCAATGGAATCAATGACACACAGTGATGGCCAAGTTCTTGGTTCAGGCTTGCAGCCACAATGGAATAAACGGCAGGTTCAAATCCCGTCTCTGGAGAACATCCCCAGCTGGGAGGGGTCCTTCAGTCCTTGGGTCAAAGCTTCTGTGTAGCCAAGTCCCTCCAGAGGTAAGAAGCAGGGTTGAAGACCAGATGGAGGATCTGCTGCAGCTCTTTATAGTCTCTTGCCATGTGGTGTCTCTTTCTTTGTCCCAAAGACAAGCTGCCCACCCCATGGCCTGGAAACACCTCAGAGTTCTGTCCCTAGGCAGGTCCCTGCACACCTGGCTGAGTCCCCAGGCGTGTCTCCCTTCTCGCAATGGGTCAGTTGTGTCGCTGATGGTCCTTAACAGGCCACCCAGCAGGCTAGGCAGAGCTGACACCAACTTGTTTGGGGTGTCACCCAGAAGCAGAGCACAAGTTTGAAATACAGATGGTGTAGAGCCAATATTCATAACTTCAACTACAAAAATGATACCCACATACAGACAGCATCATCCTAACCAGCAAACCATCACCTCATCTGAGACACCTCATTTGACCCCCTTTATACAAGATTTGGTGCCACTGCAGGACCTTGGTTGCAACAATGTTCTATACGGTCCCAGCTTATGTCAATAACGTCGCACTGTGCAGCTGCATCGGCCCAGCATCTCGTGTAGACGTGCCATGTGACTGGAGCCGAACCTCTTTCAGTGACTCGGAGGGCCCCAGCTGGTCCAGGCTGAGCTCCTGCCTATCGCAGCCCAGAGACCTCAGGGACCCTTGTGCCAGCCCAGACCCCTGGCTGGGCTCTTTGAAAGGGATGCCCAGGCTTAGTGGCCCGTGGGGGAGCCTTTGCCATGCCCTTTGGGGAGCTGTTCCCAAGGTTCATCCCCCCCATGTTAAATGTCGGTGCTTTCGTTTCAGGCTATGTCTGTGCCGGCCCCAGCCATGGGCTGTCCCCTGCCCTCAGAACTCTCTGCCCCAGGGAGGGGCTCAGAGACCACGCGGCACCTTCCCAGGGGCTGTGTTCTGTGTCTGGCTGACGCTTTGAGATCCTCGCAGGGAGGGCCGGGGGCATCGCCAGTGGGGACACGACGGCGGAGAACACAGCCATGGAAGACACCACCCGCTCCCAGCAGCTGGGATCTCCCGTGTCCCTCGGAGCCGGGAGCTGGCGGGGGGCGTGCGTGGGAAAGTGAGACAGAGACCTGCAGCTCTGTGCCCTTGGGTCTCGCCTCTCGCCTGGCTGGAGGGGGAGCACCCAGAGTCCCTGGGCTCAGCTTGGCTGGAGCAGGGGGCCCCCTGCGCCCCGTGATCCGGCTACCAGCAGCTCTGAGCGGCTCCTCGCCTTGGTGGCCATGGCCGTGCTGCCCCCAGAAAGGTCCATTTGTCGCTGTCTCTTTGCCCAAGTGCAGCAGCAGTTAGCCCCCTCCCCTTGCCCCTGGCCCCAGCGCCGATTTACTGGTGCTTAATTGTGACCTTTCCAAGGGAGCCGGGCGGGGAGGCCAGGGGTGAAGAGGCAGGAGCCAAAGGTCAATCGCTCCTTTCATCCCTCAAGTCACACGCGTGAGGTGGAGGGAGGGGAACGGCTGCAGTCAGTTCATCGCTGGTACAGTCCGGCTCCCTGCCAGGCCGGGCAGCTCACCCTGTCCGTCCCTGGGCAGCGCGGCAGAATCCAGGGCCCAGCCTGGCTCCCCGCCCTGGAATGCAGCCTGAGCCACTTGGGGCCCCCGGCTGGACTAGCTGGGACCATCCCACCTGCTGCAACATGGACATTGCAGAGAAGTGAAGCGTTTCCGGCCGGCCAGGGCGCTGGGCAGGCCGAGGCACCGGCAGAGCCTGAGAAAGTCAAAGGAAGGGTCTGGCTCAGTGATAAACCAGAGCAATGACTGGGTCAGGATCGTCTGGGACACCCAGGAGGAGGCAGGGGCTCAGCTCCCAGGACATTCAGTGCCCATAGCATGGGACGGGAGCGGAGGAATGTTGGATCTGTTTTTAAAACAGTGACCCAGGCAAGTCCGGAGCAGTGAGCCTGAGGTTGGTAGCCACAAAATTGGTTGGAAGAAATCACTGAAGAGAGTGTTCGAAGGCAGCTGGGTAAATAAGATGTCCTAGGATCTATCCAGAGAGAAATCACACCTCATTAGTCTGTTAGGGCTCTCTGCACCTGTCAGTTAAATAACAGATGGAGGAGAACTGGCTGATAACAGAAATGGCTATAAAAATAATTAAATAAATAACAAATGGAAGAAATGGGAGGTTGATAGTAATGAATATAAATCAGAAGTTAGGAATTGAAGGAAAGTGATAAGGGAAGCCAAGGGACACAAGAAGAACTCTATGGCCAGCAGAATTAAGGACAATAAGAAGGAATTTTAAAAAATCTATTAAGAATAAAAAGAATCTTAACAATGGAAATGGTCCGTGACTAGATGGAAATGGTAGAATTATCAGTAATAATGCAAAAAAGGCAGAAATGTTCAGTAAATATTTCTGTTCTATATTTGGGGAAAAACAGATATAGTCATGTCATATGATAACGCTCTTTGTGTTTTACTAAAAGAAAAGGACGACTTGTGGCACCTTAGAGACTAACCAGTTTATTTGAGCATAAGCTTTCGTGAGCTACAGCTCACTTCATCAGATGCATACCGTGGACAATACTGTTAAAATATAGTTATTTTCCACTGAATGCATCCGATGACGTGAGCTGTAGCTCATGAAAGCTTATGCTCAAATAAATTGGTTAGCCTCTAAGGTGCCACGAGTCGTCCTTTTCCTTTTGCGACTACAGACGAACACGGCTGCTCCTCTGAGACCTGTGTTTCACAAGTATCTCTGAGAATGTTAAATAGCAGCTACTAAAGTTAGACATTTTAAAATGAGCAGGTCTAGTTAACTTGCATCCAAGAATTTTAAGAGAGCTGGCTGAGCAGCTCGTTGGACCATTAATGTTGATTTTCAATTGCATTGGGAACACCAGGGAAGTTTCAGAAGACTGGAAGAAAGTGAACGTTGTGCCGATATTTGAGAAGGGTAAATGGGATGACCTGGCTAGTTTTAGGCCTGTCAGCCTGATATCAATGCCAAGCAAGATAATGAAATGGCTGAGATGGGACTCGAAGGTAATATAACAGATGCCAACCAACACGGCAAATAGATCCTGTCAAATGAACGTGGTATCTTGTTTTGATGAGATTGCAAGTTTCATTGATGAAGGTAATAGTGGCGATATAATATAATTAATTAGACTTCTGTAAGGCATGAGATTTTTATTAAAAAACTAGAAAGATATAAAATCAACATGGCACACATTAAATGGATTAACAGGTGACTGATCGGTCTCCAAAAGTAATTGTAAACGGGCTCATTGGGTGGCCGTGTTTCCCACAGGGATCAGTTCTTGGCCCTGTGCTATTTAACACTATTCTCAATAGCCTGCAAGAAAACATAAAATGATCCCTGCTAATGTCTGCCGATGACACAAAACGTCGGGGAGGGGTAGATAATGAAGAGGCAGGTCACTGCTGCAGAGCGATCTGGATCGCTTGGTAAGCTGGGTGCAAGTCAACAATATATCTTTTAGGAGAGCTAATAAATTGGTTAGTCTCTAAGGTGCCACAAGTCCTCCTTTTCTTTAAGTGTAAATATGTACACCTAGGAACAGAGCCCGCAGGCCGCCCGTACAGGCTGGGGGGCTCTATCCTGGCAAGCAGCAACTCTGACAAAGCTTTGGGGGTCATGGTGGATGATCAGCAGAACAGGAGCTCCCAGTGCGAAGCTGGGGCCAAAGAGCGAAAGCGACCCTGGGCTGCATGAACAGGGGAGTCTTGAGTAGAAGCAGAGAAGTGATTTTATCTCAGTGTTTGGCACTGGTGCAATGTGTGAATCTGCAGATGGCACAAAGCTATTGAGGGGAGCCGAGCCCTGAGGAGCCTGAGTGGAACTTCACGGGACCTGCCCCGGGAGGGCAAAGGGCAGCACGCTGCCAGGCACAGAGGGATTCAGGTTTGACAAATGGGAAGTAATGCACATGGGAGGTCAGGCAGCTCAAGGGACAGGATGGAGAATAATCTGAGAACAGTCGAGGGCCACCCTTTAAACTGACGGGCTGCCCTGCGCTGAGGCTCGGGGGGCACTTCTGGGCAGCTCAGGAAGGACAACGCAGAAACACAGCCGGTGCCGAGATGGGGCGTAAGCGGGATGACATTCAATCAGCACAAATGCAAAGTGCTGCCCTTGGGAAGGACCAATCAGCCGCACATGTACACAACGGGCAATGATGGCCTCGGAAGGAGTCCTGCCAAAAGGGATCTGGGGGTGGATCACAAACCAAATATGAGCCAACAGTGTAACGCTCTTGCAAAAAAACCGAACGTCTTTCTGGGCTGTATCAGCAGGAGTGTTGTCAGCAAGACACAAGCAGTAATTCTTCCGCTCTGCCCCGTGCTGATTACGCCCCAGCTGGGTACATGTCCAGTTCTAGGCGCCGCATTTCAGGAAAGATGTGGACCAACTAGAGAAAGTCCAGAGAAGAGCAACAAAAATGATTCTAGGTCCAGAGAACATGACCTATGAGGGAAGAGTGAAAACATTGGGCATGTTTATTCTGGAGACGAGAAGACTGAGGGTATGTCCACACTACGAAATTAGGTTGATTTTATCAAAGTCGATCTTTAGAAATCGATTTTATGCAGTCGGTTGTGTATGTCCTCACTAAGTGCGTTAAATCGGCGGAGCGCGTCCTCACTACCGTGGCTCGCGTCGACCCACACACAGGTCCCGCAGTCTCCGCCGCCCACTGGAATTCTGGGTTAAGCTCCCAGTGCCTGATGGGGCAAAAACATTGTCGCGGGTGGTTCTGGGTACATGTCGTCAGGCCCCCCTTCCCTCCCTCCCTCCGTGAAAGCAAGGGCAGACAATCGTTTCGCGCCCTTTCTCCTGGGTTACCGGTGCAGACGCCATAGCAGGGCAAGCATGGAGCCCGCTCAGCTCACCGTCACTGCTGCTGCTGTGAGCATTGCAAACACCTGGCGCATTATCCTGGAGTAAGTGCAGGATCGGGCAAAGAGGAGGATTTTGATGAGGCCATGGACACAGACGCTCCTGAAAGCGCGGGCTGTGGCAATTGGGACATCATGGCGGCAGTGGGGCGGGTTGATACGGTGGAACGCCGATTCTGGGCCTGGCAAACGAGCACAGGCGGGTGGGACCGCACAGTGTTGTAGGTCTGGGATGATTCACGGTGGCTGCAAAACTTTCTCATGTGTAAGGCCACTTTCCTGGAACTCTGTGAGTTGCTTTCCCCTGCCCTGACGCGCAGGAATACCAAGCTGAGAGCTGCCCTGACAGTTGAGAAGCGAGTGGGGATAGCCCTGTGGAAGCTTGCAACGCTAGACTGCTACCTGTCAGTCGGGAATCAATTTGGAGTGGGCAAGTCTACTGTGGGGGCTGCTGTGATCCAAGTAGCCAACGCAATCACTGACGTTCTGCTATCAAGGGTGGTGACCCTGGGAAATGTGCAGGTCACAGCGGATGGCTTTGCTGCAATGGGATTCCCTAACTGTGGTGGGGCCATAGACGGAACCCATATCCCTATCTTGGCACCGGAGCACCAAGCTGGCGAGTACATAAACCGCAAGGGGCACTTCTCAATGGTGCTGCAAGCTCTGGTGGATCACAAGGGACATTTCACCAACATCAACGGGGGATGGCCGGGAAAGGTGCATGACGCTCGCATCTTCAGGAACTCCGGGCTGTTCGAGCAGCTGCAAGAAGGGACTTACTTCCCAGACCAGAAAATTAGCATTGGGGATGTTGAAATGCCTATAGTTACCCTTGGGGACCCAGCCTACCCCTTGCTCCCTGTGACGAAGTGGGGGAGTTTCTTGTTTTTCCTTGTTTCCTATGGGGGATTTTCTTGGTTTTCCTATGGTTTGCATGCAGAGGGGGTGGGACTCAGTTTCCCTAGGTGCGACGGGTTTAACGAGGGGATGGGAGAGGGAGTTTGTTGTTACAGAGGATCGGTGAGGGAACTTGGGAGTCCAACCACTGGTGGGGAGAATGGAGACCCCAACGACTGGTGACCTGGTGACTCGGAGCCCAGCTCAGGAGTCCCAGCCGGGTCTGGCCAGTGGGAGGACAATGGGCTGTGAAGAGAGGAGAGGAGGCCCAGGCGACCCTGTTTATGACCTTGTTTACCTGGAGAGAAGACAATGGCCGGAGGCGGGGCCTGGGGCCGGTGCTCTCAGATGCCCAGCGCTCTCAGATGCCCAGCTGGGAAGCAGGGGGGCTCTGGGCTGGAGAGAGAGAGCAGGCAGGGCCCCCCTGGATGCAGGGGAGACTTGGATGTGTTGTGCTGAGGGAGGTGTCATGGAGTCCCCGGGCGATGCTCTGGACCTGCTCCCTACGAAGCCAGGCAGGACTCTGGGGAAGTCTCCTCTCTGGGAGCAGCCTGTCTTCAGGACACACAGCTCACCCGGCTTCCGCCTTCCTGGGTCTGACCTCGGAGCCTTCAGCATCCTCTGTCCCTCCGTGTACAGCGAGTCCGCCCAGGCGGGGTCCTGGGGAAGCCAGAGGGTCCTGCACCCCAACTCCGCAGTCAGACGGGACTCTCAGCCAGCCAGTAACACAGAAGGTTTATTAGACGACAGGAACATGGTCTAACACAGAGCTTGCAGGTGCAGAGAATGGGACCCCTCAGCTGGGTCCATTTTGGGGGGCAGTGAGCCAGACAACCACGTCTGCACTTCACTCCATGTCCCCAGCCAGCCCCAAACTGAAACTCCCTCCAGCCCCTCCTCCTCTGGGCTCTGTGTACACTGGCCTGGACACCACCAGGATGTAATTATTCCCTGCACGGGTCACCTTGCTGAGGGGCCCCACTATGTCCATAGCCACCTTCTGGAAAGGTTCCTCTGTGATGGGCAGGGGTCTCAAGGGGGCTTCACCCTTGTCCTGGCCTTACCCCGCCTCTGGCCGGGGTCGCAGGACCTGCCGGGCTGCCGGGCTGCATCCCAGACTCCGGGCCAGTCACGGTTCTGCAGCAGCCATGGAGGAGCCTGCGGCTTGGACCTGGGAGAGAGAAGGACTTTTGCAGTAACAGGGTCCCCCGGGGGATTGCAGCGAGTGGTCCCGGGACGGAGGAGTCTGCCGCTCGACCCTGGCAAAGAGGGGGTGACCTTGAGAAGGGCTGGCACACTAGGGGTTCTCCCTGGAAACCGTGGGGAGCTGAGAGCACGCAGGCCTATGAGTCCACAACAACTTGGGAAGAGCAGAGTGATGGCCTGTCACCGTCTCCTGAAGAAGGACATTGTAACCCTGTGCAGAAAGAGAGGGTTGCGCATTGGAAAGTTCAGCAAAGCACAGTTCATCGAGCAGCTGGAGGAGGATGACCGGGGCCTGGATCCCCTGGTGTCCCGAGAGAGGGACATTGTGGGCCAGGTACGACACCGGCGGCGATACTTCTGGGGAACCATCAGCTGCCTCCTGATCCCCCACAATTCTACTTCCCCTGGGGGAGCCCATTCCCAGTACAGAAATCCCCTCTCCCACGGGGATCTGTGCCTGCAGCCTTCCCCACGGGGGTTTGCAGCCTGTGGCCAGCACGTCCCCTCAGCTCCTCCAAGGAGGGATCCTCCTGCAGCTCGGTCTGGAATTCAGCTGCTGGGGGAGGGAGCGGGACCTGCTCCCTCTCGCGGGCTGGGCCTGGGGTCACAGCCCCGCTGAGCCCTGTCCCGGGTCGCTCCCTCCCTGCTGTGGACTCAGTTCCCAGCAGCGCCTCTGGACCAGGCAAACCTGGTTGGCAGCCGACCTGCCCTGCCTGTGGGTCCCCCCCCTCAGCTGGGGTCTCAGCTCCTCCCATGCTCAGCGCTGCCCTTGCTGTCCCAGTGGGGGTAGGCAGCAAGCTCTCTGCTTTCCTCACAGCATCAAGAAAGGTAGAAAGGGAAGAAAGGTAAGCAGCAGGATACGGACCCTGGACTTCAGGAAAGCAGACTTCGACTCCCTCAGGGAACGGATGGCCAGGATCCCCTGGGGGACTAACTTGAAGGGGAAAGGAGTCCAGGAGAGCTGGCTGTATTTCAAGGAATCCCTGTTGAGGTTACAGGGACAAACCATCCCGATGAGTCGAAAGAATAGTAAATATGGCAGGCGACCAGCTTGGCTTAATGGTGAAATCCTAGCGGATCTTAAACATAAAAAAGAAGCTTACAAGAAGTGGAAGGTTGGACATATGACCAGGGAAGAGTATAAAAATATTGCTCGGGCATGTAGGAATGTTATCAGGAGGGCCAAATCGCACCTGGAGCTGCAGCTAGCCAGAGATGTTAAGAGTAACAAGAAGGGTTTCTTCAGGTATGTTGGCAACAAGAAGAAAGCCAAGGAATGTGTGGGCCCCTTACTGAATGAGGGAGGCAACCTAGTGACAGGGGATGTGGAAAAAGCTAATGTACTCAATGCTTTTTTTGCCTCTGTTTTCACTAACAAGGTCAGCTCCCAGACTGCTGCGCTGGGCAGCACAGTATGGGGAAGAGATGGCCAGCCCTCTGTGGAGATAGAGGTGGTTAGGGACTATTTAGAAAAGCTGGACGTGCACAAGTCCATGGGGCCTGGCGAGTTGCATCCGAGAGTGCTGAAGGAATTGGCGGCTGTGATTGCAGAGCCATTGGCCATTATCTTTGAAAACTCGTGGCGAACCGGGGAAGTCCCGGATGACTGGAAAAAGGCTAATGTAGTGCCAATCTTTAAAAAAGGGAAGAAGGAGGATCCTGGGAACTACAGGCCAGTCAGCCTCACCTCAGTCCCTGGAAAAATCATGGAGCAGGTCCTCAAAGAATCAATCCTGAAGCACTTGCATGAGAGGAAAGTGATCAGGAACAGCCAGCATGGATTCACCAAGGGAAGGTCATGCCTGACTAATCTAATCGCCTTTTATGATGAGATTACTGGTTCTGTGGATGAAGGGAAAGCAGTGGATGTATTGTTTCTTGACTTTAGCAAAGCTTTTGACACGGTCTCCCACAGTATTCTTGCCAGCAAGTTAAAGAAGTATGGGCTGGATGAATGAACTATAAGGTGGATAGAAAGCTGTCTAGATCGTCGGGCTCAATGGGTAGTGATCAATGGCTCCATGTCTAGTTGGCAGCCGGTATCAAGTGGAGTGCCCCAAGGGTCGGTCCTGGGGCCGGTTTTGTTCAATATCTTCATAAATGATCTGGAGGATGGTGTGGATTGTACTCTCAGCAAATTTGCGGATGATACTAAACTGGGAGGAGGGTAGATACGCTGGAGGGGAGGGATAGGATACAGAAGGACCTAGACCAATTGGAAGATTGGGCCAAAAGGAATCTGATGAGGTTCAATAAGGATAAGTGCAGGGTCCTGCACTTAGGACGGAAGAACCCAATGCACAGCTACAGACTAGGGACCGAATGGCTAGGCAGCAGTTCTGCGGAAAAGGACCTAGGGGTGACAGTGGACGAGAAGCTGGATATGAGTCAGCAGTGTGCCCTTGTTGCCAAGAAGGCCAATGGCATTTTGGGATGTATAAGTAGGGGCATAGCGAGCAGATCGAGGGACGTGATCGTCCCCCTCTATTCAACATTGGTGAGGCCTGATCTGGAGTACTGTGTCCAGTTTTGGGCCCCACACTACAAGAAGGATGTGGATAAATTGGAGAGAGTCCAGCGAAGGGCAACAAAAATGATTAGGGGACTGGAACACATGACTTATGAGGAGAGGCTGAGGGAGCTGGGATTGTTTAGCCTGCAGAAGAGAAGAATGAGGGGGGATTTGATAGCTGCTTTCAACTACCTGAAAGGGGGTTCCAAAGAGGATGGCTCTAGACTGTTCTCAATGGTAGCAGATGACAGAACGAGGAGTAATGGTCTCAAGTTGCAGTGGGGGAGTGTGACGAAGTGGGCCTGTTCTTAATGTTTCCTCCGAATATTGTGGGGGTGCCTCAGTTTCCCCTATGCAGTTCTTAAGTCTCTAGGGGGTGGGGTAAGGATGTATGATCATTGCAGAGCCCTAGAGGGCAGGTGTGTGCAGGGGTCTGGACACAGAGAATGGCCGACACCCTGTTTCCTGGCAACTGATGGCCTGGGCCCTTCCCCCCCTGCAAGGTGAGAGCTAAAGGGTTGGAGAACAAAGGAATCAGGTGACCACCTGGCCCAGGAAAGGAACAAAGCCCAGAGGAGGAGGGGCTGGAGGGAGTTTCAGTTTGGGGCTGGCTGGGGACATGGAGTGAAGGGCAGACAGGGTTGTCTGGCTCACTGCCCCCCAAAATGGACCCAGCTGAGGGGTCCCGTTCTCTGCACTTGCAAGCTCTGTTTTAGACCATGTTCCTGTCGTCTAATAAACCTTCTGTTTTACTGGCTGGCTGAGAGTCACGTCTGACTGCGGAGTTGGGGGGCAGGACCCTCTGGCTTCCCCAGGAGTCCCACCTGAGCGGACTGGCTGGGGGAAGCGCACGGAGGGGCAGAGGATGCTGAATGCTCCGAGGTCAGACCCAGGGAGGTGGAAGCTGTGTGAGCTGTGTGTCCTGAAGACAGGCTGCTCACAGAAAGGCGACTGCCCCAGAGTCCTGACTGGCTTTATGGGGAGCAGTTCCAGAGCATCGCCCAGGGACTCCGTGACAGGGAGGTTTAGATTGGATATTAGGAAAAACTTTTTCACTAAGAGGGTGGTGAAACACTGGAATGCGTTACCTAGGGAGGTGGTAGAATCTCCTTCCTTAGAGGTTTTTAAGGTCAGGCTTGACAAAGCCCTAGCTGGGATGATTTAACTGGGAATTGGTCCTGCTTTGAGCAGGGGGTTGGACTAGATGACCTTCTGGGGTCCCTTCCAACCCTGATATTCTATGATTCTATGATTCTATGATCAGAGCCAGCCTGAGCCCCCTCTCTGGTGTGCAAGGTGGGGCGGGGAGCCCCAGGGGTCTGGTTACAGGCAGGCAGGTATCCTGAACCTAGCAGCTCCTCCCTGCTGCCAGCCAGGTCATCTGCATTTTCACTGGCCTGGATCCTGTCCCAAAGAGACACAGTCACCCCCCAACAGGGTCTCGCAGCTGGTGTCCTGGAGAACCGCAACGACCAGCCAGCCCCACCCCTCCTGGGTCTGCACAGGGATCTGGGCCATAGGCAGGACAAGGGGCTTCGTCCCTGGGACCCTCACCCAGCTCACACAGCCCCTCAGCACCTGAGGCTGCACCACCCAGGGCCTGACACCAGTTCTCTCTGTCGCAGGATCTCGCCACCACGGGAATGTCTCCCCATTGACCATCACCTCCTGCTCCCACTGGGGGTCTGAGGGGCCTGGCCCCAGGAAACTCCACACAGACATAGAGGTTGGAGTCAGGAGTGGGAGCCTGTCCACCTCCCCACCCATCTGGCTGATGGAGTCTATGGCCTTGGGACCCAGCAAGGGAGCTAGACACCGGGGCTTTTCTGCAGAGTCCCCCTGGTTCAAATCGCCAGCCTGCTCAAAGGCAGTGAGGTGGCATCCACATCCCCCCCTCCTTAACCAGGGGCAGCTGAGTGGGGGGAGACACAGGCAGGGCAGGGGATCTGTGGGGAGTGGCAAGGTGCTTGGTAAGGAAAGTTTGGATGAGCCTAAGCAGCCTTGTGAGCTGATGACTGTGTCTAGTCAGAGGGCGGGAAGGCGAGGAGAGTGGAAGATGAGAGTCCCTGGACCTTGCCTGTTAGCTGGGTGGAGAATTGTGACAGGGAAGGAAAGGTGCCTGTGTCTGTCGGGGGTATTGACTTGCCTATGGAGGGAGCTACCCTGATCTCCAAGCAGTTGTCTGTGACCAGCCTTGTGTGCTGGGACCAGGGGAATGAGCTCCCAAGCTGTGTGTCTGGGAAAGGAGAAACTGTCTCCGTCTCTTCTTTGTCTGTGGAGCAGACAGAAGGGGCCTTTCAGCCTGTGACGGTTGAGGGTCGTGCAGTTGTCTCAGAGCTGGTTCTGGATTCAGCTAAAGCCCAGGAAGGGAAGGGTCCTAAGTTTGTGTCTGCTCGGGAGAATGGCCCTGTAACTAGGTCACATCCAGTTAGTGTCTATGCAAAATCCCAGAGCCCAGACAATTCTGGTGCTTGTATTTTGCCTGTTGCTAGTGTGTTGTTGGAAAGGGTGGAGGAACTTTGTCTAATCAGGGTGAGATCCTAGCCAGGGCACAAGGAGAGCATGAAGGTATGTGATTGTGTTACCTACTGAGGGTGTGGAAACCTGCAGCAAGAAGGAAAAGATTCCTGAACTCGTGTGTGGCAAAGGGAAGGAGAATGCTTCTGACCTTTTATCTAGGAAGTCTGTAAGTTTGCCTGAAAGGGGATTGTGTAGGAATCCGCTGGATGGGCCAGAGGTGATTCTGGATGTGAGGGAGACCCAGAAAGAGTCTGTTGTTGCTCAGGAAAGTGTTCCTCTAGAGCAAGCCCTCGGTAAAGAGGGAAGAGCAGAATTTCTGTGGGGGTGAATTGTTGCATAGAAAAGCCCTCGGGAAAGGAATCCTTATGGAGTCTTTGCAAGCAGTTTACTGCAACTGAAGGGTGTGAAAGTGATTTAATCAAGAACGGTTTCAGAGTAACAGCCGTGTTAGTCTGTATTCGCAAAAAGAACAGGAGGACTTGTGGCACCTTAGAGACTAACCAATTTATTTGAGCATGAGCTTTCGTGAGCTACAGCTCACTTCATGGGATGCATACCGTGGAAAGTGCAGTAGACATCATATACACACAGAGACCATGAAACAATACCACCCCCGCCCCACTCTCCTGCTGATAATAGCTTATCTAAAGTGATCATCAAGTTGGGCCATTTCCAGCAGTGGGGTGGGAGGGGGTATTGTTTCATGGTCTCTGTGTGTATATAATGTCTACTGCACTTTCCACGGTATGCATCCGATGAAGTGAGCTGTAGCTCACAAAAGCTCATGCTCAAATAAATTGGTTAGTCTCTAAGGTGCCACAAGTCCTCCTTTTCTTTTAATCAAGAAAGTTTCAGTTCCTAACAGCCAGAAATTTTCTGTTGTGAATGGATCCACTGACTTTCTTGTTGAAAGATCCAGTGTGGAGAGCTCTGAGAAGGTCTCAGATGAAGTGAAAGCTGTTAAGAAAGTTAAACAATCCTCTAACCAAGTGGCTGTTTGGCCAGCTTGTTGGGGAGAAGACCCAATCCCAGTTTGACCCCCTGGGGTTTTGGAGTGGCCAAAGGGCACGGGCCGCATAAACCTTCCCACATGCAGCCTGCGAGTGCTATCGACCACCCCCGACCTAAGGGAGGGCGTGAAACTGGAAGGCCCTGGTGTAACTCCCACCAAGGAATGGGAAACATGCTGGGGCATCCGTGGGAACGTTGATGGCTTCGAACTTCCCCGGGTGACCCCGCTCAGTTCGATCTCGAAGGGGGGAGAGATGTGACGAAGTGGGACTGTTCTTAATGTTTCCTCTGAATCGTGTGGGGCTGCCTCAGTTTCCCCTAGGCAGTTCTTAAGTATCTAGGGGGTGGGGTAAGGGTGTATGATCATTGCAGAGCCCTAGAGGGCAGGTGTGTGTAGGGGTCTGGACACAGAGAATGGCCGACACCCTGTTTCCTGGCAACTGATGGCCTGGGCCCTTCATCCCTGCAAGGTGAGAGCTAAAGGGTTGGAGAACAAAGGAATCAGGTGACCTCTGGCCTGGGAAAGGAACAAAGCCCAGAGGAGGGGGGGCTGGAGGGAGTTTCAGTTTGGGGCTGGCTGGGACAGGGAGTGAAGGGCAGACGGGGTTGTCTGGCTCACTGCCCCCGAAAATGGACCCAGCTGAGGGGTCCGGTTCTCTGCACTTGCAAGCTCTGTGTTAGACCATGTCCCTGTCGTCTAATAAACCTTCTGTGTTACTGGCTGGCTGAGAGTCACGACTGACTGCGGAGTTGGGGGGCAGGACCCTCTGGATTCCCCAGGATCCCCACCTGAGCGGACTCGCTGGTGGAAGCGCACGGAGGGGCAGAGGATGCTAAATGCTCCGAGGTCAGACCCAGGAAGGTGGAAGCCGGGTGAGCTGTGTGTCCTGCAGACAGGCTGCTCCCCGAGAGGAGGCTCCCCCAGAGTCCTGCCTGGCTTCATGGGGAGCCGCTCCAGAGCATCGCCCAGGGACCCCGGGACAGTGTCACCAGCATCCCAGGAGCCATTGACAGACTAATGACAGTTCAGAGAGGAGCCACGAACACCCCCCTCCCGCAACCCAAGTGCTTGAATTCCTCACCCACACACCCCTGCCCTGCTCCCGGGGGCCTGGCACCCCAAGCCACTATTCTGCGTGAGCCCCCCATTTCTGCTGTGCCAGGCTCTTGGCTGGGGCCTCTCCCACCAGCCACCCTGCCCTTATCGAGTGGCACCCATTGCCAAACGCCGCGTGAGTGTATCGCGGACAGATCCCGGTCGTCGGTGTGTGGGATCGAACCGGGGACCTCTGGCGCTTAGTGCTTGAGCCTCTGCCGCCCGAGCGCAAAGCCGCCTGGTCGTGGAGTGGACTCGTTTCACTCTCTCTCTCTCTCCAGGGTCTCGGTGCCACTCGCAGGGACAGGCGGGCGGGTTACACGAGCCATAGGCGGCCTGGCCGGGGCTGCTCCGAGGCGGGCAAGCAGGGCAGCAGGGCAGTCCGGGCTCTCTGCTCCCCCACCCAGGGCCGGCTCTAGGTTTTGCTGCCCCAAGCGCCGAGAGCACAAAAGGGAGGCCAGGACGCCGGCCCTGGAACTGTGCTTGTGTCGCTGGAGCCTAGAGCTGGTCTGGCCCCCAGCCCCCGCCCAGCCGGGCCAGCTCCCAGGGCCTGGAGGAGCAGCAGCCCCTGGGCTGGAGGGCTGTGGGGAGGGGAGCAGCCCAGCCGTGCACTGGGCTGGAGGGCTCAAGTGGGGGGAGCAGGCCCAGCTGTGCACTGCGTGGGGCTGGAAGCCCTCCTGGGGCTGAGCTGTGGGGCAGGGTCTCTCTGCCGTGGCAATGAGTGTCCCTCCTGCAGGGCACCCAGCCCAGGTGCACCTGCGTCGGCAGGTGTGAGCCTTGTGCTACCCGCCCCTGCTCCCCAGGGTCCCCAGGGGCTGAGCGGGGGGCTCCCATTGGCGCCATGACTGCGTGTCCCGGATCCACATCCCAGGCTGGTGACGTGGCATGGGCCACCATGCCAGAGGCCACTGAAAGGCTCAGCAAAGGCCTGGCTCCTGGGGGGCGGGATTCCCCTCATTAGGGCTTTGGGGGGATTCCCCTGCCCTCCCCGGGGTGGAGCAGACTTGGGCAGCTGCTGGCGGAGCCCCCCCGGCCGCAGAGCCGGCCAGCTCGCCCCCCGCCTGGAGCTGCCGAGGGAAGGGGAGCAGGGAGGGAGGCCGGCTTTGTGTTTCCAGCAGCGTCGTGTCTGGCGGAGCCGTGCGGCTCAGAACGGAGGCGTATCGATCCGGGCGCCGCGCGCTCGGCGGGTCAGCGATATCATTAACCCCCACAAGACTGCAGACCCGCAACGCCGAGAGGTTAATTAAAAAGAAAAGTTCAGATAAATACAGCAGCCGATTGTCTGCATGGGGAGGGGGCTCAGGCGGCTCCCGGCAGGCGGCTTGGCCCGCGGAGCGACGCCTGGGACCGCCAATGGATTGTCTCCCTCCAGACTTGTTCTGTCATTGAGTGACTTGGAGTGGGATGGATGGGGCAGGGTGGGACTGGACAGGGCAGGGTTGGGTGGGACAGAAAAGGGTGGATGGGGTGGCACAGGACAGGATGGGATGGGGCAGGACACGACAGGGTGGGACAGGATGGAGTGGGGTGGGATGGGACAGGACAGGGCTGGGCAGGACAGGGTAGGACAGGACAGGGTGGGATGGGATGGTGTGGGGCGGGGCGGGGCGGGAAAGGACAGGGTGGGACGGGATGGGGTGGGGCAGGGCAGGACAAGGTGGGATGGGATGGAGTGGGGTGGGGCAGGGCAGGACAGGACAGGGTGGGATGGGATGGGGTGGGGCAGGACAGGACAAGGTGGGATGGGATGGAGTGGGGTGGGACAGGGCGGGACAGGACAGGGTGGGACGGGATGGGGTGGGGCAGGACAGGACAGGACAGGGTGGGACGGAATGGGGTGGGGCAGGACAGGACAGGGTGGGACGGGATGGAGTGGGGTGGGGCAGGACAGGACAGGTGAGTGCAGGGGAAGGGCACGTTGCAGTGGGGTTGGGACTCCTTCTCCTGGGACTTGGGGGGCAGTGTGACGAAGTGGAACTGTTCTTAATTTTTCCTCTGAATAGTGTGGGGGTGCCTCAGTTTCCCCTATGCAGTTCTTAAGTTTCTAGGTGGTGGGGTAAGGGGGTATGATCATTGCAGAGCCCTAGAGGGCAGGTGTGGGCAGGGGTCTGGACACAGAGAATGGCCGACACCCTGTTTCCTGGCCACTGATGGCCTGGGCCCTTCTCCCCTGCAAGGTGAGGGCTAAATGGTTGGAGAACAAAGGAATCAGGTGCCCTCCTGGCCCAGGAAAAGAACAAAGCCCAGAGGAGGAGGGGCTGGAGGGAGTTTCAGTTTGGGGCTGGCCGGGACATGGAGTGAAGGGCAGACGGGGTTGTCTGGCTCACGGCCCCCCAAAATGGACCCAGCTGAGGGGTCCGGTTCTCTGCACCCACAAGCTCTGGTTTGGACTGTGTTCCTGTTGTCCAATAAACCTTCTGTTTTACTGGCTGGCTGAGAGTCTCAGTGAATCCTAGGAAGAGGGGTGCAGGGCCTGGACTCCCCCCCACTCCGTGACAGGCAGTTGCACCATTCTCACCCTCCCCAGGCCGGAAAGGGCCCCCCACCCCGCTCCTGTCAGCCGCAGGGACAGCACCGTGGCGTGGCTCTCTGCACAGGCTTTCCCACAGGGGCTGGGGCTCAGACATCCAGGGAGGGCGTGTAGCAAAGCGCAGCGTCCCCGGGGTGGGCTCTGAGCTTTTGGGTGACCCGACACAACCCCCTTCGGTGAAATACAGTGGGGTGGCAGAGTGGGGGTAACCAGCCTGTCTGAGCCCGTCTGTGTCACATCCAGGCTGGGGGAGGGATGGCCAGAGGCCTGCCGGGGCTCCGTGAGCAGCGCCTGCTCCCCTTGCTCAGACCCAGCGTCTGCCCCACCCGGCCGACCTGACCAGCGGAAGCCGACAGACCGAGTCAGCGCTGATGCTGTGCTGGATTTATGCCCCATTGGCCAGATGTTTGGGGCAGGGGCTCTATCCTGGGAGCAGGGACTCTGAGTTTGGGGTCATGGTTGGGAATCAGCTGGACACAAGCTCCCCCTTGGCAAATGCGATCCTGGGCAGCATGAACAGGGGAATCTCGAGGAGCAGCAGAGAGGTGATTTCCCCTCTGTGTCTGGCACTGGGGCAAGCGCGGCTGGGATCCGGTGCCCAGGTCTGGGGCCCAGAGTTCAGGGACCAGGGTGATAAATTGGGGAGGGGTCAGAGAAGAGCCACGAGAATGATCAAAGGGCTAGAAAACCTGCCGGACAGCAAGAGACTCACAATCTATTGAGCTGAACAGAGAGAAGGTTATGGACAATGTAGAACTTGTAAAATTTCTATGAACATACGTGTGCCTCAGTTTACCCATCCCTTTGTGTTGCTCCCCTGGGGGTGCAGGGACTGACTCTCTGAGGGGAGAGGGGAACGGGGAGGGAGTGGGCATTCCGTGTGCATGTGGGTCGGGAGGTGTCCTGCTACCGAATGGAGCCGATGCCTCTGAGCGGGGCTCCCTCGAGAGCCAAGGCCGGCCGTTAACCCCGCAGGAGCGGGAAGCCCGGGTGGGCTGAGTGTGTGAATACTGCAGAGGCTGCCCCTGGGACCAAAGCCAGGAGGGGTTGGGTGGCTGGGTCTGAAGCAACGTCTGGCTCTGGCACCCCGCTAGCCACGGGGGGATTTGGTACAAGACTCCCCCCCCACAGGGATCCAGACCACCTGTCGCAGGTCACCTGTGAACCACAGGGCCCTGGGAGGACGACGCCAGGAGCAGGTTGCCTGTCAGCTTTGCCACCGATAGTCTCTCCTCAGCACTTCCCCCGGGCGCCGGCGGAGTAGCCGGTTGGGGGATCAGTGCTGCCCGTCAGGGCCTGGCACACGTGCTCTGGTTCCGTGCATGGCCCAGGCCAACAGCGGTGCCCTTGCCCAACACGGGGGGTCCAGCAGGGTACACTGACGTGTGCAGGAGAGTGCCCGAGGCAGGCCTGGCACATGGCAGCACCAACAGGCCTGCCAGGAGAGCCGTCTCCGCTCATTACACATGCCACCAAGCCCGTGTCCCGGCTGACCGCCAGCCAAACAGGGAGGGAAGGAAAAGGGGGCAGCAGCTCCCCACGGTCAGCCTGGGGGGCGTGAGGCTGCAGCTCAGGAGGAAGGGCTGGCAGGCAGTGTCTGCACCGTCAGGCTGGACGGTGGCTGCCATGTGGGTGTGGAGTCCAAGGTAGGTGGAAACCAGACCCAGGACCATGAGCCATGTGCTGGATCGGGGTGAGGTGGGGACGAAAGCTGCAAGCACTAGGGGTCAGCAAATGAAATGAATAGGCAGCAGGTGTGAAACACACAAAAGGAAGTACTTCTTCACACAGCCCACAGTCAACCTGTGGAACTCCTTGCCAGAGCATGTTGTGAAGGCCAAGACTATAACAGGGTTCAAAACAGAACTAGATAGGTTCATGGAGGACAGGTCCATCAATGGCTATTAGCCTGGATTAGCAGGGATGGGGTCCCTGGCCTCTGTTTGCCAGACCCTGGGAATGGGCGATGGGATGGGTCACTTGGTGAGGCCCTGTTCTCTTCATTCCCTCTGGGGCCCCTGGCCCTGGCGGTGGACAGGACTCTGGGCTAGATGTACCCTTGGTCAGACCCAGTCTGGCCGCTCTTGTGGAGTGCAGGCCCCGGGAGCCATGGAGATGCTGTTAGCAGAATGGGCAGAGCACAGAGCAGGGACTGGGCTCCCAGCAGAGCAGGGGCTGTTCCCCGGCACGCTGGGTGTGCAGGGATCTGTGGGTCTGAAAGCATTACCCAAACCCCTGCCTGGGGGTGACCAGCTCCAGCTTCCAAACCTCACGCTTTCCTTCTCAGCGTCCAGGTGTGGCTGCGGAGGTCCGGGCCTGGGGCTAGGGCAAGGGCCGAGGACTCCTGAGATCTGCACTGAGCTCCTGGCTTGCATCCAGCTCCTGGAGCATGCTGCAAGTCTCTGCTCCAGTGCTCCTGTGCCTGGCACCTCCCGGAGCTGTGCAGCCTGGCAGCTCCCTGGGCAGAGCCCCTCTGACCCCGGGCAGCTCCTAGCACAATGGGGCATGGAGCGTGACTGGGGCCTCTAGCGTCAGCATTGTAAAAAATCCCCTCCAGGGAGCACAGGCCTGCGCTGACATCACAGGGCGCTGACATCACAGGGCGCTGACATCACCGGGGTGCTGACATCACAGGGCGCTGACATCACAGGGCGCTGATATCACAGGGCGCTGACATCACCGGGGTGCTGACATCACAGGGCGCTGACATCACAGGGCACTGACATCACCGGGCTGCTGACATCACAGAGTGCTGACATCACAGGGTGCCCAGGAAGTGGGGTGGCTGGGAGGAGCAGGGAGGGGATTGGGTCCTGCTGAGCTGACAGTCCATAGCCCCCTCCCACCCTGGAGTCGGAGACAGCTCCTGATGCTCCTGGGTGAGGCGCCCAGTGACCAGGGACGAGCCAGGGAGCCATGGGGCTTCTCAGTCCTGGAGTTCGCAGACCCCGGGTGCCAGCAGCGAGCCCCATGTACTGCAGCCCAGAGGAGGGCCCTGTGGGCACTTCAGCAGCTCGACCCTGTGGTGCAGGGGCAGGGCAGCGCTCGGGCTGGCAGGCCAGGGAAGCTGGCAGATCCCCTGGGCACAGAGGCTGGCACGGCACCAGCAGGTCCTGGCTGGCCCTGAGGCAGCCCAGTCGAGAGCCAGGGCCAGGCCCAGTGCAGGGGGCCCCTCTCCACGCCAGTCTCAGTTCAGGCAGACAGGCGCCTGCAGGTTTCCAGGCCAGGCTCAGTGTCTCTCACTGGGGCCCCTCTGCCCTGGCTCCATGCCCAGCCACTGCTGCACCCCCATCCCCCCCAGCGCTGCAGCTGGCTCTGGGCCACACGCGGCTCTGGCCACAGCTCCTGGAGGCTCCGCGCAGCATCCGGCCTCTCTGCAGCTCCCGGCTCGCCAGGCAGCTGCCAGTTCGCACAGAGCCCAGCTCCCGGCTGGCTGCTGGGCGGGCTGGCGGGTGCCGTGCTCCCCGGCTCAGGACCGGCTCGGCAGCAGGCCGGGTGCCGCGGGGGGACAGCGCTGTGTGGCCACCATGGTAGCAGTGTCCTCCGCAGGCATTGCTGTGCCAGGGGCAGGCCGCACCAGCCCGGCTCTGGGGCCTGTGAGGATCGGTGCGGCTGGTACAGGCTTTCCCGTCCAGCCAGACAGCGCCCTGGGAAGAGCCAGGATCGCTATGGGGCCCTGACGCTGGCTGCACTGCAGGGTTCCCTGGGATGGGCCTGAGTCCCTTTCTGGGCACGGGCATGGCCAGCTGGCTCCCTGAGAGGCCCCGGCAGCAGGGGGATTTGGCCGGCTCTGGCTGGCGGTGATAGGAACGAGCAGGGCTGTGGTGGGGCAGGAAGGGAACTGACCCTGGCTCTCTGCCCCTGGATGGGACACAGGTGTAGGCTGGGCTGGGGTCCCCGTGGTTCCTGCAACCACTAGCTCCGAGGGCGGTGCCCTGGCATCGTTCCTGGCGTGCGCTCAGTCTCCCGTCTTCCCCAGCCACCCGGATCCTTTCCCCCTACATCAGTTTGGTCCGTTATTGAAATGTCACGTCTCCATCTCGCAGCTAATTGCATCTGGTCCCTCAGAACGCGGCGAGTGATGCAGGCGCCTCTCGCATGGCTCAGTTATTCATGGCCCAGACTCCCCGACCGCCTTGTGCTGAGCACCGGGAAATGGAAGTGGGGGAAGGCAGAGGGGACTGGGACGGGCCCGGGGCAGGAAGGCAGCTGGGCCCTGGCTCTGCAGGGCTCTGCCCCCGGCTGGAAATTGGTTTGCGATCACCGTCGCTACCAAGCCTGTTTCAAACCACCCAATGGCCTCGGTGAGCCAGGGCGCCGGCCCCAGAACCCCTACGCGGGGAAGTGGGGTCCAGCCTGCCAGGCCCCCAGGGCCTTCCCTCGGTACAGATTTGTTACCCGCCTGCTGCCTGCAGCCCTGCCCCCATCCGGACGAGCGCCCCACGGGTGAGTGCTCCTCACCTCCCAGGAGCCCCTCTGGGACCCAGCCTTGGGCCACATGCCCCAGCTGGCTGCCCCGGCTCTGTAGGCGCCCGGGTGGGGCCGGCTGCAGCATTGTACAGGAGGGTGGGGAAGGGGGCGCAGAGACTCGCTAGGGCAAGACGGGCCCATGGCTCTGCTCTGGTGCAGCGAGGGATGGGGGGATACAGGGGCCTGATCGGGGGCTGCAGGGAGATCCTGGGCTAGCTGGGCCCCTGGGCCTGACCCAGGCTGGGGGGATCCCGGCTGGGTGGGGTTGGGTCCTGGGACTGACCCAGGCTGGGGGGATCCCGGCTGGGTGGGGGAACCCGGCTGGGTGGGGTGGGGGGGGCCTGACCCAGGCTGGGGGGATCCCAGCTGGGTGGGGTGGGGGGGGTCCTGGGACTGACCCAGGCTGGGGGGATCCCGGCTGGGTGGGGGATCCCAGCTGGGGGGGGGGGGGGGTCCTGGGACTGACCCAGGCTGAGGGGATCCTGGCTGGGTGGGGTGGGGGGAGCCTGGGACTGACCCAGGCTGGGGGGATCCCAGCTGGGTGGGGTGGGGGGGGTCCTGGGACTGACCCAGGCTGGGGGGATCCCGGCTGGGTGGGGTGGGGGGAGCCTGGGACTGACCCAGGCTGGGGGGATCCCAGCTGGGTGGGGGATCCCAGCTGGGTGGGGTGGGGGGGGTCCTGGGACTGACCCAGGCTGAGGGGATCCTGGCTGGGTGGGGTGGGGGGAGCCTGGGACTGACCCAGGCTGGGGGGATCCCGGCTGGGTGGGGGGGGCTGGGACTGACCCAGGCTGGGGGATCCTGGCTGGGTGGGGTGGGGGGGGGCCTGGGACTGACCCAGGCTGGGGGAATCCTGGCAATCTGGGCCCAGCGGGCAGCTCCTGGCGCGGGTTGGGTCGTCGTTGCCCCGCGGTAGCCGCGGGTCGCTTGGTGCAGGGGACGGGCAGAGAGGAGCCCGTGGGGGCCGCTCAGGTGGCAGCGAGCCAGGCCCCCTCTCCGCCGGGCCCCGCCGGCCTGTCCCTAATGACTCCCAGCAGGGCCGGGGCTGGCGGAGATGAAAGGGGAGCTTGGGCGTCTCATCCATCATGATGTTTTCTTAGCCTGCCCCCGTAACCCCCACCGGACTGGCCCCAAGTACCTGCCTCCTGCCCCGGCCCGGCCCCTCCCCCGCGCCCCGGCCTGGCCCAGCCCCCCGCTTTCACGGGGTTTGCAATGGCGAATTACAAAGTGTTACAAGGGGAAGATTAATTGGCGGGGCTGGGGCGGCCTCATGCCTGCGGGTAACCCGAGAGGGCTGAGCCGAGCGCAGGAATGCAGCGCGACTGGCCCGCTGACCTGACGCCGCTCGTCGGGCCGGCATGGGCAGGAGAGCGCGGCGGGGCCCAGCCAAATGGCCTGGGGTGGGCACCAGGCGGGCACTGCCCCAGGAGCCCCCGGGCCGGTGCCCTTCTCAGCTCCCCCCCCGGCCCAGGCAGGCACTGTCCCCAGGGCGGGGACATGGCCTGAGCTGCACCAGCCTCTGGGTGCGAGGGCTGGGCCCTAAGTCAGCTGCCAGGCAGAGACGGGCTGGGGACAGCGCAAGGCCAAGCCCATAAACAGCCTTGTTCACAAGGTGCCGGGTGCCCTTCAGAGAGCAGGGAGAGCAGCTGAGAACGGAGAGCCAGCCCGGCACCCCCTGGCACCCACAGCCTGGCACCCACAGCCCGGCACCCCCTGGCACCCACAGCCTGGCACCCACAGCCTGGCACCCCCTGGCACCCACAGCCTGGCACCCACAGCCTGGCACCCCTGGCACCCACAGCCTGGCACCCACAGCCTAGCACCCACAGCCTGGCACCCACAGCCTAGCACCCACAGCCTGGCACCCCCTGGCACCCACAGCCTGGCACACACCCCTGGCACACACAACCCCACTGCCAGCACACACCCCCCGGCACACCCGCCCCGGCACACACGGCCTGGCACACACAGCCCGGCACACACGGCCTGGCACCCACGGCCAGCACACCCCCCCCCGGCACACACGGCCTGGCACACACAGCCCGGCACACACAGCCCGGCACACACGGCCTGGCACCCACGGCCAGCACACCCCCCCCCGGCACACACGGCCTGGCACACCCCCCCGGCACACACGGCCTGGCACACTTGGACACACCTCCAGCAGCGGCCAGTCCAGCCGGGGCTGTGCTCTGTGTGCGTCTGTCCCTGTTGCCGTCCTCGGCTGCTCACGGAGCTTGCTACCTCCCATGTGGCTGCCAGGTACGGCTGAGGTTCGGCTCAAGGCAGGGGGTCCCAAGCATCCCCCTGAGGTCCCCCCTGTGCAGGTGCGGCAGGGACACCATGGGGCGTGCGCAGCCCCTCGCCCCAGCAGGGCCCGGGGCCAGTGAGAGGGCGAAGGCCAGGCAGGTGCCACCGCCAGCCCCCATGACACCCCTCGCTGAGTGCCTTGAACTGGTCCCCTGGCAGCCCTGCCTCAGTCGCCCCCGGCCCCCGGGGCTCCTCACAGGCACCCTCTGCCCGGGCCCGGGGCCACCAGCGCTGCAGAGCCAGGCACCTGGGCTGGGCCCGGCTGGTAGCTGTGATGGTCCCGCTCACGGCGTTGGGACTCCAGGCAGAAAGAGAGAGACACAGAGCCACGCCCCGGTCCCCGGCGGGGGAGAGTCCAGGGGGCCCGACAGCCACGGATCACAGGGTGCGGCCGCTTGGAGCGAGAACCACCACAGGGGACACGTATTTCAAGTTCCCAAAGAAAGGCCACTGCTGGGGGGTGCTGGAAGGGTCTGTGTGTATTAGGAGGGGTATTTGGGGGGTGCTGGAGGGTGTGTGTACTGGGAGGGTTTTTGGGGGTGCTGGAGGGGTGTGTGTACTGGGAGGGGTATTTGGGGGGTGCAGGCGGGGGGGTGTGTACTGGGAGGGATATTTCAGGGGTGCTGGAAGGATGTGTGTGTACTGGGAGGGGTATTTGGAGGGTGCAGGCGGGGGGGTGTGTACTGGGAGGGGTACCGGAGGGGTGTTAGAAATGGTACCTGCACCCTCACTCTCAAGGCGGGGGGCAGCGTCACTCCCTGTCACAGTGACAGGGCGGTTGGCACAGGCCTAGGATGCAGCGCCAGCCTGTCAGTCAGCACCTCCCTGTGGGCCTCTTCCCTTCCCCAGGGCAAGGAGCTGGGGCCTGGCCATATCACCCCTCCCAGCCGGGCTCTAGGCCTCACGGCAGGGCAGGCGGCCTGGCCGAGAGGCGCTTGGCAGCTCTGCGTATCGCTACGAGTCCTCCAGCCACCCTGGTAGCCTCCAGCTCTCGGGACTGGCCCCGTCTCCTCGCCCTCTGCCCACGCCCGGCGTCTCCTCCATTGCCCGCCAGGATCTCTGGGCTCCTCGCCAGCTGCCTACTGCCAGCATAGACCTTCCCCATGCCCCCCTGTCCACCCGGGACCCCCTGTCCACCTGGGGCCCCTGTCCACCCAGGCCCCCCTGTCCACCCGGGACCCCCTGTCCACCCGGGGCCCCCTGTCCACCCATGGCCCCCTGTCCACCCATGGCCCCCTGTCCACCCAGGCCCCTCTGTCCACCTGGGGCCCCCTGTCCACCCAGGGCTGTGCTACTGCCCCCCATCTGGGACCCTCTGCAATTAGGTATGAGGCACACGGCGCCATCTCGTGGCGCTTAGCATGCCATCGCCTCTCCCCCTCTTGCTCCACATTCCTGCCTTTCACAGGAGTCCCACCGTCAGGCCGCCTGCAAAGTGCAGTACGAAACCGTCTGTTCGGTGTCTCGGCATTGTCCTGGTTTCCTAATCACAGGACCCGAAGGTGGGACAAGCTGCCCATTAGCTGCAGTGCCTGGCTGCGGTGGGCTTGGAATCCCTGAGTCGTCGTCTTGTTCTGCATCTGCAGAGTTTGCTCCATTGATTTCTCTTTCTGAGGAACAAACTGCAGATGTCGATGGTGTCTGTTGAACTCTCCACTGTCGGTTTTCAGCTGGGCGCTGAATTTTTTTTCTTGCCAACAGCTGGAGCGATCCATTCTTTTCTCCTCTTAACTTGACATGAACGTGGTCACCAGGTTCTAGAC
Organism: Lepidochelys kempii; assembly: GCF_965140285.1. Classification (NCBI taxonomy): domain Eukaryota; kingdom Metazoa; phylum Chordata; order Testudines; family Cheloniidae; genus Lepidochelys; species Lepidochelys kempii. The sequence goes on from NC_136383.1 coordinate 141,944,644, forward strand.
CGGGCAGGCTCTGTTCAAATGTCTGTGGCAGAAGTGTTCACAAGCCCTTTTAGTCTTTTTATCCAATGTGACTATTCTCTTCGTGGCTGGGAGGGGTAGCTCAGTGGGTTGAGCATTGGCCGGCTAAACCCAGGGTTGGGAATTCAGTCCTTGAGGGGGCCATTTAGGGATCTGGGGCAAAAATTGGGGATTGGTCCTGCTTTGAGCAGGGGGTTGGACTCGATGAGCTCCTGAGGTCCCTTCCAACCCTGATATTCTATGATTCATGGCTGGCCACTTTGGAGCTAGGTTCTTTTCCAAAGTCAGAACAGCCGGGTTGAGTTGTCTTCCTTTCAGGAGTTGTACTGAATTATATCTAATAGCTACTCTTAGTTCTGATCTGTAACTCGGAAGAGCAAGGACTGGGTCTTGCTGTTGTAGGATTTTCTTGGCTCTCTGTAGAGATCTCTCAGCCTCTGCATTCGCTTGTGGGTAACATATTTTCTTCTGAATAATTTTAAATTCTGCTGCAGTGAATTGGGTCCGTTGTCCATCACTAATTGTTCTGGAATACGAAAGGGAGCAAAAGTGCATTTCAGTTTCTCTATAACTGCGACATAAGGTCAGGCTTGACACAGCCCTGGCTGGGAGGATTTAGTTGGGGATTGGTCCTGCTTTGAGCAGGGGGTTGGACTAGATGACCTCCTGAGGTCCCTTCCAACCCTGATATTCTAGGATTCTATGATATTATGTCTTTCATGTCAACTATTTCTGTGTACCTGGAGATGACCAGGTAATGCTGTCCTGTGAATTCACATAAATCTGCAGCTCGTCTCTTCCAAGGTCTGTCTGGCACAGATGTTGCTATGAAAGGTTCCTTGTGTTGTGCTGGTCTGTTAGTTCTGCAGTGTTCACATGCAGACACTTTATTCTTTACATCCTTGCCAATGCTCAGCCCCCACACTGACTGGTTGGCCCATTCATGGCATTTCGTTTATCCTCAATGTCCTTCCTGGATGAGGGTTAGGATTTCACCTCTCGTTTCATTTGGAATTACGATGCAGCTGTCTTTAATCATGAGTCTGTTTGGTTCACTTCATTGTCCACGCACCGCAAAGTAGTCTCTTATCACTTCCTTCGTGTTCTGTAGACACTTGAGCCAGATGCCCCTAATATAATTTAGAATTTCCTGAAGCTGGGTGTCTGTCAAGGTTGCTTTTTGTAGCTGCAGTATTCTCTGTTCTGACACTGGTCTGTATGTGTCCACAGCATCCATGTACGTCTTTATGTCCTCTTCGAGCTCCAGGGTAGATGAGTGGAATGCTGGGCTCTGTGACAGAGTGTCTGCTACTCCCAAATGTTTCCCAGGAATATATTTAGCAATTGAGATAAATCGCATTTCCCTTAGCAATAGACACTGGCTTCTCGGTGGTGCTTGATCCAGGTCTTTGCCACTGAGGAGGGCTACAAGTGGTTTGTGGTTGGTTATCAGTGTAAACGAACAAGTTTCACATGCCCAGATGCTTGCCAGGCTCCTTTTCAATCCGGGCAGAGCGTTCTTCTGCTTCTGTGCATGTGGAAGAGCAAAATGCAGCTGGCTTCCGCTCAGGGCCATGTTGTTGGAACAAGACACCACATAGGCCAGGTGTGACGAAGTGAGACTCTTCTTAATGTTTCCTCTGAATAGTGTGGGGGTGCCTCAGTTTCCCCTAGGCAGTTCTTAAGTATCTAGGGGGTGGGGTAAGGGTGTATGATCATTGCAGAGCCCTAGAGGGCCGGTGTGTGCAGGAGTCTGGACACAGAGAATGGCCGACACCCTGTTTCCTGGCAACTGATGGCCTGGGCCCTTCCCCCCTGCAAGGTGAGAGCTAAAGGGTTGGAGAACAAAGGAATCAGGTGACCTCCTGGCCCAGGAAAGGAACAAAGCCCAGAGGAGGAGGGGCTGGAGGGAGTTTCAGTTTGGAGCTGGCTGGGACATGGAGTGAAGTGCAGACGTGGTTGTCTGGCTCACTGCCCCCCAAAATGGACCCAGCTGAGGGGTCCCGTTCTCTGCACCTGCAAGCTCTGTTTTAGACCATGTTCCTGTCATCTAATAAACCTTCTGTTTTACTGGCTGGCTGAGAGTCACGTCTGACTGCGGAGTTGGGGGGCAGGACCCTCTGGCTTCCCCAGGAGCCCCGCCTGAGCGGACTCGCTGGGGGAAGCGCACGGAGGGGCAGAGGATGCTGAATGCTCCGAGGTCAGACCCAGGAAGGTGGAAGCTGTGTGAGCTGTGTGTCCTGAAGACAGGCTGCTCACCGAAAGGCGACTGCCCCAGAGTCCTGACTGGCTTCATGGGGAGCAGTTCCAGAGCATCGCCCAGGGACTCCGTGACACCAGGGCTGCTGGTGTCCGCACTGTCCATTGTGGGTTTGTTCTCATCATAGGATGGCAGAGATGTTGGTGTTGAAATGGTTTCTTTTACCTCTTTGAAGGCAATGTCTTGATTTGGTCCCCCATAGCCACAGTGAGGGGGACTTTAACAGTTCATTCTGTGGTTTTGTCACTGTAGAAAGGTCTTGTAGATATGGACCAGCCTCAGAACATGTCTCAGTTTGGAGACATTAGCTGGTGCATCCAATTCTAAAACTGCTCCTACTTTCTCAGGGCTAGGCCTAATTCCATCCTTGTTATTGTCTGTCCTAAAAACTCAATTTGGAGTAGGCAGAAAACACATTTTTCCTTGTTTAATGTCAGTACAGTTTGTCTGATGAGGGTTAGGACTTTGTTGAGGGTTTTGTTATGTTCTTCCATCAAAGATCCAGATATCAGAATATCATCCATGAAACCTGCAACTCCAGTCGTGTTCGTTAACAGTTCTGCCACCTTTCTTGGGACAATCCCAAACCATTATCTTCTAAAGCAAAATCCCCCAAAGGAGGTGATAAGTGGGGTCAGTTTAGAACTCTCTTTGGCTAAAGGGATTTGTCAGCATCTGCTCGAGGCATCCAGCTTGGAGAATATTGTAACTGCTTTCACTGTGGGGATGAAGTGATCCAGTGGTGGGAGGAGATATTTTTCTCTCACAACTGCTTCATTAAGTCTTTTAAAAGTCACACAAATTTGTATTTTTCCATTTTTCTTTGTAACTGGTACCATTGGGGCACACCATGCTGTCAGCTCACAGATTTTCTCAGTTATGCCAATCTGTTCCATTCTCTTTAGTTCAGTTTCCACTTTATGAAGTAATTGGACAGGAATCCTGCGAGGTGTATGCACGCTATCTGGCTCAGTGTTGTCTCTTAAGGGGATTTGTACTGGTTCTCCTTTCAACACTCCAGTGTCACTAAATATTCCATTGAGTTCTTCCACCTTTCTCACTAGGCCCACCATGGCTTCCGTGCTGCGGCTGAGAAGCCTGTCGGTCTATGGTCCTTTGGTCACATACACTCTGAATGCAAAGCTTTTGTCTTTGTAAGTTGTTTCTGTGGGGAACTGGACCATGCCGTTCAGAACACAGACAGGGCTAGTCACAACTGTGTCAGGGGAGATCGTCTGTGTGAAGGACTGTAAGGCCCTTCTGCGATGACTGTGATGTCAGCTCCTGAGTCAAATTTAAAGTCAACAGTTTTGTCACGAATATTCAGTTTTACTCTCCAGGAAGGCTCCATGTCATCACAAGTGACAGATCCCAGAAACAATGTCTCTTATAGTCGGTAATACGACTCAACTCCCTGGCTGGTTCGGTGCAGCAAACAGATGCAAAATGTCCATAGTTTGTGCATTTATTCCACAGTGTGCCCCCGGCCGGACATGAATTGTCTCTTGGGACATGGCTTTTTCCACATTTTGTGCATTTAGGCTGGAGTTTGCCCCTCTCAGCCAGGTAGTTGTCTCTTCTTGCCTCGGGGATTTTATGACGACTTTTAACACTCAAGTGTCTGTTACAGCTTCGAAGGTAGTTTCAGGGTTTCAGAATTGTCCCGTTGCTCTAGGTTTTGCTGTGTCACCAGCTCAGCTTGCTTTTCTCTTGGAACGTCTGTGTGCAGAGTTCGATCTTTCTTCAGCTCTAGCTGCTGTGAGCGGTTTTCTCTGTTGATGCGGTAACCAGCCCGTCTCTGATATTTCCATGTTCTGCAGTCCCCAAGTCACAGTTTTCAGCCAATGTGTGCAGAGCTCTTATCAAAAATTCAACATTTTACCCTTGTTCTTGAGTGCTCTGGGGACAACACGCTCTTTCATAAACCACTCTGGGGTATAAAGTATGCCTCAGACAAAGCCAGAACCCTTTTACACTCATCTTTGTAACGGTCTTCAGTAAAGTCAAAGGATTTGAAGATCTGCTCTGCTTGCTTCCCCAAAGCATAAATTCAAGACGATACCTGTATATCTCCAGTTTCCTTGTGCAATGCAAAATCTTGTCTCCAGTCTTTCCATTCTGAAGGTTTGTCAAAGCTGAAGTTCTCAGGGGCATTGAAGGGTGGCATGTTGATAAGATTCTGCCACCTTTGTTGCTGTTTTCTTTCTGCTCCTGTTCTTAGTTTACTCCTGACACCATGTCCTGTTCTTCTGTACCAGATATGTACTGGTCACAGAGCTTGCTTAAACACACCAGCTGCGTTCATCATAAAATCCATTAATGCTCTGCCAGGTATGGCTGAGATTAACTTAAATAAGGTATAAACAACGAGGAGTCCTTGTGGCATCTTAGAGACTAACAAATTTTGGGGGGCATAAGGTTTCATGGGCTTATCAGATGCATGGAGTAGAAAATACAGTAGAGAGGTATAAATACACAGCACATGAAAAGATGGGAGTTGCCTTACCAAGTGGGGGGGCCAGTGCTAATGAACCAATTCAATTAAGGTGGAAGTGGGCTATTCTCAACAGTTGACAAGAAGGGAGGAAAAATCACTTTTGTAGTGCTATTGAGGCCAATGTAATCAAGGTGGCCCATTTCAAACAGTTGACAAGAAGGTGTGAGTATAAACAGGGAGAAAAATAGTTTTTGTAGTGACCCATCCACTCCCAGTGTTTATTCAGGCCTAATTTGATGGTGTGAAGTTTGCAAATTAATTCCAGTTCTGCAGTTTTTCATTGGAGTCTGCTTTTGAAGTTTTTTTGTTGAAGAATTGCCACTTTTACGTCTGTTATTGAGTGACCAGGGAGGTTGAAGTGTTCTCCGACTGGTTTTTGAATGTTATGATTCCTGATGACAGATTTGTGTCCATTTATTCTTTTGCATAGAGACTGTCTGGTTTGGCCAATGTACATGGCAGAGGGGCATTGCTGGCACATGATGGCATAGGTCACATTGGTGGATGTGCAGGTGAACGAGCCTCTGACAGTGTGGCTGATGTGATTAGGCCCTATGATGGTGTCTCTTGAATAGATATGTGGGCACAGTTGGCAACGGGGCTTGTTGCAGGCTTTGGTTCCTGGGTTTGTGTTTTTGTGGTGTGGTGTGTAGTTGCTGGTGAGTATTTGCTTCAGGTTGGGGGGCTGTCTGTAGGCAAGGACTGGCCTGTCTCCCAAGATTTGTGAGAGTGTTGGGTCATCCTTCAGGATAGGTTGTAGATCCTTAATAACGCGCTGGAGAGGTTTTAGTTGGGGGCTGAAGGTGACGGCTAGTGGCGTTCTGTTATTTTCTTTGCTAGGCCTGTCCTGTAGTAGGTGACTTCTGGGTACTCTTCTGGCTCTGTCAATCTGTTTCTTTACTTCCGCAGGTGGGTATTGTAGTTGTAAGAATGCTTGATAGAGATCTTGTAGGTGTTTGTCTCTGTCTGAGGGGTTGGAGCAAATGCGGTTGTATCGCAGAGCTTGGCTGTAGACGATGGATCGTGTGGTGTGGTCAGGGTGAAAGCTGGAGGCATGTAGGCAGGAATAGCGGTCAGTAGGTTTCCGGTATAGGGTGGTGTTTATGTGACCATTGTTTATTAGCACTGTAGTGTCCAGGAAGTGGATCTCTTGTGTGGACTGTACCAGGCTGAGGTTGATGGTGGGATGGAAATTGTTGAAATCATGGTGGAATTCCTCAAGGGCTTCTTTTCCATGGGTCCAGATGATGCAGATGTCATCAATGTAGCGCAAGTAGAGTAGGGGCGTTAGGGGACGAGAGCCGAGGAAGCGTTGTTCTAAGTCAGCCATAAAAGTGTTGGCATCCTGTGGGGCCATGCGGTGCCCCTGGTTTGCAGGGGTACATTGTCCCCAAACGTGGGATCATTCTGGGTGAGGACACAGTCACAAAGTGCAGCCGCCAGGTTTGCCGGGACGTTCTCGGGGAGACGGGTCCTGACAGAACAGCCTGCAACAGGCATGTTACACACAGTGCCACCTAGTGACTGAGCGGTACAGCACAGCGTGATGACGGGGGGGGAGGGGGGGAATTTTCTTGATGCCTTGTATGAGTGCTGTGTGTGCCTCAGTTTCCCCTATGTGCTGCACGTGTAACGAGGTGGTGGGAGACGGTGTATGTTGTTGCAGAGGGCCAGGTCTGACCTCACCTAGCAGCCTGGACCCTGAATTTAGCAACCAGTGACCCAGAGGCCTGCCCCATCTTGGAAGCCAGCCGGTCCCAGCCAGAAGAAGAGAGAGGACCCAGGTGATCTGTTTGCCTGGGACTGAAGACAAAGGATGGAGGAGGGGCTGTGGGGAAGGTGATCTAGGTGGTCGGCTGGCAGGAGGGGTCTTCTGGACTGGGGACAAAGAACAGCCTGAGCCCACCTGGCCGGGGCTGAGCCTGGCCGGGCCTGAGGGCCCCGAGAACTTCCAGGGCTGGGTTCAGACGTCCAATAAAGGGCCCTGTGTCATGCTGGCTGAGAGTCACTGTAGGCTGGAGGTCGGGCGGCGTTGCTCCCTCGGGGGGTGGAGGCCCCAGGGGGGCCAGAGTGAGGGGACTCCCTGAGGGGGCTGAGCCAGGCTCTGGAGGCTTCACAAGGTGCAGTTCCAGGGCTTAGCCCCCGAGAGAGTGGACCCCCGATCGGGCTGGCGCACTGACGACGGTCCCCCCGGACCGTACAGAGCCGAGCGAGTGCACAGCTTGCCTCTGCCGGGGATGTGTACAGCGCCCTGCGCGGGGGGCACGGTATTTGTCTGAGGCGTGTGTGGCTGGGCCTGTAGCATGCCATGGGGGGTGACAGCTGGGGCGTGTGGTGCCCCGGGGCAGCCACTCTGCTCCACCATCCCTGGCTCGCTGACGCCCTTCGCTGGGAGCTCGTCCCACGGGCCCCACCCCTGCCGCAGGGTCCGGGCTGAGGAAGCTGGAGCTGCTGGAGCTGCGAACTGTGGCTGGACACAGGGGTGTCTCTGACCCCTCCCCTTGGGCTGGGGCCCCGAGCGGCCATGGGATCCTGGGGAGATGCCCACTACCTTATACCCACTGGCATGCAGTGGGGGGCACAGGTCAGTGCAGGGGCAGCCCCAGGATGGGCCAACAGGGCCTGGGGACTGAGGCCTGGGGGGAGCACGGCAGGGGGAGGTGTGGGCAGCCATCGCTGGGGTGTATGGGGGAAGGCCAATGGGCTAGGCCAGGTAGGGCAGGGCCCTTTCTGAAGGGGCTAGTGTGGAGCTGCCCGGGCTGGCCTTGGCGAGGGGCGGGGAGTGGGCAGCTTTGCCAGCCTGGAACCCTCCCTGCAGCAGGCGGCTGGCCCAGCCGCTAACCGCCCCCAGGAGACGCCCGGAGAGCCCAGCCAGGCAGAGGTGCAGGGCAGGTTCCTGCTCAGGATCCGTGCGGCCAGGGCCAGCTGGGCTGCGTCCCCCCCCTTGCATCACCCTGCGCCACCAGGTTGGCCAAGGAGGGTGGGCACAGGGAAGGGGGCTGCTTCCCGCTAGGCAGCATCTCCGGTTGTGCAGGGATCAGGGTCTGGGCGTGGGCACCCTCTGGGCAGCCGGGAGGATGCAGGACAGACTAGAGCTAAGAATAGATGCAGGACAGGGCTTCCTCTGAGACAGTTCATCTTCCTCCAGCCGGCGGCCCCCGCCTGCCCGCTGGCTCAGCCAGGGCACAGCACCCGGCCTGGCCTCCTGCCCCACTGCCCTGCTCGGGGACCCTTGGGGTGCTGGGAGCCAGGACTCCTGGGTTCTATCCCTGGCTTTGGGAGGGGAGGGGCACCTGATGGCTAGAGGGGTGGGAAGTGGGGCCTGGGAGCCAAAATGTCACTGTGCCCGAAGTTTGTTCAGGAAGTGGATACCACTCATTGCCTCAGTTTCCCCCTCTGTGATGCCTGCGCCCCCTACAGTGCAGTTCTCTCCGGAGTCTGCATGAAGCATTTGAAGTCCCCTCTGCCACGGGTCCACAGGCCCGGTACTCGCACGGCTCAGGAACGAGCCCTGGGGGAACCCCTTACTGTGCCAGCCCCCTCAGGATCACTCTCTCTCTGGGAGGGCCCCTTGGCTTCCCCACCTCCTGGGAGCGACCCTGGGAGCCTTCAGCCCCCTGGGTCGCGCCGTGAGCTCCCTGCAGCGAGGCCCCCTGACCTGGACCCCTGGGGGAGATGTGTACCCCAAAGGGAGCACTGCACCCCCACCTCCCCTGATCGGCCGGGACTCTCAGCCGGGGGCTAGCAGGTGTCTGGAACACGGTGTAGCCAGGCCTTGGCCACCACAGAGAGCAACAAGTTACAGCCTGGGCCCGCCGGGTCAGCCCCGAGCCCCCGACCCCTTTAGTCCCCGTGGGGTGCAGAAACTCTCTCCTGCCTGCAGCCGCCCCCGTGGAACCACCCCACCGGGCCCCTCCTCAGCCCTTTGTCCTCCAGCTGCTCACACCCGGCCGGCTCCCATGGCGGGGGGACCATCCAGGGACGGTCGCCAGGTACCCAACGTCCAGGCCATTGTCTTCGTCCCCAGGCCCCAGCCAGGCGCAGTCACCCCTGGATCTCTGCGAAGCGAAACAACCCTTCCCCCCACTGGATAACCAGGCAGCGCCGGGGGGAAACCGAGGCACACAAATCCAAAATATTATGAGAAATTCCCACTCGGTCACATCCCTCCCCCTTTGAGCCCGGCCCGAATGGGGTCACTTCAGCCAGTGCCTGGAGGCGTGGGGGGTTCCAACCCCCCAGCGTTGGCATCTCCCCGTTCCCACAGCAGTGCCTCCACCAGGCACCTTCGAGATTCCTTTAGCACCCTCGCTAACACGTCCCACGTCCCGTACCCAGCCCGCAGCTCGGAGCCGGGTCCCGTCCGCCCTTAGGGCCGGGCTGGTCACTTGCACTCATGGGGGGCACAAGGAGCTGGCATGAGACCTGTGCCCGTTTGCCACCCCAAAGCCCTGGGGTTTGGAACTGGGCTGGGGTCCTGCCACTGGCTCCTCCCCGTCGTCTGCCAGGGAGCGAGGGCAGCGAACTCCCCCTCCCCGTGTCGGCCACCTGGGCTGCCCTGACCCCCAGGCTGGAGCAGGGGGTGAGCCCTTGGGCATTTGGCGATCAGCTGGGGGGGGCTGCTTAATGGAGGGGCTGTTTGGTGATCAGCTGGGGGAGGGGCTGGACGGTGCTCGGGTGGGGGACTGTTTGGTGATCGGCTGGGGGAGGGCCTGGACAGTGCTCGGGTGGGGGGGCTGTTTGGTGATCAGCTGGGGGAGGGGCTGGACAGTGCTCGGGTGGGGGGGCTGTTTGGTGATCAGCTGGGGGAGGGGCTGGACAGTGCTCGGGTGGGGGGGCTGTTTGGTGATCGGCTGGGGGAGGGCCTGGACAGTGCTCGGGTGGGGGGTCTGTTTGGCGATCGGCTGGGGGGAGGGGCTGTTTGGTGCTCGGGTGGGGGGGCTGTTTGGTGATCGGCTGGGAGGAGGGGTTGGACGGTGCTCGGGTGGGGGGTCTGTTTGGCGATCAGCTGGGGGAGGGGCTGGACAGTGCTCGGGTGGGGGGGCTGTTTGGTGATCGGCTGGGGGGAGGGGCTGTTTGGTGCTCGGGTGGGGGGGCTGTTTGGCGATCGGCTGGGAGGAGGGGTTGGACAGTGCTCGGGTGGGGGGGCTGTTTGGTGATCGGCTGGGGGGAGGGGTTGGACGGTGCTCGGGTGGGGGGGCTGTTTGGCGATCGGCTGGGGGGAGGGGCTGTTTGGTGCTCGGGTGGGGGGGCTGTTTGGTGATTGGCTGGGGGGAGGGCCTGGACAGTGCTCGGCTGGGGGGTCTGTGGGGTGCTCGGTGCTGGGTCCCAGAACCAGGGAGGCCCAGTCGCTCTGTTTGAAGCCGCTGGCGAAGGTGGGTAACAGCCCCCCGGCCCCAGCACATCAGTCGGCCACAGGGGCAGAACGGGTGTGTCGGGGGGCAGCTCCCCCATGCCCGGACCCCACCAATAGGCTGGAAACGCAGCCGCACGTGGGCTCATTTGTCTGTCAGCAGCACGGGGGGTGAGTGCGGGGAGACCCCGGGGAGTCAGGGGGGCGCTGCACAGTTGGAGGCTCCCTGCAGCCCCCCCGGAAAGCTTCTGGGATGGCACCGAGGGCACAGGGGTGTAGGCTCCCGGCTGTGCTTTGCCGCCTAGTGCCAGTGGCCCCCCATTGCTGACTGGCAGGGGGCAGCCCCCAGTGCGGGGGCGGGGGCTGTAGCTGGTCACACCCGTTCTCCTTCTCTACAGACCCGCCGGCAGCAGCAGGTGTCAGAAAAGACCCCCCCAGCCTAACCGAACCCCCCCAGCCTAACCGAACCCCCTGAGCCAGCCCCTGCCAGGGAAAAGCCCCACACCCCACTCCCTGCCCCCCCAGCCTAACCGAACCCCCCCAGCCTAACTGAACCCCCTTAGCCAGCCCCCGCCAGGGAAAAGCCCCACACCCCACTCCCTGCCCCCCCCAGCCTAACCGAACCCCCCCAGCCTAACCGAACCCCCTGAGCCAGCCCCTGCCAGGGAAAATCCCCACACCCCACTCCCTGCCCCCCCCAGCCTAACCGAACCCCCTGAGCCAGCCCCTGCCAGGGAAAAGCCCCACACCCCACTCCCTGACCCCCCCAGCCTAACCGAACCCCCCCAGCCTAACCGAACCCCCTGAGCCAGCCCCTGCCAGGGAAAAGCCCCACACCCCACTCCCTGCCCCCCAGCCTAACTGAACCCCCCCAGCCTAACCAAACCCCCCCAGCCTAACTGAACCTCCTGAGCCAGCCCCCGCCAGGGAAAAGCCCACACCCCACTCCCTGCCCCCCCCAGCCTAACCGAACCCCCCCAGCCTAACTGAACCTCCTTAGCCAGCCCCCGCCAGGGAAAAGCCCCACACCCCACTCCCTGCCCCCCCCAGCCTACCCGAACCCCCCCAGCCTAACTGAACCCCCCCAGCCAGCCCCTGCCAGGGAAAAGCCCCACACCCCACTCCCTGCCCCCCAGCCTAACCGAACCCCCCCAGCCTAACCAAACCCCCTGAGCCAGCCCCCGCCAGGAAAATCCCCACACCCCACTCCCTGCCCCCCCCAGCCTAACCGAACCCCCTGAGCCAGCCCCTGCCAGGGAAAAGCCCCACACCCCACTCCCTGCCCCCCAGCCTAACTGAACCCCCCCAGCCTAACCAAACCCCCCCAGCCTAACCGAACCCCCTGAGCCAGCCCCTGCCAGGGAAAAGCCCCACACCCCAATCCCTGCCCCCCCAGCCTAACCGAACCCCCCCAGCCTAACTGAACCCCCTTAGCCAGCCCCCGCCAGGGAAAAGCCCCACACCCCACTCCCTGCCCCCCCCAGCCTAACCGAACCCCCCCAGCCTAACCGAACCCCCTGAGCCAGCCCCTGCCAGGGAAAAGCCCCACACCCCACTCCCTGACCCCCCCAGCCTAACCGAACCCCCCAGCCTAACCGAACCCCCTGAGCCAGCCCCTGCCAGGGAAAAGCCCCACACCCCACTCCCTGCCCCCCAGCCTAACCGAACCCCCCCAGCCTAACCGAACCCCCTGAGCCAGCCCCTGCCAGGGAAAAGCCCCACACCCCACTCCCTGACCCCCCCAGCCTAACCGAACCCCCCAGCCTAACCGAACCCCCTGAGCCAGCCCCCACCAGGGAAAAGCCCACACCCCACTCCCTGCCCCCCCCAGCCTAACCGAACCCCCCCAGCCTAACTGAACCCCCTTAGCCAGCCCCCGCCAGGGAAAAGCCCCACACCCCACTCCCTGCCCCCCCCAGCCTAACTGAACCCCCCCAGCCAGCCCCCGCCAGGGAAAAGCCCCACACCCCACTCCCTGCCCCCCCCAGCCTAACTGAACCCCCCCAGCCAGCCCCCGCCAGGGAAAAGCCCCACACCCCACTCCCTGCCCCCCCCCCAGCCTAACCGAACCCCCTGAGCCAGCCTCTGCCAGGGAAAAGCCCCACACCCCACTCCCTGCCCCCCCCAACCTAACCAAACCCTCCCAGCCTAACTGACCCCCCCACCTGCCCCCACCAGGGAAAGGCCCCACACCCCACTCCCTGACCCCCCCAGCTTAACCGAACCCCCCCAGCCAGCCCCCACCAGGGAAAGGCCCCGTGCCCCACCCCCCGCACCCTGAGCCTAACCGACCCCCCCACCTCCCCCCACCAGGGAAAGGCCCCACACCCCACTCCACATCCCCCCTCCAGCTTAACCGAACCCCCCCTGCCTGCCCCTGCCAGGGAAGGGCCCCGTGCCCCACCCCCCAACCTCCAGCCCTAGGGCCGGGGCAGGACTTTCCCTCCACACCCCGACCTGGGGGGCAGAGCCTGGCAGCCGGAGGTCGGGGTTGGGGGAGGCCCCTGCTTGTAAGCGGCTGGTGGAGGGGGGCCCCGGCCAGGTGGCCGGGGGGGGCATATCCATTACAGCACATGGGCTCATTTGTCTGGCAGTAACGACGGGGCGCCCGGCGCTGATGCCCCCCCAGCTAGCCCCAGCCCCAGCCACTGTGCTAGCAGCCTGGCTGTGCCCCCCCTGCAGAGACCCCCGGGGCTAGGCCATCCCAGCGCCCCCCCGGGCCCCCCCGGGCAGAGGAAGGCCGCGCCAGGCGCTGGCCCTTTGAGGGGCTCCAGCTGAGCCCCCGATGACAGACGCGGCGCGCCCTTGACGAGTTCATCCTACAGCTGAGCCTGTCCGTTACCTCCCCGCCTGGGGGGAGGGGGCATTTCCAGCCTCACACCGCAGCCCCCCCACGCCCCCCCGATCCCCCTGCCCCTGCCCAAGGGACTGTGGGGCGGAGGGGCAATCGTCCAGCCCCCCCGAGCTGCCACTGAAACACTGGCGGGCCCAGCCAGACCCATTCCTCTGTACCCCCCCGGGGGCCCCCAGCTCTCCTGCTGGCGTCATGGGGCCAGGTGCCTGGCTCGGAGCAGCCCAGGGGGCTCGGGTCCTGGAGCCCCCCCGGAGCACGGGGAGGGGCTGCATGCACCCCGGGGCCTGTTGGGGGCTGTCTGCATTGCCATCCATCCCAGTGAGAGTTCCTAGGCCCCCCCAGACTCCCTTGGGGGGAGCTGGCCCCAGTGCGGGTGCCCCCCACGGGACCATTGGCCCCTGGCCCCAGTTTTGCCCCAGGCTCCGGCCTTGTGGAAACCTGGACCCCTCTCCGCGCCTCAGCTCCACAGGCCAGGAGGGACCCGCAACACCTGCTACCCCGTAACACTGCACAACACCCCCCGACACTGCACCACCCCACAGCCCCCCAACGCCGCACCCCCCAACGCCGCACCCCCACAGCCCCCGTAACACTGCACAACACCCCCCGACGCTGCACCACCCCACAGCCCCCCAACGCCGCACCCCCCAACGCCGCACCCCCACAGCCCCCGTAACACTGCACAACACCCCCCGACACTGCACCCCCAACGCCGCACCCCCACAGCCCCCGTAACACTGCACAACACCCCCCGACACTGCACCACCCCACAGCCCCCCAACGCCGCACCCCCCAACACCCGCACCCCCCAACGCCGCACCCCCCAACGCCGCACCCCCACAGCCCCCGTAACACTGCACAACACCCCCCGACGCTGCACCACCCCACAGCCCCCCAACGCCGCACCCCCCAACGCCGCACCCCCACAGCCCCCGTAACACTGCACAACACCCCCCGACACTGCACCACCCCACAGCCCCCCAACGCCGCACCCCCCAACGCCCGCACCCCCCAACACCCGCACCCCCACAGCCCCCGTAACATTGCACAACACCCCCCGATGCTGCACCACCCCACAGCCCCCCAACACCCGCACCCCCCAACGCCGCACCCCCCAACGCCGCACCCCCACAGCCCCCGTAACACTGCACAACACCCCCCGACACTGCACCACCCCACAGCCCCCCAACACCCGCACCCCCCAACACCCGCACCCCCACAACCCACCAACACCCGCACCCCGCAACGCCGCACCCCCCACAGCCCCCGTAACACTGCACAACACCCCCGACACTGCACCACCCCACAGCCCCCCAACGCCGCACCCCCCAACGCCCGCACCCCCCAACACCCGCACCCCCCAACACCCGCACCCCCACAGCCCCCGTAACACTGCACAACACCCCCGACACTGCACCACCCCACAGCCCCCCAACGCCGCTCCCCCCAACACCCGCACCCCCACAACCCACCAACACCCGCACCCCGCAACGCCGCACCCCCCACAGCCCCCGTAACACTGCACAACACCCCCGACACTGCACCACCCCACAGCCCCCCAACGCCGCACCCCCCAACGCCCGCACCCCCCAACACCCGCACCCCCCAACACCCGCACCCCCACAGCCCCCGTAACACTGCACAACACCCCCGACACTGCACCACCCCACAGCCCCCCAACGCCGCTCCCCCCAACACCCGCACCCCCCAACACCCGCACCCCCACAGCCCCCGTAACACTGCACAACACCCCCCGACACTGCACCACCCCACAGCCCCCCAACGCCGCACCCCCCAACGCCGCACCCCCACAGCCCCCGTAACACTGCACAACACCCCCCGACACTGCACCACCCCACAGCCCCCCAACACCCGCACCCCCCAACACCCGCACCCCCCAACGCCACACCCCCACAGCCCCCGTAACACTGCACAACACCCCCCGACGCTGCACCACCCCACAGCCCCCCAACACCCGCACCCCCCAACACCCGCACCCCCACAACCCACCAACACCCGCACCCCGCAACGCCGCACCCCCCACAGCCCCCGTAACACTGCACAACACCCCCCGACGCTGCACCACCCCACAGCCCCCCCAACACCCGCACCCCCCAACACCCGCACCCCCACAACCCACCAACACCCGCACCCCGCAACGCCGCACCCCCCACAGCCCCCGTAACACTGCACAACACCCCCCGACGCTGCACCACCCCACAGCCCCCCAACACCCGCACCCCCCAACGCCCGCACCCCCCAACACCCGCACCCCCACAGCCCCCGTAACACTGCACAACACCCCCCGACACTGCACCACCCCACAGCCCCCCAACACCCGCACCCCCCAACGCCGCACCCCCCAACGCCGCACCCCCACAGCCCCCGTAACACTGCACAACACCCCCCGACACTGCACCACCCCACAGCCCCCCAACACCCGCACCCCCCAACGCCGCACCCCCCAACGCCGCACCCCCACAGCCCCCGTAACACTGCACAACACCCCCCGACACTGCACCACCCCACAGCCCCCCAACACCCGCACCCCCCAACGCCGCACCCCCACAGCACCCTCAACACTGCACAACACCCCTCGACGCTGCACCACCCCACAACACCCCCATACCCGCACCCATCAACGCCGCACCCCCACAGCCCCAACACCCGCACCCACCAACGCGGCATCCACCAACGCCACACCCCTACAACCCCCCAACACCCGCACCCATCAACGCCGCACCCCCACAACCCCCTCAACACTGCACATAACCCCCCGCACACACATCCCCACAATACTGCACAACACCCTCAATGCTGCATAACAACCCCACACAACACCTACACCCCTCAACAGTACACAACCTCCCACCCCCATACAAAATCCCTACCCGCACAACACTGCACAACACCCAACACCCGCAATGCTGAATAACAACCCTGTACAACACCCCCATCCCTCAACGCTGCACAACATACATGGCCCCGCACAACACCCACACCCCCAATGCCGCACAACCTCCCACCCCACACAACAGCCCAGCACGTGCACAACACCCACACCCCTCCACACCTGCACACCACAACACTGCACAACACCCCGCAACGCTGCATAACAACCCTGCACAATACCTGCACCCCTCTACACTGCACCCCCCACCACACCCTCACCCCAGCACAACACCCCCACATCTGTACAACACCCACTTCCTCAACACTGTACACCCTCACAACACCCGCACCCCCACCCAACACCCACACCTCTGCACAATGCCTGCACACCCCGCACAATACCCCCAATGCTGCATAAGAACCCCACACAAGACCCCCCCACAGAGCCGCACTCCCCATCCTCTCACAACACCCGTACTCCTGCAATGTGGCACTCCCCCCCCCACGCTATAGCCCAGGCTGCCAGGCGCCCCTCTAGCTGAGCACTGTCTCATTGTTTCCTTGTGCGATGAAGTGGGATTTTTTGGTAATTTTATCAGGCCTGGATATGCCTCAGTTTCCCCTGTATGCTGCTCTGTCCCCTGGGGTGGAAAGGGCCATTTGCTCACAGGCAAGCTCAGACCCAGGTGTGAACAGCACCTGGCTGGCTGGGGCTAAGTGGGTCACTGCAAAGGGACTGGCTGAGGCCGACCCCACATCAGCGGAGAACCCAATATGACGACAATGGCAAATCCAACCACCGCGACTTTGACGCCTAGCGACTGACGTCCATGGATGGTCACGTCCACAGGGAGCCAGCAGCAGCTCCCTAGCTCGGGAACAAGGGCTGGGGGGCAGGGGTACGCGTGAGCTGTGGGATGCAGTCCAGGCTTCACTGGAGTCATGGACGAGATCAGCCGGATGGACAGGCAGAGCTTCAACCAAGGGTCACTTGTGATGAAGTGGGAATGTTCTTAATGTTTTCTCTGAGTACTGTGTGGGTGCCTCAGTTTCCCCTATGCATTTCTTAAGTATCCAGGGGGGGATAAGGGGGTGGGATTGTTGCAGAGCAGAGCGCCAGTGTGAGGATGAGGCACAGAGAATGGGCGACACCCTGTCTCCTGATGGCCTGGGCCCCTCCCCTGCAAGGTGCCAACTGAAGGGGTTGGAGACCAAAGGGATCAGGTGGCCTCCTGGCCGGGGAAAGAGACAAAGGAGAGGAGGGGTGGGAGAGTTTCAGTTTGCAGCTGGCTGGGGAAATGGAGGGAGGCCCAGAACTGGGTTCTGGGCTCCCTACCCCCCAAGATGTCTGCTAGGCCACAGCCCCCTACCACCGCAGCCCAGCGCGAGGCCCACGTCGCCATGGGCCTGGGACACAGCAACTGCCAAGCATCCCCCTCTGACACTCAGGGGACTGAGGTCTGCTCTGCCCCAAGGCCCCCAGCCCTGAGTGGGGGTGTCACGGGGTCCCCGGGCGATGCTCTGGAACTGCTCCCCACGAAGCCAGGCAGGACTCTGGGGAGTCTCCTCTCTGGGAGCAGCCTGTCTGCAGGACACACAGCTCACCCGGCTCCACCTTCCTGGGTCTGACCTCGGAGCATTCAGCCTCCTCTGCCCCTCCGTGCGCTTCCCACAGCCAGTCCGCTCAGGCGGGGTCCTGGGGAAGCCAGAGGGTCCTGCCCCCCAACTCCGCAGTCAGACGGGACTCTCAGCCAGCCAGTAAAACAGAAGGTTTATTAGACGACAGGAACATGGTCTAAAACAGAGCTTGTAGGTGCAAAGAACCGGACCCCTCAGCTGGGTCCATTTTGGGGGGCAGTGAGCCAGACAACCCCGTCTGCCCTTCACTCCTCACCCCAGCCAGCCCCAAACTGAAACTCCCTCCAGCCCCCCCTCCTCTGGGCTTTGTCCCTTTCCTGGGCCAGGAGGGCACCTGATTCCTTTGTTCTCCAACCCTTTAGCTCTCACCTTGCAGGGGGGAAGGGCCAGGCCATCAGTGGCCAGGAAACAGGGTGTCGGCCATTCTCTGTGTCCAGATCCCTGCACACACCGGCCCTCTAGGGCTCTGCAAGGATCATACACCCTTACCCCACCCCCTAGATACTTAAGAACTGCCTAGGGGAAACTGAGGCACCCCCACACTATTCAGAGGAAACATTAAGAACAGTCCTGCTTTGTCACAGGGGGGCAGCAGCCCAGGGAGCGAGTGAATCCCCCAGCTGGGCACTGCCCTGTGTCCAGCCCCTGCCCTGCGGAGCCCACACGGGCCAGGCCAGGCACTGGCTGCTGACAGGGCAGGACCCAGCTGTTAATGTGAAGCTGGAAAGATGTTAGCTCCCAGCCGAGCAGCCCCCAGAGTCACCGGCCCGGTCCCCCGGCAGCAGTGGCTGGGCCGCAGGAACAGGTAATTAAAGCCAAGTGAGCATGGCAAATCAGCCCCCCCCCCGTCCCCCCCAGCTCCCTGGGACACGCTCAGCTGCGGGGTTGGGAGCAGACCCCTGGGTGCCAGCCACTGCCCCACAACTCCTGGTGCCACCTCCATCCCAGCAGCGGGCAGCCCAGCCACTGTCTGCCTGCACCCCCCCCCCCGCTGGGTCTGAGTGCCCCCCCAGGTGCCAGGGCAGCTGTCAGCCCATGACAGATGGGCCCGTGTCCAGAGATCCGCCCAGGGGGGCACTCGGAGCCTGGCACAGCAGGGACGAGCACCCAAAACCCCGGGCCAAACTTTCCCTTTCCGCGGCCCTGCCCCCAAAGGCAGGAGCCCCAGCGGGGGACAGTGCTGGGACCGGGGGGGGGGTCAGGCACAGCTGGCTGGGAGCATGGAGCCCCCCCCAGCCAGCCGCGCCCCCCATTCCCGGCAGCATTCCTGCCCCTCAGTCCCAGCGCAGGCAGGCCGCTCATTTACCAATGTCAGCCGCCCAGTTGGTTTGAATTAGCCTCCTTGTGCTGTCCCAGCCGGGCTGATAAGTGGGGGGCGCGGGGGGTGCGGGATGCGCCGAGGGATCAGCCAGCTCTGGCCCGGCTCCGGCTCCGGCTTCCTGCTCTGCTCTGTGTAACGCCGGAGCCCCCGGCCTGCGTCTGACAGGCTGGGGCTGCAGGAGCCAGAGCCCGTGGTGACAGACACAGCAAAGGGCCCCTCGCCCGGGCTCCAGGCCTGCCAGCGCCCCCCCAGGGACTGGGCCCTGCCCTGCTGGGCCCATCTCCCTGGCTCTGCCCGGCCGGCTGACGGGGCGAGGGGCTGTCCCGTCCCGGGGGCGTCCGAACGGCACCGACCCTCTGGGGGGAGGTGCTGCCGTGGGGGAAGCAGGCGGGGGGCTCGGAGTCTCCGGGGGCAGCAGGGCATGGAGGGCTGGGAGTCCCCGTGTTCGAGGGAATGGGGAGTCCCCGTGTTCAGGGGGGCTGTGGGGAGGCTGGGTGGGGAGGACCCATGTTCAGGGGGGCTGGGAGACCCCAGCCCCGTCTCTGGGCTGGCTCCGCGCGGTCCCAGCTGGCTTTGCCCTGTGCCCTCTGCTCTGCTTTTCACCAGTTACTTGGCAGCGGGCGAGCGCTCGGCCCTAGGCTGCCCCCCCGGCCTGCCGGCCGCCTGAGGGATGGCCAACAGCTGGGCTGGGCACTGCGCAGGCCCGCGTGGGAAGGGCAGGGCCGGGGTAACCAGATCCCCCCCAGGGGCTCCCGGGCCCGGGGTCAGCCCAGCCGCGCAGAGCTCAGGGGTTAAGGATCGGCCACGGGGATGCGCTGCTAATTGCCAGGCCGTGCGGCATAAATCACAGAGCCACAGGCAGCCCCCTCCCGCTCAGCCCCTCCCCAACGCAGCCCCGGTGGGGCGATGAACGACCGGCTGCCCCCACAGCCAGACAGGGCACAGAGCCGCCCGGCCAGCAAACCGGGGGCTGCGGGTCGGGAGTGAGGGGCACCAGCAGAGCTTGGGGGCAGGGCAGGGATCGCGGGGGCCGCAGGTCAGGATTGAGGGGCGGTGGCAGAGCTGGGGGGGGCCAGGCTGGGGGAATCCCTGATTTCTCTCCCACCCCCTTATCAGATTTCCCTGACACAGCTGAGGGTCTCGTACTGCGGGGGCAGGGAAAGTTTCCACCTGTTCTCCCAGGGAAACCCTGGGACGTGGGCGCCCGACTGGTTCCTGTGTCTTGGGGGGGGGGGGGGGGGAGTGCAGGGCCACAGCACGAAAGGGGGGTTCCTACTACTGGGTGGAGGAAGCTCCTTTAGGACAAGTCCAAGGCTGAGCGGCCGGGATCCCGTGCAGCCGTCAGGGGCCCTGGCCAGGGCCTGCTGCAGCTGTGGGCCTGCCCCACGCCCGCGGGAGGCTGGCCTGTGACTGAGCTGGGGGGGCGGGGGGGGGACAGGACCCAGCGCCCTGTCTCAGTTCTGGGACCAGGTGCTGTGGGCCACGGGCCACGTGAGGGATAAACAGCCCGGGAGCCGGCCCCGGGCCAGAGGCAGGGCCCAAGACAGCCAGCCCCAAGGAGCAGTAGCCCCAGGGCAAGCCCCAGCCTGGAGGACAAGGGGGCATCGGTAGCCCCCCGAGAAGAGGCAGTGAGCGCCATGACGGAGCGCCCCTGCCATGCGGCCGCTCCAGGCGGGGAAGCTGAGGCCCCAGGACATCTCAAGAAACCTTGGGTTCCTGGGGCCTGCCCAGGAATCGCCCAGCCCAGGGCTCCGCTGCCCCGGGCAGCACCAACACGGCCGGGACGGGGCCGGGACGGGGCCGGGACAGTCACCGTCAGGGGGAGATGGGGCCATGCTCCCTGCCTGCCTGGGGCTGCGCCTCCTGCCCCCCCTCAGGGCTGCGCTCTCTGCTCAGCCCCCCACTCCTGGCCACGCTCTCTGCCCCCCATCCCGCCGTGCACCCAGGGCTGCCAAGCCAGCTGCGTTCCCTGCCAGGTCTGCTTTTCAGGACTGGGCGGCGCGGGCTGGGCACTGGGCCAGGGCCAGGCTCAGGGGCACCTGTTGGGTCTCCAGGAATAGGAGACACCAGCTGCCTGGCTCGTGTTTGCTGCTGGCCAGCCGGTCCAGCCGCAGCTCAACAAGCCACTCGGTGCAGGGGCCGGCCCGTGACCTGCCGTGGGGAGCAGGGCCCAGCACCTCCCCCAGTGCCCCCATGGGCAAGGGTGCCCCTCCGCCTTTCCCTAACCCAGCAGCCTGGGCACAGCCCATTCTCCCCTGTGCTCACTGCCAGGTCTGCCGAGGCCTCCTGGGGCCAGAGGAATTCAGGGGGCGCCCCCCTGCAGGCAGTGCCCCGACCCCCAGCAGCCCCGGACCTGCCACGTTCTGCCCAGCTGCCTGCAGTACCGTGCCCACAAGAGTGGCGAATTGGCCGAGTGTGGTGAAGCCAGCCGGGGGAAGACCCCCCCCAGGAATCCCAGGGCCCATGACTTTATCATGGCTCATTATCTGCGCTGCAGAGGGGCAGCCCCACGGCCCCAGGCCCATTATTTCCCCATCACTCCGGGGGGCGGGGTTGGCAGGGGGACGAGACGCCCGAGGCGGCTGTGATGGTGATTAATCTATTGAGCGCAACAGAGCAACTGGCGCTGGGTAAACGTCTCCACGCGGCTCCCTCCCTCGCTACAAGGGAACGGGGGGCACCGTGGGGCCGCGGCACCCGGGGCCCCCTGCATGGCGCAGGAACGGCTGTGTGGGAAGGGGGGCCGGGGCCGGCGCGTGGGAGGGCTGGGTACTGCCGCGGGCAGGGGGGTGTGTGTTTGTTCCCTCCCATGGGCGCTGCCTGGCGCTTGCCCAGCACGGCTCCCCTGCCCCCCTCTCCCCCGGTGCCACGCGTGCCGGCCGGCCAGGGATTTTCAACTGTTTTATTCAAAAAATAGACTCGGGCTGGGGCAGGAGGGTTTAAGTTAGGGGGGGCTGCAGGGTTCGGGGGTCTCTGGGCAGGGCAGCGCCCTCGGCCCAGCCCCCTACCTCCTCTTCTCCTTCACGCTGTAATGCAGGAGCAGGGGCGCAGGCTGCAAGGCAAGAGAGTGGCCGTGAGAAGAGCAGGACGGCCAGCGGGACCACCGCTCCTGGCCCCCCCAGCGCACCCCCCTGCCACCCCCCCAGCGCAGCCAGACCCCACCAGTGCACCCCCTGCGAGCTCAAGCGAGGGAGAAGCGCCCAGCCTCCCCGGCACTCGGCAGGAGAAACAACGGGCCGGACTCTGGCGGGCAGCACCAGGCCAGGGCTGGGGCCGGCTGCGTGCCGGGGAGAGCGAGGGCCCTGCCCCCCAACGTGCCCAGTGCGGCTGCCGGGCTGCGCTCGCGCGACAGGTACCCCGGCCCGACGCCCCCTGCCCAGGCCAGGGCCCGCGGCCCCGCACCCACCTTGCCGAACCAGCGGGATAGCCACAGCTGCTTCATGGTCATGTGATCCGGGAGCACCTCGCTGCCGTAAAGGATCTGCACCTGCCACGGAGACGCTGCATCACCAGGTGGATGGGCACTGCCCCCGGTGCCCAGCCTGAGACCCGCCCCCGGCCCCTCCAACCGCACCTGCAACCCCCCACCCAGCACCCCGGTGCCCGGCCTGAGACCCGCCCCCAGCCCCTCCAACCGCACCTGCAACCCCCCACCCAGCACCCCGGTGCCCGGCCTGAGACCCGCCCCCAGCCCCTCCAACCGCACCTGCAACCCCCCACCCAGCCCCCCGGTGCCCGGCCTGAGACCCACCCCCGGCCCCCCGGTGCCCAGCCTGAGACCCGCCCCCAGCCCCTCCAACCGCACCTGCAACCCCCCACCCAGCCCCCCGGTGCCCGGCCTGAGACCCGCCCCCAGCCCCTCCAACCGCACCTGCAACCCCCCACCCAGCCCCCCGGTGCCCGGCCTGAGACCCGCCCCCGGCCCCTCCAACCGCACCTGCAACCCCCCACCCAGCACCCCAGTGCCCGGCCTGAGACCCGCCCCCCGGCCCCTCCAACCGCACCTGCAACCCCCCCGCCCCCAGCCCCCCAGTGCCCGGCCTGAGACCCGTCCCCAGCCCCTCCAACCGCACCTGCAACCCCCCACCCAGCCCCCCGGTGCCCGGCCTGAGACCCGCCCCCAGCCCCTCCAACCGCACCTGCAACCCCCCACCCAGCCCCCCGGTGCCCGGCCTGAGACCCGCCCCCAGCCCCTCCAACCGCACCTGCAACCCCCCACCCAGCCCCCCGGTGCCCGGCCTGAGACCCGCCCCCAGCCCCTCCAACCGCACCTGCAACCCCCCCCCACCCAGCCCCCCGGTGCCCAGCCTGAGACCCGCCCCCAGCCCCTCCAACCGCACCTGCAACCCCCCCCCCCACCCAGCCCCCCGGTGCCCGGCCTGAGACCCGCCCCCGGTGCCCGGCCTGCCAGCCTCCTGCGAGTGGCCCAGCCTGGGCTGGCAGCGCCGGCCCCGGCCCCCCCGGCTCACTCACGTGCTGCAGCCCCAGCCCCAGGCGGTGGCACAGGACCCTCCGCAGGTGACGCACCTGGGCCCGCACCGAGCAGCGCACGTACTTCTGCTGCAAGGGAGAGCGGGGTGAGGGCAGGGTGCCGGAGGGGCACCCCCCCCCCAGAGTGCACCTCCCCCGGCCAGCCACGGCCCCCCCCGCTCCCCCAGCACGCATCCCCCAGCCAGCCACGGCCCCCCCCGCTCCGCCAGCACGCATCCCCCGGCCAGCCACGGCCCCCCCCGCTCCGCCAGCACGCACCCCCTGGCCAGCCGCCCCCCCAGAGTGCACCTCCCCCGGCCAGCCCCTGCCCCCCCAGAGTGCACCTCCCCCGGCCAGCCCCTGCCCCCCCAGCACGCATCCCCCGGCCAGCCCCCCCCCCCCCCAGAGTGCACCTCCCCCGGCCAGCCACGGCCCCCCCCGCTCCCCCAGCACGCATCCCCCGGCCAGCCACGGCCCCCCCCGCTCCCCCAGCACGCACCCCCTGGCCAGCCGCCCCCCCAGAGTGCACCTCCCCCGGCCAGCCCCTGACCCCCCAACACGCATCCCCCGGCCAGCCCCACCCCCCCCAGAGTGCACCTCCCCCGGCCAGCCACGGCCCCCCCCGCTCCCCCAGCACGCACCCCCTGGCCAGCCGCCCCCCCAGAGTGCACCTCCCCCGGCCAGCCCCTGCCCCCCCAGAGTGCACCTCCCCCGGCCAGCCCCTGCCCCCCCAGCACGCATCCCCCGGCCAGCCCCACCCCCCCCAGAGTGCACCTCCCCCGGCCAGCCACGGCCCCCCCGCTCCCCCAGCACGCATCCCCCGGCCAGCCACGGCCCCCCCCGCTCCCCCAGCACGCACCCCCTGGCCAGCCGCCCCCCCAGAGTGCACCTCCCCCGGCCAGCCCCTGCCCCCCCAGAGTGCACCTCCCCCGGCCAGCCCCTGCCGCCCCAGCACGCATCCCCCGGCCAGCCCCCCACCCCCAGAGTGCACCTCCCCCGGCCAGCCCCTGCCCCCCCCCGCTCCCCCAGCACGCACCCCCTGACCAGCCCCCCCCCCAGAGTGCACCTCCCCCGGCCAGCCCCTGCCCCCCCAGCACGCACCCCCCGGCGACTCCCAGCACGCACCCCCCGGCCACCCACGGCCCCCCCCCGCTCCCCAGGCCAGCCCCCCTGCACCTCCCCCAGCCAGCCCCTGGCCCCCACTCCCCCAGCACGCATCCCCCGGCCAGCCCCCCCTGCACACACCGCCAGCCCGCCCCTCCATGCCCTGGCTACTCCACACAGACCCCCCAGGGCTCCCCCTGACCACCTCCCACCCCCAGCGCTGCACCTCGCTCCCCCCCAGGCCACCCCCCCGTCCCTACCCTGGTGCAGTGTTTCCTGGGCAGGGCTCTGGGCTGGCACAGCCCCCTTTGGGCCAGGGGCAGGGGGCATCCCTGGCATGGACCCAGCAGGAATTGGGACACGCCGATGCCCAGCCCAGGGGTGTGGGTCCGATGGGGGACACAGGAAGCATCAGTGGAAGGAGCTACCCAGGCTGCCCTCCCCCCACCCCTGGCAAGGGGCCTGGCCACTGCCTCCAGCCCCCCGAGATAGCAAGACAGGATCCCGGGGCTGTGGGGGCCTCGCACAGCGCTGGCAGGTCAAGCTCCCAGTCCAACCCCCGCAAGGGAGCCGGACAGCTGGGGGGAGAGCCAGGCCCTGGCCAGCTGGGGGACGAGGACCTGGCTGAGAGGAGCCAGTGTCCTCACCGGCCTGCTCCCAGACGGCTGAGAGAAGGCAGGAAACACTGGCCCCCGGCCCCCAGCGTGCTGGCCCCAGCGCCCCCGTGGGAGCCAGGCAGGCTCGTGGTGCCCCCGGCTGCCAGCAGACGGCACCATGTCTGCGCACGCGGGGAGCCACCCCCTGCCTGGCCTTACCTGCAGACCAGTCTTGTTCTTCTCTTTGCTGGAGCTGGGGAGAGACCAGAGGGGACGGCCCATGAGAGCTGGGCGTGCTGGCCTGGCCAGGGGCAAACCCTGCCAGGGGCAAACACCTAGTGCCCACAGGGCGGGTGCAACATGGGCACTGCCTGGCCCTCTTCACAGCACCTCCCCCTGGGAGCTCCTAAACCCAGCCTCATCGCTTCCACCCCACACCCCAGAGCCCCTAGCCGCAGACACCCCCCGGCCAGATGGGACCCTGCGCTCCCCTCGTCGGCCCCGGGGAACACAGGCCAGACCACCCTGCACTGCTCCTGCTCGAACAGGAGCCGCATCTTAGAGACACACCAGCCCTGACCCTCCCTGCGGAAACGGCTCGTGGGTCACTCCCCTCCCGGCCAGCATGTGGGCTTCACGTCCCGTCTGAACGTGGCTAGCCTCAGCTTCCAGCCCCCAGCACGTGTTAGCCTGTCCTCTGCCAGGCCGAAGGGCCCTGGACCGCCACATTTCTGCTCCACGCGTAGGTGCCGACAGACGGGGACCCAGCCACCCTGACCCTTCTCTTTAACTCGACCAGGCTCCCTGCGTCTCTCACTCCAGGGCAGGTTTCTAACCCTTCCATCGCTCCCACGGCTCTTCTCCACCCCCTCCAAGTTCTCAACGTCCCTCTTGACCTGTGGGCACCAGAGCCAGACACAGGATCCCAGCAGCAGCCACCCCAGAAAATCACCCCTCGGCTCCTGCTCGACATCCCCCGTTTACACAGCTCAGGACGGCATTCGCCTTCTGGCCACAGCGTGGCAGTCAGCCACCCACCCACCACGAGCCCCGCCGGTACGGACGGCCTGCGGCCTTTGTCCCTTTCACCCTGGTGCTTGTGCCCAGCCTGCCACGCGACCAGCTTGCTCTGTGACAGACCTGCCCTCACCGCTCCCCCCTGCCCCGACCTTAGGGCCACCTGCCAACTTCACCAGGGAGGGGTCCATGGGCCGGGCAGACCAGAGCTGCCTTTGCAGCCAGTCCCGAGGCTGGGGCTTTGGGATGGACAGAGCTCATACCCAGCAGGGGGCGCTCTCCCCTCTCCCCCACTGCGTGCTATGGGGTGCTGGACTGCTGGCCGTTCCGCCTCCCGAACCCCATGTAAACCCGGAGCCCGACCCCAGGCCCAGTACCTCCGTCCTCCGGCCCCTCCCCAGAGGTCGCATTAACCCTGGCGCTCTGGGCAAAGTCTCACTCCGGAATCCCCCTCGGTCTCCCTAAGGCCCCAGCACAGCCTCCATGGAGCCAGGACTCCCGCGGGCAGCTGGGGGCTATTAAACAGGCGAGTCCCACCCCAGCGCTGGCTGCATGGCTGTGGTGTGCGTGGGTTTCAGAGCAGGCACGGAGGGATCCGGGCAGAGCTGGGGGCACTGGGAGGGAAGCCCAGGGCTGGAGAGCAGGGAACTGTGGATCAGCATCGAGAGGCACGTCGTCACCCCCAGTCCTGGGCAGGGTTCAGTGACCCCATCTGCTGAGCCCCTGCCACGGGCACCGCCCCACTGACCTCTGCCGCTCCAGGCACAGGGAGACGTGCTCGTCGAAGCGGTAGTAGTGAGCACGGGAGTGGTCGAAGCTGCTGTAGGGCAAACCCATCGTGTCGACCACGGGATCTGCGGGGGACGCACGGCAGTGAGACGGGGACAGCGATGGGCCCAGCCCCCCGCAGCCAGCGAACAGGGCCCACAGGGCACGAGAGCAGCCCAGCAGACAGCAGTGAGTGGGGCAGGATGGATGCCCCAGGGAGAGGCAGCTACAGCCTGCCCCCACTGCCCCAGCCCCAGAGCCCCCTCCCCCTGCTGCCCCATCCCACCCCCCCAGCTCCGTAGAGACCCTTCCTCCACATCCCCCTGTGCTCCCCGAGCTCTGCGGAGCCCCCTCCCCCTGCTACCCCATCCCTCCGTCCTGCCCCCCCAGCTCCACAGAGCCCCCTCCCCTGCCACCCCGTCCCACCCCCCGCAGCTCCTCCCTCCCTCCCCATCGCCCTGTTCTCCCCCAGCTCCATGAAGCCCTCCTCCCCCTGCCACCCCACTGTCCCCCCACCCCCAGCACGGGGCTCAGAGCCCCCCCAGGCTAGGCACAGCGCACTGTGAGTATCGCACCCTCGCTGCTGGGCTGGGTCACTCGGTCGAGGCCGCGCGACTGGTAGAATTCCCGGATCCGCTTCTCCTCGCCTGCAGTGAGAGGGGGCAGCGCTCGGCCAGCTTCCCGCACTAGGGAGGGCCCCCGGCCTCCCCCACCCCGCCCCACCCCACACACACAGGGCCCCTGGCCTCCCCCGAGTAGGGCCTGGCCCAGGCTGTGTGCTCTGGGGTGAAGGCAGCCTTGCCCTGCCCAAGTAGCCCTGGCCGGGCAGGGGACTGAGAAGCACCAGGGCTGCGGTGTGGAGCCATCGACTGGGCATCTGCCAGCGGCAGGCCCGGCCCTTTGTGCTGATGGCTCCCTACACAGGGGCTGCAGGTGGGGCACGGACAGCAGAGCCCCCCCACCCCAGCCCCTGGGGCTCACAGCCCCCCCATCACAGCAGAGCCCCCCGGCCTCATCCCTGCCCCCCACAGCAGAGCCCCCCCCACTCACTTTCCTGCAGGCCGGGCACCAGTTTGTAGAGCACGTCCTGCATGACGCGGTCCAGCTTGAGGTTGAGCAGCGGCTGGGTCTCGTGGATCTTGGTGTTGCACATGGGGCAGTACTTGCTGGTCTGCAGGTACTTGACGATGCAGCTCTTGCAGACTGCGGCGAGGGCCGGGCGTCAGGGCCGGGGACCCAGCCTGGCACAGCCCGGGACGCCGTGGGCAGCAGCCCCTGCCCCTGCCCGGCTCCCCACCCCGGGCCCATCTAGCCCCGCAGCCGGCTTCAGCCAGCATCCCCTGCCCCTGCCCCTGCCCCGGCTGGGGCCCGTGTGGTGCGGGCTGACCCTCCTGCAGGCCCTGGGCGCTGGGCACCCAGCTGATCCCCCTCCCCCAGGGGCATCTCCAGCCCACCCAGGGCGGTGCGATGCTGCCACCTGCTGGCCAGGCTCGCTGGAGCCGGCAACCCCTGAAAGCGCAGGGGTGGGGGAGAGGTGGAGGCTGGCTCTGACCACCCCACCCCGTACCCCCAACCCGCTCCCCCCACACAGCACCCCTCAGCCAGCTCCCGCTGCCCCGCCCCCCACCCCTGGCCCGGCCGGCTCCTTCACATACACAGGGGGCTCCTAACTCTCCGGGAGAGACGCCGGCCCAGCAGAGGGAGCAGCCCGGCCCCTCTTGCCCAAGTCTGCGGCAGACTCGGGGCCAGAGGGCTCCAGAATGCAGCCCCTGGGCCAGCGACGGCAGGGCCAGGCCGGGCCAGATCCAGCAGCGCGGCCACTGGGAGCCCTGCCCCACAGACGGGTGCCGTGAACCAGCCCCGGGGGGAGGGGCTGTCCCCTGGTGCCCCCAGCCAGCCTGGCCCCTGCACTCACACGTGTGCAGACACTCGGTGATGGTGGTGGCGTCGATGAAGTACCCAGCGCAGAGGCAGCAAACGATGTGCTCGTTCAGCTCCTTCATCTTCACCTTCACCTCCTCCTGCCAGACGGGGCACATGTCACCAGGGTCCCTCACTCCCAGCCCTGGGCTCCCCCCAGTCCTGCCGGTGCCCCTCACTCCCGACCCGCAGCCCCCGCTAGCCCGACCCTGGGCTCCCCCCAGTCCTGCCGGTGCCCCTCGCTCCCGACCCGCAGCCCCCGCTAGCCCAGCCCTGGGCTCCCCCCCCAGCCCTGCCGGTGCCCCTCACTCCCGACCCGCAGCCCCCGCTAGCCCAGCCCTGGGCTCCCCCCAGTCCTGCCGGTGCCCCTCACTCCCGACCCGCAGCCCCCGCTAGCCCGACCCTGGGCTCCCCCCAGTCCTGCCGGTGCCCCTCGCTCCCGACCCGCAGCCCCTGCTAGCCCGACCCTGGGCTCCCCCCAGTCCTGCCGGTGCCCCTCGCTCCCGACCCGCAGCCCCTGCTAGCCCAGCCCTGGGCTCCCCCCCAGCCCTGCCGGTGCCCCTCGCTCCCGACCCGCAGCTCCTGCTACCCCAGCCCTGGGCTCCCCCCCAGCCCTGCCGGTGCCCCTCACTCCCGACCCGCAGCCCCTGGTAGCCCAGCCCTGGGCTCCCCCCCAGCCCTGCCGGTGCCCCTCACTCCCGACCCGCAGCCCCTGCTAGCCCAGCCCTGCCCCCCAGCCCTGCCGGTGCCCCTCACTCCCGACCCGCAGCCCTCTGCTACCCCAGCCCTGGGCTCACCCCCAGCCCTGCCGGTGCCCCTCGCTCCCGACCCGCAGCCCCTGCTAGCCCAGCCCTTTCCCCCCCCCACAGCTCTGCCAGTGCCCCTCACTCCCGGCCCTGGGCTCCCCCCCAGCCCTGCCGGTGCCCCTCGCTCCCGACCCGCAGCCCCTACAGCCCAGCCCTGGGCTCCCCCCCAGCCCTGCCGGTGCCCCTCGCTCCCGACCCGCAGCCCCTGCTAGCCCGGCCCTGGGCTCCCCCCAGTCCTGCCGGTGCCCCTCACTCCCGACCCGCAGCCCCTGCTAGCCCAGCCCTGGGCTCCCCCCCAGCCCTGCCGGTGCCCCTCACTCCCGACCCGCAGCCCCCGCTAGCCCGGCCCTGGGCTCCCCCCACAGCCCTGCCGGTGCCCCTCGCTCCCGACCCGCAGCCCCCGCTAGCCCGGCCCTGGGCTCCCCCCACAGCCCTGCCGGTGCCCCTCACTCCCGACCCGCAGCCCCCGCTAGCCCGGCCCTGGGCTCCCCCCCAGCCCTGCCGGTGCCCCTCACTCCCGACCCGCAGCCCCCGCGAGCCTGGCCCTGGGCTTCCCCCCCAGCCCTGCCGGTGCCCCTCACTCCCGACCCGCAGCCCCCGCTAGCCCGGCCCTGGAGTCCCCTCCCCCCACATCTCTGCTTGTGCGGCCACCGTCTTGGGGGTCCAATCCAGCGGCCCTTGAATCTCCACTTCTGGGGCTGAGAGAGGGACAAGCGAGGCCTACCCCCACCCCCAGATCAGCAGCGCAGCTCTGGACCCCTGGCTCCTCCTGACCCACGTGCTGGGGTGGTGCCCGGGAGCCCGTTAGGCACAAAGCCCCGGGGGACCCTGCGCAGGGCACCCACCAGGCTGCCCCAGCAATACGTGGGTGCCCCAGCCGGGCAGGAGGGGGCCCCTGTGGACTGTGGGGGGCAGGGACTGGAGAAGGTTCCATGACTGGGCTACTCCCCGCCCCTACACTCGCCTGTGCCTCCCCCAGGCGACATCACCTTAACTCTGCCCCAGCCCGGCTGCGGGCGGGGCCTGGCCCTAGGCCCCGCCCCCTGGAGCGGACTCCGTCCCCATGGCGTGGACACGCCGGCTCACGGCTGCGCATGCGCACGGGCAGCCCTCGCCCCGCCAGACACCGCCTTCAGGGCACGTGCGCACCGTCACTGGTGCGCATGCGCGGCCCTGTCCGTCGCCCACTCAGGCGCGGGAGCCCCTCTTCCGCCCGCGCATGCGCCTTGCTCTGTCCGCCCCGAGGCGCGGCCGCTGCTGGGGGAGCCGCGGCGCCTCACCTCGTTGCGGAGCGGGTCCATCTTGTAGACGGCCTGGAGCTGGTTCCGCAGCCGCATGGCGATCGCCATCGGGCCCCCCTGAGGAGGAGACGCCATCTTAGAACCGCCTCCCACCCACTTCCGGGTTGGGGCGGGGCCTGTCCCCACGGCAACGGCGAGAACTACAGCTCCCGCCGTGCCCTGCGCGGCCAGGCCGCCCGCGAGCCGGGGGCGGGGCACGGAGCGGCTGGCGCGGTGCAGGCCGGGAGCTGTAGTCCCCGCTCTCCGCCCGCGGCAGGCCGGGCGCCCCCTGGCGGGCCGGGGGGGTAACAGCGCGGGGGCCGTGGGACCCTCCCCTGCCGCGCGCCCCGCCCCCCTGCCGGGTGTCTGCGAAGGCGCCCCCAGCCCCCCCCCCAGCGCCCCCCGCCCCGGACCCCCCAGCGCCCGGGGGGGGAACCCGGCGCCCCCCGCCCCAGCCCCCCCACCCAGCGCCCGGGGGGGGAACCCGGCGCCCCCCGCCCCAGCCCCCCCCCAGCGCCCGGGGGGGGGGAACCCGGCGCTCCCCGCCCCAGCCCCCCCACCCAGCGCCCGGGGGGGGGGGAACCCGGCGCCCCCCGCCCCAGCCCCCCCCCAGCGCCCGGGGGGGGGAAACCCGGCGCCCCCAGCCCCCCCACCCAGCGCCCGGGGGGGAACCCAGCGCTCCTGCCCCAGCGTCCGGGGGCGGACCTGGCGCCACCCCATCCCCCCCCACCAGCGCCCCCCATCCCAGGCCCGCACGGCCCCTCCGCTGCCCCCCACCACAAGATAAATAAGCCACAAGGGACAGGAGAACTGGCTAGTAAAGGACAGTTTGGGGAGCAGCTGCATCCCCCCCATCCTGCCTCACAGCCCCCTGCCCCCCCCAGCCCTGCCGGTGCCCCTCGCTCCCGACCCGCAGCCCCTGCTAGCCCAGCCCTGGGCTCCCCCCCAGCTCTGCTGGGTGCCCCTCACTCCCGACCCGCAGCCCCCGCTAGCCCAGCCCTGGGCTCCCCCCCAGCTCTGCTGGGTGCCCCTCACTCCCGACCCGCAGCCCCCGCTAGCCCAGCCCTGGGCTCCCCCCCAGCCCTGCCGGTGCCCCTCACTCCCGACCTGCAGCCCCTGCTAGCCCAGCCCTGGGCTCCCCCCCAGCTCTGCTGGGTGCCCCTCACTCCCGACCCGCAGCCCCCGCTAGCCCGGCCCTGGGCCCCCCCAGCTCTGCTGGGTGCCCCTCACTCCCAACCCGCAGCCCCTGCTAGCCCAGCCATGGGCTCCCCCCAGCCCTGCCGGTGCCCCTCACTCCCGACCCGCAGCCCCTGCTAGCCCAGCCCTGGGCTCCCCCCCAGCCCTGCCGGTGCCCCTCACTCCCGACCCGCAGCCCCCGCTAGCCCGGCCCTGGGCCCCCCCAGCTCTGCTGGGTGCCCCTCACTCCCGACCCGCAGCCCCTGCTAGCCCGGGGCTTCCCCCCAGCTCTGCCGGGTGCCCCTCACTCCCGACCCGCAGCCCCCGCTAGCCCAGCCCTGGGCCCCCCCAGCTCTGCTGGGTGCCCCTCACTCCCGACCCGCAGCCCCTGCTGGCCCAGCCCAGGGCTCCCCCCAGCCCTGCCGGTGCCCCTCACTCCCGACCCGCAGCCCCTGCTAGCCCGGCCCAGGGCTCCCCCCAGCTCTGCCGGTGCCCCTCCATGGGGGGTGACCCGTGCATGGACTCCTGTATCAAGCTGGCCCTGGTTTGGTCCTGAGGACGCAGGGTGGGGGTGTTGGTCTCACTGTCTGGGGGTGTCAGTTGTGGGGGGGTTGAGCTGCCCTGCCTAGTCTGGCAGGTGTGGGGGAGGGAGCTCTTCTTTGGGGGCCCTGGAGGCCAGGCTGGTAGCAGGGCCTTGCCGTGGCACTGGTGTGGAGCCCTGGCGGAGGGGGGAAGGGGCTCTCCCCGCGCTGGGGCCCCCGCACACTCTGGAGCATCTGACCAGCCATGCGGGGAGGGGAGGTCACATCTGCTGGGCACGTTCCAGCCCACGGCCCACCACCAGCCAAACCCGAAGGGCGAGCCCAATGTCCCCCCTTCCAGGGCACCTGGCGTCACAGCTGGAAGCCAGGGTGCCTCCCCCTAAGTGGGGGGAGGGGCAGTGAGGACACGTCTGGGTCTGTGCCCCCCCCAGCTAGATGACACCTCTTGGCCCATCTGGCGCAGCAGTGGGGGAGGGAACATGGGGGGACCTGGGAGAGACTGAAACAGCGATTGTGTGTGAGAGACAATCTGTGCCAGTCAGAGAGTGGCTCCAATGGTCAGAGCCGGGGTGGGGAGCTGGGAGCCAGGGCTCCTAGGTTCTTCCCAGCTCAGGGGTGGGAGGGATCCAGTGGGTTAGAGCTGGAGGTGGGGCTGGGAGCTAGGCCTCTGGCCCTGACTGTGACCTTGGGCAAGTCCCTTGCTCACTTGGTGCCTCAGTTTCCCCAGTTGTATAATGGGCAGAGTGGCACTCAGGGGACCTGGGGCAGAGTGGAGCTGGGAGAGGGAAAGGTGCTGGGCTTGCTGTCTCTCCTTCACCCCTGTGGGTGGCAGACCCCTGGCCCGGCGCGCCACACACGGGCCAGCGGGGGGCAGGCTATGTCTGGGCAGGGCTGGGGGAGCTGGGGCTGCCCCGCCGTCGATCGGGGGTGCAGGCGGCCCCCCACACACAAGGGCAGCTTGTCCGTGCTCAGGGCTGTCACGTCGCGGCTCGGGCGCCGAGCAGAGCCCCAGGCTGCTGCCCTCATCGGGGTTACCCAAGGAGCTCGCCCCAGTGAATGGCTCATTGTCCTGCCCGCTGCCAGCTCCTTCCGCCTCACTGGGAGCGGCCCCGGCTAGCACCATGGCACTGTTCCCCCCTGTGCAGGGGCGTCTCACCAGGGAAGGGTCCAGCACCCCCACCCCCGATCTCAATGCCCCAGATGATCTGCCTCACTTGGGGTCACTACAAGCGCCATGGCCTGGGCGGGGGCTCAGGAGTGGGGGGCTCACCAGCGCCCCAGGAGGACAGGGCCAGGCCAGGCTGCGGGGCCAGGCTGTGACCCTGTCCCAGGGCCAAGGGGAGCAGTGGGCAGAGCCATGTGGGAACAGGGCCTATGAGGGCTCTGGCCTGGCAACATCAGGGCCCCAGGGAGCAGGGGAGATGGGGAAGCAATGGGATGCTAGCCCCACCCCCGTTCCCCGAGGGCCCCCCATCTCCCCCAGGCTCCACTTTGCTTATCTTGGCTCCACTGACGGCTGCCAGCGCCGCGCCCCGGTGACCAGCAAACCGCTGTGCGGAGAACGCGACCGGGGCCTCTGCCAGCCCCGGCTGGGCCCCCGCAGGCCTGGCTCCGCGGGACTCACCGGGCAGAGCACGGGTGACCCAGGAGGCTGGAGATGGAGACTCAGTCTCGGAGGCGGGGACTGGAGGCTGCAGGGCCGGCCCCAGAGGGAGGGTGGGGCCCTCGGGAGCTGCCCCACTGAAGGGCCCCCCAAAGGGCTGTTTAGAAGCTGGCAGTGGCACCGATCCTGTGGCTCAGTGACACACATCACGGGCCCAAGACGCGCACGCAGGCCCTATGCCTGGACTGAGCCCCCCAAACCAGGGCCAGGATTTTCCCATTCCTTTTACAGACCACCACAGAGGGTGAGGCAGATGGGCTGCAGGATTCTGTAATGCCATTTCCTGCCGTCAGCTCCTGAAGATGGTGTTGCACATCTTCCATCTCTCGGGAGAGTGCAATCTTCCTAGATCTCTCCATGGCAGGTTCTCCCTTCGGGGTGCTGCCTGGAACTGGGGTACCACTGAGCCCACCTGATCCACCAGCCTGGGCTCCCTCTCACGCTGTGCTGCTGTGACAAGCTGCCAAGCTCTCCAAGCTGGCACTTCCACCAGCATTTGCACCGGTAGAGACACACCAAGCTGCAGCTTCACACAGATGCTGAGATCAGCTCTGCTTGGCAAGGCTCAGGTAAGGAACTGCCCAGTTACTCAAGTGCACAACAGCCCCCTTTGAAGGGTAAATCCAGAATTATATCATCTTGCTTTGTACAGAGACCTGTACAGCACAAGCTCATGAAACTCGCCCCCTCCCCCAGTGTGGAGAGAGATATGCAACAGCTTTCTGCCCCAAGTATGATTTCCACACACTGGTTTTAGACAAAACAAAAACAAGTTTATTAACTACGAAAGATAGATTTTAAGTGATTAGAAGTGATAGCAAACAAAGCAGATTAGTAAATAAACAAAACCGCAAACTGAGTTTAACACACTGGAAAGCTGGGCTATGAATTAGCAAATTCTCACCCTGAGTGATAGGCTGGCAGAGTCTTAAGGCACAACCTGCCTTGGCTTTCGAAGGTTTTCATACACAGGCTAGCAATCTTTTTGCCTGGGACCATCACTTCCCCCACTTCAGTCGGTGAGGCTGCAGCTTACAGTGGAAACTGAGGCACACACAGGCATCATAAAAACAGCACACACAATTCCCACACTATGGCTGCCCCGCTCCCTCCCCACGCGCTTGGCCAGCAGTGGAAGTTACCACTGGTGACGTGGGGTTCATGGCTGGGCAGCTCCCCGAGCCCGGGCTGCAATGCAGACCAAGGCAGAGCCCTGCACAGGTTACAAAGGTGTGACAAAGTGGGACTGTTTTTAATGTTTCCTCTGAATACTGTAGGGGTGCCTCAGTTTCCCCTATGCATTTCTTAAGTCTCTAGGTGGTGGGATAGGGGTGTGTGATTGTTGCAGAGCAAAGGGCCAGTGTACATAAATGGTCGACAGTCTGTCTCCTGGCAACTGATGGCCTGGGCCCTTCCCCGCAGCAAGGTGAGAGCTAAAGGGTTGGAGAACAAAGGAATCAGGTGCCCTCCTGGCCCGGGAAAGGGACAAAGCCCAGAGGAGGAGGGGCTGGAGAGAGTTTCAGTTTGGGGCTGGCTGGGGACATGGAGTGAAGGGCAGACGTGGTTGTCTGGCTCACGGCCCCCCAAAATGGACCCAGCTGAGGGGTCCTGTTCTCTGCACCTGCAAGCTCTGTTTTAGACCATGTTCCTGTCGCCTAATAAACCTTCTGTTTTACTGGCTGGCTGAGAGTCATGGTGAATCCCAGGAAGAAGGATGCAGGGCCCAGACTCCCCACGCTCCGTGACAACTGGTGGCAGAGGTGGGATGTACTGCACCCATGGATGGCGCTTTTTGCAGTAGGTGACTGGGGAGCAGTAAAACAAAGGGGGGTTGACGGGAACCAGGCGTGCTGAAGGCTCAGAGAGGAGCGGTTTCGGGGGGTGGAGGAGCTATGCTTAACCCCTGGGAGTGTGTGTCACGAAGCGGGACTGTTCTTAATGTTTCCTCTGAATATTCTGGGGGTGCCTCAGTTTCCCCCATGCAGTTCTTAAGTATCTAGATGGTGGGACAAGGGTGTAGATCCCTATGCCTCTCCGCTCACCCATCGCCAGTTCATGCTGCTGCTGCTTCTGCAGCTCTTTCTCAGACTCTCGCTGTCTCTCACAGTCCTCTTGCTCTCTCGGACTCAGCTCCAATCCCGTCTGTCTCCGATCCCCCGATGGGGAACCTGATCGTGAAGACCCTCGTCTGGTCGGGGACAGGAGTCTTGGGGATGCCTGGCTACTGCTCCAGCTGCTCCCAGATCCTGCTATAGCCCCATTTGGGGTCAGGAATCTGTTCCTTAGAGCGGTCATCCTCCTCCAGCTGCACGATGAACTGTGCTTTGGTGAACTTTCCAATGCTCAAAAAGAAAAGGAGTACTTGTGGCACCTTAGAGACTAACCAATTTATTTGAGCATAAGCTTTCGTGAGCTACAGCTCACTTCATCGGATGCATATCGTGGAAACTGCAGCAGACTTTATTTATACACAGAGAATATGAAAAAATACCTCCTCCCACCCCACTGTCCTGCTGGTAATAGCTTATCTAAAGTGATC
This sequence comes from Lepidochelys kempii, assembly GCF_965140285.1. Classification (NCBI taxonomy): domain Eukaryota; kingdom Metazoa; phylum Chordata; order Testudines; family Cheloniidae; genus Lepidochelys; species Lepidochelys kempii. The sequence continues at coordinate 141,981,358 of NC_136383.1, forward strand.
ATCAAGTTGGGCCATTTCCAGCACAAATCCACAATTCCAATGCTCAACCCTCTCTTTCTGCACAGGGTTACAATGTCCTTCTTCAGGAGACGGTGACAGGCCATCACTCCGCTCCTCCCAAGTTGTTGTGGACTCACAGGCCTGAATGCTCTCAGCTCCCCACGGTTTCCAGGGAGAACCCCTAGTGTGCCAGCCCTTCTCGAGGTCACCGCCTCTCTCCCAGGACCGAGCCGCAGGCTCCTCCGCCCCTGAGACTGCTCACCGCAGTCCCCAAGGGGACCCCATTACTTCACAGTCCTTCTTGCTGGTCACACACTCCCAGGGGTTAACCACCCCCCGAAACCGCTCCTCTCTGAGTCTTCAGCACGCCTGGTCCTCGTCAATCCCCCTTCGTTTTACTGCTCCCCGGTCATTTACTGCAGGAAGTGCCATCCACGGGGTGCAGTACATCCCACCGCTGGCACCAGTTGTCACAGAGTCCCTGAGCGATGCTCTGGAACTGCTCCCTACGAAGCCAGTCAGGACTCTGGGGCAGTTGCCTTTCTGTGAGCAGCCTGTCTGCAGGACACACAGCTCACCCAGCTTCCACCTTCCTGGGTCTGACCTCAGAGCATTCAGCATCCTCTGACCCTCGGTGTGCTTCCCCCAGCGAGTCCGCTCAGGCGGGGTCCTGGGGGGGCCAGAGGGTCCTGCCCCCAAATCCGCAGTCAGACGGGACTCTCAGCCAGCCAGTAACACAGAAGGTTTATTAGACGACAGGAACATGGTCTAACACAGAGCTTGCAGGTGCAGAGAACAAGACCCCTCAGCTGGGTCCATTTTGGGGGGCAGTGAGCCAGACAACCATGTCTGCCCTTCACTCCATGTCTCTAGCTAGCCCCAAACTGAAACTCCCTCCAGCCCCCCCTCCTCTGGGCTTTGTCCCTTTCCCTGGCCGGTGGTCACCGGATTCCTTTGTTCTCCAACCCTTTAGCTCTCACCTTGCAGGGGGGAAGGGCCAGGCCATCAGTTGCCAGGAAACAGGGTGTCGCCATTCTCTGTGTCCAGACCCCTGCACACACCTGCCCTCTAGGGCTCTGCAACGATCATACACCCTTACCCCACCCCCTAGATACTTAAGAACTGCATAGGGGAAACTGAGGCACCCCCACACTATTCAGAGGAAACATTAAGAACAGTCCCACTTCGTCACATGCACTCCCTTAGGTCGGGGGTGGTCGATAGCACTTGCAGGCCGCATGTGGGAAGGTTTATGCGGCCCATGCCCTTTGGCCACCCCAAAACCCCAGGGGATCAAACTGGGATTGGGTCTTCTCCCCAACAAGCTGGCCAAACACAGCCACTTGGTTAGAGGACTGTTTAACTTTCTTAACAGCTTTCACTCCATCTGAGACCATCTCAAAGCTCTCCACACTGGGTCTTTCAAAAGGAAAGTCAGTGGATCCATTCACAACAGAAAATTTCTGGCTGTTAGGAACGGAGACTTTCTTGATTAAATCACTTTCACACCCTTCAGTTGCAGTAAACTGCTTGCAAAGACTCCATGAGGATTCCTTTCCCTAGGGCTTTTCTATGCAACAATTCACCCCTCCCAGAAATTCTGCTAGGTTTCAGAGTAACAGCCGTGTTAGTCTGTATTCGCAAAAAGAAAAGGAGTACTTGTGGCACCTTAGAGACTAACCAATTTATTTGAGCATAAGCTTTCGTGAGCTACAGCTCACTTCATCGGATGCATAAAGCTCACGAAAGCTCATGCTCAAATAAATTGGTTAGTCTCTAAGGTGCCACAAGTCCTCCTTTTCTTTTTGCGAAATTCTGCTGTTACCCTCTTCACCTAGGGCTTGCTCTAGAGGAACACTTTCCTGAGCAACAACAGACTCTTTCTGGGTCTCCCTTACATCCAGAATTACCTTTGGCCCATCCGGCGGATTCCTACACAATCCCCTTTCAGGCAAACTCACAGACTTCCTAGATAAAAGGTTAGAAGCATTCTCCTTCCCTTTGCCACACACAAGTTCAGGAATCTTTTCCTTCTTGCGACAGGTTTCCACACCCTCAGTAGGTAACACAATCACATCACCTTCATGCTCTCCTTGTGCCCTGGCTAGGATCTCACCCTGATCAGACAGAGTTGCTCCACCCTTTCCAACAACACACTAGCAACAGGCAAAATACAAGCACCAGAACTGTCTGGTCTCTGGGATTTTACATAGACCCTAACTGGATGCGACCTAGTTACAGGGCCATTCTCCCGAGCAGACACAAACTTAGGACCCTTCCCTTCCTGGGCTTTAGCTGAATCCAGAACCAGCTCTGAGACAACTGCACGACCCTCAACCATCACAGGCTGAAAGGCCCCTTCTGTCTGCTCCACAGACCAAGAAGAGCCGGACACACTTTCTCCTTTCCCAGACACACAGCTTGGGACCTCTCTCCCCTTGTCCCAGCACACAAAGCTGGTCACAGACAACTGCTTGGAGATCAGGGTAGCTCCCTCCACAGGCAAGTCAATACCCCTGACAGACACAGACACATTTCCTTCCCTGTCACACTTCTCCACCCAGCTAACAGGTAAGGTCCAGGGACTCTCAGCTTCCACTCTCCTCGCCTTCCCACCCTGCTGACTAGACACAGCCATCAGCTCACAAGGCTGCCTAGGCTCATCCAGACTTTCCTTACCCAGCACCTTGCCACTCCCCACAGATCCCCTGCCCTGCCTGTGTCTCCCCCCACTCAGCTGGGGTCTCAGCTCCCACTGTGCTCAGCGCTGCCCTTGCTGTCCCAGTGGGGGTAGGCAGCGAGCTCGCTGCTTTCCTCACTGCATCAGAGCCAGCCTGAGCCACCTTTCCAGTGTGCAAAGGGGGTGGGGAGCTCCAGGAGTCTGGTCACAGGCAGGCAGGTAGCCTGAGCCTAGCAGCTCATCCCCCCTGCCAGCCAGGTCATCTGCATTTTGACTATTTCCCTCTTCTTCGATTGGTCCCCTGGATTCAAATTCAAACCCTTGGATGTTACAGGAGGAGGGTCTGGATCCTATCGCAAAGAGACACGGTCACCCCACAACAGGGTCTCCCAGCCGGTATCCTGGAGAACACTGTGACGAAGTGGGACTGTTCTTAATGTTTCCTCTGAACAGTGTGGGGGTGCCTCAGTTTCCCCTAGGCAGTTCTTAAGTATCTAGGTGGTGGGATAAGGGTATATAATCATTGCAGATCCCTAGAGGGCAGGTGTGTGCAGACCATGTTCCTGTCATCTAATAAACCTCTAATAAACCGTTCTGATGAAGTGAGCTGTAGCTCACGAAAGCTCATGCTCAAATAAATTAGTTAGTCTCTAAGGTGCCACAAGTCCTCCTTTTCTTTTTGCGAATACAGACCAACACGGCTGTTACTCTGAAAACTTTTAATAAACCTCTGTTATACTGGCTGGCTGAGAGTCCCGTCTGCCTGCGGAGTTGGGGTCCAGGACCCTCTGGCTTCCCCAGGACCCCGCCTGGGCGGACTGGCTGTGGGAAGCGCCCGGAGGGGCAGAGGATGCTGAATGCTCCAAGGTCAGACCCAGGAAGGTGGAAGCCGGGGGAGCTGTGTGTCCTGCAGACAGGCTGCTCCCCGAGAGGAGACTTCCCCAGAGTCCTGCCTGGCTTCGTGGGGAGCCGTTCCAGAGCATCGCCCGGGGACCCCGAGGCTGCGAGCTGGCTGGGCCAGTGCAGCTCACAGGGGGTGGGGGGCAGGCAGAATGGTACGGACCACCCCAGCCCCTGGCAGCAGGCTGGGCTGCACTGGGAGTAGTGGGTGTGCGGGGCGGGGCAGTTGCCCTGCGACCCCCAGGCCAGCCGGGCAGCTCCCCGGACAGACGCCGTGTGTCGGAGCCGCAGGCCGCCGGGAGACGTTCCAGCTTGTTAGGATCAGTTAGTGCTGAGCGAGCCCCGGAGGCCCCAGCCTGGTGCCAGGCCCAGTCCCAAGCAGGGCACCACGGCTCATGCCAAGGAGCCCCCTGGCACTTGGCAGGCCCGGATGCCTGCCCCCCTCCTTGGCCCCAAGCGGGCAGGGTGGACGGTGGCTGCGGTCCTGGCACAGGCCCTGTGGTGAGGGCCGCTCCACTGACCGTGCTGCCCAAGGCCCCGCTGGGCTGCTCTGGGGGCTCGTGCTGGTCCCTGCTGCTGGCCCCATAGGCCCGGGCCAGGGGTGCTCCACCCCTCCCCCCACAGCTTGCCCAGTGGGACCTCTGCCCCCTCAATGCAGGCCTTCGCCCAAACACACTCCCCGCAGCTGTGGGGAGAAGGGCGAAGAGGCAGGGGCCACCGCCGGGTGTGCCCACCGAGCAGGGGATGCCCCTCCCCACCGCACCTGGGCCCCCAATACCTGCTCAGAGTGGGCTCCAAGCATGGCATCATGAGTGCAGAGCATGCCTGCTGAGACATCTCTGGCACTGTGTCCCGGCGTCCCCGGGCGATGCTCTGGAGCTGCTCCCCAGGAAGCCAGGCAGGACTCTGGGGGAGTCTCCTCTCTGGGAGCAGCCTGTCTGCAGGACACACAGCTCACCCGGCTCCACCTTCCTGGGTCTGACCTCGGAGCATTCAGCATCCTCTGCCCCTCCGTGCGCTTCCCCCCAGTGAGTCCGCCCAGGCGGGGTCCTGGGGAAGCCAGAGGGTCCTGCCCCCCAACTCCGCAGTCAGTCGTGACTCTCAGCCAGCCAGGAAAACAGAAGGTTTATTAGACGACAGGAACATGGTCTAAAACAGAGCTTGCAGGTGCAGAGAACGGGACCCCTCAGCTGGGTCCATTTTGGGGGGCAGTGAGCCAGACAACCACGTCTGCACTTCACTCCATGTCCCAGCCAGCCCCAAACTGAAACTCCCTCCAGCCCCTCCTCCTCTGGGCTTTGTCCCTTTCCTGGGCCAGGTGGTCACCTGATTCCTTTGTTCTCCAACCCTTTAGCTCTCACCTCGCAGGGGGGAAGGGCCCAGGCCATCAGTTGCCAGGAAACAGGGTGTCGGCCATTCTCTGTGTCCAGACTCCTGCACACACCGGCCCTCTAGGGCTCTGCAATGATCATACACCCTTACCCCACCCCCTAGATACTTAAGAACTGCATAGGGGAAACTGAGGCACCCCCACAATATTCGGAGGAAACATTAAGAACAGGCCCACTTCGTCACACATACACCCTTACCCCACCCCCTAGATACTTAAGAACTGCCTAGGGGAAACTGAGGCACCCCACACTATTCAGAGGAAACATTAAGAGTCCCGCTTTATCACACCTCCCTACCCAGCAATACCTCCTCCCCTCCCCTCCCTTCCCTTCCCCCACCCTCCTGTGCCCGCAATAGCTCTCCTGTCCCACCCTCTTCTCTGGCCTCTCCCCTCTCCACACAGCAAAACCTCCCCCCTCCCCTCCCCTCCCGGCAAACCTCCCCCTCCCCTGCCCCCCAGCAATACCTCCCCTCCGCCCCCCGGGGTGGCCTGGCGAGCTGTGAAGTCATGGGCCATGCCCAGCTGGCTTCCAGGCGCTGGCCCCCCAGGCCGCCCCCCCCAGGTGCAGCAGACACAAGGGGAGAGAGGCAGACGCTCAGGCCCCACGCCGCAATATTGAATGACATTAACCCACCGACTAGTCCCCCTCCGGCAGCATGAAACCAGCCCTTCTCTGGGGCAGCCCCTGCGCGGCGTGTGGGGTGACCCACCTGTCAGGGCCGTGGGGCAGTGCACCACTGCAAGCCCGTGGGAATGTGGGGCAGCGCCTGTGCCCGCCCCCCTGGATGCCCACCCCCCTGGCTGCCTGCCCCCCTGGCTCCTCACCCACCCGCCTTGGCGTGGCCGGAGCAGCTGAACTGCGTGCTGGGACCCCGTCTCCTCGCCCTGCTGAGCTGGGCACAGCGTGGGGCCCCAGCCCCTGATGGGCACCGGCTGGGCACGGGCCTCTGGCTCGAGGGCCCCAGGGCCCGCTTAGTCCGCTGGGTGAGGGCAGTGAAGCGGAATGGGCTCTGCCCCTCGCCCCCTGCGCCCTTGGGGGGCCTCTTCATGAAGTGCCCTTCGCGCTGGGTCCGGTGGGTGCGTGGCCCCGTCTGCGCCCGCCCCTTGCGGGTGAAGCCCAGGTACCAGCCCCGGTGCCAGGCCGACATGAAGGCCGTGTAGTTGTTCTCCAGGACTTCTTCCACGAAGACGCAGCCCCGGCTCTGCCCGTCCAGCTGCGGGGAAGAGAGAGACTGAGGCAGGCAGGTGGGGGGCTGTGCTGGACACAGGCAGGTGGGGGGCCGGGGGGACACTGGCAGGCATGGGGGGCCATGAGGATGCAGAAGAGCAGGGGGTGTGAGATGCAGGTGAGGGGGGAGGGTGTAGTGGGGCAGCTGCCCCACTCCTGGAGAACAGGGGTTAAAAGCAGCCAAGCCAGGCTAACTGGGGAAGCAGCCCCAGCTGGGGCCATGCCAGGCTGGACCCTACAGAAGAGCTGCAGGGCCAGAAGACATCTCCAGCCCTGGAGGGAGAGGGCCTGGCTGCTGGGAGCACAGGGCACCCGAGGCTGAGCAGGGCTGGGGAAGGCCAAGAGTAGCTGGGGAGCTCCAGCCTGGCAACTCCCCAGGCTGAGGCCTTGGGGCTGGAGAGGGGCAGACCGGGGACAGGCAGAGGCAGCTGGTCCAAGCCCCTTGCCCGCAATGAGTGGCCATTACAGACTGCAGTCTGCCCCAGTGAGCAGGGGCTAGATGGCGACTGGCAGGAGTCACGGAGGCAAAGTGGGTTTAGAGGGTTGGGGGCTCCCCTGGGAGGGGAGACCCAGAGTGCGGGGGTACTGCTGGGGCAGAGCCCCTAGGGGAAAGGGCACCGGGGTCCGGGAGGGACGCGGGGCCAGCGGCAGGCGAGACACCGGCCTGCAGAGGGCGCTCCAGGCTGGACAAGAGCTAATTCCTCGATGACCAGCAGGAGGTGCCGTGCCAGGCCAGTGAGTCGTCCCTTCGCTACCGGGGGGTTGCAGGTAGGTGGGGGCCGGCGGGACACAGGTGAGCAGGGGTGTGAGATGCAGGTGGGACGGGGAATTCAGGACACAGGTGGAGGGCAGGGGGCGCAGGCTGGGGTGCTGTGGGCAATGGGGGAGGCTATGGGGGTGCAGGCAGGTGAGGGGTGCATGGGAGGCTGGGTGGTGCAGGGGGTGCAGGCGGGGTGTGACGAAGTGGGACTGTTCTTAATGTTTCCTCTGAATAGTGTGGGGGTGCCTCAGTTTCCCCTAGGCAGTTCTTAAGTCTCTAGGGGGTGGAGTAAGGGTATATGATCATTGCAGAGCCCTAGAGGGCCGGTGTGTGCAGGGGTCTGGACACAGAGAATGGCCGACACCCTGTTTCCTGGCCACTGATGGCCTGGCCCTTCCCCCCTGCAAGGTGAGAGCTAAAGGGTTGGAGAACAAAGGAATCAGGCGACCACCTGGCCCAAAGGAACAAAGCCCAGAGGAGGAGGGGCTGGAGGGTGAGTCAGTTTGGGGCTGGCTGGGACGTGGAGTGAGGGGCAGACGTGGTTGTCTGGCTCACGGCCCCCCAAAATGGTCCCAGCTGAGGGGTCCGGTTCTCTGCACCTGCAAGCTCTGTGTTAGACCATGTTCCTGTCGTCTAATAAACCTCTGTTTTACTGGCTGGCTGAGAGTCCCGTCTGACTGCGGAGTTGGGGGGCAGGACCCTCTGGCCCCCCCAGGACCCCACCTGGGCGGACTCGCTGTGGGAAGTGCACGGAGGGGCAGAGGAGGCTGAATGCTCAGAGGTCAGACCCAGGAAGGTGGAAGCCGGGTGAGCTGTGTGTCCTGCAGACAGGCTGCTCCCAGAGAGGAGACTTCCCCAGAGTCCTGACTGGCTTCATGGGGAGCAGTTTCAGAGCATCGCCCGGGGACTCCGTGACACGGCGGTGCTGTGGGCGATGGGGGAGGCTACGGGGGTGCAGGCGGGTGAGGGGTGCGTGGGAGGCTGGGGGGCGCAGGTGGGCAGGGGGCGCAGGCGGGTGAGGGGTGCGTGGGAGGCTGGGGGGCGCAGGTGGGCAGGGGGCGCAGGCGGGTGAGGGGTGCGTGGGAGGCTGGGGGGCTCAGGAGGGTGGGGAGCTGGGGGGGCGTGGGCAGGGGAACACTAGCACCCACGTCACTGTCAGGCCGCATGGAGCCCTGGTCACAGCACATGGCGCAAGCAGGGCCCAGCCTAGGCCTGGCAGGTGGCTTGGTCACTGTGACCCCCCGGGGGAGGCTGCTGGACCGAGCCAGCCCAACCCCTCGCCCAGCCGGCTCTGGGGAGGGGCCGGGGCCCTTGCTAGCTGCCCCTTCACCTGGGCAGGGGTTGGGGGTGTCCCCAGGTGGCTCAGGGGTGCAGGGCCTGGCCCCCGCTGCTGGGCTCTCTGGGAGGAGCAGGAAGGGACTGGGGGAGCCCTGGAGGGACAGGGCAGCATTGTGCCCCCCGAAGAGGGCACGCCTGGCACAAGCCAGTCCCATACCTTGCCCAGCACCTTCCCCCTCCTGTCCATGCAGACGTAGTAGCCCGTCTCCTTGCCCTTGATGCGAACGTGGCTCCCAAAGGTGTCGCTCTCCATGGCCAGCAGCGCTGCAAGGAGCCAGGCGCAGTAGTTAGGAGTGGCCGTGACAGTGGGGAGGACATGGCAGGTGGGGGGAGCAGAGATGAAGGAGCCTGGAGCATCCCAGCCTGGCACAAAACCGGGGCTAGGATTGTGGAGGGGCTGTGGGTCGGGAGTGAGGGGCACCGGCAGAGCTAGGGGCGCCTAGGACTGGGCTAGCAGGGGCTGCAGGTCGGGAGTGAGGGGCACCGGCAGAGCTGGGGGGAGCCGGCTGCCTGCTCACGGGGCCCCGTTACTCTGTGCTTGCTCCTGCAGGGCAGGTCTCTGGGTGCCAGGGTCCTGCTGAGCCCTGATGCAGTTCCCTGGGGCTCGGGTTGCTGCGGGACGTGGGCAGCGTGTCCCAGGCCGGAAGGTCATGCAGCTCCCTGCTGGCATGCGGGCTGCGTGGCTGGGATACTTGGCATTCCTGGGCCCCTGCCAGGACGGCCTGGGACGCCGGTGGGGCCGGCTGGCTTGCAGGATAAGGAGCCGCGTTATCAGGTGTTTACTAGGCAATCGGTGGGCGCACAGTGCAGACGGGCACGGGCACGGCCCCGAGCAGGAGGGCACAGCTGGAATCTGCCTCCTGCCTCCAGAGCGACACCTTCCCGCTGCCTGCCCGGGCGGGTGGGGAGGATCACTCAGGGGAATGGGCCTGGGGCGGGTTTGCTGGCACCCCTGGGCTGGGGCGAGGGTGGCTGTGGAACTGGGAGTCCCCAGCCAAGGGGCCCCTCCTGAGCAGCCTCCAACGTGGGGCAGAGCCGGGCTCCCCTGCCCCCGGGGAGCTCTGGGGGCAGGACACGTGGCTGCAGCCCCCTACCACCGTCTGCCCGGCCAGCCCCCCGAGGTCTTCCCAGGCCCACACCATATTTGTTGCCGTCCTCGCCGTTGGCACGGACCCTCTTGCCGAGGACCTGCAGGTGCCCAGTGCTGGAGCGGCTGTACAGCTGGTAGACGCGGACGTGCCGGCGGCTCACCTCGTCCAGGTGCCGTGTGTGGCTCTCCACGTAGAGGCGGAAGTCGGCCGTTGGCTGGTGAGACTCCTGCAGGGAAAGGCAGGCCTGGCTCCCCACTGCGGCTCTGGGGGTCAGGCCCCTCTGGCGTGCCGAGCCCCGCGCAGCACAAGGAGACAAGGGGCAGATGCTGGCCAGGCCCATAGCCCATCTGCCCAGGGAGCCACAGAAGGGCCCTCCCAGCCAGGGACCTGCCCAGCCCCCCAACCCTCCCCCCAGGCCCCAAACAGGTCTCTGTCCCCTCGCCCCAGGCGGTCTCTCTACCCAGGCCCCTGCCCGAATGGGGTGTAGGGATGTTGCCCCGTCCGTCCCTGAGCAGGCCCATTGGCACATGCTCCATTTCCTGCCCCTCCTGCAGGGACATGCTGCAGACTGACACCACTCGGGATGCTAGGCCTGGAGAGCGCTCCTCTGGGACCCTGGGTTGGGGACCGGGACGCTGTCCCAGCCGGGCCCAGGAATTGTCCGACTCCAGCCGCTTCCCTGGCATTGCCACCCAGCCATTCTGCTCTGGAGAATGCAGCAGCCCAATCCGGGAGGTCTCCCGTTCGCCTGGCACGGTCAAGGCGGCCCAGCGTCCACTCGCCAAGTGCCGGGGTCTGTCTCTGCTGGCCCCAGGGGTTACAGCTGAGGGATTCGCAGTGACTCCAGAGTAACAGCTGCCAGACACTTCCCATGGCAAGACCCTGTTCTCAGTGGCCAAATTTTACACATTCTGGCTGAAATTCCGCCGGCCAGGTGTCTGCCTCAGACTGGCTGGTCCTGGACCACACCAGCTGAGCTGGGGGATACGTGGCTCTGTCCGCAGCCCGCGCTGGTGTGTCGCAAACCTGGGGTTATTTGGTGCTTTGCTTCAGCCACAGCTGCTCGGGTAGGAGGTTGTGGAAAATCTTGGCTTCCATTTTCATAAAGGTGCCATGTTTGCAGAGAGAAGCCTGAGCACGGGACTGGAGTGTCTCCACCAGACTCGGCCCCCAGAAAACCCACGTGTTACTGTGAAAAATCGCTGGGTTTCACACCAATCACATGAGATTCAGCCTGACGGGCCGGGGGCTAGGCTGGCTCACACCCACTCCGGATGCGTTAGTGCCGCCAGGCTCAGGACAGGGACCTGACATTTGGCAGTGAGGTGTCCTGGGGTCAGGGATGTATTTTAAAGAAGCCTTATTGAGGGCGCAGGAACAAACCATCCCGATGTGCAGAAAGAATAGCAAATATGACAGGCGACCAGCTTGGCTTCACAGAGAAATCTTTGGTGAGCTTAAACACAGAAAGGAAGCTTACAAGAAGTGGAAACTTGGACAGATGACTAGGGAGGAGTATAAAAATATTGCTCGAGCATGCAGGGGTGTAAGGCCAAAGCACAACCGGAGTTGTAGCTAGTAAGGCATGTGAAGGGTAACAAGAAGCGTTTCTTCAGGTATGTTAGCAAGGAGGAGGTCAAGGAAAGTGCGGGCCCCTTACTGAAGGAGGGAGGCAACCTAGTGACAGGATGTGGAAAAAGCTAATGTGCTCAATGCTTGTTTTGCCTCTGTCTTCACGAACAAGGTCAGCTCCCAGACTGCTGCGCTGGGCAGCACAGCATGGGGAGGAGGTGACCAGCCCTCTGTGGAGAAAGAAGTGGTTCGGGACTATTTAAAAAAGCTGGACGAGCACAACTCCATGGGGCCGGATGTGCTGCATCCGAGAGTGCTAAAGGAGTTGGCGGATGTGATTGCAGAGCCATTGGCCATTATCTTTGAAAACTCATGGCGATCGGGGGAGGTCCCGGACGACTGGAAAAAGGCTAATGTAGTGCCCATCTTTAAAAAAGGGAAGGAGGAGGATCCTGGGACCTACAGGCCAGTCAGCCTCACCTCAATCCCTGGAAAAATCATGGAGCAGGTCCTCAAGGAATCAATTCTGAAGCACTTACATGAGAGGAAAGTGATCAGGAACAGTCAGCATGGATTCACCAAGGGCACAAGTCATGCCTGACCAACCTGATTGCCCTCAATGATGAGGTAACTGGCTCTGTGGATATGGGGAAAGCAGAGGATGTGATATATCTTGACTTTAGCAAAGCTTTTGACATGGTCTCCAACAGTATTCTTGCCAGCAAGTATGGATTGGATGGATGGACGATAAGGTAGATAGAAAGCTGGCTAGATTGTCAGGCTCAACGGGTAGAGATCAACGGCTCCATGTCTAGCTGGCAGCCGGTATCAAGCAGGGTGCCCCAGGGGTTGGTCCTGGGGCCGGTTTTGTTCAACATCTTCATTAATGATCTGGAGGATGGTGTGGATTGCACCCTCAGCAAGTTTGCAGATGACACTAAGCTGGGAGGAGTGGTAGACACGCTGGAGGGTGGGGATAGGATACAGAGGGCCCTAGACAAATTGGAGGATTGGGCCAAAAGAAATCTGATGAGGTTCAACAAGGACAAGCGCAGAGTCCTGCATTTAGGACGGAGGAATCCCATGCACCGCTACAGACTAGGGACCGAATGGCTAGGTAGCAGTTCTGCAGAAAAGGACCTAGGGGTGACAGTGGACGAGAAGCTGGATATGAGTCAGCAGTGTGCCCTTGTTGCCAAGAAGGCCAATGGCATTTTGGGCTGTATACGTAGGGGCATTGCCAGCAGATCGAGGGACGTGATTATTCCCCTCTATTCAGCACTGGTGAGGCCACATCTGGAGTACTGTGTCCAGTTTTGGGCCCCCCACTACAGAAGGGATGTGGACAAATTGGAGAGAGTCCAGAGGAGGGCAACAAAAATTATTAGAGGGTTGCGGCACATGACTTATGAGGAGAGGCTGAGGGAGCTGGGATTGTTTAGCCTGCAGAAGAGAAGAATGAGGGGGGATTTGATAGCTGCTTTCAACTACCTGAAAGGGGGTTCCAAAGAGGATGGCTCTAGACTGTTCTCAATGGTAGCAGATGACAGAACAAGGAGTAATGGTCTCAAGTTGCAGTGGGGGAGGTTTAGGTTGGATATTAGGAAAAAGTTTCTCACTAGGAGGGTGGTGAAGCACTGGAATGCGTTACCTAGAGAGGTGGTAGAATCTCCTTCCTTAGAAGTTTTTAAGGTCAGGCTTGACAAAGCCCTGGCTGGGATGATTTAGTTGGGGATTGGTCCTGCTCTGGGCAGGGGGTTGGACTAGATGACCTCCTAAGGTCTTTTCCAACCCTTATCTTCTATGAGCCTTTTGCTCTCCTTGTGAAAATCTGCCAAGTTATAAGTCTCTGAAAAAAGTCACCAATTGCACACTGCTGCAACCCACGCCCTGCCCAGTCCCAGGACACATGAGGGCAGGCCACCCCCATGGGGCGAGAGCCGCATCTGCTGTCCCCCAAACCCTGGGGCTTTCCGATCTTAGGTTGTGCCCAGCAGCACAGTGCCGGAGCCTCCCCACGTCCCTGCCAGGCAGTGGGGCAGACGTTAGACCAGAAGGGCCCAGGCTGCCCTAGGGCACACAGGGCTCAGTGGTGGAGCAGGATGCTTGACCCTGGTGTCCTGTGTCCTAGGCCAGGTCCCAAACTGCCCGGCAGCCTCCAGCCTTCCCCTCCACCCTTGCTCCAGGCCCTGTCTTGGTGCCGAGGTGGATCCCCATTTGGCCCGGGGGTGTCTCACAGTCAGGGACTGGGGGCATCCGGCACTGCCCGCAGCTCTCGGGGTGTCCCCAGCCCTCCTGGGTCCGGTCAGGCGTCTCTGCCATCAGCCACGCTGGCCCAAAGGCTGGGGGCGCTGGTGTTGCTGGTTCCCGGGCAGGCTGCCAGCCACTTTCTGGTTGGCACCTTGTTCCTGGCTCTTTTGTAATGGGGTTAATTGTCTTTGGCTCAGGGAGCTTGTTAGATGTTGACACTAAGGCTCTTGTCCTTGTGCCCGGGGGCTGCGCTGCCAGCCAGGAACCCTCCACGCGACAGGGCTGCTCTGATGCTCCTGCGAGGGCCGGCTCAGCACCGCGCCCAGCCCAAGACAGCACTGGGGGTGGGGACAGGCGGACTGCAGCGGGGAGACACACGCACCAGCCAGTGCTACCCACAGTGCGGCCACGGTCCCTTGGGAGGCTGCACTCACATCCCGGGTGTTCGCTCACACACAAGGCCCTGCGAGATCCTATGTCTGCCCCTGGCCAGGCAGGGTCCAGCCGCACCTGGGCCTCACCCCGTGGGCTGCAGCAGGGCAGAGAGGCAGGGCAGCAGGGCTTGGCCCCCGCGGGGAGGGGAGGGAGCTGCATGGTTCACAGCAGCTGCTCCGCCCGGGGGGAAGGCACGAGAACGGTTCCCCTGTCCGTGGGGCAGAATGACGTTGACACAGGCCCCGCCCTGCATGCACTGGCAGCTTGAGCATAGCCCACTACCGCACAAGCTAAGAGAGCCGCTCCACTGGCTTGCAGCTTCAGCAGGTTGTTACCCGCGGGTCAGGTTTGAGTTCTGGGTTCAGGCAGAGCCTCCTCCCCTCCCCACAGCTGATTAGGCCATGGCTTGGGCAGCCTGTCATGGGGCTGGGCCCAGCATTCTCTCCCCCACACCAGCCCCTCTCCCCAGCATGGGCTAGTCTCTGCTCAGATCTGCCTTCATTTTCCTCCCCGCTTCCCAGGCGCCCCCTCTGACCTGCTCCAAGGGCGGGACCCTGCCTAGCCGGGCCAGGGGCGCACACGGGGCAGGTACCACGGAGCCCCAGGGCTGGGAGCACGAGTCCTGCGGCACACGGGAGCGTGTCTGGCCGGCCACCGGGCTGGAACAGAGTCAACCGGGGGCATGGCCCAGCAGGATGCACCAAGCCACATGTGGGGACTGGGGGGCAGCAGGCTGGGGGGTCGTGCAGTAGCATGTTCCCAGGAGATCCCAGCCCAGGGACCGCCCCCACACACACACACACCTGCAGGCTGCCCTGGCACAGACTCCATTAGTGGTCACTGCCTACCCGCCCCCGGGAGCCCCCTCACCACCCCACCCCGAGCAATGGCAGCTCCAGGGGCCCATCCTTGCCCGCCCAGTGTCTCAGGAGCAGGGCCGGTCCCTGCAGGGCAGGGGGCCAGTGGGTGGGCAGCAGGGCCCAACACAGGCGCCTCCCGGCTCCTCTAACCAGGCTCCCACCAGGCGACGGCAAGGGGCGGGCACCTGCCCAGCACTGGCAGGGCACTGAGGGGAGCTGCTCCCTGCCTGAGCGCCCCGCCCCGGGGCACGGCCATGGGGAGCAGGCGGGGCCCCAGTCCTAGGGGGGCTGCCGCCAGCAGTGAGGACCCTGCCCCCAGCACAGCTGCCATCTAATGAGCAGCAGGGGCTGAGCAAGGGAGAGAGGAGCTGGGTCAGGGGGTCCCACAGCCCCTCCTCGGGGCCAGAGGCACTCGTCTCAGCCTGAGGACTGGCGGAGCGGGGACTTGCAGCTGAGGGGGAGCCCCCATGGGCTCAGACCTGGGTCCCAACCTGCCTGGGACCCGCCCGCGGGGCAGCCACGTCCATGGCGGGAGTTTGCTGCCTCTTCACGTCTCCGCAGATGTGCGCTGGGGGGCCCAGTGAGGCTGCCCGGGGCTAAGCCTCAGCGGGGCAGAGCAGAGGGACATGGTGCAGCCCAGGAGCGACCAGGCTGGGTTATCCTGGGCTCCTGGCTCAAACTGCCCGGGACCAGTTGCTCCAGAGCACGCGGTGGCAGGGAGTTCCACTGGCCACTTGTGTGGAGCGGGCTGCCATGTGTTCCTTGGAGATTGACTGCCTCTCCGTTTAATCGACTGTCCCCATGTGCCAGCCCCATGTGCCCCACTGCCGGCCCCATGGGCTGCTCACCCTGGCCCCACCCTGCCCCTCACGCACCAGCACACAGACTGCCTCTGACAGGCCCAGTAAAACCACCCATAATGTTACATCCGGATAGGCCCCGCCCCCTGGGATGAGGCCCCGCCCCCTGGGACGAGCCCCAGTCGGGCTAGGGCAGGAGCAGCAGTCACTGGGAGACACCCCCACCCTGAGGGGCCAGGCTCCCCCGGGCACCGGGGGGGGGGTACCCGGCTGTGCTGCCAAGAGTGGGTCAGGGCCCCTCACGTCCCGGCTGCAGGGGGCCCAGAGTGGGGCTGGGGAGGCTCCTGGCCATGGGACTGCCGGGGTGGGGGGAGCTGCTGGCCCCGCCTCTCTCACTCGGAGGCCCCCCTTTGTCTCCTGCCCCAGCTCCAGCCCCTTGGCCATGGCGAGGGCTCCAGGCCAGCCGCACCCAACAGCCCTTTGCGTGGCAGGGCTGGGCGGGCGTGACGGGCTCCGATCGCGCTCACCGGACGGGCGAGCTCCGGGAGACCTCCCCACCCCCAGCACCTCGGGCAGCCCCAGCCTTGCTCCCTGGAAGGAGCGCCAGGGGAACACAGTGTGGCCCCCCCCCCGCCCAGCCAGGGAGCCCCAGGATGACAGAGAAGGAAGGGGGCAGCCCCATGCCCCAGAGGGCATCAGCGCACATGAGGGGAGAGTGACCGAAGGAGCCAGGGGCAGAGCCCCTAATGGACCCCAGCCTCCCCCGCCACCCCACCCCACTAGAGCCAGAGGTTCCACGGCCAGACGGGACCCCTTGGGACCCTCCAGTCGGCCCCCGGGACGGCCCAGCCCCAGCCGGAACTGCCAGGAAATGGAGCCACCTCTGGCCCTGGGGCTGGTCTGCCCACAACACAAACACAGGGTCAGGGGTGGGAAGCCCCTTAGAGCCCAGCTATGCCCACCCTAGCCAGGACATTGCCAGGACCCTCCCTCGGCCCAGCTGCTGCCTCTCACGGAGGGGGGAGAAGCGACTTACTGCAGCCTTGGGAGCCCCCTCTCCCCCCCCCCCGGTCTGCCCTGGAGCACTGCCATGGCGCCGGTTTAAGTGTAGACGTGTCCTTGGGAAATGGTCCAAGGGCTCCCAACCCTTCCTGTTCGGTCCCTGGGTTCCAAGCTGACTTTCTCTAGCTTCCGTGTCGAGCCACCGGCCCGCGGTCGACCTTCCTGGGCTAGGCTGACAGGCCGCTCTCAGAGATCTGCCCCCTGGTACCTGCAGGCTGGGATCACGGCGCCCCTGAACCATCTCGGTGTCAAGCCAGACAGACCCAGCTCCCTGCGACTCTCACTCCAGGGCAGGTTTCTAGCCCTTCAGTTGTCCCCGGGGCTCTTCTCTGACCCTCCCCAAGTTATCACCATCCTCCCTGAACTGTGGGCACCAGCCCTGAGCACCGGATCCCAGCCGCGCCTGCCCCAGAGGGGAAATCACCTCCCGAGTCTCCTGTTTGCATCCCAGGATCACATCAGCTGGTCGGGGC
Organism: Lepidochelys kempii; assembly: GCF_965140285.1. Taxonomy (NCBI): domain Eukaryota; kingdom Metazoa; phylum Chordata; order Testudines; family Cheloniidae; genus Lepidochelys; species Lepidochelys kempii. The sequence goes on from NC_136383.1 coordinate 141,998,200, forward strand.
ACAGCACCATGGTGGGAGCCCATGTTGAGCTGATTATCCACCACGACCCCACCTCCTGGTCATTCCCTGCTTCCCCCCAGCCTGTAAATCTGCCCCTTGATCCCAGATGTACATTTACATGGAGCCATTTTAAACCAGACATTGTTTGCTTGCTTCTCCCCCGCAGAGCTGGGGACAGGACCCAGGAGACCTGGCTCCTCACCCCCACTCTAGCCACTAGCCCCCCCCCCCCCCGAGCTGTTCAGTCCCCTTTGCCGGGCAGCCCTGACCCTGTGGGACGAGTGCCCAGGCTGGGCATGCGGCTCCGCGGGGACCGACTCTGCCAGGAAACTGCTGCAGCTCCACTTTGCTTTGAAAGCCCCCGGGACCGTGGGGTAGAAGCGAAGGGAGAGTGCCGGGACTGGGGCCCTGGGCCAGAGGGATCCCCGGCCCCTCTCCCCTGGCCTGGCAGAGCTGTGCCATGCCGGACGCAGCACTTACCTGCAGGGGCAGGAGTAGCAGGTACCTGGCAGGAGAGGAGAGAGGCAGCATTAGTCTCATCCCCACCAGCCACTGCCTCGCCCCGACGGCCCCTGGCACGGGGAGCTTACAGGCAGGCGAGGTGGCCCAGGGGCAGAGGCATCACGGCCAGGTGGGACCCCACAGCCTGCGCCCAGCAGCTGGTCCAGGGGCGCTTATCCAGCAACCGCCATGGGGGCACAAGTGGGTGGGATGGAGCAGGGGCCCTGGATCGGACCCTGGTCCTTCCCGCAGCGCACGGAGCTGTGTCCAGGGCAGCAGCCACCAGGCAGGGGGATGCGCCCCCTGGTCAGGGCTCTGCACCTCTCCCCACCGGCTTCTCCTTGCTCTGCGGGTGGCAGGGTGCCAGGGTGGGCATGGAGCCCAGGCAGGGCCGAGGCGCCCAGAGCCCAGTTCCGTGGCGAGAGCTGGGGCTGCAGCACAAAGCTCTGGGCTCGGGGAGAGCCAGGAGGGCCGTGGCCAGGCTGTCCCCAGTCCCGGGAGGGGGTGGGGGGGCTGCCAGCGAAGCGGGGCGGGCACCCCATGCCACAGGCAGACAGAGAGCAGTTCATATGCATCCTGGCCGGGGGTGAGACTGGACGACCCTTGGGGTCCTGTCTCACTCTGTGGGTCCAGAGCCAGGCGCAGGGGACCTGGCCAGGGCTGTGGGCATGAGCCCAGCTGTGTAGCCCCACAGGGGACTCAGGGGTCGAGGTTGCTGGGAGACCTCCCCACAGCCAGGACAATGTCCCAGCAGGCCTGTAAGGACCCCATGGAGGAGACCAGGCCCTTCAGTGGCCAGAGCAGCCCCCTCTAACGGGGCTCAGGGAAGGGCGCTGAGAGAGGGGCCCACCCTCCACGCCTCTGCCCCAAGCCCACTGCCCCCCAACCAGCCCATCTCCCAGGAGCAGGCCACCTGCAGCTCTCCCCCAATAGCGTTACCAGCCCCAGGGGCTGTGGGGCCCAGTCCAGCCTGGGAGTGGCACAGCAAGGGGTGCTCTCCCCTGGCAGTCAGGGCTGGCCCCAGGGGAGGGGGTGCTAGGGGGCACTGGGCTGCAGGGAGCTGGGCAGGGGTCAGGGTGGGCGTGGTGGGGGTAGTGGGGGTCGCTCTCCCCGGCAGTCGGTGCATCAGGGGGCAGGGCAGGGGGGCGGGGGGGTCGCTCTCCCCGGCAGTCGGTGCAGCACTAGGGGGTCGCTCTCCCCGGCAGTCGGTGCAGCAGGGGGCAGGGCAGGGGGGCGGCGGGCAGTGGGGGTCGCTCTCCCCGGCAGTCGGTGCAGCACTAGGGGGCAGGGCGGGGGGCAGGGGGTTCGCTCTCCCCGGCAGTTGGTGCAGCAGGGGGCAGGGCAGGGGGGCGGGGGGGTCGCTCTCCCCGGCAGTCGGTGCAGCACTAGGGGGCGCTGGGCAGCAGGGGGCAGGGCAGGAGGGCGGGGGGGGTCGCTCTCCCCAGCAGTCAGTGCAGCAGGGGGCGGGGGGGGGTGTCGCTCTCCCCGGCAGTCGGTGCATCAGGGGGCAGGGCAGGGGGGCGGGGGGGGTCGCTCTCCCCGGCAGTCGGTGCAGCACTAGGGGGTCGCTCTCCCCGGCAGTCGGTGCAGCAGGGGGCAGGGCAGGGGGGCGGCGGGCAGTGGGGGTCGCTCTCCCCGGCAGTCGGTGCAGCACTAGGGGGCAGGGCGGGGGGCAGGGGGTTCGCTCTCCCCGGCAGTTGGTGCAGCAGGGGGCAGGGCAGGGGGGGGCAGGGCGGGGGGCAGGGGGTTCGCTCTCCCCGGCAGTCGGTGCAGCACTAGGGGGCGCTGGGCAGCAGGGGGCAGGGCAGGGGGGCGGGGGGGGGTCGCTCTCCCCGGCAGTCGGTGCAGCACTAGGGGGCAGGGCAGGGGGGCGGGGGGGTCGCTCTCCCCGGCAGTCGGTGCAGCACTAGGGGGCAGGGCAGGGGGGCGGGGGGGTCGCTCTCCCCGGCAGTCGGTGCAGCACTAGGGGGCAGGGCAGGGGGGCGGGGGGGTCGCTCTCCCCGGCAGTCGGTGCAGCAGGGGGCAGGGCGGGGGGGGTGGGGGGCAGGGGGGGTCGCTCTCCCCGGCAGTCGGTGCAGCACTAGGGGGCAGGGCAGGGCAGGGGGGCGGGGGGGTCGCTCTCCCCGGCAGTTGGTGCAGCAGGGGGCGGGGGGGTCGCTCTCCCCGGCAGTCGGTGCAGCACTAGGGGGCGCTGGGCAGCAGGGGGCAGGGCAGGGGGGCGGGGGGGGTCGCTCTCCCCCGGCAGTCGGTGCAGCACTAGGGGGCAGGGCAGGGGGGCGGGGGGGTCGCTCTCCCCGGCAGTCGGTGCAGCACTAGGGGGCAGGGCAGGGGGGCGGGGGGGTCGCTCTCCCCGGCAGTCGGTGCAGCACTAGGGGGCAGGGCAGGGGGGCGGGGGGGTCGCTCTCCCCGGCAGTCGGTGCAGCACTAGGGGGCAGGGCAGGGGGGCGGGGGGGTCGCTCTCCTCGGCAGTCGGTGCAGCACTAGGGGGCAGGGCAGGGGGGCGGGGGGGTCGCTCTCCCCGGCAGTCGGTGCAGCACTAGGGGGCAGGGCGGGGGGCAGGGGGTTCGCTCTCCCCGGCAGTTGGTGCAGCAGGGGGCAGGGCAGGGGGGCGGGGGGGTCCGCTCTCCCCGGCAGTCGGTGCAGCACTAGGGGGCGCTGGGCAGCAGGGGGCAGGGCAGGGGGGCGGGGGGGGTCGCTCTCCCCGGCAGTCGGTGCAGCACTAGGGGGCAGGGCAGGGGGGCGGGGGGGTCACTCTCCCCGGCAGTCGGTGCAGCACTAGGGGGCAGGGCGGGGGGCAGGGGGTTCGCTCTCCCCGGCAGTTGGTGCAGCAGGGGGCAGGGCAGGGGGGCGGGGGGGGTCGCTCTCCCCGGCAGTCGTGCAGCACTAGGGGGCGCTGGGCAGCAGGGGGCGGGGCGGGGGGGTCGCTCTCCCCGGCAGTCGGTGCAGCACTAGGGGGCGCTGGGCAGCAGGGGGCAGGGCAGGGGGGCGGGGGGGTCGCTCTCCCCGGCAGTCGGTGCAGCACTAGGGGGCGGGGCGGGGGGCTCGCTCTCCCCGGCAGTCGGTGCAGCACTAGGGGGCAGGGCAGGGGGGCAGGGGGTTCGCTCTCCCCGGCAGTTGGTGCAGCAGGGGGCAGGGCAGGGGGGGGCAGGGCAGGGGGGCAGGGGGGTCGCTCTCCCCGGCAGTCGGTGCAGCACTAGGGGGCAGGGCAGGGGGGCGGGGGGGTCGCTCTCCCCGGCAGTCGGTGCAGCACTAGGGGGCAGGGCAGGGGGGCGGGGGGGTCGCTCTCCCCGGCAGTCGGTGCAGCAGGGGGCAGGGCGGGGGGGGTGGGGGGCAGGGGGGGTCGCTCTCCCCGGCAGTCGGTGCAGCACTAGGGGGCAGGGCAGGGCAGGGGGGCGGGGGGGTCGCTCTCCCCGGCAGTCGGTGCAGCACTAGGGGGCAGGGCAGGGGGGCGGGGGGGTCGCTCTCCCCGGCAGTCGGTGCAGCACTAGGGGGCAGGGCGGGGGGGTCGCTCTCCCCGGCAGTCGGTGCAGCACTAGGGGGCAGGGCGGGGGGGTCGCTCTCCCCGGCAGTCGGTGCAGCACTAGGGGGCAGGGCGGGGGGGTCGCTCTCCCCGGCAGTCGGTGCAGCACTAGGGGGCGCTGGGCAGCAGGGGGCAGGGCAGGGGGGCGGGGGGGTCGCTCTCCCCGGCAGTCGGTGCAGCACTAGGGGGCGGGGCGGGGGGGCCGCTCTCCCCGGCAGTCGGTGCAGCACTAGGGGGCGCTGGGCTGCAGCTGTTTCCTGCTGGATCCGTGGGCTGGGGTCTGAGTGGGGCCGGAGGGTGCCCGGGGGGGCCAGGGGGAGCACAGGTCACTGCTGGGGGGCGGGCCGGGGGAGGGCCCCGGGGGGAGACTCGGGGGCGGGTATGTGGGCCCAGGTGCCCCCCGGCCGGGGCCGGGCTCAGTTGGCCCCTCGCTGGGGCTGCCCCCCCCGAGCCCCCCCGGCGCCCCCCCCGGCGCCCCCTGCAGCCCCAGCGCGGAGCTGTGGCAAGGCAGCGCCACCGTGTGGCCAGGCCCGTGAGCAGCGAGAACGAGCCGGGCCAGCGGCGGGGTCCCAGCCCCCCCGTGCGGCGGGAGGGGCCCCCAGGCCGGCCCCCCCAGCCCGGTCCGGCCCCGCCAGGACTCCCGGGTCCCCTGCCAGCTGGGGCAGCAGCTGCTCGGGGCCCTGCGGGTGGGGGGCTGGGGAGCGGGCGGGGCTGCGCGGGGGGGGCGCCTGATTTTCAGACTCCGCCGGAGCCGGGTCCTGGGCAGCAGGTTTGTGGCCACGTGGGACCCGGACCCCCCCAGACCCCCCCCCCGGTGCTTGCTGTCCAATGGCGGGGAGCAGCTCTCCTGAGAGGCTGCACCCCGGGGAGACCGCAGAGCGGTTCCTTCTGGTGTGGGGCACGGTGCTGCCCTGGGGGCACGGCACAGGGCCCTGCGTGGTGCTGGTATGGGGCACGGCACAGGGCCCTGCGTGGTGCTGGTTTGGGGGCACTGCACAGGGCCCTGCGTGGTGCTGGTTTGGGGCACGGCACAGGGCCCTGCGTGGTGCTGGTTTGGGGCACGGCACAGGGCACTGCGTGGTGCTGGTTTGGGGGCACGGCACAGGGCACTGCGTGGTGCTGGTTTGGGGCACGGCACAGGGCCCTGCGCGGTGCTGGTTTGGGGCACAGGGCCCTGCGTGGTGCTGGTTTGGGGCACGGCACAGGGCACTGCGTGGTGCTGGTTTGGGGGCACGGCACAGGGCCCTGCGTGGTGCTGCCCTGGGGGCACGGCACAGGGCCCTGCGTGGTGCTGGTTTGGGGGCACTGCACAGGGCCCTGCGTGGTGCTGCCCTGGGGGCACGGCACAGGGCGCTGCGTGGTGCTGCCCTGGGGGCACGGCACAGGGCGCTGCGTGGTGCTGGTATGGGGCACGGCACAGGGCCCTGCGTGGTGCTGGTATGGGGCACGGCACAGGGCACTGCGTGGTGCTGGTATGGGGCAAAGGGCCCTGCGTGGTGCTGGTTTGGGGGCACGGCACAGGGCTCTGCGTGGTGCTGGTATGGGGCACGGCACAGGGCCCTGCGTGGTGCTGGTATGGGGCACGGCACAGGGCCCTGCGTGGTGCTGGTATGGGGGCACGGCACAGGGCCCTGCGTGGTGCTGGTTTGGGGGCACGGCACAGGGCTCTGCGTGGTGCTGGTTTGGGGGCACGGCACAGGGCTCTGCGTGGTGCTGGTATGGGGCACGGCACAGGGCACTGCATGGTGCTGGTTTGGGGGCACTGCACAGGGCCCTGCGTGGTGCTGGTTTGGGGGCACGGCACAGGGCCCTGCGTGGTGCTGGTTTGGGGCACGGCACAGGGCACTGCGTGGTGCTGGTATGGGGCACTGCACAGGGCTCTGCGTGGTGCTGGTTTGGGGCACGGCACAGGGCCCTGCGCGGTGCTGGTTTGGGGCACAGGGCCCTGCGTGGTGCTGGTTTGGGGCACTGCACAGGGCACTGCGTGGTGCTGGTTTGGGGCACGGCACAGGGCACTGCGTGGTGCTGGTATGGGGCAAAGGGCCCTGCGCGGTGCTGGTATGGGGCACGGCACAGGGCTCTGCGTGGTGCTGGTATGGGGCACGGCACAGGGCCCTGCGTGGTGCTGGTATGGGGCAAAGGGCCCTGCGTGGTGCTGGTTTGGGGGCACGGCACAGGGCTCTGCGTGGTGCTGGTATGGGGCACGGCACAGGGCGCTGCGTGGTGCTGGTATGGGGCACGGCACAGGGCTCTGCGTGGTGCTGGTTTGGGGCACGGCACAGGGCGCTGCGTGGTGCTGGTTTGGGGCACGGCACAGGGCGCTGCGTGGTGCTGGTTTGGGGGCACGGCACAGGGCCCTGCGTGGTGCTGGTTTGGGGGCACGGCACAGGGCACTGCGTGGTGCTGGTATGGGGCACGGCACAGGGCACTGCGTGGTGCTGGTATGGGGCACGGCACAGGGCGCTGCGTGGTGCTGGTATGGGGCACGGCACAGGGCCCTGCGTGGTGCTGGTATGGGGCACGGCACAGGGCGCTGCACGGTGCTGGTATGGGGCACGGCACAGGGCGCTGCGTGGTGCTGGTATGGGGCACTGCACAGGGCGCTGCGTGGTGCTGGTTTGGGGGCACTGCACAGGGCGCTGCGTGGTGAAGGTTTGGGGGCACTGCACAGGGCACTGCGTGGTGAAGGTTTGGGGGCACTGCACAGGGCACTGCGTGGTGAAGGTTTGGGGGCACGGCACAGGGCACTGCGTGGTGCTGGTATGGGGCACGGCACAGGGCACTGCGTGGTGCTGGTTTGGGGCACGGCACAGGGCACTGCGTGGTGCTGGTTTGGGGGCACGGCACAGGGCCCTGCGTGGTGCTGCCCTGGGGGCACGGCACAGGGCCCTGCGTGGTGCTGGTTTGGGGGCACTGCACAGGGCCCTGCGTGGTGCTGCCCTGGGGGCACGGCACAGGGCGCTGCGTGGTGCTGCCCTGGGGGCACGGCACAGGGCGCTGCGTGGTGCTGGTATGGGGCACGGCACAGGGCCCTGCGTGGTGCTGGTATGGGGCACGGCACAGGGCACTGCGTGGTGCTGGTATGGGGCAAAGGGCCCTGCGTGGTGCTGGTTTGGGGGCACGGCACAGGGCTCTGCGTGGTGCTGGTATGGGGCACGGCACAGGGCCCTGCGTGGTGCTGGTATGGGGCACGGCACAGGGCCCTGCGTGGTGCTGGTATGGGGGCACGGCACAGGGCCCTGCGTGGTGCTGGTTTGGGGGCACGGCACAGGGCTCTGCGTGGTGCTGGTTTGGGGGCACGGCACAGGGCTCTGCGTGGTGCTGGTATGGGGCACGGCACAGGGCACTGCATGGTGCTGGTTTGGGGGCACTGCACAGGGCCCTGCGTGGTGCTGGTTTGGGGGCACGGCACAGGGCCCTGCGTGGTGCTGGTTTGGGGCACGGCACAGGGCACTGCGTGGTGCTGGTATGGGGCACTGCACAGGGCTCTGCGTGGTGCTGGTTTGGGGCACGGCACAGGGCCCTGCGCGGTGCTGGTTTGGGGCACAGGGCCCTGCGTGGTGCTGGTTTGGGGCACTGCACAGGGCACTGCGTGGTGCTGGTTTGGGGCACGGCACAGGGCACTGCGTGGTGCTGGTATGGGGCAAAGGGCCCTGCGCGGTGCTGGTATGGGGCACGGCACAGGGCTCTGCGTGGTGCTGGTATGGGGCACGGCACAGGGCCCTGCGTGGTGCTGGTATGGGGCAAAGGGCCCTGCGTGGTGCTGGTTTGGGGGCACGGCACAGGGCTCTGCGTGGTGCTGGTATGGGGCACGGCACAGGGCGCTGCGTGGTGCTGGTATGGGGCACGGCACAGGGCTCTGCGTGGTGCTGGTTTGGGGCACGGCACAGGGCGCTGCGTGGTGCTGGTTTGGGGCACGGCACAGGGCGCTGCGTGGTGCTGGTTTGGGGGCACGGCACAGGGCCCTGCGTGGTGCTGGTTTGGGGGCACGGCACAGGGCACTGCGTGGTGCTGGTATGGGGCACGGCACAGGGCACTGCGTGGTGCTGGTATGGGGCACGGCACAGGGCGCTGCGTGGTGCTGGTATGGGGCACGGCACAGGGCCCTGCGTGGTGCTGGTATGGGGCACGGCACAGGGCGCTGCACGGTGCTGGTATGGGGCACGGCACAGGGCGCTGCGTGGTGCTGGTATGGGGCACTGCACAGGGCGCTGCGTGGTGCTGGTTTGGGGGCACTGCACAGGGCGCTGCGTGGTGAAGGTTTGGGGGCACTGCACAGGGCACTGCGTGGTGAAGGTTTGGGGGCACTGCACAGGGCACTGCGTGGTGAAGGTTTGGGGGCACGGCACAGGGCACTGCGTGGTGCTGGTATGGGGCACGGCACAGGGCACTGCGTGGTGCTGGTTTGGGGCACGGCACAGGGCACTGCGTGGTGCTGGTATGGGGCACGGCACAGGGCACTGCGTGGTGCTGGTATGGGGCACGGCACAGGGCACTGCGTGGTGCTGGTTTGGGGGCACTGCACAGGGCTCTGCGTGGTGCTGGTTTGGGGGCACTGCACAGGGCTCTGCGTGGTGCTGGTTTGGGGCACGGCACAGGGCACTGCGTGGTGCTGGTTTGGGGGCACGGCACAGGGCACTGCGTGGTGCTGGTTTGGGGGCACGGCACAGGGCCCTGCGTGGTGCTGGTTTGGGGGCACGGCACAGGGCCCTGCGTGGTGCTGGTTTGGGGCACGGCACAGGGCACTGCGTGGTGCTGGTTTGGGGGCACGGCACAGGGCACTGCGTGGTGCTGGTTTGGGGGCACGGCACAGGGCACTGCGTGGTGCTGGTTTGGGGGCACGGCACAGGGCACTGCGTGGTGCTGGTTTGGGGGCACGGCACAGGGCACTGCGTGGTGCTGGTTTGGGGGCACTGCACAGGGCTCTGCGTGGTGCTGGTATGGGGCACGGCACAGGGCACTGCGTGGTGCTGGTATGGGGCACGGCACAGGGCACTGCGTGGTGCTGGTATGGGGCACGGCACAGGGCGCTGCGTGGTGCTGGTATGGGGCACGGCACAGGGCGCTGCGTGGTGCTGGTATGGGGCACGGCACAGGGCTCTGCGTGGTGCTGGTATGGGGCACGGCACAGGGCACTGCGTGGTGCTGTTATGGGGCACGGCACAGGGCGCTGCATGGTGCTGGTATGGGGCACGGCACAGGGCGCTGCGTGGTGCTGGTTTGGGGCACTGCACAGGGCGCTGCACGGTGCTGGTATGGGGCACGGCACAGGGCCCTGCATGGTGCTGGTATGGGGCAAAGGGCCCTGCGCGGTGCTGGTTTGGGGGCACTGCACAGGGCACTGCGTGGTGCTGGTATGGGGCACGGCACAGGGCCCTGCGTGGTGCTGGTATGGGGCACGGCACAGGGCGCTGCGAGTTGTTGGTATGGGGCACGGCACAGGGCACTGCGTGGTGCTGGTATGGGGCAAAGGGCCCTGCGCGGTGCTGGTTTGGGGGCACTGCACAGGGCACTGCGTGGTGCTGGTATGGGGCACGGCACAGGGCGCTGCGTGGTGCTGGTATGGGGCAAAGGGCCCTGCGCGGTGCTGGTTTGGGGGCACGGCACAGGGCCCTGCGTGGTGCTAGTTTGGGGCACGGCACAGGGCACTGCGTGTTGTTGGTATGGGGCACGGCACAGGGCACTGCGTGTTGTTGGTATGGGGCACGGCACAGGGCGCTGCATGGTGCTGGTATGGGGCACGGCACAGGGCGCTGCGTGTTGTTGGTATGGGGCACGGCACAGGGCCCTGCATGGTGCTGGTATGGGGCAAAGGGCCCTGCGCGGTGCTGGTTTGGGGGCACGGCACAGGGCCCTGCGCGGTGCTGGTTTGGGGGCACGGCACAGGGCCCTGCGTGGTGCTGGTATGGGGCACAGCACAGGGCACTGCGTGGTGCTGGTATGGGGCAAAGGGCCCTGCGCGGTGCTGGTTTGGGGGCACTGCACAGGGCACTGCGTGGTGCTGGTATGCGGCACGGCACAGGGCCCTGCGCGGTGCTGGTATGGGGCAAAGGGCCCTGCGCGGTGCTGGTTTGGGGGCACTGCACAGGGCACTGCGTGGTGCTGGTATGGGGCACGGCACAGGGCACTGCGTGGTGCTGGTATGGGGCAAAGGGCCCTGCGCGGTGCTGGTTTGGGGGCACGGCACAGGGCCCTGCGTGGTGCTAGTTTGGGGCACGGCACAGGGCACTGCGTGTTGTTGGTATGGGGCACGGCACAGGGCACTGCGTGGTGCTGGTTTGGGGCACGGCACAGGGCGCTGCGTGGTGCTGGTATGGGGCACGGCACAGGGCACTGCGTGTTGTTGGTATGGGGCACGGCACAGGGCGCTGCATGGTGCTGGTATGGGGCACGGCACAGGGCGCTGCGTGTTGTTGGTATGGGGCACGGCACAGGGCGCTGCGTGGTGCTGGTATGGGGCACTGCACAGGGCGCTGCGTGGTGCTGGTATGGGGCACGGCACAGGGCATTGCGTGGTGCTGGTATGGGGCACGGCACAGGGCTCTGCGTGGTGCTGGTTTGGGGGCACTGCACAGGGCTCTGCGTGGTGCTGGTTTGGGGGCACTGCACAGGGCACTGCGTGGTGAAGGTTTGGGGGCACTGCACAGGGCACTGCGTGGTGAAGGTTTGGGGGCACTGCACAGGGCACTGCATGGTGCTGGTATGGGGCACGGCACAGGGCACTGCGTGGTGCTGGTATGGGGCACGGCACAGGGCTCTGCGTGGTGCTGGTATGGGGCACGGCACAGGGCGCTGCGTGGTGCTGGTTTGGGGCACGGCACAGGGCGCTGCGTGGTGCTGGTTTGGGGCACGGCACAGGGCGCTGCGTGGTGCTGTTATGGGGCACGGCACAGGGCGCTGCGTGGTGCTGGTTTGGGGCACGGCACAGGGCCCTGCGTGGTGCTGGTATGGGGCACGGCACAGGGCACTGCGTGGTGCTGTTATGGGGCACGGCACAGGGCACTGCGTGGTGCTGGTATGGGGCACGGCACAGGGCGCTGCGTGGTACTGGTATGGGGCACGGCACAGGGCGCTGCGTGGTGCTGGTTTGGGGCACTGCACAGGGCGCTGCACGGTGCTGGTATGGGGCACGGCACAGGGCCCTGCATGGTGCTGGTATGGGGCAAAGGGCCCTGCGCGGTGCTGGTTTGGGGGCACGGCACAGGGCCCTGCGTGGTGCTGGTATGGGGCACGGCACAGGGCGCTGCGTGTTGTTGGTATGGGGCACGGCACAGGGCACTGCGTGGTGCTGGTATGGGGCAAAGCGCCCTGCGCGGTGCTGGTTTGGGGGCACTGCACAGGGCACTGCGTGGTGCTGGTATGGGGCACGGCACAGGGCCCTGCGCGGTGCTGGTATGGGGCAAAGGGCCCTGCGCGGTGCTGGTTTGGGGGCACTGCACAGGGCACTGCGTGGTGCTGGTATGGGGCACGGCACAGGGCACTGCGCGGTGCTGGTTTGGGGGCACGGCACAGGGCCCTGCGTGGTGCTAGTTTGGGGCACGGCACAGGGCACTGCGTGTTGTTGGTATGGGGCACGGCACAGGGCGCTGCGTGGTGCTGGTATGGGGCACGGCACAGGGCCCTGCGTGGCGCTGGTATGGGGCACGGCACAGGGCGCTGCATGGTGCTGGTATGGGGCACGGCACAGGGCGCTGCGTGGTGCTGGTATGGGGCAAAGGGCCCTGCGCGGTGCTGGTTTGGGGGCACTGCACAGGGCCCTGCGTGGTGCTGGTTTGGGGGCACTGCACAGGGCTCTGCGTGGTGCTGGTATGGGGCACGGCACAGGGCGCTGCGTGGTGCTGGTATGGGGCACTGCACAGGGCTCTGCGTGGTGAAGGTTTGGGGGCACTGCACAGGGCACTGCGTGGTGAAGGTTTGGGGGCACTGCACAGGGCACTGCGTGGTGCTGGTTTGGGGGCACGGCACAGGGCACTGCGTGGTGCTGGTATGGGGCACGGCACAGGGCACTGCGTGGTGCTGGTTTGGGGCACGGCACAGGGCACTGCGTGGTGCTGGTATGGGGCACGGCACAGGGCACTGCGTGGTGCTGGTATGGGGCACGGCACAGGGCACTGCGTGGTGCTGGTTTGGGGCACGGCACAGGGCACTGCGTGGTGCTGGTATGGGGCACGGCACAGGGCACTGCGTGGTGCTGGTATGGGGCACGGCACAGGGCACTGCGTGGTGCTGGTTTGGGGGCACTGCACAGGGCTCTGCGTGGTGCTGGTTTGGGGGCACTGCACAGGGCTCTGCGTGGTGCTGGTTTGGGGCACGGCACAGGGCACTGCGTGGTGCTGGTTTGGGGGCACTGCACAGGGCCCTGCGTGGTGCTGGTTTGGGGGCACGGCACAGGGCCCTGCGTGGTGCTGGTTTGGGGGCACGGCACAGGGTCCTGCGTGGTGCTGGTTTGGGGCACGGCACAGGGCACTGCGTGGTGCTGGTTTGGGGGCACGGCACAGGGCACTGCGTGGTGCTGGTTTGGGGGCACGGCACAGGGTACTGCGTGGTGCTGGTTTGGGGGCACGGCACAGGGCACTGCGTGGTGCTGGTTTGGGGGCACTGCACAGGGCACTGCGTGGTGCTGGTTTGGGGGCACGGCACAGGGCACTGCGTGGTGCTGGTATGGGGCACGGCACAGGGCACTGCGTGGTGCTGGTTTGGGGCACTGCACAGGGCGCTGCACGGTGCTGGTATGGGGCACGGCACAGGGCCCTGCATGGTGCTGGTATGGGGCAAAGGGCCCTGCGCGGTGCTGGTTTGGGGGCACGGCACAGGGCCCTGCGTGGTGCTGGTATGGGGCACAGCACAGGGCACTGCGTGGTGCTGGTATGGGGCACGGCACAGGGCGCTGCGTGTTGTTGGTATGGGGCACGGCATAGGGCACTGCGTGGTGCTGGTATGGGGCACGGCACAGGGCGCTGCGTGTTGTTGGTATGGGGCACGGCACAGGGCACTGCGTGGTGCTGGTATGGGGCAAAGGGCCCTGCGCGGTGCTGGTTTGGGGGCAGTGCACAGGGCACTGCGTGGTGCTGGTATGGGGCACGGCACAGGGCACTGCGTGGTGCTGGTATGGGGCAAAGGGCCCTACGCGGTGCTGGTTTGGGGGCACGGCACAGGGCCCTGCGTGGTGCTAGTTTGGGGCACGGCAGAGGGCGCTGCGTGGTGCTGGTATGGGGCACGGCACAGGGCCCTGCGTGGTGCTGGTATGGGGCACGGCACAGGGCGCTGCGTGGTGCTGGTATGGGGCACGGCACAGGGCGCTGCGTGGTGCTGGTATGGGGCACTGCACAGGGCTCTGCGTGGTGCTGGTATGGGGCACGGCACAGGGCGCTGCGTGGTGCTGGTATGGGGCACTGCACAGGGCTCTGCGTGGTGCTGGTTTGGGGGCACTGCACAGGGCACTGCGTGGTGAAGGTTTGGGGGCACTGCACAGGGCACTGCGTGGTGAAGGTTTGGGGGCACTGCACAGGGCACTGCGTGGTGAAGGTTTGGGGGCACTGCACAGGGCACTGCGTGGTGCTGGTTTGGGGGCACGGCACAGGGCACTGCGTGGTGCTGGTATGGGGCACGGCACAGGGCACTGCGTGGTGCTGGTTTGGGGCACGGCACAGGGCACTGCGTGGTGCTGGTTTGGGGGCACGGCACAGGGCTCTGCGTGGTGCTGGTTTGGGGCACGGCACAGGGCACTGCGTGGTGCTGGTTTGGGGGCACTGCACAGGGCCCTGCGTGGTGCTGGTTTGGGGGCACGGCACAGGGCCCTGCGTGGTGCTGGTTTGGGGGCACGGCACAGGGCCCTGCGTGGTGCTGGTTTGGGGCACGGCACAGGGCACTGCGTGGTGCTGGTTTGGGGGCACGGCACAGGGCACTGCGTGGTGCTGGTTTGGGGGCACGGCACAGGGCACTGCGTGGTGCTGGTTTGGGGGCACTGCACAGGGCACTGCGTGGTGCTGTTATGGGGCACGGCACAGGGCCCTGCGTGGTGCTGGTATGGGGCACGGCACAGGGCGCTGCGTGGTGCTGGTATGGGGCACGGCACAGGGCGCTGCGTGGTGCTGGTTTGGGGCACTGCACAGGGCGCTGCACGGTGCTGGTATGGGGCACTGCACAGGGCGCTGCACGGTGCTGGTATGGGGCACGGCACAGGGCCCTGCATGGTGCTGGTATGGGGCACGGCACAGGGCGCTGCGTGGTGCTGTTATGGGGCACGGCACAGGGCGCTGCGTGGTGCTGGTTTGGGGGCACTGCACAGGGCCCTGCGTGGTGCTGGTATGGGGCACGGCACAGGGCGCTGCGTGGTGCTGGTATGGGGCACGGCACAGGGCGCTGCGTGGTGCTGGTTTGGGGCACTGCACAGGGCGCTGCACGGTGCTGGTATGGGGCACTGCACAGGGCGCTGCACGGTGCTGGTATGGGGCACGGCACAGGGCGCTGCATGGTGCTGGTATGGGGCACGGCACAGGGCGCTGCATGGTGCTGGTATGGGGCACGGCACAGGGCGCTGCGTGGTGCTGTTATGGGGCACGGCACAGGGCGCTGCGTGGTGCTGGTATGGGGCACGGCACAGGGCGCTGCGTGGTGCTGGTTTGGGGGCACGGCACAGGGCGCTGCGTGGTGCTGGTTTGGGGGCACGGCACAGGGCCCTGCGTGGTGCTGGTATGGGGTACGGCACAGGGCACTGCGTGGTGCTGGTATGGGGCACGGCACAGGGCGCTGCGTGGTGCTGGTATGGGGCACGGCACAGGGCACTGCGTGTTGTTGGTATGGGGCACGGCACAGGGCGCTGCATGGTGTTGGTATGGGGCACGGCACAGGGCGCTGCGTGTTGTTGGTATGGGGCACGGCACAGGGCGCTGCGTGGTGCTGGTATGGGGCACTGCACAGGGCGCTGCGTGGTGCTGGTATGGGGCACGGCACAGGGCATTGCGTGGTGCTGGTTTGGGGGCACTGCACAGGGCTCTGCGTGGTGCTGGTTTGGGGGCACTGCACAGGGCACTGCGTGGTGAAGGTTTGGGGGCACTGCACAGGGCACTGCGTGGTGAAGGTTTGGGGGCACTGCGTGGTGCTGGTTTGGGGGCACGGCACAGGGCACTGCGTGTTGCTGGTATGGGGCACGGCACAGGGCACTGCGTGTTGCTGGTTTGGGGCACGGCACAGGGCACTGCGTGTTGCTGGTATGGGGCACGGCACAGGGCACTGCGTGGTGCTGGTATGGGGCACGGCACAGGGCTCTGCGTGGTGCTGGTTTGGGGGCACGGCACATGGCCCTGCGTGGTGCTGGTTTGGGGCACGGCACAGGGCACTGCGTGTTGCTGGTTTGGGGGCACGGCACAGGGCACTGCGTGGTGCTGGTTTGGGGGCACGGCACAGGGCACTGCGTGGTGCTGGTTTGGGGGCACGGCACAGGGCACTGCGTGGTGCTGGTTTGGGGGCACGGCACAGGGCACTGCGTGGTGCTGGTTTGGGGGCACTGCACAGGGCTCTGCGTGGTGCTGGTATGGGGCACGGCACAGGGCGCTGCGTGGTGCTGGTTTGGGGCACGGCACAGGGCGCTGCCTGGTGCTGGTATGGGGCACGGCACAGGGCGCTGCGTGGTGCTGGTTTGGGGGCACTGCACAGGGCTCTGCGTGGTGCTGGTTTGGGGCACGGCACAGGGCACTGCGTGGTGCTGGTTTGGGGGCACTGCACAGGGCACTGCGTGGTGCTGGTATGGGGCACTGCACAGGGCACTGCGTGTTGCTGGTATGGGGCACGGCACAGGGCACTGGGTGGTGCTGGTATGGGGCACTGCACAGGGCACTGCGTGGTGCTGGTATGGGGCACGGCACAGGGCACTGCGTGGTGCTGGTTTGGGGCACGGCACAGGGCACTGCGTGGTGCTGGTTTGGGGCACGGCACAGGGCACTGCGTGGTGCTGGTATGGGGCACGGCACAGGGCACTGCGTGGTGCTGGTATGGGGCACTGCACAGGGCACTGCGTGGTGCTGGTTTGGGGCACGGCACAGGGCACTGCGTGGTGCTGGTATGGGGCACTGCACGGGGCACTGCACGGTGCTGGTATGGGGCACGGCACGGGGCACTGCGTGGTGCTGGTATGGGGCACGGCACAGGTTTTCTAACCCTTTGTTCATTCTCATGCCTCTTCAATTATCCACCAGACCGGTCGCCCTTCGTGAATTTCAGGCCCCAGAGCTGGGCACTGGATCCCAGCCGCGGTCGCCCCAGTGCCGGACGCAGCGGGGAAATCAGCTCTCTGCTGCTCCAGATTCCCCTGATTAGCTCTTCTGGTCACAGTGTTGCACAGGGGCTCATTCCCCACCACGCCCCCAACGCTGTTCAGAGTCTCTGCTCCCCAGGACAGAGCTCCCTGCTGTGCCCCTGCCCCCCTCCCCGCAGCCCAGCGCCCCCCACTGAACCCCCTCCCCCTCCCTACAGCCCAGCGCCCCCCACTGAGCCCCTCCCCCTCCCTACAGCCCAGCGCCCCCCACGGAGCCCCCTCCCCCTCCCCGCAGCCCAGCACCCCCCAGTGAGACCCTGCCCCACTCCCTGCACAGCGCCCCCTAGCGTCGCTCTGGGGCTGAGCCCAGCACTGTCTGCCAGGGGCTGGTGGCCAGTCGCCCCTGGCTGGTGGATGCCGGCGGAAGGCCAAGGTCGTGCCTGGATCAGGGCCGTGAGAAGCCCCGCGGTGGAGCTGGCCCTGGGGAGGCGCAGGCCTGGGTTCGGGGCTCCCTGGCGCAGCCGGCCTGGAGCCGGGCTAATGGCGGCTGATTGGATAAGGGCTCTGGAGGGGAAGGAGCGGCCCCGCTAATGCAAAGCAGAAGCTGTTCCAGGCCATAAAGGCTCATTAGGGTTATTATTATTGCCTCAATCCTAAGCAACAAGTGCTGCCTGGGGAGACGGGGGGCGGGGAGCCAGCGGGAGCCAGCAGGCGGGGGGCGGAGAGCAGGGTGAGTGTGCTGGAGAAGGGGGCACCGATGGCAGTCGGGGGCGGACAAGTCTCTGGTCGAGTTTGGTGCTCCCTCTTCTGGGCCCAGTACAGGGGCTCCCCCAGCCTTGGCAGCTCCCCTCTGCTCCCACCTCTGCCCTCTGCACCAGGCCTGGGAGCTGTGGGAGCCCCCGGCCCCTGCCTGGGGCTCAATCTGGTGGGAGCAGGAGACTCCACGGGCCATTTGGGGGGTGCTCTGGGCTCCAGCATTGCCCCATCTCCTGCAGGGATCCAGCTCTGCTCTGACAACCCTGCCGTGCTGCAGCGAGGAGACAGCAGGCCCCGGGGCCAGGCTCCATCCCTTGGAGAGCACGGGGGGACCCGGGGGCAGCAGGCTCCGGTGCTGTCTGTGCCATTTTCAGTCCCAGCTGTCACCTGCACGGGGAGCCTGCTCCACCCCAGGGCTGGGCTGTAGGGGCTGCGGGTCGGGAGCGAGGGGCACCGGCAGAGCTGGGGGAGCCCAGGGCTGGGCTAGCGGGGGCTGCGGGTCGGGAGTGAGGGGCACCGGCAGGGCTGTGGGGGGAGCCCAGGGCTGGGCTAGCAGGGGCTGCGGGTCGGGAGTGAGGGGCACCGGCAGAGCTGGGGGAGCCCAGGGCTGGGCTGTAGGGGCTGCGGGTCGGGAGTGAGGGGCACCGGCAGGGCTGGGGGGCCCAGGGCTGGGCTGTAGGGGCTGCGGGTCAGCGTCTCCTCCTTTCCCATCATTCAGGGCTGCCCACCCCCAGTGCCGGGCGGATTCTGTGTGCATTTGGTCATGTCACTAATGTACCGTGGGTTAATGGGGGGAGGGCCGCATGGCGCGGGATGGGGGGTGGCCGGTTGCCTCTGCCAGGTGCCAATCGCCCGGAGGCCCCGTCGTTGCAGAGGCCCCAGGCTGGGACTCTGCTGCTGTCAGCGCCACCCCCCGGGTCTGGTGCTGAGACCTGCTACCTGACAGGTAATAACGCCGCAGCCCCTGGGGGCCCCTTTAATTAGTGGAGCCCGCAGAGCTGTCATTCATCCCTCCAGCTCGGTCCCGCCCTGCTCCCCAGGGCTCCTGAGGGAAGTAATTAAATGCCAGCTGAGCTGGGACAGGAGACAGGAGCTGGCAGGGGGGAGCTCAGCGGCTGAGCTGCGTGGCCATGGATGGCGAGGAGAGGCTGGGGCCACGCAGTGTGGAAGGCGCGGAGGGCTTCAGCCCGGAGCAGGGAGGGCCTGTCCCACTCTATCTGGCTCGGGACATCGCACCTGCGGTCCTGCATGCGGCTCTGGGTGCAGCAGGGGCCAGGGCAGCAGCGTGGGGAGGCAGCTGTACTCCACCAGATCCCTCTGGCTCCTTCTCCTGCCCAGGGTGATGGTAGCCCTGGACTCCCGGGGCGGCGGCTGGGAGCTGGGGGTTACCCGGCTCCTCCACCCCATTGTCCCCTGCAGGGCTGGGGGGATTTCCCCAGGAGACATGGGTGGGGAAGGGAGTGCCATCCTGGGGGCTCAGAGCAGAGATGCCCTGGCATGGCGGGCTTCTGGGGCTGAGAGCTCAGCTGGGTGCAGCGTGGGGTCAGGCCTTGGAGGGGAACATCCAGATTTGTCCCCAAGCACCCCAGCTCTGTGTTGCGTATGGGGCGGGCCCTACACACCTGGGCTGGTCCCCATGGTGTGTATGGGGGGAGCCCTGCACAGCTGAGCTGGGCTCCTGAGCTGTGTATGGGGGAGCCCGCGCACAGCTGGGCTGGGGGCCCTGCACTGCATAGGGGTGGAGCCCCCACACGTCTGGGCTGGGCCCCACACCGACTCCGAGAAGAGGCACAAGAATGATCGACGGGTTCGAAACCTGCCTTGTGGTGACAGACTCAGGAGCTGACTGTATTTGGCTGAGCAACGACAATGTTAAGGGGTATTTTCCACAGTATGCATCCGATGAAGTGAGCCTTAGCTCATGAAAGCTCATGCTCAAATAAATTGGTTAGTCTCTAAGGTGCCACAAGTCCTCCTTTTCTTTTTGCGAATACAGACTAACACGGCTGTTACTCTGAAAAATGTTAAGGGGTGATGGTCCCAGTGGTCCTGCTGTCTGGAGCGGCTCATGCCTAGGAGTGCGGACACACGGTCAGCACACAGGGCAGGCACCCCGAGCTGGGGTGTGTCACCAAGCCAGCAACAAATGGGAACTCTTGGATCTCTGTACCAGTCCTACCCTGGCATCACAGACAGTCCCCTCAGACTCCCAGTCTCTCTTGCCACCCAAACAACCTGCACTGAGTGATAATGATCCCTTACACTGTAACTCACACATCAGGTTGCTCCCAGTCCTGAGAGACCGTACTTACCCCAGATCAATTGGTACCTAGATCAGTGATTCTCAACCGGGGTACACAGGGGTCTTCCAGGGGGACATCAACTCATCCAGAGATTTGCCTAGTTTTACAACAGGCTACATAGACAGCACTAGTGAAGTCAGGACAAACTCAGATTTCATACAATGGCTTGTTTATACAGTGCCATACGCTGACATGTAAGTACAATATTGATATTCCAATTGATTTGATAATTCTATGGTGAAAATGAGAAAGTTTTCAGCACCAGCAGTGTGACACTTCTGTATTTTTATGTCTGATTGTGTAGGCAACTGGTTTTTAAGTGAGGTGAAACTTGGGCGTACGTGAGACAAAGCCGACTCCTCGAAGGGGTACAGTCGTCTGGACAGGTTGAGAGCCGCTGCTTTAGAGCTTACACCAAGACAGGGCTGGCAGCCAGTTCTACAGTAAACTAACAGAAGGTTTACTAGCTAAGAAAAGGAGTGAGAGTTATTGAGAGGTTAAAGCAGGTAAAATATACGTACGGGTGAGTCGCCGTTTGTAATTGCAAATGGTGGCAGTGATGTAATGAACTGCTAGTTTCCCAAAAGTCTTTTCGTGGTGCCCAGATTGTCTCTGGGAATCTCCACTTTGCATCTGTTACCCTGCCCTGTAAGAGTCCAAACAGGCCAGAGATGCAGGATCCTTCCTTGACTCCACACTTACAGCTTCTTCTGACAGAAAAGCTGACAGGGTCACCACCCTTTTCCTTTGATAGCGCTGCATGGGGAATGCACTTTGAGTCACTGACCTCTGGTCAGCACACACCATGGCAACTTGCTTTGAAATTAGCACTTGTCTGTTAAAGTCCTTCACTAGCATTCCACAAGGCTTCCTTGATGGGTTGCTTATTACAGGGGTGCACACACAGTAAACGTTTGCTACGATAATACACCAGGAGACAGATCAGTGAAAACAACGCAGGTAACACCCCATTAATTTTCATCGAGTTTAAACATCAAATACACTCTTCTGCCTTCAACAGTCACCTTGATCTCTACTAATACTCAGGTGAAGTGGCCTGAATACACTCTGGCATGACCTGCTCTGCCAGCATCACAATGTCTATGTGGGGAACAAGTATTAATAAGGGGCTCTCGGCTTCCTGTGTTCTCCGAACAGTTCTCTGCATCCAGCAAGACAAAACCAATAGTAAAGCCAATGAAGCTAATAAAGCCAATTGGATTCCAGTGGTCACCACAATGGCGTGAACCATTGTCTTAGTGTAAGCAGGGGAATAGTCCCGCTCTTGTGGGGAACTTTCCTGGCTTCTGCATGACCCCGGTGAAGTGGGCTAGCGAAAGGATCTGAGTCCTCGCTCCCACTCCCTTTACCCAGTGGCCTCCCTGCCCTCGAGGACTCCCCTTCCACTCTCCTGTCTGGCAGAGTCCTCGTAACCCCAACAAGGCTGGGCCCAGGATTTCTGGGGGGCTCGACCCCCAACCCTGCTGTGGTCACCTAGGACAGGGGCTAGGGTGTCCCCACTCCGGGGTACTCTCTCTGCACTGGGCACTTCTCTGACCCACTGACCCATTACATACAAATTAAAGCAAATGCAAATTATTTAATCAACAATTAATTTTAAAAAGAATAAGAAAAAATGGGAAAGGTTAAAGGAAACACATCACCCCGCTCTGTGGCAGGGAACATCACAAACGGCGTCTCTGGAACGTCAGGGCAGTTCATAGTCTGTTTTTTGTAAGTCCCAGGCCTTCTTCTCAGGCCCTGGCTGTGCTGCAGGGATGCTGTGGGTTGGACACTTGCTCTGCTGGTGGCCTCACGCTCTCAGGGTCTAAGTGGTAGGACCCTTCTTCCCAGTGTCGCCCCCGCCCTGTCGGGGTTACGATCCAAGCCTGGCCTGCAGAGCCCCTTGGCTGAGGCGTCTCCCTGTGCTGGGCCCGCTGCCCAGGGTCCCCCTCGCTCTTCCCAGCTGCTCACCACACCCAGCTCCAGACTGCTCCAGCCTCAGCTACACCACTCTGTCTCTGCACGGCTGCTGCTCTGCCTCCAGCTCCCTGGGCTGCTTCTCTGGCCCCTCTGGCTCTGGTTGCTGCAGCTCTGCTCCCAGGACAGGTCTGCTCTGCAGGCTGCTTCTGTGACTCTGCTCCCAGCACTGACCTGCTTCCTGGGCTGCTTTTCTGGCCCCTCCAGCTCTGGTTGCTGCAGCTCTGCTCCCAGGGCAAGTCTGCTCTCTCTGGGCTGTGCCTCTGGCTTTGGGGCTGCAGCTCTGCTCCCAGGACAGGGTCTGCTCTCTCTGGGCTGCTTTTCTGGTCCCTCTGGATCTTGCCCAGCTCTGTTCCCCAGCTCAGCTCAGGCCCCTGCTTTCTCCTTAGCTCGGCCCGACTCGTCTGACCCAGGCAAATCCAGCTCACACGGAGGACGGGACCTCCCTGGCCTCCTGACTCTCTGATTAGCCTGCTCGCCCTGTCATTCCGGCTGACCTGGAGCATTGGCCTCTCCCCATTGTTCCTGGTTGCTGTCAGTCTCAGGGTCCTGATTCCCCATCGACCCTTCCCCCTTTTTAGTACTGGGAGCTAGCCAACCAAAACACCCCCACTGAATGTTCGTAAGGGGGCAACAGTCCCCTTACATTAGCATACCAGGTGCAGAAGGCGACGACCCTAATAGTGTTTCCCACCAGGAGTGATGTCCCGCATCTGCGGTAGTTTTCAGTACGAGTGATTTCCGTACTCCCGCGTTGTACTTCAGTACGTTTGTTCTCCGGTCCGGGCGCATATTGCAAAGGCAAATGTAACATAGGTTGCACCAACAATTTTCTTATCATGGTCGTATCCATGCCTCGGGTTACAGGCCTCACTTCGTGACACCGCTGCGGCTTGAACGCCAAGTCGTTCACAGCCCACACAGGTACATATAGTGTGCAAAATCACAGCTTGCAATCTTTGTAATATTGCAAAACCATCTCTGAATTAAATAAGTCATAAAATGCAAGTTGTTATCATCTACCATGGCCATTGGAGAACGACTTCTAACCCAAACACACCCCTTCCCTCAAACACAGCTGGCTTCGGTTCAGTGACTCCCGCAAACATGCAGCTTTGGGAGCCTTTGTCTTTAACACAGAAACATTTGTCTCTTTCTTGTACGTCTTGATCCTCTCACACATATCCCAAATTTTCACGGGCCGCAAACAGAAACATGGCAATGGTTTTTCCATTATTGTTGTTCTTTATATGCCCAGGACTGGCGATCAGTGGAAAACATAACCACATTTGTTGTTAGCTGGATTCCCACAGGTACCTCCGGGTATATACCAGGAGTGAAATGGGGTCACGTGTTCGTACAACGATTTGGTCTTTTTTCAGTGTAAAGTTCACCAATTTCCACCACACCATGAATTGTCTCTCCCCTTTGGTGACATTTTCCCACAAGAACTTTATTTATTTCAATGGCAAATTTCCTTGCCCACCTTCCCGGAGTTGTTTCTTGGGCCTGAGTACAGGCTAGGGCTAGGGACGTATTGTCTCCATGGCTCCTGCTAAAGGTAGTACATCCGTTTCCCCTTGCTGGGGCCATGCCGGCTGCATGTTAGAAATAATCGTTGCCCCTTCCAGGCGGAGGAGGAGGGAGGGCACTGCCTGCAGATGGGCCTTGGCACCCAGGTCAGGCACTTCTGTCCCGGGGAGGGGGGCTCTGGGCCTGCTTTAGCGATTGTGAGCCCTTCCCCCTGCGCTTGCCCCTCATGCTATGGCATTGCTCAGGCCGGCGGGGTTATTGCTGGATGGATGCACAGAAGATATTGGACGAGTTCTGTGACGTGCCGAATGCTGTGCTCCAAAGCTGCAGGTGCCGAACCGTCCCCAACGGCTGGGGGGCTCAGAGTTTGCTCAGGCAACGGAGAGAACAACGGGCGACTTTCGCCCCACACAGCCCGGGGCAGGCTTGGCCTTGGCAAAGGGCAAAGAGCCCATGAGTGGGTTCCGAGATTCTCCGGCTAGACGGGAGCACGGAGTCATGACCTCCGTAGGGCTGGGCCCCACCAGCCCCACGATAATGCCTCCAGCAGCGGTTCGGGCCAAGCAGCTGTCAGAGTTGGAGAATCCGCCACAATCCTTTCACCTTGGCTGGGGCCCATCGGGGAAAACTGAAGTCCAGGGAACGCCCTGGTCATAGGGTGGCCATAGGGTAGGGACACCTGGTTGAAAAAGGACCCTGGTGGCCCACCCGGAAGCAGCTGCCAGGTCCTTGCGGCCCCTAGACACATGGACAGCCAGGGAAACTCCATGCACTGCCCCTGCCCTGAGGGCCGGCTCCAAGGTGCCCATTGGCTAGGGGCCATGGGACCTGGCGGCCGCTTCCTGGGAGCTACGGTAAGCGCTGCCAGGACCCCGCATCTGCTCCCACACCCCAACCCCCTCCCACACCCAAACTCTCTCCCAGAGCAGACACCTCACCTCCCCCGCACCCCAAACCCATGCCCCAGCCTGGAGCTCCCTCCTGCACCCCAACCCCCTCATCCCTAGCCCCACCCCAGAGCCCCCACCCCCAGCCGGAGCCCTCACCCCTCCTGCACCCCAACCCCCTGCCCCAACCTGGTGAAAGAGAGTGAAGGTGGGGGCGAGGGAGCAATGAATGGAGTGAGTAGGGGCGGGGCCTTGGGGGATGGGCGGAGCAGGGGCGGGGCCTTGGGGAAGGGATGTTCAGTTTTGTGCAATTAGCAAGTTGGCAGCCCTACCTGGCGGTGAGAAGAGACAAAGGGGCTGGACGTGTCAAACGGGGGGGAAGGGCACAAGCTGGCATCCGTTACCAAGGACCATCCTGCCAGTGGCAGCGGCTTATGGGGCGCCGATCCCCACTGGGCCAGCGCTGCTCGGACTGACCACTGGGCGTGAAACGCCTTCCTGGCCTGGAGTGGGGCGTAGGAATAAGCAGGGGCTCAAGGCTGAGCTTTCTGGTTTTCTTTTACCTGTGACTTGCCTCTGCTGGGCTCGTTCTGTGAGCCCTGCCATGGGCCCCGCTGCCTGGCCTGGCCGCGCCCGTGCCCGGGGTGGCAGCGAATTTGTGAGCCCTGCGAGCGTCCCACGGCCGAGGGGCTGGCCACTGGTGTAGCGAGGTGGGCTGCACGGGGGGGCAGGTCTCTGGGGATAACGTTCTCCAGAGACGGAGCCCCAAGGACTCTGGGGAGCAAAGCCCCAGCCGCAGGGCAGTGCCTGCAGAGCAGCCGGGCCTGGGGGTGGGTTCCCCCGGGGGCACACACAAGGCCCCTCACACTGTACGCGGGCGGTTGCTGTGTGCCTCGGGGGCACAGGGATCTGAGTGTTGCTCTCCCACTTGGCTGGCAGGTTCTCGTCCCCGTCCCACCCGCTGGGCAGGGGCCAGACACGTCCCCTTTGCTCCGGTCTGGAGCGTGGCAGCCTCTTGTCTCTGGAGGATCTGCCTCCGCACGGGCCCTTGGTCCTGAACAGCCAGCAAGGAGAGCGAGGCCAGGAGCTCAGCCCGGGAACAGACGGGCCCAGGATGGCGGAACGACCCCCCTCAGGTCCCAGCGGAGTGATGCTCGTGCTCCTCCTGCAGGCGGAAGGTGTGGGGAGGGACCCCACTAGCTCTGGCCCAGGGCCCCAGAAACCTCTAATCCGCCTCTGCCTGCATGGCTCAGCCCCCACCCTGGCCCTGCCCAGCCTCCAGCCTCCCCGTCCTCCAGCCTGGCCCTGTGTCACTGAGCCCCCAGACCCACCAATCCTGGCCCTGCATCACTCAGCCCCCAACGCCCCCCCACCGGGACGCCAACACATGGGTCGCAGCCTCCTTACGAGCCCCATCAAGGCTTGGCGGGGGGGCTTCCACAGCATCCCGCTGGAAGCTCTACCCTGCTCCCCGCCCGCTGCGCTCTGGACCTTGCCCAGCACACGGGTAAAGCTGGCCTGGCCAGGGTGGGCATGTGGCCGGGAGTGTCCAGGTGCTGCCGGGAGCCGGGTGGGGTTCTCAGCAGGGGCGCTCTGCCCCAACAGTCAGTGCTGACCACAACAACCCAGTGCGCCACTAGGGGGCGCTGTGCTGCGGGGAGCAGGGGGCAGCCGGGGGCGTTCTCCCCTGGCAGGCAGGGCTGGCCCCAGTGGGGCACTAGGGGGTGCTGTGCTGCGGGGAGCGGGGGGCAGCCGGGGGCGCTCTCCCCTGGCAGGCAGGGCTGGCCCCAGTGGGGCACTAGGGGGTGCTGTGCTGCGGGGAGCGGGGGGCAGCCGGGGGCGCTCTCCCCTGGCAGGCAGGGCTGGCCCCAGTGCGCCACTAGGGGGCGCTGTGCTGCGGGGAGCAGGGGGCAGCCGGGGGCGCTCTCCCCTGGCAGGCAGGGCTGGCCCCAGTGCGCCACTAGGGGGCGCTGTGCTGCGGGGAGCAGGGGGCAGCCGGGGGCGCTCTCCCCTGGCAGGCAGGGCTGGCCCCAGTGCGCCACTAGGGGGCGCTGTGCTGCGGGGAGCAGGGGGCAGCCGGGAGCGCTCTCCCCTGGCAGGCAGGGCTGGCCCCAGTGGGGCACTAGGGGGCGCTGTGCTGCGGGGAGCGGGGGGCAGCCGGGGGCGCTCTCCCCTGGCAGGCAGGGCTGGCCCCAGTGCGCCACTAGGGGGCGCTGTGCTGCGGGGAGCGGGGGGCAGCCGGGGGCGCTCTCCCCTGGCAGGCAGGGCTGGCCCCAGTGGGGCACTAGGGGGCGCTGTGCTGCGGGGAGCAGGGGGCAGCCGGGGGCGCTCTCCCCTGGCAGGCAGGGCTGGCCCCAGTGGGGCACTAGGGGGCGCTGTGCTGCGGGGAGCGGGGGGCAGCCGGGGGCGCTCTCCCCTGGCAGGCAGGGCTGGCCCCAGTGGGGCACTAGGGGGCGCTGTGCTGCGGGGAGCGGGGGGCAGCCGGGGGCGCTCTCCCCTGGCAGGCAGGGCTGGCCCCAGTGCGCCACTAGGGGGCGCTGTGCTGCGGGGAGCAGGGGGCAGCCGGGGGCGCTCTCCCCTGGCAGGCAGGGCTGGCCCCAGTGCGCCACTAGGGGGCGCTGTGCTGCGGGGAGCGGGGGGCAGCCGGGGGCGCTCTCCCCTGGCAGGCAGGGCTGGCCCCAGTGCGCCACTAGGGGGCGCTGTGCTGCGGGGAGCAGGGGGCAGCCGGGAGCGCTCTCCCCTGGCAGGCAGGGCTGGCCCCAGTGCGCCACTAGGGGGCGCTGTGCTGCGGGGAGCGGGGGGCAGCCGGGGGCGCTCTCCCCTGGCAGGCAGGGCTGGCCCCAGTGGGGCACTAGGGGGCGCTGTGCTGCGGGGAGCAGGGGGCAGCCGGGGGCGCTCTCCCCTGGCAGGCAGGGCTGGCCCCCGTGCGGCACTAGGGGGCTGTCATGGAGTCCCCGGGTGATGCTCTGTAACTGCTCCCCATGAAGCCAGTCAGGACTCTGGGGCAGTCGCCTTTCTGTGAGCAGCCTGTCTGCAGGACACACAGCTCACACGGCTTCCACCTTCCTGGGTCTGACCTCAGAGCATTCAGCATCCTCTGACCCTCCGTGTGCTTCCCCCAGCGAGTCCACTCAGGTGGGGCTTCTGGGGAAGCCAGAGGGTCCTTCCCCACAACTCCGCAGTCAGACGTGACTCTCAGCCAGCCAGTAAAACAGAAGGTTTATTAGACGACAGGAACATGGTCTAAAACAGAGCTTGTAGGTGCAGAGAACAGGACCCCTCAGCCGGGTCCATTTTGGGGGGAGGTGAGCCAGACAACCCTGTCTGCCCTTCACTCCATGTCTCCAGCCAGCCCCAAACTGACTCACCCTCCAGCCCCTCGTCCTCTGGGCTTTGTTCCTTTCCCGGGCCAGGAAGGCACCGGATTCCTTTGTTCTCCAACCCTTTAGCTCTCACCTTGCAGGGGGGAAGGCCCAGGCCATCAGTGGCCAGGAAACAGGGTGTCGGCCATTCTCTGTGTCCAGACCCCTGCACACACCGGCCCTCTAGGGCTCTGCAATGATCATACACCCTTACCCCACCCCCTAGATACTTAAGAACTGCCTAGGCGAAACTGAGGCACCCCCATACTATTCAGAGGAAACATTAAGAACAGTCCCACTTCGTCACAGGGGCGCTGTGCTGCGGGGAGCGGGGGGCAGCTGGGGACGCTCTCCCCCGGCAGGCAGGGCTGGCCCCGGTGCGGTACTAGGGGGCACTGTGCTGCGGGGAGCAGGGGGCAGCATGGGGCAGGGCTGGTGCCAATCCCCAGCATGGTGCCAGGGGCACTGTGCTGCTGACTTTGGCATGAGACGTAGCACTGAGGCTTTGAGCACTTGTACCGTGAAAGGTCTCGGGCAGGACAGTGACAAACCTGGTGTTGTGTCCCACTCTGAGCAGGGGATGCTGGTCCACTCCCTGTGGGTTCAGCTGGAGACGGGATCCTCCTTCCCCTCCTGTGGGAGGCCAAGAAGCTGCGGGACGGCCCCAGTCCCCATGCCGTGGTGTCTCCTTTCTCCGCAGGCACCCTGAGGATGGCAGGGGCTGGCAGGCCCAGCTACTCCCATGGGGAATGGCTGTTACCGGGGCATGGCCCCGAGAGATGGACACAGCCTGCCTGGCACACGGCCCCTGGGGCTTGCTGGCTGGGGGTCCTGGGGAAAGAGGGACTGACGGCAGGCCAGTGGGGGGGGGGGCAGCCTCGGTGGGGAGCCAGAGCCGAGCAGAAATTGGCTGGGGTGAAGGCTGGGCTATAGGTCTCTGTGTGTGTCTGTGCGTGTGTGTGTGTGCGCGTGTCTGCACGTCTGTGTGTGTGTGTGTGTCTGTGCGCGTGTCTGCACGTCTGTGTGTGTGTGTGTGTGCGTCTGTGTGTGTGTGTCCATGCGTGTGTCCGTGTGTCCGTGCGTCTGTGTGTGTGTCCGTGTGTCTGTGTGTGTCCGTGTGTCTGTGTGTGTGTGTGTCCGTGTGTCCGTGCGTCTGTGTGTGTGTGTGTCGGGGGCTGGGCTGGTTATGGACTCCACTCCCTGCCTAATGCACCTGATTGGATTTGCTCAATCCGATTACATGCCCTTTGCCTTTGATAACGAGGTTCGGGGCGACGGCTCCTGTCAGCACAGCCAGGGGCTCCCGCCCACGTCCCACCGGCTGCCAGCACCTCTGGGCTCAGCAGAACCTGGCCTGGGGGAGGGGGGAGATCACGGCCCCCCCTTAGCAGGGAGGGCTGCGGGAGAAGGGAGTCGGGCTGACACAGGAGCCGAGGGCAGGGGTGGACAGGAACCCGGGCTCCACCCCTGTCAGCATGACCCCCCACCGCTCCCCACGGCCCTGGCCTTCCCCGCCTCCCTCTGCCCGGGCACCGCCCGGCCCCCAGGCCCAGGCCAGGAAAGCAGCACTGGCTGCAGGCACAAGGGAGGGTGTCGGGCAGCGCAGCGAGGGGCCCTGCGGAGCCGATGGGCTCGTGTTTCCCAGGCGGGCACGGAGCCCACGCGCCTCTCCTCTGCCCTGGCACTGCTGCGGGTTCTGCCGCTCCTCCGCCACGCGCGGCTCTCCTAGCACCGAGCCGCCTGGGGACGCGGGGGGAGGCCGAGGGGCTCAGCCTCATTCCCTGGCCCCGCGTCTGAGCAGCGAAGCCCGTGTCCACGTGGCACGGGACTGGAGAGAGAGCTGAGCCCATGGGGCTACTGGGAGAGGGGCAGCTGGGGTGTTAGGCCCAGTCCAGCACATTCGCCTGGGCCCGGGTGCCTGGGAAGGGCTGTTCTCCCTTTCCATCCACTCCTACAGCATGTCCCCCGCCCACCCATGGGCACCTGCATGCCGCCCAGGGCTGCCTGGCATCGGGCATCTCACGGGACACTCGTGCACCTGCCAGCCCCATGCCCCACACGGATCCCTCCTGCTGGGCGGAGGGCAGGCCCCGGGGGTGTCCGCGGATCCACGCCTCTGCCTGCTGCCTCTGCCCCTCGTGCCCCCTGCCTGGCGCTCCCACCACTGCCCCATAGGGTTTGTGCCACTCTGAGCCCCACCCCCATCCCTTACATGTATGGGCTATGCAACTATTTACACATATTTAAATTGCCTCATTAAGTAATTTGCATAAAACATCACACGTGGAGCAGCACAAAACTTGGCAGCTCCGGGCCCCCTGTGCACACAGCCCTGCTGCCCCCTTCACACCCCTCCTTGGGATGCCCCCTCCCGGGGCCCTCCCAGCACGCAGCCTGGTCACAACTGACCAGGCAGGGGCAGGTTGCTCGCCTAGCCAGGGGGCTGGCCTGGGGGACCAGCTGCCTGGGGCTGAGTGGTCTTCCCCCGGGGCCCAGCAAGACAATGGGCTGTGGCCGGAGCCTGGGCTTCTCCCAGCCCTGCAGCCGCAGTCTCCTGGGTGCTGTTAGCCCAGGCCCCGCCTGCGCCCCATACAGCGGGCCCCACTGAGCCGCAGTTCCTGGGACAGCCTCTCTCTCTCTCAAGGCTTCGCTCCACATGGGGCCGCAGAGCTGGTCTCCCTGCTGCCGCGGGGGGCTCAGGCCCCAGGGCTCAGCACCACCTCTGCCTGGTTCCAGTGTCTGGCCCTGAGTGCCGGGGGTGTTTTAGCACCTGGCGTGGGCCCCACTCTATTCCGGAGGGGATTGCCGAGTTTGGGGGTGGCTCCCAGAAGCAGATGCCGTGGGTCAGGCTGAGGTCCCAGCCTTCCTCTGGCCCCCCATGCCTGGATGCCTCCAGCAGGCCTCCCCACTGCTGTCCCAGGCCTGCGCTGGCCAGATTCCCGGCACCTGGGGCTCCGGACGTCCCTTTGCTCTGGGGCCGCCAGCAGGGAGGCTTTTCACGTCATTCCCAAGGGCATTTCTTAGGATGGGTTTTTGCGGTGGCAGCTGAGAGCGGGGGCCCCCTGTGCTGGGCACTGCCTGGACACAGGAAGAGATGGTCCCAGCCCCACGGGCTCAGTAGAGAAAGGGAGGGAGGGAACGTGGCTCGTCCCAGGCGAGGGGCGGGCTGTTTGCCAAGCCCCAGGAGGGATGGGCCCAGCAGACTGGGGATGGAGCCCATTGGAACCCAGGGGTCCTGCCGCCCAGGGCAGTGCCCTCCCGCCCGGGTGCCACCACTGCCCTGCTTGTGCCCTGGGGGCCGTGTGGTTCCTGCGTGGGCTCGGGCTGGCTCCCTCTGGCCGGCCCTGGCCTCGCCCTCCCGCTCGCTGGCATTTGTTCCCATTGGGTTGAGCGACTTTCCGGCTTCGCCAGGCGGAAGCGGTGCCGATTGCGCAGACGTCACCGGCTGCCGCTCGCGTCACCCCGCCCCGCATGCCAGCTCCCGCCCCGGGGTGGGCGCGGGCACAGGGAGTGTTTCATGCAGTTACGAAGTGTCTGATTGAGGCAGGAGGCGCCAGCAGCTCCCTGGGGAGTTTCAAGGCCAGGACTGGAGGCCTAAGCGCAGGCTCAAGTAATCCAATCTGGGCCGGCTGCAATCGAATTAGCCCAGAATTAACCCAGCGGCCAAGAGGAGCTGACTGTCCCTCCTTGCCAGCGGGTTTGGGGGAGAGGGAGGAAGCCAGGACGTCTTGGAATAATGAGATTACGCGGGGGCGGGGGCTCGAGTGGCTTGGCAGCCCGGGGCCCGAGTGGGCCTCGCAGCTGAAGTGGGGCGTGTGCGAGGCAGCTCCTGGGAAGCCAGGCTGTCAAAGCTGAAGGGCGGGCAGGGCCCGTTTTAATAACTGCTGCCTTCCTCCCGCCCCAGGAAGGAACATCTGAGACCCACACGGATCCCGGAGCAGGGAGGAGCTACTGCCCAGGGCGTCCCTGCAGAAAGGCACAGCCAGGAAATTCCATGTCTGCAGCAGCTGCCAGCTGCTCCCACAACCAGCAGACTGGGTGCTCGCCGGCAGCAACGCCAGCCTGCGAACGGGGCACAAGGGGCTTGTGCTTGGCCCACGGCCAGTCGCTGGGGTGGGGGACCTTCAGAGGAAATGATGCACATGGTCCCTGACCTGGGGTGGGATCAGAAATTGTCCTCCGGAGGGGACAATACAGCATGGAAACACACCTGCCTCTGGGGCATGGTCTGTCCAGTGCCCCACACGATGGGGCCCTTGCCTGTGACTGGGACCTCTGGGCCCCACTGCAATACAGATAACAACAATAATATCTCTCCAGGTGTCTTATGCTCATCACTGTACATCAGCTCTTCTTCATTCACACACACACGGTGAACACACTCACACGCACACACACATACATCATATGTACATATTTCACATGCACAAGACAAACCTTGCCAATAAAAGTCCAGGGGGGGCAAAGGGGAACATGGGCAGCAGCTGCCTGGCAGCATGGTGAGAAAGCAAAACACTCCCAGCGAAGGGGAGAGCTGCTGGGCTGGGCACACCCCCGACGCCCGTTAGAGAACCCAGCCTTGCGCCAGCAAATCTGGGCTAATTACTAAGAGCAGAGGCTGGGCTGCGAGCTGGGCCTGAGCGAGTCAGTAACCCTGTCACAGCCCCTTTCCCACCTGGGGACCCCTTTGCTCCTGTGACGAAGTGGGACTGTTCTTAATGTTTCCTCTGAATAGTGTGGGGTGCCTCAGTTTCCCCTAGGCAGATCTTAAGTATGTAGGGGGTGGGATATGGGCGTATGATCCTTGCAGAGCCCTAGAGGGCCGGTGTGTCCAGGGGTCTGGACACAGAGAATGGCCGACACCCTGTTTCCTGGCAACTGATGGCCTGGGCCCTTCCCCCCCTGCAAGGTGAGAGCTAAACGGTTGGAGAACAAAGGAATCCGGTGACCTCCTGGCCCGGGAAAGCCCAGAGGAGGAGGAGGGGCTGGAGGGGGAGTCCCTGGACGATGCTCTGGAACTGCTCCCCAAGAAGCCAGTCAGGACTCTGGGGAGTCTCCTCTCTGGGAGCAGCCTGTCAGCAGGACACACAGCTCACCTGGCTTCCACCTTCCTGGGTCTGACCTCGGAGCATTCAGCGTCCTCTGACCCTCCGTGTGCTTCCCCCAGCGTGTCCGCTCAGGCGGGGTCCTGGGGAAGCCAGAGGGTCCTGCCCCCCAAGTCCGCAGACAGACGTGACTCTCAGCCAGCCAATAAAACAGAAGGTTTATTAGACGACAGGAACATGGTCTAACGCAGAGCTTGTAGGTGCGGAGAACAGGACCCCTCAGCCGGGTCCATTTTGGGGGGCAGTGAGCCAGACAACCCTGTCTGCCCTTCACTCCATGTCCCAGCCAGCCCCAAACTGAAACTCCCTCCAGCCCCTCCTCCTCTGGGCTTTGTCCCTTTCCTGGGCCAGGAGGGCACCTGATTTCTTTGTTCTCCAACCCTTTAGCTCTCACCTTGCAGGGGGGATGGGTCCAGGCCATCAGTGTCCAGGAGACAGGGTGTCGGCCATTTATGTACACTAGCCCCTTGCTCTGCAAGAATTACACCCTCTTATCCCACCACCTAGAGACTTAAGAAATGCCTAGGGGAAACTGAGGCACCCCTACAGTATTCAGAGGAAACATTAAGAACAGTCCCGCTTCGTCACATCTCTCCCCTCTTCGAGATCGAACTGGGCGGGGTCACTTTAGCCGGTGACCTGGGGAAGTTCGACGCCACCAACGTTCCCATGGATGTCCCAGCATCTCTCCCATTCCTTGGTGGGAGTTGCACCAGGCCCTTCCAGCTTTACACCCTTCCTGTTTCATGCCCTCCCTTAGGTCGGGTGTGCTTGGGGGCACTCACAGGTCGCATGTGGGAAGATTTATGTGGCCCGTGCCCTTTTTCCACCCCAAAACCCCTGGGGTTCAAACTGGGATCGGGTCTTCTCCCAGTGCTCCAGTCTGGAGGGCTGCGATTCGGGCTCTCTTGGTTAAGAGCCCACATCTTGTCTTTGGCCGCCCCCTGGCCAGGTGTCTCTGTCCCCCACAGCTCGGCATCAGCCCCGTTCATTGGATGCAGCCGCGTCGGGGCAGAGGGGTCCATGTACACCGCAAAGCGCCGCCCCAATAGGTCCGGCTGCAGCTTTTTAAGGGCCTGCCCCACGGCCGGGCATTTCTTCTCTATGGCCACGTAATTCTGCTCCCCGGGCAGCAGCTTCTTGCTTGGGCACCTAATGGGGTGTCTTCCCCCCTTAGCATCAACCTGCATCAGCACCGTGCCCAGCCTTGCGTCTGAGGCGTCGGTGACACTGAAAAGGGCTTGGCACTGTCCGGGTTTACCACATTTACCAGGCCCTGGATTAGAGCCTCCTTCAGCGCACAGAGAACCTCTGGCACGGCTCGGTCCAGACCAGCTCGCCTGGCTTCTCCTTCTTACATCGCTCAGTGATGGGGGCAGCTGGGGAGCTAAAGTGGGGTACAAACCCCACGGAAGTACTCCGCCATCCCGCTAAAGATGTTTCTTAGTCTGGAGAACGGGCCAATCTCTGACCCTCTTCACCAGCCCGTTGGACTGAGGGTGACTGCAGAGGTCCAAGTGGGCCAGACCCCACATTTCTCCCACAAGCTTCGGAGCAGGGCTGACATGAAATTTGAAACCTGGTCTGCAAGGACCTTGCTGGGGACCCCTTCTTTGCTGAAGATGCTCAGCAGCATGTCTGCCTCGGCGGAGGGCAGATCCCCCACCCCTGGGTAGCGGTTGGCTAAATCCATCACCACCAGGATGCATTTCTTCCCTGACTCGGTCACCTTGCTGAGGGGTCCCACTATGTCCAGAGCCCCCTTCCCTGCCATGGGATCACTTCCCAGAAGCACATCTGGACCAGGCAAGCCTGGTTGGCAGCCCTCCTGCCCTGCCTGTGTGTCCCCTCACTCAGCTGGGGTCTTATCTCCCTGCTTGCTGAGCGCTGCCCTTGCTGTCCCAGTGGCAGTAGGCAGCGAGCTCGCTGCTTTCCTCACTGCATCAGAGCCAGCGGGAGCCCCCTCTCTGGTGTGCAGGGGGGCGGGGAGCATCTCTCTGTCCCACTCAGCCCCAGGGGTCTGGATACAGGCAGGCAGTTAGCGCTCCTCCCCCCTGCCAGCCAGGTCATCTCCATTTTCACTAACCATTTCTCTCTCCGCCGATAAGGTTCCTGGATTCAAGTTCAAACCCTCGGCCATTACAGGAGCAGGGCCTGGATCCTGTCCCAAAGAGACACAGTCACCCCAAAACAGGGTCTCACAGCTGATGTCCTGGAGAACCCCAATGACCAGCCAGCCCGACCCATCCTGGGTCTGCACAGGGATCTGGGCCATAGGCAGGGCGAGGGGCTTTGTCCCTGGGACCTTCACCCAGGTCACCCAGCCCCTCAGCATCTGAGGCTGCACCACCCAGGGCCTGACAACAGTTCTCTCTGTCCCAGGATCTCGCCACCCCAGGAATGTCTCCCCATTGACCATCACCTCCTGCTCCCACTGGGGGTCCGAGGGGCCTGAGCCCAGGAGACTCCACACAGACATATAGGTTGGGGTCAGGAGTGGGAGCCTGTCCACCTCCCCACCCATCTGGCTGACGGAGTCTATGGCCTTGGGACCCAGCAAGGGAGCTAGACACCGGGGCTTTTCCGCAGGGTCCCCCTGGTTCAAATCGCCAGCCTGCTCAAAGGCAGTGAGGTGGGCATCCACCCCCCCCCCCTTAACTAGGGGCAGCAATTTAGTCTCCAGGTTCCCTACGCAACTGGCCCCCCGGGGTCTATCCCCACTCACCCCTGGGGGGTCCCCTAGGCCTCTCCGCTCCCCCACCGCCAGTTCATGCTGCTGCTGCTTCTGCAGCTCTTTCTCGGGCTCTCGCTGTCTCTCACAGTCCTCTTGCTCTCTCGGACTCAGCTCCAATCCCGTCCATCTCCGATCCCCCGATGGGGAACCCGATCGTGAAGACCCTTGTCTGGTTGGGGACAGGAGTCTTGGGGATGTCTGGCTCCCACTCCAGCTGCTCCCAGATCTTGCTATAGCCCCATTGGGGGTCAGGAATCTGTCCCTGAGAGCGGTCATCCTCCTCCAGCTGCACGATGAACTGTGCTTTGGTGAACTTTCCAACGCTCAACCCTCTCTTTCTGCACAGGGTTACAATGTCCTTCTTCAGGAGACGGTGACAGGCCATCACTCCACTCTTCCCAAGGTGTTGTGGACTCACAGGCCTGTGTGCTCTCAGCTCCCCACGGTTTCCAGGGAGAACCCCTAGTGTGCCAGCCCTTCTCGAGGTCACCATCTCTTTGCCAGGGTCAAGCTGCAGACTCCTCCGCCCCTTGGACCGCTCGCTGCAATCCCCAGGGGAACCCTGTTACTGCAAAAGTCCTTCTCTCTCCCAGGACCAAGCCGCAGGCTCCTCTGCCCCTGAGACTGCTCACCACAGTCCCCAGGGGGACCCCATTACTGCACAGTCCTTCTTGCTGGTGTCACACTCCCAGGGGTGAACCGCCCCCCGAAAACGCTCCTCTCTGAGCCTTCAGCACACCTGGTCCTCGTCAATCCCCCTTCGTTTTACTGCTCCCCAGTTACTTACTGCAGGAAGCACCATCCACAGGGTCCAGTACATCCCACCGTTGCCACCAGTTGTCACGGAGTCCCCAGGCCCCTATGAAGCCAGTCAGGACTGTGGGGAAGTCTCCTCTCTGGGAGCAGACTGTCTTCAGGGCAAGAAGCTCACACGGCTTCCACCTTCCTGGGTCTGACCTCGGAGCATTCAGCATCCTCTGCCCCTCCGTGCACTTCCCACAGCGAGTCCACCCAGGCCTCCTTGCCCCCCAAAATGGACCCGGCTGAGGGGTCCGGTTCTCTGCACCTACAAGCTCTGTGTTAGACCATGTCCCTGTCGTCTAATAAACCTTCTGTTTTACTGGCTGGCTGAGAGTCCCGTCTGACTGCGGAGTTGGGGGGCAGGACCCTCTGGCTTCCCCAAGATCCCGGCTGGGCGGACTTGTGACGAAGTGGGACTCTTCTTAATGTTTCCTCTGAATAGTGTGGGGGTGCCTCAGTTTCCCCTAGGCAGTTCTTAAGTATCTAGGGGGTGGGGTAAGGGTGTATGATCATTGCAGAGCCCTAGAGGGCCGGTGTGTGCAGGAGTCTGGACACAGAGAATGGCCGACACCCTGTTTCCTGGCAACTGATGGCCTGGGCCCTTCCCCCCTGCCAGGTGAGAGCTAAAGGGTTGGAGAACAAAGGAATCAGGTGACCACCTGGCCCAGGAAAGGGACAAAGCCCAGAGGAGGAGGGGCTGGAGGGAGTTTCAGTTTGGGGCTGGCTGGGACATGGAGTGAAGTGCAGACGTGGTTGTCTGGCTCACTGCCCCCCAAAATGGACCCAGCTGAGGGGTCCCGTTCTCTGCACCTGCAAGCTCTGTTTTAGACCATGTTCCTGTCGTCTAATAAACCTTCTGTTTTACTGGCTGGCTGAGAGTCCCGTCTGACTGCGGATTTGGGGGGCAGGACCCTCTGGCTTCCCCAGGACCCCGCCTGGGCGGACTCACTGGGGGGAAGCGCACGGAGGGGCAGAGGATGCTGAATGCTCCGAGGTCAGACCCAGGAAGGTGGAAGCCAGGTGAGCTTCTTGCCCTGGGGACCGTCTGCTCAGAGAGAGGAGGCTCCCCCAGAGTCCTGCCTGGCTTCATATGATGTAGTTCCAGAGCATCGCCCGGGGACGCCGTGACACCCCCCCACCATGTACACACCCATGCACGCACACACACACACCCACGTGCACACACAGATGCACACCCCACACGCCCATGCACATACACATGCATGCGCTGTCACGGAGTGTGGGGGAGTCCGGGCCCTGCGCCCCCCACTTCCTGCAATTCACCGGGACTCTCAGCCAGCCAGTAAAACAGAAGGTTTATGAGACAACAGGAACGCAGTCCAAAACAGAGCTTGTAGGTACAGAGACTAGGACCCCTCAGTCAGGTCCGTCTTGGGGGGCAGGGAGGCCAGAGCCCCATCTGGGCCTCCCTCCATTTCCCCAGCCAGCTCCAAATAGAAACTCTCCAGCCCTGGGCTCTTTCCTGGGCCAGGAGGCCACCTGATCCCTTTGTTCTCCAACCCCTTCAGTTGGCACCTTGCAGGGCGGGGCCCAGGCCATCAGGAGACAGGGTGTCGGCCATTCTCTGTGCAGACACCCTCACACTGGCCCTCAAGCGCTCTGCAACAATCCCACCCCCTTATCCTCCCACCTGGATACTTAAGAAATGCCTAGGGGAAACTGAGGCACCCACACAGTACTCAGAGAGAACTGTAAGAACAGTCCCACTTCGCCACATACACACAGATTCCATGTATGCATGGTTGGCAGACACATGATAACCTGGAGAGACATGTGACATTCCAAACACCTCCAGCTGCATCGCCTGCGCATTAATCCAGCTTCCAGGGACTTCGGTTAAAATTCCAGACCCCTGGGCAATTTCAAACAGCTGCCGGTTTGGAGTTTTAATCAAGCTGCTGGCAAAAGGTTCCCTTCTCCCCAGAGTGAGGCATCTGCTCCCAGGTGCCCAGCCCACCCCAGGGATGGTGCCACTTGGGCTGGGCCAGGACCAGCAGCAGTTTGGCCAGACATGTATGAGACGTGACATCTCGATTTGCCTCAGGGTGGAAGCGGCTGCTCCAGGCCATGTGTCACGGAGTCCCTGGGCGATGCTCTGGAACGGCTCACCATGAAGCCAGGCAGGACTCTGGGGCAGTCGCCTTTCTGTGAGCAGCCTGTCTGCAGGACACACAGCTCACACAGCTTCCACCTTCCTGGGTCTGACCTCGGAGCATTCAGCCTCCTCTGCCCCTCCGTGCGCTTCCCACAGCGAGTCAGCTCAGGCGGGGCTCCTGGGGAAGCCAGAGGCTCCTGCACCCCAACTTGGCAGTCAGACGGGACTCTCAACCAGCCAGTAAATCAGAGGTTTATTAGACAACAGGAACATGGTCTAACAGAGCTTGTAGGTGCAGACAACAGGACCCCTCAGCTGGGTCCATTTTGGGGAGCAGTGAGCCAGACAACCATGTCTCAACGTCCCCAGCCAGACCCAAAATGAAACTCTCTCCAGCCCCTCCTCCTCTGGGCTTTCCCGGGCCAGGAGGTCACCTGATTCCTTTTGTCTCCAACCCTTTAGCTCTCACCTTGCAGGGGGGGAAGGGCCCAGGCCATCAGTGGCCAGGAAAGAGGGTGTTGGCCATTCTCTGTGTCCAGACCCCTGCACACACCTGCCCTCTAGGGCTCTGCAATGATCACACACCCTTATCCCACCACCTAGATACATAAGATCTGCATAGGGGAAACTGAGGCACCCCACACTATTCAGAGGAAATATTAAGAATAGTTCCGCTTCATCACATCTCTCCCTCCTTCGAGACCGAACTGAGCGGGGTCACTTTACCCAGTGACCAGGGGAAGTTCGACCCCACCAACGTTCCCATGGATACCCCAGCATCTCTCCCATTCCTTGGTGGGACTTACACCAGGACCTTCCAGTTTCACGCCCTCCCTTAGGTCGGGGGTGGTCGATAGCACTTGCAGGCTGCATGTGGGAAGGTTTATGTGGCCCGTGCCCTTTGGCCACCCCAAAACCCCAGGGGGTCAAACTGGGATTGGGTCTTCTCCCCCAACAAGCTGGCCAAACACAGCCACTTGGTTAGAGGACTGTTTAACTTTCTTAACAGCTTTCACTCCACCTGAGACCTTCTCAAAGCTATCCACACTGTATCTTTCAACAGGAAAGTCAGTGGATCCATTCACAACAGAAAATTTCTGGCTGTTAGGAACTGAAACTTTCTTGATTAAATCACTTTCACACCCTTCAGTTGCAGTAAACTGCTTGCAAAGACTCCATGAGGATTCCTTTCCCGAGGGCTTTTCTATGCAACAATTCACCCCCACAGAAATTCTGCTCTTACCCTCTTTACCGAGGGCTTGCTCTAGAGGAACACTTTCCTGAGCAACAACAGACTCTTTCTGGGTCTCCCTTACATCCAGAATTACCTCTGGCCCATCCGGCGGATTCCTACACAATCCCCTTTCAGGCAAACTCACAGACTTCCTAGATAAAAGGTTAGAAGCATTCTCCTTCCCTTTGCCACACACAAGTTCAGGAATCTTTTCCTTCTTGCGACAGGTTTCCACACCCTCAGTAGGTAACACAATCCCATCACCTTCCTGCTCTCCTTGTGCCCTGGCTAGGATCTCACCCTGATTAGACAGAGTTGCTCCACCCTTTCCCATCAACACACTAGCAACAGGCAAAATACAAGCACCAGAATTGTCTGGGCTCTGGGATTCTACATAGACACTAACTGGATGCGACCTAGTTACAGGGCCATTCTCCCGAGCAGACACAAACTTAGGACCCTTCCCTTCCTGGGCTTTAGCTGAATCCAGAACCAGCTCTGAGACAACTGCACGACCCTCAACCATCACAGGCTGAAAGGCCCCTTCTGTCTGCTCCACAGACAAAGAAGAGCCGGACACACTTTCTCCTTTCCCAGACACACTTTGGGATCTCTTTTCCCTGGTCCCAGCACACAAGGCTGGTCACAGACAACTGCTTGGAGATCAGGGTAGCTCCCTCCATAGGCAAGTCAATACCCCTGACAGACACAGACACGTTTCCTTCCCTGTCACACTTCTCCACCCAGCTAACAGGTAAGGTCCAGGGACTCTCATCTTCCACTTTCCTCGCCTTCCCACCCTGCTGACTGGACACAGCCATCAGCTCACAAGGCTGCCTAGGCTCATCCAGACTTTCCTTACCAAGCACCTTGCCACTCCCCACAGATCCCCTGCCCTGCCTGTGTCTCCCCCCACTCAGCTGGGGTCTCAGCTCCCACTGTGCTCAGCGCTGCCCTTGCTGTCCCAGTGGGGGTAGGCAGCGAGCTCCCTGCTTTCCTCACTGCATCAGAGCCAGCCTGAGCCCCCTCTCCGGTGTGCAAGGGGGTGGGGAGCATCTCTCTGTCTCACCCAGCCCCAGGGGTCTGGTTACAGGCAGGGAGGTAGCCTAAGCCTAGTAGCTCCTCCCCGCTGCCAGCCAGGTCATCTGCATTTTCACTGGCCATTTCCCTCTCCGCGGATTGTGTTCCTGGATTCAGATTCAAACCCTTGGCAGTTACCAGAGCAGGGCCTGGATCCTGCCCCAAAGAGACACAGTCACCCCAAAACAGGGTCTCGAAGCTGGTGTCCTGGAGAACCCCAAAAACCAGCCAGCCTCACCCCTCCTGGGTCTGCACAGGGATCTGGGCCATAGGCAGGGCGAGGGGCTTCGTCCCTGGGACCCTCACCCAGCTCACACAGCCCCTCAGCATCTGAGGCTGCACCACCCAGGGCCTGACAACAGTTCTCTCTGTCCCAAGATCTCGCCAGCCCAGGAATGTGTCCCCATTGACCATCACCTTCCGCTCCCAGTGGGGATCCGAGGGGCCTGGCCCCAGGAAACTCCACACAGACATATAGGTTGGGGTCAGGAGTGGGAGCCTGTCCACCTCCCCACCCATCTGGCTGACGGAGTCTATGGCCTTGGGACCCAGCAAGGGAGCTAGACACCGGGGCTTTTCCGCAGGGTCCCCCTGGTTCAAATCCCCAGCCTGCTCAAAGGCAGTGAGGTGGCATCCACATCCCACCCGCCCCCCCTTAACCAGGGGCAGCAATTTAGTCTCGAGGTTCCCTGAGGAACTGGCCCCCCGGGATCTATCCCCACTCTCCCCAGGGAGGTCCCCAGGGCCTCTCCGCTCCCCCACCGCCAGTTCATGCTGCTGCTGCTTCTGCAGCTCTTTCTCCGGCTCTCGCTGTCTCTCACCGTCCTCTTGCTCCCTCGGACTCAGCTCCAATCCAGTCCATCTCTGATCCCCGAATGGTGAACCCAATTGTGAAGACCCCCGTCTGGTCAGGGACAGGAGTCTTGGGAATGCCTGGCTACCACTCCAGCTGCTCTCAGATCCTGCTATAGCCCCATTGGGGGTCAGGAATCTGTCCCTGAGAGCGGTCATCCTCCTCCAGCTGCACGATGAACTGTGCTTTGGTGGGTTTCAGAGTAACAGCCCTGTTAGTCTGTATTCGCAAAAAGAAAAGGAGGACTTGTGGCACCTTAGAGACTAACCAATTTATTTGAGCATGAGCTTTCGTGAGCTACAGCTCACTTCATCGGATGCATACCGTGGAAGCTGCAGCAGAATTTATATATACACAGAGAATATGAAACAATACCTCCTCCCACCCCACTGTCCCACTGGATTTGTGCTGGAAATGGCCCACCTGATGATCACTTTAGATAAGCTATTACCAGCAGGACAGTGGGGTGGGAGGAGGTATTTTTTCATATTCTCTGTGTATAAATAAAGTCTGCTGCAGTTTCCACGATATGCATCCGATGAAGTGAGCTGTAGCTCACGAAAGCTCATGCTCAAATAAATTGGTTAGTCTCTAAGGTGCCACAAGTACTCCTTTTCTTTGTGCTTTGGTGAACTTTCCAATGCTCAACCCTCTCTTCCTGCACAGGGTTACAATGTCCTTCTTCAGGAGACGGTGACAGGCCATCACTCCGCTCTTCCCAAGTTGTTGTGGACTCACAGGCCTGTGTGTTCTCAGCTCCCCACGGTTTCCAGGGAGAACCCCTTGTGTGCCAGCCCTTCTCGAGGTCACCCCCTCTTTGCCAGGGTCGAGCTGCAGACTCCTCCGCCCCTGGGACCGCTCGCTGCAATCCCCAGAGGAACCCTCTTACTGCAAAAGTCCTTCTCTCTCCCCGGGCCAAGCTGCAGGCTCCTCTGCCCCTGAGACTGCTCACTGCAGTCCCCAGGGGGACCCCATTACTGCACAGTCCTTCTTGCTGGTCACACACTCCCAGGGGTGAACCGCCCCCCAAAACCGCTCCTCTCTGAGCCTTCAGCATGCCTGGTCCTCGTCAATCCCCCTTCGTTTTACTGCTCCCCAGTCACTTACTGCAGGAAGCGCCGTCCACGGGGTGCAGTACATCCCACCGCTGCCGCCAGTTGTCACGGAGTCCCTGGGTGATGCTCTGGAACTGCTCCCTATGAAGCCAGTCAGGACTCTGGGGCAGTCTCCTTTCTGTGAGCAGACTGTCTTCAGGACACACAGCTCACACGGCTTCCACCTTCCTGGGTCTCACCTCGGAGCATTCAGCATCCTCTGCCCCTCCATGCGCTCCCACAGCCAGGCCGCCCAGGTGGGGTCCTGGGGAAGCCAGAGGGTCCTGCCCCCCAACTCCGCAGTCAGACAGGACTCTCAGCCAGCCAGTAAAACAGAGGTTTATTAGATGACAGGAACATGGTCTAACACAGAGCTTGTAGGAGCAGAGAACAGGACCCCTCAGCCAGGTCCATTTTGAGGGGCAGTGAGCCAGACAACCACGTCTGCCCTTCACTCCATGTCCCAGCCAGCCCCAAATTGCCTCCCCCTCCAGCCCCTCCTCCTCTGGGCTTTGTCCCTTTCCCAGGCTAGGAGGTCACCTGATTCCTTTGTTCTCCAACCCTTTAGCTCTCACCTTGCAGGGGGGAAGGGCCCAGGCCATCAGTGGCCAGGAAAGAGGGTGTTGGCCATTCTCTGTGTCCAGACCCCTGCACACACCTGCCCTCTAGGGCTCTGCAATGATCATACACCTCTATCCCACCTCCTAGATACTTAAGAACGGCATAGGGGAAATTGAGGCACCCCCTCACTATTCAGAGGAAACATTAAGAACAGTCCCGCTTCGTCACACCATGGCTGGGGCAATTCCCAGCTCCACTGGGACCCAGAGCTTTCTCTGGCCCCAGGACTCAGAGCTAGAAAAGGTATTTTAGGACTCCATTGTGGAGCCATTTTATATGCATTATGAATGTAATTCTGGGCTTTTCTTGCCCTCAGCCCTGTGGAGCCAGATTCCCGGTGGGGTGGGGGGGGGGCAGGGGGATTCTGGACTCACTCGCCCATCAGCTTCAACATGGGCAGGATTCACCCAGCTTCCCAGGCCAAGGGACTCAGCCAGGAGCCCAGCCAGCTGGGTAGGAGCTCCTGGACTTTCCAAAGACTTTTTGCCTCTGTGTTTTAACGGGGTGGGAGTCGGTACAGCTCACTTCAGGCTCTGCCATTTGGGATCCATCCCTCCCCCCAGCCCCACCCCCGGGGTCACCCAGCACCATCCCAACCAGCCTCAATGCCAGCAGGCATTTGGCCTCACCACAGCCCACGTGTGCATGGGGGGTGGGGGTCACTGTCTGGGAGGCTATGTGCAGCGGCTCCCCGAATGGTAGGAACCATGAGGAAAGGGAGAGGTAAAAGGACAGTAAATATTGTAATGCCGCTATATAAATCCATGGTTTGCCCGCACCTTGAACACTGTGCGCAGTTCGGGTCGCTCCGTCTTGGAAAAGATTGATTGGAATTGGAAAAGGTGCAGAAAAGAGCAAAAATGCTGAGGGGGATGGAACAGCTTCCGTAGGAGGAGAGATGAAAGAGACTGGGGCTGTTCAGCTTGGAAAAGGGGCGACGGAGGGGGGATACGATCGAGGGCTATAAGATCCCGACTGGGGTGGAGAAAGTAAATAAGGATGTGTTATTTACCCTTTCACATAACACAAGAACCAGGGGGTCACTCAATGAAATTAATAGGCAGCGGATTTAAAACACACATAAGGAAGTATTTCTTCACACAGCGCACAGTCAACCTGTGGAACTCCTTGCCAGAGGATGTTGTGAAGACCAAAGGTATAACTGGATTAAAAAAGAATTAGAGAAGTTCCTGGAGGACAGGCCCATCAATGGCTGTTAGCCCAGATGGTCAGAGACGCAATCTCATAGTATGGGTGTCCCTAGGTCTCTGACTGCCAGACTGGGACTGGAGGACAAGGGTTGGATCACTCAGTAACTGCCCTGCTCTGTTCACTCCCTCTGCAGCGCTTGGCACTTGCCACTATCAGAGACAGGATACTGGGCTCGATGGACCATTGGTCTGGCCCGGGTGGCCATTCTCGGGGGGGTGGGGGGGGGGGGTGCTATGGACACCCCCCTGCATGTTCATTCAGGCTCCAGCAGCAGTGGCCTGACTGAATCCCATTGGCAGAGCCACGGCCTGTCATTGTGGGGTCTCTCGAGCAGGGAGCTCTCAGCTCTGATGTTGCTGGTCGCCATCTGCATGACCCCAGGGCCAGGAACGTACTCTGCTCCCTGGCGGGGGTCGGACGGGCTCTGGGGGAGACTGCAACTGGTAACCACTGCACATGGGCCAGTCCCAGAGCGTGACCCTGCCCTGAGCCCTGGCCATGCTTACACACACTCACATTCATGAGAACGGACAAGATGAGGCAGACCAACGTTCCATCAGCCCAGTCTCCTGTCTCCGACAGTGGGCAGAGCTTCCGGGGGAGTGTACAGAACTGGGCAGTTGGAGGGATCCACCCATCTTCCCCTCCTGGCAGCCAGAGGTTTAGAGACACCCCGAGCATGGGGCTGCATCTCTGACCATCCTGGCTAATAGCCATTGCTGGACCTAGTTCTTTTTTTAACCCAGTTATCCTTCTGACCTTCACAGTATCCCCCGGCAGCAAGTTCCACAGGTTGTCTGTGCGCTGGCTGGGTGAAGAATGCTTCCTCTGCTGCTTGGTGGCCTCTGGGGGCTGTTCTGGGAAATGGTAAAGAACAAGTCACAGACTCTTTCCATGTGTAAAACTTCCCAGCTGTACTCTGGGCCTGGATTTGCTCCAAGTCCC
Organism: Lepidochelys kempii; assembly: GCF_965140285.1. Classification (NCBI taxonomy): domain Eukaryota; kingdom Metazoa; phylum Chordata; order Testudines; family Cheloniidae; genus Lepidochelys; species Lepidochelys kempii. Next base: position 142,043,090 of record NC_136383.1, read on the forward strand.
CTGGGGCCGTGGGCTCCTGAACCCCCTGCCACGCCCTCTGTGAGGACAAAGGGGGACCTGTCTGTTTGCCAACAAGTGGGCCAACCACTCTGGATCCCTGCCCCAAACTCCCAGGCTGGGGCCGGCATGCAAGCCCTGGCAGCCCTGCCACAGGGAGTCCTCACAGTTCCAGGCTAGCAGGGAGCCAGAGCCAACCTTAGGGTGTCTCTTGCCCTCCCCCATGAGACCTGGCACTAAGGGCAGGGGTGCCTGGGAGCCCTGGGGCACAGAGAACATAGCACTGCCCAGGGGGGATCTGAGCCTGGGGAGACTGTCGCCCTTGTGCCGCTGGGGGTTAGGGCTGACCCCTTCTCCGGGTGCCCCTGTAATTACCTGGGGGTGGCTGGGTGGAGGCAGTGAGAGGCGGCTCCCAGAGCTGCAGCCCCGGGACTGGGGGCGCTGGCCGGCGGGAGGGCACCGCGTGGGGCGCAGAGCTGGGAGGGGGCACTCCCCGCCCTGGGGCCAGGGGGAGATTTAGGGTTTGGCTGCCCCGGCCCGCGGGTAATGTCATTTCCCCAAGCCGGGACGTGCTGGGCCCGCAGGTCCCGGCTCCTGGGGCAGCTGCAGTCTCTGCTCCAGAGCAGGGATCGCGGCCCGGCCTGGCCCCAGCCCTGCCCCGGGCGGCCCAGCGCCCGCCCAGCCACCCCAAACCGCCAGGCGGGGCCAGGCTGGACCTGAGTCCCAGCCTGTCCCTCTCTGGGCGGCCACAAACCGGACCGCGGCCCCCAGGCCTGGCGGGGCGATTCCCGGTGACTAGCAGGGCTGGCGGGGGGTGCAGAAGGGGGCTGGGGCCGGGAGCCGCGGGCACAGGGCAAACAGCCCCGGGGGAGGGGAACGGCCGCCGGCGGCCCCGCTGCCGCCCAAGTCCTGGTGGGTTTTAGCTCTGAGCTGCCCGAGCCTGGCTGGGCGGGAGGCCGGGAGGGACGCAGCCCGAGGCCCGATCCGCAGCCACCCACGAGGGGAGCAATCCCGAGGTCGCCCCCGGCGCTGCTGCGAGCGGGTCAGAGGGAGCCCCCGGGGCGCGCTCCCGGGCGGGTTAACTCGGGCCTGGCGTTACTCGGCACCAGGCTCCGAGCGCCAAGGGCGATTACCTGGGGGGGGAGTTCAGGCCCGGGGGGCAGTGCCCTGCGGCAGCCGCGCTGGGGGGCCGGGCTCTCCGCGGCTCGGGCCCCGCGCCGCGCCGGGCAGTGGCTCTGGCGAGGGGGGGTCCGCGGTTCCTCCCCGCCCGGCGGGCCCCGCAGGGAGCGCCCCGCCGGGGCAGGGAGCGTCCCGCCGGGGACGCTGCCCGAGCGCAGCGGGAAGGGGCGGCCGCCGCGGGTCCCGCCGAGCCGGGCGGGGAGCTCCCGGCTAAGCCCCGCCGCGCGCGCTGGGATGGCTCTTAGGTGGGGAGCGCGCTGGGGCCCGGCCTTTGCCCCGAGCGGAGGCGCCGTCCGGTGCCCGGCCCCGGCCCGGCGCTCCAGCCCCCTGCTCGCTCCTCACGACGTCTCTGCCCCGGTCCGGCCCGGCGCTAGCCCCGCTCCGGGGGCGCCGCCGGCTCGCGGCTCTGACCGGGGGAAATGGAAACGAGTCCGGCCCTGTTTAAAAGCGCGGAACATCTGGGCTCTGCCCGAAGGCCCGCGGGGGAAGCGGGCACCGCGCGGCGGCCCCGGGTTCGGCGCAGAACCCGGCCCAGCTCGCGGGCAAGCTGCGCCGGGCCCTTGGGCCCCCTTCTTGCCAGGGCGGCTCCGGCGGCGATTTGGCCCGTGCCCTCGAGGCTGAGCCCTCCTGGCCCTGCGCGGGCCGCGGGGCGGGCTACCGAGCCGCTCGCGGGGTCCTGGGGGCAGGGACGCGCCCCGCACTCGTTTTGCACACAAATCAAAGGGGCGGTTCCCCTCCACTCCCTTGGCCACGCCCTCTTTGGGTGAGGCCTGTCAATCACTGCCGGAGGCTGCCAATCAGCGGGCAGGCGCACGGGATTTTGGCCCCTGCAGATGGAAGGGGCCAGAAGAGCGCGCGCTGCCCCGGGGGCCCAGGCGCTCTCCGGGTACGTGCGGCCGCGCGCGGAGCCCCGCGCTCCAGTGACGTGCGCCCAGGGGGCCCGGGGCCCTGCGCATGGGGCCGGCTCCAGCGGGGGGCCTGCAGCGGGGGCGCCCCGGCGGGGGCGGGCAGGCACTGAGGAGCAAGAGGGGCGGGAGAGCGCGCGGGGAGCCGGGGTGCGGAGCGCGTCCCTCCCCATGGAGCCCTCGGGGCTGGAGCAGGAGGGCCCGGGCCAGACCCACCCGCACCACGAGCCCATCAGCTTCGGCATCGACCAGATCCTGAGCAGCCCGGAGCAGGGCAGCTGCTTGGGGCCGGCCCGCCCGGCGGGGGAGCTGGACTACGCGCTCTACGGGAGCGGCTGCAGCGGCGCCTACAACCCCGCCTGCTCGCTGGGCTCCTACAGCCTCAGCCGGAGCATGAACGTGGCCCCACGGGCCGCGCCGGGGGGCCCGGCGGGAGGGGTGATCCGGGTGCCGGCGCACAGACCTCTGCCCCCAGCGCCCGGGGCGCCCGCCGCGCCCCCGCAGCCGGGGGTCCCCGGCCTCTCCAGCCTCACCTTCCCCTGGATGGAGAGCAGCAGGCGGCTCGCCAAAGACCGGCTTTCAGGTGAGCCCCCGCCCCCCGCCAGCTCCCTGGCCCGGCTGGTAGAGCCCCCTGCCCGGCGGGGAGCGCCAGATCCCCGGCCCCTCTCTCGGGAGCGCTCAGCCCAGGGGCCCGGACGGCCGGGAGACTGGGCCCGATCCCGGCAGGTGCCGAGCGCTCCTCGCTGACATCCCTGGCCCGATCCGGACTCCTGCGGGGCTGAGCTGGCCGGCCTGGTGCCGGGAGCGGCCTCTCCGGGACCGGTAACGGGACTGGCCAGCGGCTTCGCGCCCACCAGCATGAACCCGGGGCGGGGCGGGGCGGCGGCTCCAGCGCGGCTGCTCGCCCCGGGGAGATTCCGGCCCAGCACAGGCCTGGCCAGGTCGGTATCTCGGCCCCGGGGCAGAGTCAGCGCCTGTTCCCGGACACCGCTGCGGGGCCCCCAGAGAACCAGGACAGGGAGAGAGTCCCCTGCCCCACAGTTCGGGAAAGTTCCCCCCGTCCTTGGCCGTGGGCACCTGGACATCCCCCGCTCGGCGGAGCCCTGGCCCTGACACGGCTCGCGGCGGCGGGCGCTGGAGGGGAGATCCAGGCCCGCGGAAGCAGGATTCCCGCTGGAACCGGAGCCGGGCCCCTGGGGGACGCGCTGGGATCTACCCACGAGCCTGGTGAGCGCCCTGAACGCCCCGCCGAGTCCAGCCCGGTGCGCGCCCGGTGACAGCGGGACGGCGCCCGGGGGCCCCGGCTGCGCTCGGGCCGGTGAGAGCCGGGTCCCGCCGACTCCGGCTGGAGCTGCGCCAGGGCGCGGCGGGTTCGAACTCTGCTGGCGGCAGCCCCCGGGTCCGGTGTCCCAGCGGCTGCTCCCCGCGCAGCGCCCGGCGTGGGCACGGAATGGGGTCTGAAGGGGCAACCCCGGACCGGGTCTGAGGAGAAACGTCCCCGGACACGCAGGCGACTCGGCACCGGCTGCGGCTCACATCGCTGTTTCCGGACCCGCCCGGTCCTTCCGCCGCCCGCTCCCTGGGGACGGGCAGCCGGGTCCCGCGGCCCCAGGCCGGGCTGGCTGGGCAGGGGGCCAGAGGAGCAGGGCGCAGCCGGAGCCCCGATCCCAGGCCCGTGCCCCAGGCGGCGGGAAGGGGCGGGGGGTCTTGAGGCAGCCTCCGCAGCGCTGCCCCCAGCCCAGCTGCCTGACGGGGCCCGGCCCGGGCGCTCCCTGGGGCCCGGACCCCCAGGGCTCCGCGCTGTTGCCACGGGGGGTGTGAGTCCTGCCCGTGCGATCGTGGGGTGCGCTGACGGGCAGGCCCCCCCCTTGAAGTGAGAAGCCCAGCGCGGGCCCGGGCTAGGCCGTGATCCGCGCCCGGGGCGCGCCGAGGCCTCTGGAAAGGCTCCTGGGCTGTGCGCGGCGGCGCAGCCGGGCGGCTGTGACCGGCCAAGACCGGAGCCCGGGGCCAGCGCTTGGGGACACCGGGCTCCCGCGGTCCCGAAGCCCGGGATCGGGCCCGTCCCCAGCAGCAAACACAGCCGGGGGGAGAGCCGCTCCGTTGGGGGCCCGTCTGACACCCCCGCCCTTCTGCCAGCCCCTGCCCCCGACGGCGAGCGGCCCGGCGGGTCTGTGCGGCGCTGACCGGCACCCTTGTCCCCCAGCGGGCCGGGCCGCCAGCTACGGAGCATCCGCGGCGGCGGAACTGGGGGCCGAGTCCCTTGGCTGTGAGCACCCCCTGGACCCCCCGCAGGTCACGGGGCCCAGCCCGGGGTGGCGGGGGCGGAGAAGGGGTTGGGAAGGGTCGGCAGCGTCCGCCAGCAGGACAGGACAGGGCCAGGCCCCGCCCGCCCCGCACACCCCAGGGGCCCCCACCCGGTCCAGCGCTCTTTGGCTGCCGGGGATCCTGTCCCGCCCCCCTCATTTTCCACGCCAGCCCTGCGCCGGCACTGGGGAGAGCTGGGGGGTCCCTCCGGGCCTCAACACCAGGGCTTCCCCCTGCGCGCCTTGCGCCCCGCCGGGGCTCCCCCTGCCCACCCAGCCATGCGCCCCAGGCCCCCCCGCAGCTGATGGGTCTGGTGATGTGCAGGGACGATGGTGCCTGCTGGGGATTGCGAGGGCAGGCGCTGTGAGCACCACCCCGGACGCCTGGGTTCTGTGCCCAGCCACGGGAAGGTCAGTCTGTCCCTCTGCTCTCAGCGCACCCCCGGGAGCCTCTGGCCCTTAGCGGGACGCAGAGCAGCCGGTTCCTGCCCGGGGTGTTGATCGCTCCAGCGGGCCCATCCCGGCGCCTGTCCCTGAAGGACCTTCCCTGGCGGGCCGGCAGAAGCTGGCGGCCCCGGGGCTCCCCCGGCCTGGGGGAGGGTGTTCGGCCCCCGTTGAGGGTTGGGGCTCCTGACCTGGCTGCTGGGGGCGGGTGTCTCGTCCCACTGCCCCCGGGGCCCGGGCCGGGGCCGGAGTGCAGCGGGGCTGTTTCTCCCTGGGTTGGAGCCGGTTCTTAGCTCTCGGGGCGGGGAGTCCGTGTCCCCCTCCGGCCCCAAGGCTGGGAGTGGGCAGGGGGCGATGATGAGGACGGGTTGCCAACCCTCCAGGATTGGCCGGGAGTCTCCAGGACTAAAGCTGATGTCATGTGATGGAACCTCCAGGAATGCGGCCAACCACAGTTGGCAGGCCTAGGTGAGGGCAGGCGGCCTGGCCAGGCTGGGGCCGGGGGGAGCCAGGGCTGGGCCCCTGGAGAGCTGGGCGCTGTCATGCTCCCAGGGTGCCCCCGGCTCAGGGATGGGCTTCAGCCCTACCGGTGAGGTGGCGAGGAGCCCGCGCATGCTGGGCCGTGGCTGGCGGGTGGGATGGGGCTGGCCCCTCCCCGGCATAGCTGCCATGCCTGGGGCCACTCTCGGCTGCGTCTGCAACCCGCCTCCGAGCCCCGGCCAGCGTCTGGATGGCCGAGCTGCAGCGAGGGGCTGCCCAGCCATGTGGGGGTCCCTACCCAGCCGGGGGGCTCCTGCCTGGGTGGAGTCTGTTTCCTGTGCAGCGAATCGGGGGGGAGGAGGGGGACGGTTCCCAAAGCCAGACCTGCCAGGCTGTGGCCCTGAGCCATGGGTAGCAAGGGGGTGGAGGTGCCAGGCTGCCCAGTGGGTCCACAGCATTCCCCCAGCCCTGGGGGCTCTGTCACCCTTGCCATGTGCAGCTGGCGCAGTGATGCCATGGGCTGGTGGGGACACCCAGTGCCTGGGATCAGAGTCCGGAGCCTGTCCCGGGCAGCTCCGCCTGGTGCTTCGGCCCAGATGCCAGCAGGGGCCCAGCAAGGACGCAGCTCGGCCCGCTATGTCCGGTGCCTGCCCTCTGGCCCCCTGTGCAGTGCGGGCTGCAGGAATGCTGGGTGGGCCGGCAGGCAGCGGGCCCCAGCCATTCCTAGGCCAGCCGGAGGAGCTGATGTGCCCCAGCAGGAGACCAGCCCCCCAGCGCCCATCGCGCCCAGGGGCGTGGGCCTGAGTGAGGTGAGGGCAGTACCCAGGCCTGACCTCCTGCCTCCCCTTTGCCTGCAGCTGCCCTGTCCCCGTTTGCGGTGACGCGGCGCATCGGGCACCCCTACCAGAACCGCACCCCCCCCAAGAGGAAGAAGCCGCGCACGTCCTTCAGCCGAGTGCAGATCTGTGAGCTGGAGAAGCGCTTCCACCGGCAGAAGTACCTGGCCTCGGCCGAGCGGGCCACCCTGGCCAAGGCCCTCAAGATGACGGACGCCCAGGTGAAGACCTGGTTCCAGAACCGCCGCACCAAATGGAGGTAACACAGGCTGCAGCTCAGGGCTGGGCCCTGCCACGCCCAGCCAGGCCAGCCCGGGCCCAGTGCGGGCTACCAACACCTCCAGCACAGCCTTCCTCGCAGCTAGGGGCAAAGGAGCCCCCCTGCTGGGGAGAGGCCAGGGCTGGATTCCTGGGAGCTCCCCCCACAGCCAGCCCCTCTGCCCCACCCCCACAGCGCCCCCTGCTGGGGAGAGGCCAGGGCTGGATTCCTGGGAGCTCCCCCCACAGCCAGCCCCTCTGCCCCACCCCCACAGCGCCCCCTGCTGGGAGAAGCTGGGGCTGGATTCCTGGGAGCTCCCCCCACAGCCAGCCCCTCTGCCCCACCCCCACAGCACCCCCTGCTGGGGAGAGGCCAGGGCTGGATTCCTGGGAGCTCCCCCCACAGCCAGCCCCTCTGCCCCACCCCCACAGCACCCCCTGCTGGGGAGAGGCCAGGGCTGGATTCCTGGGAGCTCCCCCCACAGCCAGCCCCTCTGCCCCACCCCCACAGCACCCCCTGCTGGGAGAGGCTGGGGCTGGATTCCTGGGAGCTCCCCCCAGAGCCAGGGCTCCTGTTTTGTCAGGGCAGAGTGGAGTTAGACACATGCACTGTGCTGGGGCAGGATGGGGCAAGGGGTTGAGGAGCTGGCATGGGGCAGGGGCGTGTAGCTGAGGGGCCGGCCCGGGGCAGGGGCGTGTAGCTGAGGGGCCGGCCCGGGGCAGGGCGGGGGCGTGTAGCTGAGGGGCCGCCTGGGGCAGGGTGAGGAGGGGCGGGGGCGTGTAGCTGAGGGGCTGCCCGGGGCGGGGGCGTGTAGCTGAGGGGCCGCCTGGGGCGGGGGCGTGTAGCTGAGGGGCCGCCCGGGGCGGGGTGAGGAGGGGCGGGGGCGTGTAGCTGAGGGGCCGCCCAGGGCGGGAAGGGGGCGTGTAGCTGAGGGGCCGCCCGGGGCAGGGCGGGGGCATGTAGCTGAGGGGCCGGCCCGGGGCAGGGGCGTGTAGCTGAGGGGCCGGCCCGGGGCAGGGCGGGGGCGTGTAGCTGAGGGGCCGCCCGGGGCAGGGCGGGGGCGTGTAGCTGAGGGGCCGCCCAGGGCAGGGCGGGGGCGTGTAGCTGAGGGGCCGCCCGGGGCAGGGGCGTGTAGCTGAGGGGCCGGCCCGGGGCAGGGCAGGGGCGTGTAGCTGAGGGGCCGGCCCGGGGCAGGGCGGGGGCGTGTAGCTGAGGGGCGCCCGGGGCAGGGCGGGGGGCGTGTAGCTGAGGGGCCGCCCGGGGCAGGGCGGGGGCGTGTAGCTGAGGGGCGCCCGGGGCAGGGCGGGGGCGTGTAGCTGAGGGGCCGCCCGGGGCAGGGCGGGGGCGTGTAGCTGAGGGGCCGCCCGGGGCAGGGCGGGGGCGTGTAGCTGAGGGGCCGCCCGGGGCAGGGCGGGGGCGTGTAGCTGAGGGGCCGGCCCGGGGCAGGGCGGGGGCGTGTAGCTGAGGGGCCGCCCGGGGCAGGGCAGGGGCGTGTAGCTGAGGGGCCGCCCGGGGCAGGGCAGGGGCGTGTAGCTGAGGGGCCGCCCGGGGCAGGGCAGGGGCGTGTAGCTGAGGGGCCGGCCCGGGGCAGGGGCGTGTAGCTGAGGGGCCGCCCGGGGCGGGAAGGGGGCGTGTAGCTGAGGGGCCGGCCCGGGGCAGGGCGGGGGCGTGTAGCTGAGGGGCGCCCGGGGCAGGGGCGAGTAGCTGAGGGGCCGCCCGGGGCGGGAAGGGGGCGTGTAGCTGAGGGGCCGCCCGGGGCAGGGCGGGGGCGTGTAGCTGAGGGGCGCCCGGGGCAGGGGCGTGTAGCTGAGGGGCCGCCCGGGGCGGGAAGGGGGCGTGTAGCTGAGGGGCCGGCCCGGGGCAGGGCAGGGGCGTGTAGCTGAGGGGCCGCCCGGGGCAGGGGCGTGTAGCTGAGGGGCCGCCCGGGGCGGGAAGGGGGCGTGTAGCTGAGGGGCCGGCCCGGGGCAGGGCGGGGGCGTGTAGCTGAGGGGCCGGCCCGGGGCAGGGCAGGGGCGTGTAGCTGAGGGGCCGCCCGGGGCAGGGGCGTGTAGCTGAGGGGCCGCCCGGGGCGGGAAGGGGGCGTGTAGCTGAGGGGCCGGCCCGGGGCAGGGCGGGGGCGTGTAGCTGAGGGGCGCCCGGGGCAGGGGCGTGTAGCTGAGGGGCCGCCCGGGGCGGGAAGGGGGCGTGTAGCTGAGGGGCCGGCCCGGGGCAGGGCGGGGGCGTGTAGCTGAGGGGCGCCCGGGGCAGGGGCGTGTAGCTGAGGGGCCGCCCGGGGCGGGAAGGGGGCGTGTAGCTGAGGGGCCGCCCGGGGCAGGGCGGGGGCGTGTAGCTGAGGGGCGCCCGGGGCAGGGGCGAGTAGCTGAGGGGCCGCCCGGGGCGGGAAGGGGGCGTGTAGCTGAGGGGCCGCCCGGGGCAGGGCGGGGGCGTGTAGCTGAGGGGCGCCCGGGGCAGGGGCGTGTAGCTGAGGGGCCGCCCGGGGCGGGAAGGGGGCGTGTAGCTGAGGGGCCGCCCGGGGCAGGGCGGGGGCGTGTAGCTGAGGGGCGCCCGGGGCAGGGGCGAGTAGCTGAGGGGCCGCCCGGGGCGGGAAGGGGGTCGAGGGGCAGGCAGCCACTCATGCGGCTCTGCCCACGCCCCGCAGGAGGCAGACGGCGGAGGAGCGCGAGGCCGAGCGCCAGCAGGCCAACCGGCTGATGTTGCACCTGCAGCAGGAGGCCTTCCAGAAGAGCCTGAGCCAGCCGCTGCCGCAGGATCCGCTCTGCATGCACAACTCCTCCCTCTGTGCCCTGCAGAACCTGCAGCCCTGGGCCGAGGACAAGAAGGTCACGTCCGTCTCAGGGGTGGCATCAGTGGTGTGAGGCCCCCACGCTGCCCCTTGGAGCAGGGGGGAGAGACCTGTCTGCACATCCCCACGGAGGCTGCGGGGTGGCTGGGGCTGAGGCCGGACCCTCCTTGCCTGCAGCAGATGCAGACCCCTGGGCATGGGCTGCTGCCCCCAGGGACCATGATGCCAGTGCGCTCCCTGCTGTGTGCCTGCCCTGGCTGGGGTCTGCCCGGCCTCAGCACCCACGGGGGAGCAAGGAGCCCCAGATACACCCCCCACCCCCCGGCCGGCCAGTCCCGGCTGACTGACTCAAAGGCTCTGCCTACAGCTGACTTAGTGACCTATACTGCCAATAAAGGGTTAAAGTCTGTGGTTAATGGAGACCTAGATCCCATCCGCAAGGGCCCTCCCCATGGGAGCTGGGGCCCCTGTACTGGCTGGGGCTCTCCAGGGCAATACGTGGCCCTTCCCCCCTCACTGCCGGGGGTACAGCCACCCTGACACCTCAGGGCCTGCCCAGAGCTGCCCCAGTATCAGCGAGGCCCAGCCCCCACTTTTCTGTTAGGACTGGAGGCTCCCAGCCTTTGCAGCTCCGCCTTGCTGTGCTGCTGAGGCCCAGGGATGGAGGGGACGGCCCCCCATGGGGAGAAGTGGGAGGGGGCCTTGCCCTGGGGCCCACAGGGAGCTGGAAGGTGAGTGGTGCCCTGGGGCCAGCTCATCACAGAGTGAGCATGGAGCTGCGGGGTCAGCCTGGGGCAGCGCCATGTCCATCCAGCCCGGGGTCCTGTCTGCGGGCAGTGGCTGGTGCCAGAGGATGAGGAGAGCAGCGGGGGCTTGGAGCAGAACCACATGGGATCTGACTTGAGCCAGAGCAGAGCTTTCAGAGAACCGCCCACACTTGAGTTCAGCTTGGTCAGGGACGGAGAATCCACCACGACCCCAGGGAAACGGGTCTTGTGCTTATTTTCCTCTCTTAACAAATTCCACCTTCTTTCCAGGCTCAGATAGTCTGGCTTCAGCTTCCAGCCTTGGATCTGTCTGACCAGAGCAAAGAGGGTTTTGTTTCCAAATTTCCGTTCCGCACGTAAGAATGTGCAGGCTGGGATCAAGTCACCCCCGAACCTTCCCGTTGAGCCCCTGGAGTCTGTCACTCCAGGCAGGTTTCTCATCTCCTCTGACCCTGCTCCAATCTAGCCACATCCTTCGGGCACCGGATCCCAGCAGCAGCCGCCCCAGGGCCGGATACAGAAGGAAAATCACCTCTCTGCTGCTGCTGGAGATTCCTGTTTACACATCCCAGGATCGCGTTAGCTCTTCTGGCTGCAGCGTGGCAGGGGGAGCTCATGTTCAGCCTGATCCCACCCCCCATCTCTGTTCCCGCCAACGGAGCCCCCGCCCCGCAGGACGGCCTGCACTGTCTGCTCCTAGATGGGACTTCACGCTGGGTTGAACTGACTGACACATGGTTTGCTTGTGCCCAGCTTGATCAGGGGTGGGGTCGGCCTGCTCTGTCCTGGGCCTCCCCATGCTGATCTCCCTCCCCATCCATCAGGGCTGATCAGCCCTTGCCCTGGGCGTGGCGGGAGCTAGGTGCCTGGTCCGGTGGAAAAGGGGACCTGGAAAGTCCGGTGGAAAAGGGGACCTGGTCAGATCTACTGACAGACACCCAAAGTCCGGTTACTGCGAGCACGGAGGCGCTGGGTTATCACCTGCATCCGCGCCATCTCAGCCAGGGCCGCCTCCTACCTGCCTCGCCCAGCTCCGGAGACAAGTCCCTCCGGAGCGGGAGGGGGCGGGAGGGAGGAGATCAGTGAGAGACAGGAGCAGGGGGAAGAGGAGCAAATGGGGGCGGGGCATTGGGGAGGGGCGGGGCCTCAGGGGAAGAGGCCGTGTGAGGGAGGTTCCAGCACTCCTGCTGAAGTGGCTGGTTTTAAAGATTGCAAAGTTGGGATCACTACGGGGGTGTCCTCTTGCCTTTTTCCTCCCGACCCCTGGGCAGGGCCCAGAGAACAAAGTCTGTCCTAGATGGGGTGACCAGATGTCCCGATTTTATAGGGACAGTCCCGATATTCAGGGCTTTGTCTTATGTAGGTGCCTATGCTCCCCCCCACCACCACATCTGGTCATCCTCATCCTAGATGGGAACGGCCCCTTGCCCCCTCCCACCTCTCCCCGCACCCCGAAGCACTGACTCCTCCACCCATGTGATTGGCGCTGGGTTTGGGCAGGCTGCGGCCGTCATGCTGACCACCTGCTGCTGTCTGGGGCTGCTGTGTGTGGGGCATAGGCCCAGCCAGCCAGACGCCCTGGGGCCATGAGGAGTGGCAGGCTGCACTGAGAGCTGTCAGGGTCCCACACTGTCTATGTGCTATGCCCCCTGTATGCCGGACCCCTAAGGGATCCCACTCTTCCTTCAGGGTGGGCCACGTGGCCTCCCCACCTCCTAGACTGATCCTCTGGTCTCCAGCCCTCCTGTTTCACGCCGGGAGCTCTGCCTGGCCAGGCCAGCTGAGAGACTCCAGGGCAGAGGCGTGCCCATGCCGCAGGGACCCGTGTGTGACAAAGTGGGAATTTTTTGTAATAATTTTATGAAACCTCTGTGTGCCTCAGTTTCCCCCTATACTTTGCAGGGCTCCCCAGTGCAGGGGCTGGGGGGAGGGTTACGTTTGCTCTCTGCGCAGGCTGACAGACATGGCACGGCTGGGGGGGAGGTGTCTCCGTCCTGCCTGGGTAGAACGAGCAGAGTCATTAAGGAGCAGACTGAAATTGAACCAGAGCCACAGAGACGATGTCAGGTCCAGTGACTTATCTACTGGTCATTCCAGCCAGGAGATTGTGAACTCAGCCTGGTCCTGCCTGGAGAACAAAGCCTAGATGTGCCCAGCTGTGATTAATGGAGGCTTTGGGGGCTGGAGGAAGCTAGTTCTCTACTGGGACTGACTGAGGGGGTCAGAGCCAGCCTGGCAATGGAGTCCCAGCAGCTGGGCTGGTGAATTGCTCTGGGCTGCCCAGGCCATACGCTGCGTTACCCGCTCTGTCTCTGCGCTGACTCAAGGGCTGCCCACGCTGGGGCCAGGTGACTCATGAACCCGGCTCTGTTTGGGAAACGCTGTTGGGGAGTCACTGTGAATCCTGGCTGGGGGCACGAGTCCTGCAGCATGGACACGCCTCTGCCAAGGAGTCTCTCTCAGCTGGCCTGGCCGAGCTCTCGGGGGGCAGCAGGAGGGCTGCTGGCACCCAGAGGCTCAGTCTAGGAGCCAGGGAGGCTGCAGGGCCTGCCCCAAAAGTGGAACCCTCACGGGGCTGCCCCACTGAAGGGTTCCCCCAAGGGACTGTTGAAAAGTTAGGTCATGGAACATACGAATGTAAGAATAGCCATAGTGGGTCAGACCAATGGTCCTTCCAGCCCAGTGTCCTGTCTTCCGACAGTGGCCAATGCCAGATCCTGCAGAAGGAATGAACAGAACAGGGCAATTATCCAGTTATCCATCCTCCGTCGTCCAGTGCTCGTCTCAGGCAGTCAGAGATTTTGGGACACCCAGAGCATGGGGCTGTATCCCTGACCAGCTTGGCTAACAGCCATTGGTGGACTGATCCACCATGGACTTAACTAGCTCTTTTTTGAACCCAGTGAAACTTTTGGCCTTCAAAACATCCCCTGGCTACAAGCTCCGCAGATTGACTGTGCACAGTGTGAAGAAATACTTCCTTGTGTTTGTTTTAAACTTGCTGCCTAGTAATTTCATTGGGTGACCCCTTGTTCTTGTGTTATGTAAAGGGGTAAACAACACTTCCTTATTCACTTTCTCCACGCCATTCACGATTTTATAGACCTCGATCACATCCCCCCTTGGTCACCTCTTTTTCCAAGCTGAAAAGTCCCAGTCTTATTAATCTCTCCTCATATGGAAGCTGTTCCATACCCCTAATCATTTTCGTTGCCCTTTTCTGAACCTTTTCCAATTCCAGTATATCTTTTTTGAGATGGGACGACCACATCTGCACGCAGCATTCAAGCTGTGGGTGTACCAGGGATTTATATAGAGGTAACATGGTATTTTTTGTCTTATTATTTATCCCTTTCCTAGTGGTTCCTAACACTCTGTTCGGTTTTTTGATGGCCGCTGCACACTGAGTGGCTGTTTTCAGAGAACTCTCCACAATGTCTCCAAGATAGGGAGCCCAGACTGGGACTGTCCCGAGTTTTAGTTCTTTGTCCCATGTCCCGACTGATGCATGGGGTCAGGACGCCATTTGTCCTGATATTGCGGCTTTGGCTGCTCCGGCCGCTGTTTGTTTGGTTTTTTTCCGCTTCCCCCATGTGTCCCGATATTTTGTCTGTTTCGTCTGGTCACCCTACTCCAAGATCTCTTTCTTGAGTGGTAACAGCTAATTTAGACCCCACCATTGTATATGTATAGTTGGGATTATGTTTTCCAGTGTGCATTACTTTGCATTTATCAACATTGAATTTCATCTGCCATTTGCCAGTTTACGGAGATCCCTTTGTAGCTCTTTATAGTCTGCTTTGGACTTAACTATCTTGAGTAGTTTTGTATCATCTGCAAATTTTGCCACCTCACTGTTCACCCCTTTTTCCAGATCATTTAGGAATATATTGAATCGAAGTGGGCTCAGTACAGACCCCTGGGGACACCACTATTTACCTCTCTCCATTCTGAGAACTGACTTTTTATTCCTACCCTTTGTTTCCTGTCTTTTAACCAGTTACTGATATGTGAGAGGACCTTCCCCTTTGTCCCATGACAGCTTACTTTGCTTAAGAGCCTTTGGTGAGGGACCTTGTCAAAGACTTTCTGAAAGTCCAGGTAGGCTATATCCACTGGATCTCCCTTGTCCACATGTTGACCCCTTATAATTCTAGTAGATTGGTGAGGCATGACTTCCCTTTACGAAAGCCATATTGATTCTTCCCCAACAATTCATATTTATCTATGTGTCTGACAATTCTATTCTTTACTACAGTTTCAGCCAATTTGCCTGGTACTGAAGTTAGGCTTACCAGCCTGTAATTGCCAGGATCGCCTCTGGATCCTTTTTCAAAAATTGCCATCACATTAGCTGTACTCCAGTCATCTGGTACAGAAGCTGATTTAAGCAGTAGGTTACATTCTGTGACGAAGCGGGACTGTTCTTAATGTTTCCTTTGAATAGTGTGGGGTGCCTCAGTTTCCCCTAGGCAATTCTTAAGTATCTAGGTGGTGGGATAAGGGTGTATGATCGTTACAGAGCCCTAGAGGGCAGGTGTGTGCAGGAGTCTGGACACAGAGAATGGCCGACACCCTGTTTCCTGGCAACTGATGGCCTGGGCCCTTCCCCCCTGCAAGGTGAGAGCTAAAGGGTTGGAGAACAAAGGAATCAGGTGACCTCCTGGCCCGGGAAAGGGACAAAGCCCAGAGGAGGAGGGGCTGGAGGGAGTTTCAGTTTGGGGCTGGCTGGGGATATGGAGTGAAGTGCAGACATGGTTGTCTGGCTCACTGCCCCCCAAAATGGACCCAGCTGAGAGGTCCTGTTCTCTGCACCTACAAGCTCTCTGTTAGAACATGTTCCTGTCATCTAATAAACCTTCTGTTTTACTGGCTGGCTGAGAGTCCCGTCTGACTGCGGAGTTGTGGGGCAGGACTCCCTTGCTTCCCCAGGACCCCACCTGGGCGGACTCACTGTGGGAAGCGCACGGAGGGGCAGAGGATGCTGAATGCTCCGAGGTCAGACCCAGGAAGGTGGAAGCTGTGTGAGCTGTGTGTCCTGCAGACAGTCTGCTCACAGAAAGGAGACCTTCCCAGAGTCCTAACCGGCTTCGTAGGGAGCAGTTCCAGAGCATCGCCCAGGGACTCCATGACAACTGGTGGTAGCGGTGGGATGTACTGCACCCCATGGATGGCGCTTCCTACAGTGACTGGGGAGCAGTAAAACGAAGGGGGATTGACGAGGACCAGGCGTGCCGAAGGCTCAGAGAGGAGCGGTTTCGGGGAGCGGTTAACCCCTGGGAGTGTGTGATCAGCGAGAAGGACTGTGCAGTAATGGCGTCCCCTTGGGGACTGTGGTGAGCAGTCTCAGGGGCAGAGGAGCCTGTGGCTTGGCCCTGGGAGAGAGAAGGACTTTTGCAGTAACAGGGTCCCCAGGGGATTGCAGCGAGCGGTCCAAGGGGCGGAGGAGTCTGCCGCTCGACCCTGGCAAAGAGGGGGTGACTTCGAGAAGGGCTGGCACACTAGGGTTTCTCTCTGGAAACCGTGGGGAGCTGAGAACACACGGCCTGTGAGTCCACAACACCTTGGGAAGAGTGGAGTGATGGCCTGTCACCGTCTCCTGAAGAAGAACATTGTAACCCTGTGCAGAAAGAGAGGGTTGAGCATTGGAAAGTTCACCAAAGCACAGTTCATCGTGCAGCTGGAGGAGGATGACCGCTCTAAGGAACAGATTCCTGACCCCCAATGGGGCTATAGCAGGATCTGGGAGCAGCTGGAGTGGTAGCCAGGCATCCCCAAGACTCCTGTCCCCAACAAGACAAGGGTCTTCACGATCGGGTTCCCCATCGGGGGATCGGAGACGGACGGGATTGGAGCTGAGTCCGAGAGAGCAAGAGGACTGTGAGAGACAGCGAGAGCCCGAGAAAGAGCTGCAGAAGCAGCAGCAGCATGAACTGGCGGTGGTGGGGCGGAGAGGCCTAGGGGACCCCCCAGGGGTGAGTGGGGATAGATCCTGGGGGGCCAGTTCCGCAGGGAACCTCAAGACTAAATTGCTGCCCCTGGTTAAGGAGGGGGGGATGTGGATGCCACCTCACTGCCTTTGAGCAGGCTGGCGATTTGAACCAGGGGGACCCTGCGGAAAAGCCCCGGTGTCTATCTCCCTTGCTGGGTCCCCAGGCCACAGACTCCATCAGCCAGATGGGTGGGGAGGTGGACAGGCTCCCACTCCTGACCCCAACCTATATGTCTGCGTGGAGTCTCCTGGGCTCAGACCCCACAGTGGGTGGAAGGTGATGGTCAATGGGGAGACATTCCTGGGATGGCGAGATCCTGGGACAGAGAGAACTGGTGTCAGGCCCTGGGTAGTGCAGCCTCAGATGCTGAGGGGCTGTGTGAGCTGGGTGAGGGTCCCAGGGACAAAGCCCCTCGCCCTGCCTATGGCCCAGATCCCTGTGCAGACCCAGGAGGGGTGGGGCTGGCTGGTCGTTGGGGTTCTCCAGGACATCAGCTGCAAGACCCTGTTGTGGGGTGACTGTGTCTCTTTGGGGCAGGATCCAGGCCCTGCTCCGGTAACTCCCAAGGGTTTGAATTTGAATCCAGGGAAGCAATCGGTGGAGAGGGAAATGGTCAGTGAAAATGCAGATGACCGGGCTGGCAGCAGGGAGGAGCTGCTAGGCTCAGGCTACCTGCCTGCCTGTAACCAGACCCCTGGGGCTCCCCGCCGCCCTTGCACACTGGAGAAGGGGCTCAGGCTGGCTCTGATGCTGTGAGGAAAGCAGGGAGCTCGCTGCCTACCCCACTGGGACAGCAAGGGCAGCGCTGAGCACAGTGGGAGCTGAGACCCCAGCTGAGTGGGGGGAGACACAGGCAGGGCAGGGGATCTGTGGGGAGTGGCAAGGTGCTTGGTAAGGAAAGTCTGGATGAGCCTAGGCAGCCTTGTGAGCTGATGGCTGTGTCTAGTCAGCAGGGTGGGAAGGCGAGGAGAGTGGCAGATGAGTGTCCCTGGACCTTACCTGTTAGCTGGGTGGAGAAGTGTGACAGGAAGGAAATGGGTCTCTGTCTGTCAGGGGTATTGACTTGCCTGTGGAGGGAGCTACCCTGATCTCCAAGCAGTTGTCTGTGACCAGCCTTGTGTGCTGGGACAAGGGGAATGAGATCCCAAGCTGTGTGTCTGGGAAAGGAGAAAGTGTGTCCGGCTCTTCTTTGTCTGTGGAGCAGACAGAAGGGGCCTTTCAGCCTGTGATGGTTGAGGGTCGTGCAGTTGTCTCAGAGCTGGTTCTGGATTCAGCTAAAGCCCAGGAAGGGAAGGGTCCTAAGTTTGTGTCTGCTCGGGAGAATGGCGCCGTAACTAGGTCGCATCCAGTTAGTGTCTATATCAAATCCCAGAGATCAGACAGTTCTGGTGCTTGTATTTTGCCTGTTGCTAGTGTGTTGTTGGGAAAGGGTGGAGCAACTCTGTCTAATCAGGGTGAGATCCTAGCCAGGGCACAAGGAGAGCAGGAAGGTGATGTGATTGTGTTACCTACTGAGGGTGTGGAAACCTGTCGCAAGAAGGAAAAGATTCCTGAACATGTGTGTGGCAAAGGGAAGGAGAATGCTTCTGACCTTTTATCTTGGAAGTCTGTCAGTTGCCTGAAAGGGGATTGTGTAGGAATCCGCCGGATGGGCCAGAGGTAATTTTGGATGTAAGGGAGACGCAGAAAGAGTCTGTTGTTGCTCAGGAAAGTGTTCCTCTAGAGCAAGCCCTAGGTAAAGAGGGTAAGAGCAGAATTTCTGTGCGGGGTGAATTTTTGCATAGAAAAGTCCTAGGGAAAGGAGTCTTTGCAAGCAGTTTACTGCAACTGAAGGGTGTGAAAGTGATTTAATCAAGAAAGTTTCAGTTCCTAACAGCCAGAAATTTTCTGTTGTGAATGGATCCACTGACTTTCCTGTTAAAGGGTCCAGTGTGGATAGCTTTGAGAAGGTCTCAGATGAAGTGAAAGCTGTTAAGAAAGTTAAACAGACCTCTAACCAAGTGGCTGTGTTTGGTCAGCTTGTTGGGGAGACAAGGTTGTTGAGAAAGGGATGTCTCCATGCTAGTTCTGTAAGTGAACAGTATGTGACCCAGGTCAAGATGGGGGCCCTTAACCAAGAGAGCCCGAATTGCAGCCTTCCAGACTGGAGCTCTGGGAGAAGACCCGATCCCAGTTTGACCCCGGGAGGTTTTGGGATGGCAAAAGGGTGCGGGCTGCATAAAGCTTCCCACATGTGGCATGCGAGTGCTGTCGACCACCCCTGACCTAAGGGAGGGTGTGAAACTGGAAAGGCATAAAACTGGAAGGGCCTGGTGTAACTCCCACCAAGGAACGGGAGAGATGCTGGGGCATCCATGGGAACGTTGGTGGGTTCAAACTTCCCCAGGTCACTGGCTAAAGTGACCCCGCTCAGTTCGGTCTCAAAGGGGGGAGAGATGTGACGAAGTGGGACTGTTCTTAATGTTTCCTCTGAATAGTGTGGGGGTGCCTCAGTTTCTCCTATGCAGATCTTAAGTCTCTAGGGGTGGGGTAAGGGTGTATGATCATTGCAGAGCCCTAGAGGGCAGGTGTGTGCAGGGGTCTGGACACAGAGAATGGCCGACACCCTGTTTCCTGGCAACTGATGGCCTGGGCCCTTCCCCCCTGCAAGGTGAGAGCTAAAGGGTTGGAGAACAAAGGAATCAGGTGACTTCCTGGCCCAGGAAAGGGACAAAGCCCAGAGGAGGAGGGGCTGGAGGGGGAGTCAGTTTGGGGCTGGCTGGGGACATAGAATGAGGGGCAGACGGGGTTGTCTGGCTCACTGCCCCCCAAAATGGACCCAGCTGAGGGGTCCTGTTCTCTGCACCTGCAAGCTCTGTTTCAGACCATGTTCCTGTTGTCTAATAAACCTCTGTTTTACTGGCTTGCTGATAGTCCCGTCTGACTGCGGAGTTGTGGGGCAGGGCCCTCTGCCTTCCCCAGGACCCCGCCTGGGCGGACTCGCTGTGGGAAGCGCATGGAGGGACAGAGGATGCTGAATGGAAGCTGGAAGCTGTGTGAGCTGTGTGTCGTGAAGACAGGCTGCTCCCAGAGAGGAGACTTCCCCAGAGTCCTGCCTGGCTTCATAGGGAGCAGTTCCAGAGCATCGCCTGGGAACCCCGTGACACATACCACAGTTAGTCGTTCTGTAATTTCATCTATGAATTCCTTGAGAACTCTTAATTGAATACCATCTGGTCCTGGTGACTTATTGCTGTTTAATTGATCAGTTTGTTGCATAACCTCCTCTACTGACACGGCAGTCTGGATCTCTGGGAGAGTTCCTCAGATTTGTCACCAAACAAGAATGGCCCAGGTGTGGGACTCTCCCTCCCATCCTCTGCAGTGAAGATCAATGCAAACAATTCATTGAGCTTCTCTTAGCTTCATTTCGCCTTGTCTTTCCTGAGTGCTCTTTTAGC
The DNA here is from genome assembly GCF_965140285.1 of Lepidochelys kempii. Lineage (NCBI taxonomy): Eukaryota > Metazoa > Chordata > Testudines > Cheloniidae > Lepidochelys > Lepidochelys kempii. Next base: position 142,062,475 of record NC_136383.1, read on the forward strand.
ACATTGTGTGGCAGGCTTCCTGCTTCTGATGTACTTAATTTGTTTTGTTTTGCTTTGTTTTTTGCTCTTAGTTTTTCTGTCTTTTGCTAGTTGTTCTTCCAATTCTTTTTGGCCTGCCTAATTATATTTTTACATTTGACTTGCCACAGTTTGTTCTTTTCTATTTTCCTCAGAGGCTTTTCCTTCCAGTTTTTAAAGGGTGTCCATTTGCCTCCCACCGCCTCTTTACGCTGTTGTTTCACCATAGTGGCATTTTTTGGTCCACTTACCACTTTTTTTTTTTTAATTTGGGGTATACAATTAGCTTGCGCCTCTCTTGTGGTGTGTTTATAATGTTTCCATGCAGCTTGCAGGCGTTTCACTCTTGTGACTATTCCTTGCAGTTTTTGTTTAACTAGTTTCCTCATTTTGTGTAGTTCCCCTTTTTGAAATGAAATGCCACTGTGGTGGGTTTCTTTGGTGTGTTTCCCCCTACAAGGATGTTAAATTTAATTACAGTATGGTCGTTATTACTGAGCAGGGCACCTACATTCACCGCTTGGAGCGGATCCTGTGCGCTCCTTGGGACTGAATCAGGAATTGCCTCTCCCCTTGTGGGTGCCAAGACTAGCTGCTCCAAGAAACGAGCATTGGTGGTGTCTAGAAATTGTTTCTCTGCTCCCTGCCCTGAGGTGAGCGTATCCAGTCGCGATGGGGAGAGCTGAAATCTGCCTTTATGACTGGGTTTTCTGCCTTTGTACCCACTCTAATCTCCCTGAGCATTTCTGGTCAGGTGATTGGTAGCCTCTTCCTACTGCTAGACTCTTATTATACAGCAGGGAATTTCTAGCCAGTGAGTTTCTTAGTGATGCAGTTTGAGTCATTGACACTTTTTGCTATATTTGACTCTCTGCTTTCTCTCCTGTACTGTTCCCCTCCCCACCCGCACAACCTACTCTGTCATTCCGGCATCGTTTGTGCCCTGGTTTTACTGTGTCCCTTTGATTATCAGTGTCCCAGCAAGTTTCTCTGATGCCTGTTGTATCAATATCCTCATTCAATACCAAACACCCAAGTTCACCCATCTCAGTATTTGGACTTCTAGCTTTTGTACACAAACACTTATAAAACTTGTCAATATTTAGTTGTCTGCCTCCATGTGATGTCATCAATGGGACTCGGTTTTGTTTGACTGTTTTTCTTCAGCTCCTACCTGCACTTAGCAACTTCTATCCTCTCCTCTTTACTAGGATACAACTCCACCCCTAAGGGGTGTCTCTGTCTGAGCCGTGTGCTCCTCCACCAATTGGCTTCCCCCGGGGGGCCGCAGCCTCCAGTCTGGCCTTTTACTGCGGCGTGCCAGCAGTCTGGTTCCACGGTACGTTAGGTGGAGCCCACCCTTCCTGTGTAGGCTCCTTATTTCCCAAAAGGTTTCCCAGTTCCTAATAAATCTAAACCCTCCTCCCTACCCCATCGTCTCAGCCATGCACTGAGACCCTGCAGCTCTGCCCGTCTCCCTGGCCCTGCGTCCGGAACTGGGAGCATCTCTGAGAATGCTGCTGTCACAGCGTGAGGGGGAGTCCGGGCCCTGCACCCCCACGTCCTGCAATTCCCCGTGACTCTCAGCCAGCCAGTAGAGCAGAAGGTTTATTAGAGATGACAGGAGCACAGTCCAGACCAGAGCTTGCAGGCATAAACAGGACCCTTAGTCAGGCCCTTCTTGGGGGGCAGGGAGATTAGACCCCAGCCTTGGGGCTCCCTCCTCTTCCCCAGCCAACTCCCAAAACTGGAAACCCCTCCAGCCATCTCCCCCAGTCTCTGCCAGCTCCTCCCCCAGCCTTTGTCCAGTTTCCCCCGGCAGAAGGTGTCACCTGGCCCCAGCCCGCCTCCTGGCTCAGGTGATAGGCTCAGGTATCCTCCCTCCAGGGAAGTCTCCCCTCCCCAGTGAAACTCCCCTGCCACATCCCCAGGTCAATCCTCCTCCTCCCTGCTGCATCACAGCTGCCATGCAGGGCCCTCCGGAGGAGGGGGGGAAAATGAGGCAATTTCCCCATGCCCCATAGGGGCCCCCACGAGAGTTTTCAGGGGCCCCCATGAGAGTTTTTGGTGGCACTTCAGCGGCAGGTCCTTCAGTGCCGCCGAACACACCTGGAGTGAAGGACCTTCCACTCCAGGTCTTCGGTGGCAATTCGGTGTTGGGGGGTCCTTCTGCTCCATGTCTTTGGCGAAGTGCTCCGAAGACCCGGAGCGGAAGGACCTCCGCTGCTGAAGACCCCAGGCCCCCTGAATCCTCTGTGCGGCCCTGCTGCCATGAAGGTCCTGGACTTCAATCTCTTACCTGCCTAAATGTGGCCTCCAGGACCTCTCTCCTATCCTTCCCAATGTCCCCAGGACCTACATGTACCACGGCCATTGGCTCCTCCCCAACACCACACATACATCTATCTAGATGTCTCCAGAGATCTGCAGCCTTCACACCCCAGGCAGGCAAGTCACAGTGTGGTTCTCCCAATCATCACAAACCCAGCTGTCTACATTTCTAATGATCGAATCCCCCATCACTATTACCCGTCTCTTCCTAATAACTGGGGTTCCCTCCCTTGGAGGGGTCTCCTCCGTGCGAGGGGACACCATGACATCATCTGGAAGGAGGGTCCCAACTATGGGATCATTTCCCTCTGCTCCAGTTGGATGTTCTCCTTCCTGGAGATTTTCATCCTCCTCAACAGCACTGATGCTCTCAGACCGGGGGTGGGACTGCTCTGCTGTGCCCCGGAAAGTCTCCTCCGTGTACCCCTCTGTCTCCCTTCGCTCCTCCAGTTCAGCCACTCTGGGCTTCAGAGCTCGTACTCCGTCTCTGAGGACCAGGAGCTGCTTGCACCGAATGCACCCATAGGCCAGCTGCCCAAGGACCCGTAACTCTCCAAGCTGCATTCAGGGCAGTACACTGGGCTGCTGCCAGGGCTAGTTTGACTCTGGCAGGGGGGTTGTTTGTTTGTTCTTTGGGGTCTTTTGGGGGGCTGTTTTTGGCCTAAGTATAAGGTAAGGCCTGGCTCTCATCCCCCCTCTCTAAACTCCCCCACACAACTCTCCCGTTTGCTAGCTCCTCCGTGGCTTGGGAGCGGGCTTTTAATCACTGTTCTCTCGGAGTCAGCACCCCAAGAGGGATTGGGGATCCAAGACTGGCCGGCTAGGGCTCCTCGGGAAGCAGCTCCGCATGCAGCCCCCACTGTTCACGTCAGTCACTCACCCCAGGGCTGGAGCTCACTCCCCTGCCAAGCAGTGAGTGCTGCTCCTGCAGAGCGGGACACTGGACACCTCTGGCAGTGACCCCAGGCAGCTTGCTCCCCAGAGTGGCGGGACTGGTCCCCTGGCAGGCAGCATGGGGAAGTTCTCAGGCTCACATGGAGATGCCAGGCTTGGTTTTACACCCATCCTGCCCGGGGAGACGGCCAAGCAGTGGGGAATGGGGGAAGTGGGGCAGGGGCTGGAGGAGCCATGGCCCAGAGCGTGTTCTGGGGGCCTGGCTGCACAGGCTGAGTGTGAACTTGGGCATTCTGCAGCCGCATGCCACTGCACCACGGCCACCCCCAGTGTCGGGGGGAGGCCAGGCACTGACTGGGGAGCAGCACTGGCCACAGTCCCCCGTAGGAAAGGGCCTGCCTCCTGTAAGGACACAGACCCCTTCCCATCACCCTGAAACCCACCAGCTGCCCCACCGGAGAGCCAGAGACTCCTCAAACCCCAGGCATCTTCCCCATGACTGTCGACCTGAGCCCAGACACTGCGGTGATGGACGGGCTGAACTCCTGGCTGGGGGGCAAGATCCTGGCTGGGAACCAGGCACTCAGGGTGGGCCTCAGCCCGAAGCATGCCCTGGGCTGTGTGCTGGTGAAGGAGAGTTCCTGGGGCCCTTGGCCATGGAAAGCAACAACAGACCCGACTCCCGCAGCCTGGGGCACAGCCAGGGCCTCGAGCCAAGCCAGACGGGCGGCGCTGCCCTCTGCACGGAGCATTGGCTGAGTGGCTCTGGGGCAGTGCACATGGGGTGGGGGTGGAGGGATGGAGAGGCTGCTGTTGGGGGGGAAGGTGGGGTGAGGTGGGGGGGGATGAAGTTGGGTGGTGGGTGGTGGGAAGGTTGGTATGAGGTTGGGGATAGGGGATGAGGTTGGTCTGTGGGGGGGGGACGTGTGAAGTGGGATGAAGAGGTGGGGTCTGTGGGGGAGGTTTCATAGAATCTCAGGGTTGAAAGGGACCTCAGGAGGTATCTAGTCCAACCCCCTGCTCAAAGCAGGACCAGTCCCCAATTTTTGCCCCAGATCCTTAAATGGACCCCTCAAGGATTGAACTCCCAACCCTGGGTTTAGCAGGCCAATGCTCAACCCACTGAGCTAGGTTTGATGGGGATGGGGAGCAGGAGGTGTTGGGGGAGGGGGAGATGGGATGTGGGGGAGGTTTGATGGGGGATGGGGAGGTGGGGTCTGTGGGGGAGGTTTGATGGGGGATGGGGGGGAGGTGTTGGGAGAGGGGGAGATGGGATGTGGGGGAGGTTTGATGGGGGATGGGGAGGTGGGGTCTGTGGGGGAGGTGGACTGTGGGGGAGGTTTGATGGGGGATGAGGGGGGGAGGTTAGATGGGGTGGGGGATGAGGTGGGGTCTGTGGGGGAGGTTTGATGGGGGATGAGGAGGTGGGGTCTGTGGGGGAGGTGGAGTGCGGGGGAGGTTTGAGGGAGGCTGAGGAGGGGGAGCTTTGATGGGGAGGGGAAGATGGGATGTGGGGGAGGTTTGATGGGGAGGGGGAGCGGGAGGTGTTGGGGGAGGGGGAGATGGGATGTGGGGAAGGTTTGATGGGGGATGAGGACGGGGAGGTGTCACGGAGTCCCCGGGTGATGCTCTGGAACTGCTCCCCACGAAGCCAGGCAGGACTCTGGGGGAGCCTCCTCTCTCTGAGCAGACTGTCCCCAGGGCAAGAAACTCACCCGGCTTCCACCTTCCTGGGTCTGACCTCGGAGCATTCAGCATCCTCTGCCCCTCCGTGCGCTTCCCCCAGCGAGTCTGCCCAGGCGGGCTCCTGGGGAAGCCAGAGGGTCCTGCCCCCCAACTCCGCAGTCAGACGTGACTCTCAGCCAGCCAGGAAAACAGAAGGTTTATTAGACAACAGGGACATGGTCTGACACAGAGCTTGTAGGTGCAGAGAACCGGACCCCTCAACCGGGTCCATTTTGGGGGGCAGTGAGCCAGACAACCCCGTCTGCCCTTCATTCCATGTCCCAGCCAGCCCCAAACTGAAACTCCCTCCAGCCCCCCCACCTCTGGGCTCTGTCCCTTTCCCAGGCCAGGAGGGCACCGGATTCCTTTGTTCTCCAACCCTTTAGCTCTCACCTTGCAGGGGGGAAGGGCCCAGGCCATCAGTTGCCAGGAAACAGGGTGTCGGCCATTCTCTGTGTCCAGACTCCTGCACACACATGCCCTCTAAGGCTCTGCAAGAATCATACACCCTTACCCCACCATCTAGACACTTAAGAATTGCCTAGGGGAAACTGAGGCACCCCCACACTATTCAGAGGAAACATTAAGAACAGTCCCACTTCGTCACATCTCTCCGCCCTTCGAGATCGAACTGAGCGGGGTCACTTTAGCCAGTGACCGGGGGAAGTTCGAAGCCACCAACGTTCCCATGGATGCTCCAGCATCTCTCCCATTCCTTGGTAGGAGTTACACCAGGCCCTTCCAGTTTCACGCCCTCCCTTAGGTCCGGGGCGGTCGATAGCACTTGCAGGTGCTATCCGATGAAGTGAGCTGTAGCTCACAAAACCTTATGCTCAAATAAATTGGTTAGTCTCTAAGGTGCCACAAGTACTCCTTTTCTTTTTGATTAAATCACTTTCACACCCTTCAGTTGCAGTAAACTGCTTGCAAAGACTCCATGAGGATTCCTTTCCCGAGGCCTTTTCTATGCAACAATTCACCCCCACAGAAATTCTGCTCTTACCCTCTTTACCGAGGGCTTGCTCTAGAGGAACACTTTCCTGAGCAACAACAGACTCTTTCTGGGTCTCCCTTACATCCAGAATCACCTCTGGCCCATCCGGCGGATTCCTACACAATCCCCTTTCAGGCAAACTCACAGACTTCCTAGATAAAAGGTCAGAAGCAGTCTCCTTCCCTTTGCCACACACAAGTTCAGCACTCTTTTCCTTCTTGCGACAGGTTTCCACACCCTCAGTAGGTAACACAATCACACACCTTCATGCTCTCCTTGTGCCCTGGCTAGGATCTCACCCTGATTAGAGAAAGTTGCTCCACCCTTTCTCAACAACACAGGAGCAACAGGCAAAATACAAGCACCAGAATTGTCTGGTCTCTGGGATTTTACATAGACACTAACTGGATGTGACCTAGTTACAGGGCCATTCTCCCGAGCAGACACAAACTTAGGGCCCTTCCCTTCCTGGGCTTTAGCTGAATCCAGAATCAACTCTGAGACAACTGCACGACCCTCAACCATCACAGGCTGAAAGGCCCCTTCTGTCTGCTCCACAGACAAAGAAGAGCCGGACACACTTTCTCCTTTCCCAGACACACTTTGGGATCTCTTTTCCCTGGTCCCAGCACACAAGGCTGGTCACAGACAACTGCTTGGAGATCAGGGTAGCTCCCTCCATAGGCAAGTCAATACCCCTAACAGACAGAGACACATTTCCTTCCCTGTCACACTTCTCCACCCAGCTAACAGGTAAGGTCCAGGGACTCTCATCTGCCACTCTCCTCGCCTTCCCACCCTGCTGACTAGACACAGCCATCAGCTCACAAGGCTGCCTAGGCTCATCCAGACTTTCCTTACCAAGCACCTTGCCACTCCCCACAGATCCCCTGCCCTGCCTGTGTCTCCCGCCACTCAGCTGGGGTCTCATCTTCCCCTGTGCTCAGCGCTGCCCTTGCTGTCCCAGTGGGGGTAGGCAGCGAGCTCCCTGCTTTCCTCACAGCATCAGAGCCAGCCTGAGCCCCCTCTCCACCGACTGGTTCCCTGGATTCAAATTCAAACCTTTGGCAGTTACCGGAACAGGGCCTGGATCCTGTCCCAAAGAGACACAGTCACCCCGCAACAGGGTCTCGCAGCTGGTGTCCTGGGGCACCCCAATGACCAGCCAGCCCCACCCTTCCTGTGTCTGCACAGGGATCTGGGCCCTAGGCAGGGCGAGGGGCTTCGTCCCTGGGACCCTCACCCAGCTCACACAGCCCCTCAGCCTCTGAGGCTGCACCACCCAGGGCCTGACACCAGTTCTCTCTGTCCCAGGATCTCGTCACCCCAGGAATGACTCCCCATTGACCATCACCTTCTGCTCCCACTGGAGGTCCGAGGGGCCTGACCCCAGGAGACTCCACGCAGACATAGAGGTTGGGGTCAGGAGTGGGAGCCTGTCCACCTCCCCACCCATCTGGCTGACGGAGTCTATGGCCTTGGGACCCAGGAAGGGAGCTAGACACCGGGGCTTTTCCGCAGGGTCCCCCTGGTTCAAATCGCCAGCCTGCTCAAAGGCAGTGAGGTGGCATCCACATCCCCCCCCCTCCTTAACCAGGGGCAGCAATTTAGTCTCGAGGTTCCCTGCGGAACTGGCCCCCCGGGGTCTATCCCCACTCACCCCTGGGGGGTCCCCTAGGCCTCTCCGCTCCCCCACCGCCAGTTCATGCTTCTGCAGCTCTTTCTCGGCCTCTCGCTGTCTCTCACAGTCCTCTTGCTCCCTCGGACTCAGCTCCAATCCCGTCAGTCTCCGATCCCCCGATGGGGAACCCGATCGTGAAGACCCCCGTCTGGTCGGGGACAGGAGTCTTGGGGATGCCTGGCTCCCACTCCAGCTGCTCCCAGATCCTGCTATCGCCCCATTTGGGGTCAGGAATCTGTCCCTTAGAGCGGTCATCCTCCTCCAGCTGCAGGATGAACTGTGCCTTGGTGAACTTTCCAATGCTCAACCCTCTCTTTCTGCACAGGGTTACAATGTCCTTCTTGAGGAGACGGTGACAGGCCATCACTCCACTCCTCCCAAGTTGTTGTGGACTCACAGGCCTGTGTGTTCTCAGCTCCCCACGGTTTCCAGGTAGAACCCCTCGTGTGCCAGCCCTTCTCGAGGTCACCCCCTCTTTGCCAGGGTCGAGCTGCAGACTCCTCCGCCCCTTGGACCGCTCGCTGCAATCCCCCGGGGGACCCTGTTACTGCAAAAGTCCTTCTCTCTGGTCACACACTCCCAGGGGTTAACTGCCCCCCGAAACCGCTCCTCTCTGAGCCTTCAGCACGCCTGGTCCTCATCAATCCCCCTTCGTTTTACTGCTCCCCAGTCACTTACTGCAGGAAGTGCCATCCACGGGGTGCAGTACATCCCACCGCTGCCACCAGTTGTCACGGAGTCCCTGGGCGATGCTCTGGAACTGCTCCCCATGAAGCCAGTCAGGACTCTGGGGTAGTCGCCTTTCTGTGAGCAGCCTGTCTTCAGGACACACAGCTCACACAGCTTCCACCTTCCTGGGTCTGACCTCGGAGCATTCAGTATCCTCTGCCCCTCCGTGCGCTTCCCACAGCGAGTCCGCTCAGGCGGGGTCCTGGGGGAGCCAGAGGGTCCTGCACCCAAACTTCGCAGTCTGATGTGACTTTCAGCCAGCCAGTAACACAGAAGGTTTATTAGACGACAGGAACATGGTCTAAAACAGAGCTTGCAGGTGCAGAGAACGGGACCCCTCAGCTGGGTCCATTTTGGGGGGCAGTGAGCCAGACAACCACGTCTGCCCTTCACTCCATGTCCCAGCCAGCCCCAAACTGAAACTCCCTCCAGCCCCTCCTCCTCTGGGCTTTGTCCCTTTCCCGGGCCAGGAGGGCACCTGATTCCTTTGTTCTCCAACCCTTTAGCTCTCACCTTGCAGGGGGGAAGGGCCCAGGCCATCAGTTGCCAGGAAACAGGGTGTCGGCCATTCTCTGTGTCCAGACCCCTGCACACACCTGCCCTCTAGGGCTCTGCAAGGATCATACACCCTTACCCCACCCCCTAGAGACTTAAGAACTGCATAGGGGAAACTGAGGCACCCCCACACTATTCAGAGGAAACATTAAGAACAGTCCCAGATGGGATGTGGGGGAGGTTTGAGGCGGGATGAGAAATGGGAGGTGTTGGGGGAGGGGAAGATGGGATGTGGGGGAGGTTTGAGCGGAGATGAGGACAGGGTGTGGGCACCAGGGCTGACCGCGGTCTGCGGGGGCAGCAGCTGGGCCGACACGGCGAATGGGTGCCAGGCAGCTGGAGCTCTCCCTTGCATGGGCTGGCTCTGACAGTGACCCCTTGAGGATCCCCCCACACAGCCGGGCCAGCCGCCCAGCAGGGCCGGGCCCAGTTCCGGCCTCCGCCAGTCGTCCGGCCCCTCCACGTGGGGCCTGGACTGCCCTGGGCTGGCCTGGGGTGGGGGAGGCAGGTGCTGGATCATGCCACAGCGGAGGGCGGCTCTGAGGGGCAATGCAACAGCGCCCCCGGCTGGCAGCTGCTTCCCGTTGTGCCTGTGGGCCTGAGCCTGGGTCATGACAGGCAGCAGGCGACCCACACCGCTCCCGAGCACGCTGGGACAGGGCACGCCCACCCCAGCACAGCCCCACAACCCGGCTCAGGCCCGGCCTGTAGAGGGGAGCAGTTTGTGGGGCTGGCAAGGAAAAGTGCTATGACGGAGTTGGGGGGGGGCAGGTTTGGGGTGAGAAAGATTAGAAAAAATGGGTGTGTTTGGGATTAGGGATTGCGGGACAGGTGCAGGGGGTTGGGGTGTGCTGGGGGCTAGGGGTTGGGGGACAGTGAGGTTTGGGGGTAGGAGAGGTGCAGGGGGTTGGGGTGTGCTGGGGGTTAGGGGTTCAGGGACAGTGAGGTTTGGGGGTAGGAGAGGTGCAGGGGGTTGGGGTGTGCTGGGGGCTAGGGGTTGGGGGACAGTGAGGTTTGGGGGTAGGAGAGGTGCAGGGGGTTGGGGTGTGCTGGGGGCTAGGGGTTGGGGGACAGTGAGGTTTGGGGGTAGGAGAGGTGCAGGGGGTTGGGGTGTGCTGGGGGTTAGGGGTTCAGGGACAGTGAGGTTTGGGGGTAGGAGAGGTGCAGGAGGTTGGGGTGTGCTGGGGGTTAGGGGTTGGGGGACAGTGAGGATTGGGGGTAGGAGAGGTGCAAAGGGTTGGGGTGTGCCTGGCATGGCCTCACTGGGCTCCTGCCCCACTCCCTGCAACTCCCACCCCCACAGCGCCCCCTGCTGGGACAGGCCGGGACTGGGGTAGCTGGGAGCTCCCCCCCACCAGCCAGGGCTCCTGCCTCGCCCGCCAGCGCCCCCTGCTGGATCAGGCCGGGACTGGGGTAGCTGGGAGCTCCCCCCCACACCAGCCAGGGCTCCTGCCTCGCCCGCCAGCGCCCCCTGCTGGATCAGGCCGGGACTGGGGTAGCTGGGAGCTCCCCCCCACACCAGCCAGGGCTCCTGCCTCGCCCGCCAGCGCCCCCTGCTGGGACAGGCCGGGACTGGGGTAGCTGGGAGCTCCCCCCGGTCCTGCTCGCTCCCCGGCGCAGATTGTGCTGCCCGTGTCCCACTCCGAGCAGGAGTCCCAGGGTAACAACTGCAGAGAGACGGGCCAGTCTGGGGGGACCCCTGGGACCCCACATGGGGCCGGACTTCGCACCCGAGCCCTGCTGGGCATGGTGGGTGCCGGAGGCACCCGGAGTGGGGAGGGCAGGGCCGCAGCCTCCAGCCCGTTCACTGCCGGCTGCACCCTCCCGCTTCTCTTCCTGGCTCCTGGGCTCCGAGAACCAGCGAACTGCTCCTGCTGCTCGCCGCAGCGCCCTCTGATTGGCCCCCCGCGCTGGGGGGAGGGGGAGGGGCGGGCAGGCAGGCCCTATATAAAGGCAAGGGCACTGCAGCATTTTGGCATTGGTGCAGAGCCCTGGCCCGTGCTCTGGCTGCTGGCTGTGCCTCCCTCCCCTCCCACCTTCACCCCCCCCCCCCCCCGCTGCAACTGCTGGCTCTGCTCACCCCCCAACCCCGCTCCAGGCCCAGCCCTGCGCTCCCCCCACACCCCCTTGCAGCTGCCCTGGCAGCCAGGCTCCCTGGCCAAGATGAGCTACGACCCCTATGGCTTCCGCAAGCCCTGGCAGGAGTACCGGAGCGTCCGCTCCACCAAGGCCACCGTCTCCTCCTCCCTGTACGCCCTGCACCGGCCGGCGCTGGCCCCCGACCCGCACTCGGGCTGCGTCGCCTCCCTGGAGAAGTTGGACCTGTCCCAGGTGAGTAGCCTGAACGCGGAGCTGCTGGGGCTGCGGGCCCAGGAGAAGGAGCAGCTGGTCGGCCTCAACGACCGCTTCGCCGCCTACGTCGAGAAGGTGCGCCGGCTGGAGCGGGAGAACGAGGTGCTGCGGGCGGAGCTGGAGGAGCTGCGGCAGGAGCAGCGGGGCCCCTCGCGCCGGCAGCTGCTGTACCGGCAGGAGCTGCGTGGCCTGCGTGGCCTGCTGGAGGCAGAGGCGGGCGAGAAGATGCGCGTGGAGGCCAGCCGGGACCAGCTGCGCGACGCCTGCAGCCAGCTGAAGGAGCGGTACGAGGAGGAGGCCCGGCTGCGGCTGCAGGCCGAGGAGACGCTGCAGAAGGTGCGGGAGGAGGCCAGCCAGGCCGCACTGGCTCACAGCGACGTGGAGGGCAGCATCGGCTCCCTGCTGGGGGAGATCGCCTTCCTCCACAAGGTCTTTGGGCAGGAGCGTGCCGAGCTGTCGGCCCAGGTGGAGGCGGCCAGCCTGCCGGTGGACGTGAGCCTGGCGGGAGCCAAGCCCGACCTGGCGGCCGCGCTGCGGGAGATCCGCGCGCAGTACGAGACGCTGGCCGGCAGGAACAGGCAGGCGGCCGAAGACTGGTACCGCACCAGGTTCGCCTCGGTGGCTGAGCTGGCCAGCAAGAACAACCAGGCGGTGAGGTCCATGCGGGAGGAGACGGCCGAATACCGGCTCCAGCTGCAGTCCCGCTCGGCCGAGGTCGAGGCCCTGCGCAGCGTCATCGACTCCCTCAACAAGCAGCTGGAGAGCGCGGAGGACAGGCAGAGCAGCGAGGTGGCCACCTACCAGGTGAGGCCAGGGCCGGCCTGGCATGGGGCAGGAGGCGCTGGGCAAGCCAGCTCCCTCGCCTGTGTAGGGCAGGCGCACGGGCCTGGAGCCAGGACTCCTGGGTTCTCAGCTTCATTTAGCCCCCTGTGGCACGGACAGAAAGCTGGGCCCAGGACTGCCAGGGTCTCCTGCCAGGGTCCGACGCCCTCCCCACAAACAGCCCCTGGCAGGGCTCGCCACCACAGCCTGCACTGGGGCGGGCTGGCACCAGGCACAAGGAGGGAGCCTGGGAAGTGCCCTCGATCCTTGGGAGAGAGCAGCTCTGGGCCGGGGGAGTGGGGCCATCGGCCGGGTCGTTTGAGGGGCACTGGGAGCAAACCGCATCCTGGGGGCGGCAAGGAGTGGGGAAGGGAGAGGCGCACACTCTTTGGAGCAGAGTTTCTCTCTCAATGAGCAGCGACCCTGGCGGGTCGGTCCCACTCCCCAGCTCAGAGGGATGGTGCTCCCATGGCCCGGAGCTGCCAGGGGCCAGGAGAGAGAAGTGCCACGTTGGCTCAGACGCCCTGAGGGCATGAATGCCATGGAGGTGACCGGGCCATAACCCAATGGCGGCCGGATGGGCCGGGGGTCATGGGAGGCGTTGGCAGGTCAATGGGTCTGTCTGGAGCCAGCTCCCCGGGCAGGGCTGGGAGCCCCGGGGTGGGGGCATTCAGAGCCTGGGGAAGGCTCTGCCCCTCAGCCCTGGAGACTTTGCCATCCCTAGCACCTCTGGCCGTGGGGCTGGAGGTTGGGAACTCTACCCAGTGGGGGGCTGGGGTACCCTGGCCAGCCAGTGGCTGAATGGGGGAGCAGTGGTGATGGTGCAGGGGGTGAAGGCACAGGGACCTGGCTGGCCAGCGGGGCTGGGGGCTGGGTCGTGATCCCCGGGCTTGGAAACGGCAGGCCCAGGGCTGAGACCGGGGCCCAGGCGGCACTGACCGGCCAGGCCTCTCTCCCTGCCAGGAGCGTGTGGCCGACCTGGAGCAGAAGATCAGGGAGGCCAAGCAGGAGATGGCGCGATACCTGCGTGAGTACCAGGACCTGCTCAATGTCAAGATGGCGCTGGACATCGAGATCGCTGCCTACAGGTACTGGCCCCCAGCCCTGCCTCGCCCCCTGCCTGGCCCCCCAGCTCCCCCAGGCTTCCAGAGGAAGTGGCTGTCCCCAGGAGGCGGGCTGCAGGGCGGGCTGTGTCAGGACTCCTGGGTTTGGTTCCCAGCCCTGCACTGCGGCCCCCTCTCGCCTCCGTTTCTTCCCCTGCCGGTGCTATGGGGAGAAGGATCCTGACCCCCCACTCTGAGGGGGAAGAGCCAAGGATTGCATGCTTCTGGCTGCCCTCAGGCCGTCTTGCTACGGTGCCACCTATGCTCAGCCACAGACTGGGGGACACGCCAGCCCCACGTTGCCCCAGTGCGAGGTCAGCGAGCTCTGCCCCTACAGATCTCCCTGCTATGGACAGGGCCCCCAAGCACCAGCCCCCAGAATGGCTCTGTGCCCAGGTCGCTCCCTGGGTCACAGGGTGATGCCTGCCCCCTGCTGGATGGACCTAGAGCTGCTCCACCGTGTCCCAGGCCGCCTGGTTGGGACCAAGAGTCCCCCTTTGTTTATCTTGTTGGGACAGGGGCTCCGAGCTCGGCCTGTCGTGCAGTGGGGCTGTGGTTGGGCCTGGCAGGGGGCTTCTGCGTGGGCTGGGGGGCTGAGCTGCGCTATCCCCTTTGGGTGTCTTACAGGAAACTGCTGGAGGGGGAAGAGATCCGCCTGAGCTACTCATCTCCCCTGTGATCAGCGGGGGCCCCTGCAGCAGGAGCAAAGCCCCCAGTCACCCCCACGTTCTCTGCACCCCCTGCTGCCCTGTCCCCTTCACACCCCTCCAGTCACTCCCCTTTCCCCCCCAGTGCTGAGGGAGCCGAGCAGCTGCCCCCCAGGGCCACTCACCAGCGGCCAGGGCCGTGCTGCCAGGCGCCTGTGAGAGCCCCGTCTCGTGGGGCAACGAAGCCAAGGGGCTGCAGCCAATCTCCGCCATGGCCCAGCAAGGGCAGGCTCCAGACCCCCCGTCAGCAGTGCAGGGAGAGGCCAGGAGTGTCCTGGACTCCAGCCACGCCCTTCCCCTCCTAGCGCTGTGCTGAACACGGGCCAGGCCCCGCTGGACAAGGCCTCTTGGGTGTGTCCTCAGGAGCCCAGCACCCGCCCCGGGTACCGCTTGGCCCCAGCAGGGCTCCCGGGGCTGATGCCCTCTTGCTGCTGCCTGCGGCTGAGCTGCCTCCGACCCAAGTGATGTCCCCCGAGCACCGGGCCTTGAACCACAAGTGGCACGTGCCCTCTCCGGACCCCGCAGGGCGAAACCACAAGTGATGTCCCCCTCCGAGCTGCCCCCCGGCCGTGCCAAGGGAGAACCGCAGCGGGGCGCAGGCAGCACTGCCATGCCAACAGGGAGGGCTGCCCCCAAGCCCTGGGCTGCCCCCAAGCCCTGGGCTGCCCCCAGGCTGCCCCCCCAGCAGTGGGCAGGGCTGACCAGCATGCACCCCCTGCTGTAAAGGGGCAAACAGCGCAGGGAGGCACAGCAGTGGGCAAGCAGGGAGAGCTGTACCCCATTCCCCTGGCCCTGCTGTGCCCCCCAGAGCTGCCTCCCACCATTGGGTGTCCCCCACACAGAGGGGGGATCCCACAGAGCCGGGAGCTAGCCCAGCCTCTCCTGAAGGGGGCGCTCACAGCCACCACAGGGCCCAGTCCAGCTCTCCCAGGAACTTCCCCCAGGGAGCCCCCACACAGGCGGAGGTGGTGGGGGGCTAATCAGCACAGCGCCCCCCGTAGGCAGCTCTGCTGCATCAGTCAGCGTGGGGCCAGCACAGACCCTTCGTCTCTCCCAATCATTGCACCAGCCACCCTTTCGGCGCAGCGGCTGGGCCAGCCTGGCACGGCCCCGCTGCCAGTGCCTGCGAGGGAAGCACCTCAATAAAAGCCCCATGGCATTAACCTGAGCCGGAGACTCTTGCTGTGGGCTGGTGAGAAGGGGGCGGGAACGAACACAGCCCTGTAATGCAGCAGCTCCGGGTCAAGACCTCTGCAGTGCCCCCTGCTGGGAGAGGTCAGGGCTGGAGTAGCTGGGCACTTCCCCCACACCCAGGGCACCTGCCCCGCTCCCTGCAGTGCCCCCTAGGAGAATCCTGCAGAAAGGCGTGCTCTAGCCTGTCTGCTGTCAGTGACGTCTCTGCTCTAGTGCCCAGCCGGGGCCAAGGGCTGGGCCCAGCCCCAGAGATGGGCTAGAGGGAAGCGCTCTTGCCCCAGGCTGCGGCTAGTTCAGTGCGAGAAGGCCACCCGCTCCCACCAGCTCTAGGGGTCTCTTCATGGCCAGCAGCCCCTCCTTCTTGGCTGGGGATAGGGCCCTCCAGGTGGGGCAGGTCCATGCCCCATGGAAGCTGCACGCTCCCCCTTCCTGAGCTCTCACCTCAAGTCTGCAGCACCAGGGCATGGTGCCCTCACCCAGGTTGGGGCAGGGTCCCTGCTGGGGCACCCCAGGCTGGGGCGAGCCGAGCGTCCCCATCACCTCCAGGTGATGCTGAGCATGGAGGCATTCGCATGGCACAGCCGTGCCAGGGCTGGCTGAAGGGCCGGCGGGCAGCAGGCTGGTGTAGCGCAGAGCGGGCTGGGCCTGGGGCTCCGTCTTACCCACCAGCGCCCAGAAGCACTTGTGCTGGGAGACAACGAGGCGCCGGTGGGTGCAGCAGACGACACGGCAGCCAGCTGGCCCCTGGGGTGGATACTGCCAGGCTGCATCGGCAGGAAGAGCATGGTCAGCGTAGGGGGAGGCCCTGCACCACCTGCTATGCAGCCATGCTGAATGCCACCACCTGGGGGGAGAGGGGCAATATGGGGTGTGACCGGCCCCTGCTGGGACATACCACATGGGGATGTGACTTGGCCCTGCTGGGATATAGCTTGGGGGGGGTGTGTGATAGAATGCAAAAAGAAAAGGCCTACTCGTGGCACCTTAGAGACTAACCAATTTATTTGAGCATGAGCCTTCGTGAGCTACAGCTCACTTCATCGGATGCATACTGTATGCTCAAATAAATTGGTTAGTCTCTAAGGTGCCACAAGTCCTCCTGTTCTTTTTGAGAATTTTTTGTAATATTTTGTATGAATGTGCGCGCCTCGGTTTCCCCATATGGTGCATGGTTAACGAGGTGGTGGGAAAAGGTTGTTACCAGCAATCCAGATGTGACTGACATCTAGCCCCGTGCCCATGGAGAATCCAAGAAGACAATGGGCACTTCAACTGCCCAGACATTTGGTACCTGGCAACAAACGACCCTGGATGACTCCCATTCCTTAGGAGGCCAGCCAGGTGTGAGCAGCTGGAGGACAAAGGGCTGAGGAGGGGCCCGGTGGGGTGGTTCCACGGGGGCGGCTGCAGGCAGGAGAGACGTTTCTGCACGGGGACTAAAGGGGTCGGGGGCTCGGGGCTGACCCGGCGGGCCCAGGCTGTAACTTGCTGCTCTCTGTGGTGGCCAAGGCCTGGCTACGCCGTGTTCCAGACACCTGCTAACCCCTGGCTGAGAGTCCCGGCCAATCAGGGGAGGTGGGGGTGTAGTGTTCCCTTTGGGGTACACATCTCCCCACAAGGGGCCTGGGGGCATTCCTCGGCAGGCTGTAGGGACTGCACACAGAACCAGCCTGGCCATGGCCCCTTGGGGAAGCGGGACACCCGCCTGGCTGGAGGGACATTCTCTGGAGCACAGGGTCTGGTCTGGGGCAGACCCAGGAACTGCCTCTGGAGGGAACAGCCAGTTTCCATGGGGCCATTCCCATTCCATCCCCACACGAGACAAAGACCTCCCACCATAAGCTGACCCCCCCCCCCCAGCCTGGCCCATCCCTCCACCCTTGAGCCATGAGACAACACCAAGTCCAGGGCACCAGCTGCCGTTTATTGTAGGCACTCCAGAGAGCAGATCCCAGCCGTGGGAGCTGGTTGGAGGGCGATCAAGATGGGACAGGGCTCTGGGGTCGGCAGCCCCGAACCCTAGATGCCTTTTGGGGGTCTGTCAGACTAATGTTAGGCCTCCCAGCAATGGGGTTGGGTTAAATGGAGCAGATGGGGGGATGGGTTGAGGGTAAGGGGGCTGCAGGCCCAGCTCTGACAGGCCCCATCACACGTTCTGCCAGGTGGTCCAGGGGCTCCAGGTGGAGTTGACCAAGGGGTCCTGGCAGCGGATCTGCACCCATCGTACATCCCCCTCGATGCTCATCTCCGTCACCCCCTCCAGCTGGAGGGAACCCTGAAATACAGAGAAACTGTGAGGCGGGGGGCTTGCCGTGACCTCAGCAGGGCAGAGGGGAGATGTGACACAGGCAGGGAGAAAGGAACCCTAGGGGAGGGGAGAGGAGATCTGTGATTCTCAGCATTTGGGCCTGAAGCCAGGCTGCCCTCGGAGAAGGTGGCTGCTGATCTGGGCTGGCGTTTGGACAGGGAGCCATGAGTGACGCTGGCAGGGGGGTGAGGAGCACATCTGAAAGTGACAGAAGTCAACTTCCTGACTCAAACAGCATTGTAGCAACATGGGAGACCTTGTGCTGACAGGACTAGAGTGGGTGGTTGCTTCGTTTCAAGTGACCATGACTTCATCGCATTTGTGATGCAAATGCAAAATAAAGTCCAAACAGTAATATATATACTTGGCTCTTTAAAAGGGCCAAGCTGAAAACAATCATAAGCCAAATCAGTTGGGAGTCAATTTAAAACAGAAAATGTGAATGATAATTGGGAACTGTTCAAGAACATGTTAGTAGATGCCCAAAAAGCCAGGAAGAAGGCTACACTGGTTAAAAAGAGGGGAAATAAAAGCAGCTCTTAAAAATAAAATAAATAATACATGGAAGAAAGGGTAAGCTGATAGTAATGAATATAAATCAGATCAATGGCTCCTTGTCGAGTTGGCAGCCGGTATCAAGCGGAGTGCCCCAAGGGTTGGTTTTGTTCAATATCTTCATTAATGATCTGGAGGATGGTGTGGATTGCACCCTCAGCAAGTTTGCAGATGACACTAAACTGGGAGGAGTGGTAGATACGCTGGAGGGTAGGGATAGGATACAGAGGGACCTAGAAAAATTAGAGGATTGGGCCAAAAGAAATCTGATGAGGTTCAACAAGGACAAGTGCAGAGTCCTGCACTTAGGACGGAAGAACCCAATGCACAGCTACAGACTAGGGACCGAATGGCTCGGCAGCAGTTCTGCAGTAAAGGACCTAGTGGTTACAGTGGACGAGAAGCTGGATATGAGTCAACAGTGTGCCCTTGTGGCCAAGAAGGCCAATGGCATTTTGGGCTGTATAAGTAGGGGCATAGCGAGCAGATCAAGGGACGTGATCGTTCCCCTCTATTCGACATTGGGGAGGCCTCATCTGGAGTACTGTGTCGTTTTGGGCCCCACACTACAAGAAGGATGTGAAAAAATTGGAAAACGTCCAGCAGAGGGCAACAAAAATGATGAGGGGACTGGAACGCATGAGTTATGAGGAGAGGCTGAGGGAACTGGGATTGTTTAGTCTTCAGAAGAGAAGAATGAGAGGGGATTTGATAGCTGCTTTCAACTCCCTGAAAGGGAGTTCCAAAGAGGATGGCTCTAGACTGTTCTCAGAGGTAGCAGATGACAGAACGAGGAGTAATGGTCTCAAGTTGCAGTGGGGGAGGTTTAGGTTGGATATTAGGAAAATCTTTTTCACTAGGAGGGTGGTGAAACACTGGAATGCGTTACCTAGGGAGGTGGTGGAATCTCCTTCCTTTGAGGTTTTTAAGGCCCAGCTTGACAAAGACCTGGCTAGGATGATTTAGTTGGGGATCGGTCCTGCTTTGAGCAGGGGGTTGGACTAGATGACCTCCTGAGGTCCCTTCCAACCCTGATATTCTATGATTCTATGACAATAGCCAGTATCAGATGCTTCAGAGGGAATGAAGAGAACAGGGTAATTATCAGATGATGAATCCCCTGTCATCCAGGCCCAGCTTCTGGCAGTCAGAGGTTTAGGGACATCCAGAGCATGGGGTTGTGTCACTGACCATCTTGGCTAACGGCCACTGATGGACCTATCCTGTATGAACTTATCAAATTCTTTTTTGAACCCAGTTATACTTTTGGCCTTCACAACATCTCCTGGCAGCAAGTTCCACAGGTTAACAGTGTGCTGTGTGAAGATGTACTTACTTATACAGTATTTGTTTTAAAGCTGCTGCTTATTAATTTCATTGGGTGACCCCTGGTTCTTGTGATATGTGAAGGGGTAAATGACACTTTCATATTCACTATCTCCACACCATTCACAATTTTCTAGACCTCCATCATACACCCCCAAGCTTTGGTCGTCCCTTTTCCAAGCTGAACAGTCCCAGTCTTCTTCATCTCTCCTCCTACGGAAGCCGTTCCAGACCCCTCAGCATTTTGATTGCCCCTCTCTGTACTTTTTCCAATTCTAATGTATCTTTTTTGAGAGGAGCAACCAGAACTGCACGCAGTATTCAAGGTGTGGGAGCACCATGGATTTATGTTATTACATATTATGATATTTTCTGTCTCATTATCTAGCCCTTTCCTAATGATTCTATTCTGTTATGTTTTTTGGCTGCCGCTGCACATTGACTGGATGTTTTCAGAGAACTATCCACAGTGACTCCAAGATCTCTTTCTTGAGTGGTAACAGCTAATTTAGAGCCCATCATTTTGTATGGGTAGTTGGGATTATGTTTTCCAATGTGCATTACTTTGCACTTATCAACACTGAATTTCACTGGCCACTTTGTTGCCCAGTCACCCAGTTTAGTGAGATCCCTTGGTAACAATTCGCAGTCAGCTTTGGTCTTAACTATCTTGAGTAGTTTTGTAACCTCTGCAAATTTTGCCACCTCATTGTTTACCCCTTTTTCCAGATCATTTAGGAATAGGTTGAATAGGCAAGGGCCCAGTACAGACCCCTGGGGACACCACTATTTATCTCTCTCCATTCTGAAAACTGACCATTTATTCCTACCCTTTGTTTCCTATCTTTTAACCAATCACAGACCCATGAGAGGACCATCCCTCTTATCATCAAGTGGGTGTGCTTCTCATGGGTCCCACAGGGATCAGCTCTTGGCCCTACGCTATTTAACATTTTTATCAGTGACCTAGAAGAAAACATAAAATCGTCGCTGATAAAGTTTACAGATGGCACAAAGATGGGGGAGTGGGAAATAACGAAGAGGACAGAGCACTGACACAGAGCGATCTGGATTGCTTGGTAAGCTGGGCACAAGCAAAACAATGTGCGTTTCAATACGACCGAATGTGCAGTCCTATGATCTGGGAACGAAGAGCGAAGGCCACATTCACAGGGTGGGGAAACGACTGTGACAGGCACTAGGGGTTGTGGTGGATAATCAGCTGACCAAGAGCGCCCAGTGCAATGCCAAAAGAAAAGGAGTACTTGTGGCACCTTAGAGACTAACCAATTTATTTGAGCATGAGCTTTGTTCCAATGCCGTGGTCCAAAGAGCTACTGCCATCCTGGGATGCATCAACAGGGGAACCCTGAGCAGCCGAGAGGCGATTTTCCCTCTGGATTTGGCACTGGGGTGGTTGCAGCTGGAATGCTGCGCCCAGGTCTGGTGCCCACAATTCAAGAAGGATGTTGATACATTGGAGAGGGGTCAGAGAAGAGCCAGGAGAACGATTAAAGATTAGAAATCTGGCCTGACAGTGACAGACTCCAGGAGCTCAGTCTGTTTAGCAGAACAAAGAGAAGGTTCAGGGGTGACTTGATCCTTGTCTACCGGTGCTTGGGCAGCAAGTATTTAATAAGGGGCTCGACGCATCAATCCTGCAGAGAAAGGTCTAATCCGATCCAGCGGCTGGAAGTTGAACCTAGACACGTTCAGAGTGTTGAAAGTTTGTGCCTGATGTCCAGGACATGAACCATGGGAACCTCTTCATGGAGTCTGGGTCACTGATGATTTTTAAAAGGAAACTGAATGGTTTCCTAACCCATCTGCCCTCACTCAGGCAGAAGTGAACTCAGGGACGTGCTCCGGCCTGTGTGGCACAGGAGGTCAGACGGGTGATGACAGCGGTTTCTTCTAGCCGCAGACTCTGTGCATTGCGTGGGGGACAGGTGGGGGCGGGGGGTACAAGCAGGGGAGTGACAGGTGGGAGATGGGTAGGGGCGTGGTGATAGGCAGCGAAGGGGTGACCCAAGCCCAGGCAGGATGAGTGACAGGTGGGGGGACAGTTACCTTCGTGCCGTCCCAGTGCTCGTATTCCAGCTGGTAACGCAGGAGGAAGTAGGAGTGTGGGCTGGACCAGGAGGCTGGGGGGGCCCAGGACAGGTGCAGGAGCCCACCCTTGCTCTGCGCAGTCACGTCTTGCGGGGGGCCCGGCCTCACTGTGGGCACAGAGAGTCGTTAGTCATGGGGGAGGGTGGGATCAGACAGATGGGCAAGGGGAGCCCCTCCACTCTCTGGGTACTCCCTCCCCTTGGCCTTTCGGGAAGGGCCCCATCACCCCAAGGCTGCCTAACCCCAGCTCCGGGCACACTGAGCTGGAACAGACCCAAGGCAGGGACCGCAGGGCCCAGGCCCTTTGGATGATTCCTCTACCACGGGAGAGGGGCGCTATGGGGCAGGGCGGGGGGGCACAATCTCTGTACCTATGGGAAGGATCTGTGGGGCATGGCTGGGGACAGAGAGAGTCCATACGCCAATGAATGGGGTGTGGGGGGCTGACAATCCATGAATCCATGGGAGACCCTCTAGGGCAGGGTGGGGGGAGACCCTCCCGATAGCCATGGGGGGGCATGACTGTCCTGGTAACTATGGATGGGGCTATGAGATGGGGGGAGACGGCTCCAGTAGCCATGGGGGGGCCTATGGGGCGAGGAGGGAATGGTCCCTGAAGCCATGCAGGGGTCTATGGAAGGGGAGGATGTGGGTCCTGGTACCCATGCGGTGGCAGGGGCTCTGGGGCAGTAGGGGGCCAAGTACCCACACAGGGGGCTCTCAGGCAGTGAGGGGCCTGATACCCATGCAGGGGGCTCTGGGGCAGTGAGTGGGGGGTCCTGATACCCATGCAGGGGGCTCTGGGGCAGTGAGTGGGGGGTCCTGATACCCATGCAGGGGGCTCTGGGGCAGTGAGTGGGGGGTCCTGATACCCATGCAGGGGGCTCTCGGGCAGTGAGTGGGGGGTCCTGATACCCATGCAGGGGGCTCTGGAGCAGTGAGTGGGGGGGCCTGATACCCATGCAGGGGGCTCTGGGGCAGTGAGTGGGGGGTCCTGATACCCATGCAGGGGGCTCTCGGGCAGTGAGTGGGGGGTCCTGATACCCATGCAGGGGGCTCTGGGGCAGTGAGTGGGGGGTCCTGATACCCATGCAGGGGGCTCTGGGGTTGTGGGGGCCCAGGTACCACACGGGAGGCTCTGGGGCGGGGGCCGGTACCATGCGGGACCCACCGATGTCCCGGAGGAAGAGGCGGTGGGTGATGTTCACGAAGCTCTCAGCCGAGATTCCTTCCAGGACCAGCTCCAGCGGCCTCGGCTCCTCCGCGAAGGGGCAGAAGGTCCCGTCCGCCAGGGTCACCGTGAAGGGCTGGGGCTGGTCCGGGCCCTGCAGCGCGGAGCCTCCGCCCACATAGAGCCAGGCCCCGGGGGCACCGTCAGGGCTGCGGCACAGCAGGGGCAGGTCAGGCGGGGCGGGATGGGGGGGCACAGCAGGGCCAGGGGACGAGGGGGGGTGGGGTCCAGCCAGAGGGCGGGGTGGCGGACTGGGGGTAGGACGGGGGGGGGCAGTAGGGTGTGGGGAGGAGTGGGGTCCGGCCAGGGGACAGGGAGCGCAGTGGGGCGGGGGGCACGGCGGAGGGCAGTGGGGCGGGGTCTGGAGTGGGGGCAGTAGGGCAGCAGGGGAGGGGCGCAGTGGGGCGGGGGACACGGCGGGGGGCAGTGGGGCGGGGCCCAGCCCGAGGACTGGGGACAGTAGGGTGGCAGGGCGGGGGGGGCAGTGGGGCGGCACAGCAAGGGGAGGGGCGCAGTGGGGCAGGCGGGATGACGGGTGAGGAGGCAGTGGGGCGGGCGGCATGGCGGGGGAGGGGGCAGTGGGGTGGCAGGGGCGGGGCGCAGTGGGGCAGGCAGCACGGCGTGGGTCAGTGGGGCGGGTCCTTGGGACTGGGGGCAGACGAGCGGCATGGCGGGGGAGGGGGGCGGCGGGGCGGGGGGGCAGTGGAGCGAGGGGCACGGCGGGGGCGGGGCGCAGTGGGGCGGGGGAGGGGGCGCGGTGGGGCGGCATGGCGGGCGGGGCGCTCACCTGCGGGAGAGGCGGGCGCGGAAGGCGGCGGGGGAGTGGGCAGTGGGGCGAGGGGCACGGCGGGGGCGGGGCGCAGTGGGGCGCAGTGGGGCGGGGGAGGGGGCGCGGTGGGGCGGCACGGCAGGCGGGGCGCTCACCTGCGGGAGAGGCGGGCGCGGAAGGCGGCGGCGGGGGAGGGGGCAGTGGGGCGAGGGGCACGGCGGGGGCGGGGCGCAGTGGGGCGCAGTGGGGCGGGGGAGGGGGCGCAGTGGGGCGGGGGAGGGGGCGCGGTGGGGCGGCACGGCGGGCGGGGCGCTCACCTGCGGGAGAGGCGGGCGCGGAAGGCGGCGGGGGAGGGGGCAATGGGGCGGCGCAGTGGGGCGAGGGGCACGGCGGGGGCGGGGCGCAGTGGGGCGGGGGAGGGGGCGCGGTGGGGCGGCACGGCGGGAGGGGCGCTCACCTGCGGGAGAGGCGGGCGCGGAAGGCGGCGGCGGGGGAGGGGGCACGGCGGGGGCGGGGCGCAGTGGGGCGGGGGAGGGGGCGCGGTGGGGCGGCACGGCGGGCGGGGCGCTCACCTGCGGGAGAGGCGGGCGCGGAAGGCGGCGGCGGGGGAGGGGGCAGTGGGGCGAGGGGCACGGCGGGGGCGGGGCGCGGTGGGGCGCAGTGGGGCGGGGGAGGGGGCACGGTGGGGCGGCACGGCGGGCAGGGCGCTCACCTGCGGGAGAGGCGGGCGCGGAAGGCGGCGGGGCGCAGCGCGGTCCAGGAGCAGCTCAGCTCGCCGCCATAGGACTCCGCCCGGCAGGTCACGGCGCTGCCTGGGGGCAGGAGGGGTCAACATCGCCCGGCCCCCCCAGCGACCCGCCATAGCCCGGCCCCCCGCCCCTGGGAGTCCGCCCCCCCGCGCTCCCCGATGGTCACCCCCGCCCCTGACAGCGTGACCCCCCGGGTGGTCCCCCTGCGCTCACGGTCCCCCCACGACCGGTGACCCCCCGGGAGCCCGCGCTCTGTGCCCTGGGAGCAGACAGCCGAGGGCTGTGCCCCCTGCCTGCCCTGTTGGCGCAGAGCCCCGGGGGAGCTGGAGTTCCTGGCTCTCCCCCCTTGCGCCCCTTCCCTCGCCCCGCGAGTTCCAGCCTCCGCCCCCCACGTGGCAGGCACCTGGGGCGCCCTGCAGCAGGGGGTAGTCCGGGTCGCTGACCACCACGTAGGTGGAGTCCAGCAGGCGAGGGCCATGCCAGCAGCTGTAGTTGCCGGCGGCCGGCTGGTCCAGGCCCTCGAGCGTGAGGGTGCGGCCGGCGATGTGGTGCTCGGCCATGATCTCCTGGTGCTCGTTCTGCTTCCAGGACACCTGCTCCTGGGCGGTGTCGCAGGTCACCACCACCTGGCCGTTCACCTCCCCGACCAGAACTGGGGAGAAGGGAACCCGCCGTCAGCGCCCGGCCTGGGGGGCTGGGGCAGGCCAGGCCCAAGGGCTGCAACCCCCACCCGCCTGGGCAGGGTGTACCCGGTGCCCCCCCACCCCAAGGGGCCAGATGTACCCCTCCCCCCTACCTCCCCAAAGGGGCTAGGCATGCCCTGTGTCCCCCTCCCCTACTCCCAGGGGGACAGATGTACCCCTACCCCGTCTAGGGCCCTGCGTAACCTCCGCCCCCCCCATTCCCCCCCAAGGGGGCCGGGCATGCCCTGTGTCCCCCTCCCCTACTCCCAGGGGGACAGATGTACCCCTACCCCACTCCAGGGCCCTGTGCCCTCCCCCCGCCCCTGCCGCAGGGGCCAGGTGTGTTGCATGCCCACACACACTCTGCTCCCCTAGCACCCCCCAGGGTGTAACTCACACTTGCTGGGGAAGTCTGTCAGGGCTGCTGCAGGGACCACACACAGCACCTGCACTAGGGCCACCAGCATCAGCATCTGTGGGGCAGGAAGGGCAGAGTTAGTGCTTCGCATGGGCACCCACAGGGAGCTCCACGTCCCAAAGCCCCAGCACCCCCTGAGACTAGCCCCAAGGTCTGAGCGCTCAGCCCCTGCCTGAGGGACTCCCAGTCACAGCGTGAAGGGCCCAGCCCATAGGCCGAGCCACAGAATAAGCAGCCAGGGCCCTTCGTCTATGTAGCCGGGACTGTCTGTCTGTCTGTCTATGCCACACCCAGTACAACAGGGCCCTGATCTCGGGGCGGGGGAAGGGGGCTGTGCCATGCCTGGCATGGGGGGGCCCTGATCGCAGGGTGTGGGGCTGTGCCTGGCATGATGGGGGCTCCATTCTCTGGGGTGGGAGCGTGGGTCTGTGCAGCCAGGGGCTGGGGCTGGCAGAGAGGGGTCCACAAGGAAGCAGGTGCTGGAAAAGGCAGTGGGCTAAGCTGTTGAAGAGGATGAGGTGATGGGCCCGGGCAGGTAAAAGGAGGTGCATGAGGTGGGGGGGGGCAGCACTGGGGGAAGGGTAGAGAGCCCCATGGATCAGGGAGCATGAAAGGGTCAGGCCAGACTCTACCCCCAGAGCCTGCAGTGGGCCAAGGTAGCTGTTTCCTCTGCAGCCCCCTCCCCAGCCCCAAACTCTATGGACCCCAGCACCAGAGAAGGCAGCCCACTCCCTGGGGCCGCCCTAGCTCTAACCCCCTGGCCATGGGGCTCCCAGCCCTTCCCCCGGAGGGGAGTCCATAGCTGGCTCCCCGGCTCCCTGGGTCAGACAGCTGAGCCCTATCCTGCCCTCAGGAGTGCTGGGCCCCTGGCCAGGCTGCCGGCTGGCTCCCCCCGCACATCGTGTCCAGCCCTACCTCGGCGGGTCAGTGCTCTCTGCTGCTCGCAGGGCTGAGGAGTCTGGTGCTGAAGCAGGGCTGGGGTGTGCTGTGTGTGACCCGTATATATTCACCCCGGCCCGGCAGGGGAGACCCCAAAGGCACAGAAAGGAGAAGCAGAGAAACCACATAGCTGGAAACATCAATTCTCAGAAGAGAGAAAGCTGGAGAAGCCACGCTGGGCTGGGGCCAAAACCAGAGAGAGATACAGGGCCCCGCATCTCCTGAGGCGAGGGGCCCAGCCCCACAGCAGTTGCTACAGGGTCCCCCCATTGCTCCTGCAGAGTGAGGGGCCTGGCCCCATAGCAAGTCCTGGTTATCACCCCCCATCAGTCACACTCACCTGGAGCCCTGGCATGGCTTGATTTGTGTCCATGCAGCTGCCCAGACCCCCACCGAGATCGGGGCACCGCCATGCTGGGCAATTTGCAAGCATATAATGGGGACAGTCCCTGCCCCTGGAGCTCACTGGCCACATGTGAGATGAGAGAGCAGGGGTACGACAGACGGATGGCAGAGCACGAGGCGGCGGGGAGACGGAAATGGTCTTGGTGAAGCTGGGTGGTTATTGTAGGCCTGGCGGCAGAGGGAGCTAGATGGATGAGGTTGCCTTGCAGAACTTAAGGGGAGCTCGCCCTGCGTGTAAGGGCAGCCAGGCAGAAAGTGCAAAGGTGTGAACTGCTGCAAGTGCCCAGTGTCTGCTGTCCCATTGGCAGGGCGAAGGCGGAGTTGGCCCAGTGGTGTCTGGGAGATGATGGGGTGGCGGGATGGGACAGGCCGTGGACGTGGAGATGGGGGGGTTGTGTCTGATGGGAGTCTGACGCCAAGGCCATTGGTACCAACTGCTCTATAACAGCGCCTCCTCCTGGTGCACAGCTTGCAGGGCTTTTATCCACCGGGCATGTCGGGAAAGCCAGGCTCAGGCTGCTCCCCACGCTCCCGGGGTGAGGCTGCAGGCGGCTGGTGAAGAGGGAAACATGTGTCACCATCTGAATCCGGGCAGGCTGACAAACAGGTTTGAGGCAGACCAGGGAAGTCGATTCACCCACCTTGCTGTCAGCTAGTCATGGGGCATTGTAAGCCAATACAGCAAAGCCAAACCTGCGCACAGAGCAAAGAGAGGGAGGGGGGACACCAGCAACTAAGCCCCACAGGGCTCTCCTGTCTCCGGGGGGTGGGGGGATATACAGAGAAATGTGGGGCTGGGAGGTCCTCCAGTTCCCTCCCTGCACTGTGGTAGCACCAAGTGACCCTAGACCAGCCCTGACAGGGGTTTGTCCAATCTGGTCTTAAAACCTCCAATGACAGGATCCCACCACCTCCCTTGGACGCCTGGTCCGGAGCTTAGCTACCCTGAGAGTTCGACAGCTTTCCCCAGTGTTTCCCTTGAGCTCCCCTGCAGCAGAGCAGGCCCGTTCCCGCTTGTCCTGCCTGCAGTGGGCATGGAGAACACTCCAGCCCTGCAGACTGGGATCAGGTCCGCAGGCTCCTGTTCTCACCAGTGAACATGCCCTTGCTTAACCTTCCCTCAAAGGCCACGCTTTCGAAACCTCGGATCATTTGTGTTGCTGTCCTCTGGACTCCCTCCAATTTATCCACATCTTCCCTGAAGTGCGGCACCCAGACCTGGACACGGTGCTGCAGCTGGGGCCTCCCCAGTGCTGTGTAGCACAGGGCAATTACCTCCCCTGTCTTACATGCAACACCCCTCTTAATAAACCCCAGAATTACATTAGCCTTTTCTTTTACAGCTGCATCACGTTGTTGACTCGTATTGGATTTGTGATGCCCAGCTCCTGTCCCGCAGTCCTACCGGCTAGCCAGGTAGTCCCGTCTGAAGTTGTGCATTTGAGTTTTCCTTCCTGACTGAAATACGTTGTACTTGTCTTTACTGAATTTCAACTTGTTGAATTCAGACCAGTTCTCCCATTTGTCAAGGCCATTTTGAATTCTCATCCTGTCTTCCAAAGTGTTTGCAACCCCTCCCAGCTTGGTGTCGTCTGCAAATTCTATACGTACACTCTCTCCTCCATTATCCAAGTCATTAAGGAAAATACTGACTACCATGACTACAGAATGAGCCATGCTCCCCCAGGGTTTGGCTTTGGGGGACTCGCTGACTGGGGCTCATGGGGTGGAGCAGGGGGCTGCAGGCCTAGGGGACTGGTCTAAGGGGTCAGTGAAGCCATATGGCCTGCCCTGGAGAAAGGGTGTGAGCCCTGGGGGTCTGGCCCACTCCAGGGGGCCTTCCAGGGACTGCTCCAAAGGTCGGGGTGTGATAACAACTGTCACAGGGCATAGGGAGGCCTTAGGGTAGCCCAGAGAGCTGCAGGCTATAGCACGGTCCATCCTGGTCAGCCCAGAGCCCAGCCAGGCTGCAGTGACCCCTTGGTGCAAGATTTGTCTGTCCCTCGTCTGACCTGCTTCATCAGACTCCAGGTGAGAGCCCCGACTCCTGCCAGCAGCAGCCTTGTCCCAGCCTCACACCTCCCCTGTCCAGGTGGGGAGATCCAAATCCCTCTGCGGTGTCAATATCTGAGCAACTGGATTTATGGCTGTCTTTTCAAGGCCATGGAGACCAACACCCAGATGGCGAGGTGACACCCACACCCCTGTGTCTTACCCTGCCCTGAGAGCAAACAGGCCTTTCCCACCCACTGAGTAACAATGCATCTTAGGGGAAACTGAGGCACAAACAGGTTTCCCCCCCCCCCCAAATATCACAGAATATTCCCACTTTGTCACATCTCTTCCCCCTTCCAGACCAAACTGGGCAGGGCACTTTAACCAGTGACCTGGGGAAGTTCGAACCCACAAGTGTTATTCACAGGTGCCACAGCATCTTTCGCATCCCCTTGGTAGCTTCCTGCCTGGCACTTCCAAGAGTTAGGACACAGAACCACAGGGTTAGAAGGCTCACCCAGTCCAACCCCAGCCAGCAGGCAGCAGCTGTTGTGTCCTTAACTGTCTACAGCGCCGTTGCTATTCAATCAAACGTCCCGTACCCAGCCCGCAGCTCGGAGCCGGGTCCCGTCCGCCCTTAGGGCCGGGCTGGTCGCTCGCACTCACGGGGGGCACAAGGAGCTGGCATGAGACCTGTGCCCATTTGCCACCCCAAAGCCCTGGGGTTTGGAACTGGGCTGGGGTCCTGCCACTGGCTCCTCCCCGTCGTCTGCCAGGGAGCGAGGGCAGCGAACTCCCCCTCCCCGTGTCAGCCACCTGGGCTGCCCTGACCCCCAGGCTGGAGCAGGGGGTGAGCCCTTGGGCATTTGGTCTTAACCCAGCCCTGTCTCTGGGGTTCTGATGTCCCAGGGGCTGGTGGGGCAGGGTGCTCCTGCACCTGGGCAGGCCCCTCTGGAGCTGTCCCCCAACCCCAGGGCTGTGTGTATGCCAGGAGCCCGTCCCCCAACCCCAGGGCTGTGTGTATGCCAGGAGCCCGTCCCCCCTTGGGGGTAACCTGCTGCCCTTCCCCGCGATGGGCTGTGGTTCAGGCTGCCTGCTGAGTTCACCGTGCTCTAGTAACCCCTGAGCTGGTAGGAGGCAGGCAGCCATCCCGTTAGCTTGCAAGGTTTAACTTGCATCCCGACAGATTCCCCTTTCTGACCTCCCGTGGCACCTTCCCTGGGGACTGCTGCCGTGAAGCAGCCCCTGAGGACGTGTTTCCAGTGTGCACAGATAACACCTCCCATCGCTTCAGCGCGCACGCGTCACAAGGCTCGCAATCCCCAGGGGCCCCTGCCTTTCCGCGGAGACTCACGGCGTTATGGGTGAGCCAGACTCAGGGGACAGGCCAAGCAGTTAAGGGCAGAAGGGGCCACCAGGTCAGCTAGTCTGACCTATACATCACAGGCCCCCTGCCAGCACCTGCCCACTAAACCGAAACTGGACTAAAAGAGCACAGCCCACAGGGGACTAGACTGTGCGTCACCAGCAGCGAGCAGGCGGCCAGAGGGGCCCGGGGCCCACGCAGTGACAGGGAAATGACAGATGAGCTACACCCAGCTAATTCTGGCTGGTGACCACCCCCATACGCTGCAGAGGAAGGTGACATACTCCTTGGGACAAAGGGGGAATTTTCTGTAATATGATGTATGGATACTGTACATGCCTCAATTTCTCCTGTGTGCTGCATGGGGAATTAGGCGGGAGGAAAAGGGTGTCTACTCTGTGCAGAGATCCAGGTGTGACTGCGCCTCGCTGGCTGGGCCCCAGGCCCACGGACAGTCCCAGAAGACAATGGCCAGCCCAATTGCCCAGACATTTGGCACCTGGCAACTGACAACCCTGGATGCCCCCCGCCCCGTCTCCCCAGCAGGAAGCCAGTCGGGTGTGAGCAGCTGGAGGACAAAGGGCCTCTGCTGCCATCCGGCCCCGCTGCTCCACCTACCCTCCTGCTCCCACGCCACCCGGGCCCAACCCCACAACACGCAGGAGCCCTGGGACCAGGGACTGGCACTGCCTGCGCGGCCTTCACCTTGGCCCCCAGGCCAGAGCTGCAGGGCCAGGCAGGTGCGGCGCGGGGGCGACGGGCAGCAGCGGGTGCGGGCGGAGCGAGAGAGGCGCTGTCCCCTGCGCAGTGTCCTGGCCATGCCGACGGGGGGGGCCCAGCTGCCATATCCCCCAGCCAGGCCATGAGGGGGGTGTGGGCATGCCCGGGGGTGGGAGCTGCCATGGGGCTGGGGGAGGTCCACGGTGTGCCAGGGCCGATGGGGTGCAACCCGGGTCTGGGCCCTGCTGTGAGCTGAGCTGCCGTGGACGTGTCTTTTCTGAGCACACAGGAAGGAGTCGGCAGCCCAGCAACATGGGCGTGGCACGAGGTGGCTCTCCCCTCACCCGAGCTGTGGCCTGTGCCCCCCAGTGCGGGCATGCTGGTCACAGGCCCACCGCACGGAGCAAGGGGTTAGTGTGGGCACGGGGCCCACCCGGCTGCCCCTGAGTCTGCCACGCTAGGTGCTGGGGCTCCGAGCTGACCATGGGCTGCAACGGGTGGGGCAGGCGAGGGTCTGGCCTGTGCCCTGCAGGGGTGGGACTGGCTGCCCACGATGGCCCTTCTGGCCTTACCGGCTCTGAGGCTTGTGCAGCGGGTCAAGGCTGGGCAGGGGGGCTCCCCAACTGGGGGGAGGGATAGTGATGTGCCCTGGGGCTGGGGGGGAGGCAATGACAAGCCCTCCAGCCCAGGCCTAAGGGGCCATGCCCAGAGCAGCACCACAGCCTGGCTGTCCCAGAGGGCGTCGCACCAGGGCCCAGCCTGTAGCCAAGGGCTGGGGGGGTGCCTGGGCATACAGTGAGGACGCAGCCTGGGTTTGAAGGGGGGATTTGGCTGCAGCCCCCTTGCTCCACAGGAGATCCCCCAGCTCCCACCTCCCCAGCATCGGGGGCTCTCTGCCAGCCTGGTGCCCAGTTCTACTCGGCCTGGCACAGGGGCCCAGCGCACGGAGCTCCCCCCAGCCTCACGGACTGTCTCGGGTTCCTGGAAAGCAAGGGGGAAGTTGGGGACTGCTGTCACTGAGCTGATAAGGGCAGTGTCATGCCGTGCCCGGCTCGCAGGGTGCAGCCCGGGCAGCCCCGGGTTCAGCCCACTCCCAGTGGGAGGGCCAGACTGGCCCACAACCTCAGGGAGCCCAGCCGCCAGCCCGAACAGCTACAGGTAGCCCCAGTGCAGGGCTCCAGCCGCTCTGCCCGAGAGCAGCAGGGCAGTGCCCATGGGCCCAGGACCCACCCAGGCCCCCACCACCCCCATGGCTGGGCTCCCTGGGAGCAGGGCTGCTGTAGGCCCAGGCCCCCTGCCCCGTGACACTGGCCCCTTCCCAGCTTTGCAGCCGGCGGGATGGTGGGGAAATACCAGCTGCCTCCCCTTCTCTCCCCACGGGGGGCAGGTGTTTGCGGGGGCTCCATGTGGGGCCTGCCCCTCATGTGCTGCACAGACCTGGGAGGGGCTCCTCTGCTCAGCACCCCAAGCTGGCTACTGGACCCAGGCCCCCTGCAGCCCCTGCCCCAGGGAGCCCAGCCCCTAAGCGGCTCCATCCCCTCTGCCATGGAGCGGGACAAGCTGGGTAGGGCCCGCCTGGCCCTCTGCCCACCTCCCAGCCTGCAGGGAGAGGCCCGACAGCTCCTGCCCCTTGGCCCCTGCCCAGAGGAGAGGCTGGGCCCAGCAGAGCCGGGATATGAAGGGGCAGAAGGTTCCTACAACTGGGCTCCCCCCAGGTACTGGCTCCCCACAGCTCAGACCACAACTTCCCCTGTGAGCTGCGGGGTGGCCAGCCCGGCGCTGACTCCTCTGCTTCCCCAGCACTTCCAGGGAACGCAACCGTGCCGGGGGGAGCCCCGCTGAACTGCCAGGGCCACCCCCTCCCGTCTCGCGTCACAGGGGCTGCAGGGTGGGGCTGGCAGGGCAGGGGCTGCCTGGCTCCCAGGGGGGATTTCGCTTCAACCGCCGCCCGCCCCCAGGGGAGCACAGTGCGAGGCTCCCCCCAGCCTGAGGGCTCCGCTTTCCTGGGGTGGGAGAGGCCCGTGAGGCCAGGGCCTAGGACCGCTCAGCTGGCCAGAGCGAGGGAACAGCCCAGCACCACCGCCTGGGACCGCAGAGCCCCCGGGCTGCTGGCCTGGGGGGACCAGCCCAGGGAGCTGCCCCGCGGGGTACTGCATAAGGTATCAGGGCACCTCAGCACCAGACCGAGGGCAGCAGGGCCCATTGCGACGATCCAGTCTGACGCCCCGGTACAGCCCAGGCCAGAGCCCGGCTGCCCGCTCAGCCCTACGGCCGAGCTGCTAGACACAGCCTGGATCGAACAGAGAATCCACCTCCTCCCTCAGGGAACCGGGCCCATGGTTAATTCCCCTCCCTGTCAAAGGCTGAGCGTGTCCCTCCTCGGCTAGCCTGACGGGCCTATTAGGGGTCTGTTCCCCCGTAGGTACCTGCAGCCCGGGGTCAAGTCGTCCCTGAACCTGCTCTTCAAGCTAGATGGAGCTCCCTGAGTCCCTCACTCTGAGGCAGGGTTTTCCAACCCTTCAGTCACTCTCCTGGCTCTTCTCTGCCCCCTCTCCAGTTTGTCAACACCCCTCTTGGATTGTGGGCACAGGATCCCAGCAGCGGTCGCACTGGTGCCAGATTCAGAGGGGACATAACCTCTCTGCCCCTGTTTACACAGCCCAGGATGGCAAAGTCCCCTTGGCCTGCTGGCCCAGGCTTCTTGCTGAGATTTGCTCTCATGTAAGCTCCATAGGGTCGCGGGGGGGGGGGGGGCGGCTCTGAACCAGCTGGGACCAAAGATGCACCGAGCAGCCCCCATGCCCAGCTCCACCCACCCCAGCATGCAGCCTGCAGATGCTGGCCCTGGGGAGGATGCAACCACAGGGCAGCCGGCACCCAGAGCTGGAGAAGAGGGAGGCAGGATCCCAGGAGCAGCTGACCCCATTCTGCAGCCCCAGTTCAGCTCTGCCTCCACCCCAGCCCTTGCTGGGGGCTAGCACGCCCGGGTGACCTGGGAACAAT
Source organism: Lepidochelys kempii (assembly GCF_965140285.1). NCBI lineage: Eukaryota > Metazoa > Chordata > Testudines > Cheloniidae > Lepidochelys > Lepidochelys kempii. The sequence goes on from NC_136383.1 coordinate 142,096,159, forward strand.
TCACAAACTGTACCCGCCCGCAGGGGAGGCAGAGGCCAGCTGGCATCTCCAGGCTTCTGGCTCCACCTTGGCCTGCAGCCCCAGGGGTTCGGGGACTGGGGCTAACGCTAGAGGGGAGCCCAGCGTGAAGCCCATGCATTGTCACGCTGCTCGCCGAGACCTGGCTGGGGATAGACAGCTGCTCCCCTGGCCAGGCTGAGCAGGGAGCCCCGGGGCTGCGGGTTACGAAGGGCACAGGGCTGTTTCCGCTCTCACGCGTCTACCCCTGTCCAGCACAGGGAGCTGCTGCAGAAGGCTGGGGAGAGGTCGCGGAAGCGGGGGCTAGTATCTGTAAGGAGCTGTGTATTTCTCAGGCCACGAAGAGCGACGAGAAGGGGGCTGGAGCAGGCCAAGGGAAAGCAACAGGCTCAGTGGGGGTGGGGGGAAAGAGTCCTGGGGGGTGGGTTCATCTACATGACAGGGCAGGCTGAGGGGCAGTAGGGGTTCTGGGAGCAGGGGAGCTGGGCCCCACAGTCCCACCTCTGAGGAGGGGGCACAGCAACCGGAGAGCGGAGCATCCCGAGCACCTGGGTGAGTGGGCAGAGGGGCCTGTGCTGGCCCTGAATGTGCAGCCCCAGGCCCACGCAGGTGGGAAAGGCTGCACCCCCAGCACCCTGGGGACGAGACCCAGGGCCTGCAGAGCTGGCTGACTAGGTACAGTGCCAGGAAGGGGACGCAGCCCAGGGGTGGGCACTGACCCCCCGGCTCAGAGCAACGGACACCAGGCTGGGAACAAAGGTCACAGAAAAGCTTTATACAATCAGGACATGGGCCCCTGCGCCCCGGCCCACATGTGGCGCCTGGCCCCACGCCATGGAGTGTGTGGGGCAGGACAGTTTGTTCCAGCCCCGGGGTGAGACTGTGCCCCATGGCAGAGAAGGCCCCAAGTAACACACCAGCAGGCAGGAGGGGGTGCCTGGGGCAAGGTGGCTCAGAGAGAAGATGGGGGGCAGCCCTCCTGCACCATGAGCTGGGAGGGCCGGTAGCCCTGCAGGAGCCGACTCGAGCGCACGGCAGAGCACCCCGCAGGTACAGCAGCACGGGGCGACTGGGGGGGCACCACGGCCAAGGGGAAGGACCCTGCACCCCCTCCTGGGGCTCCCTGTACCCCCCATTGTCACAGCAGCGGAGCCCAGCCAGCCCCTGGCGCCCACTCACTGGAGTGCGCACACATCCTTGCCCTCGCCCTCCCCGGCCTCTGCCCCGGCCAGCGCTGGCTCCAGCTGGCCCAGGGGCTCCGCGGCACCAAGCAGCTTCTCCCTCAGCTCCATGAGCAGGTCGCGGCTCTCGCTGGGCGGCAGGTTACTCAGGTAGTACTGGGGCGCCAGCTCTACCAGCCTGCGGGGAGAGAGCAGATCAGCGCCGGCCTGGCCTGGCCCTTGCCCCAGGGCCCGGGCAGCACCACGGGGCATGAGGCTGGAGAGGCCCAGAGAAGGTGCCAGGCCCTGCCCCAGGCGGGGTGTTACCCTGCCCACACCGCCAGGGCCTGCCCTGCAGCCGGCCACGGATGAGGCTGCGGGCTCCTCCCGCCCCCGCCCGCCCCCGCCCAGGCTGCCTTCCCCCCCCACAGGGGCACTCCCCTCCCCTCTCCCCCACAGCACCCCCCCGCCCACCCTTACATCTGGGGCTGGATCTCAGACACCACGCTGAGGCAGTTGTCCTGCGAGATGGTGAACTCGTGGTACAGGACCCAGGGGGGTGGGCGGGGCAGGGGCCTCCGCACCAGGTAGCAGCAGTGCGGGGGCAGGTGGGCCACATGCTTGTGTGTCAGCATCAGGTAGTTCCCGGAGCCGTCGATGTCCCGGGCCACCTGCAGGGAACAGAGGGGTCAGCGGGGCCCGACAAAGCGGAGCCTACGGCAGCCGGGGCAGTGCCCCCACCCCCTTCCCTCCCCCACGTAGGGCTCCCCACCCCCTGCAGAGGCCCGGGGCAGCCTGGGCCACACATGCAGGGCCCCCCCTTCCCCGCAGGGACCCTGGCAGCCACCTCCCCCACGGGGCCCCTTGCTCTGGGGGCCCCCCCACCTTGAGGAAGTAGCCAGAGATGAGCGCCCTCTTGAGGTTGAGCACGTTGTCATCCGTGCCGAAGGCTGGGGGAGAGACGGGCAGCTCGATTCGCTGCAACACCTCCAGCAGCTCGGCCCGCACGACGCCCGCCAGCCGCAGCCCCGAGCTGCTCACCCCGTGCTGACGGCACCAGCCCTCATCCAGCTCATCTGTGGGAAAGGGGCGTGAGCTGGGGGCCTGCCCCTTCCCTCCGCCAGGCTCTTGCCCTGCCCTCTCCCAGCGGCCACGCCACCTCCATCGCCCACGCCTGTCACACCCAGCCCCGCAGCGACGCCCGGCACCACTCGCGGCTTGGGACCAGGGAGACAGGCCTATCGAGTGCCCTGGGACCGCGACCTGCCCCCAGTGCACCTTGTCGCCCTGCCCGGGCAGGGCCCATGCCCATCTGTGCAGCCCCAGCACAGCAGGACCTGGGCATGGGATATGGCCAGCCGTGCAAGTGGTGGGCGATGCCAGGACGCGGCGGCAGCAGCAGACACTGGGGAGACCCCCTCTGCATGCAGAGCGGCACTCACGCTGCTGGAAGGCATTGAAGACATTGATGAGGGTGAAGTGGTCCCCGTCGGGGTGCAGCAGGGCTTGCCGGCGCACGGCCGCAGCCTCCTCGGAGCGCGCCACTGGGGTCACGAAGCAGGGTGAGGCTGGGGAGAAGCAGGCGGGAAAGGGTTACCCGAGTGCCCGGCAGGGCTCTCCCTGCGGCTGCCCCCACAGTCCCCAGCATGGCTCTGGATGGCCCAGGAGGCTGTGTGGCCTGCAGCCCGTGGCTCCCCGCAGTGCTGAGGGGAGCTGGTTGGGGACTAGGCCTTTTGGAGAGAGAACCTCTCTCAGCCACAGAAAGGAAGGAGACAGACAGACAGCACGGCCAGGCCTGACTCGGAGCGCAAACCCCAGCTGGGGGCCTGGGGCTGCTCCCTCTCATGGGGCACACCGCCGCCGGCTGGAGCCGCAGGGGGGCTCGGCGCCCGTACGTGGCCCCCTACCCGTGAGCATGGCGGCCATGGTGAGCATCTCGTGGACGCAGTCGAACTCGCAGGAGGCAATGAGCGCCTTGGCCAGCTGGGGGTCCAGGGGGAACTCCGACATGATGATCCCCACCTCCGAGAGGTTCCCATCGTCATCCAGCGCGGCCAGGTAATCCAGGTCCTCCAGGGCCTGCATCAGCGACTCAGGGGCTGGTTGGGGGCAGGAAGTCAGCTGGGAGGCAGGGGAGGTGCCGATGCCGCAGCCCCAATGCCAAAGCCACCCTGGGGCCCCCCCCAACATGCCAAACACGCTTCCCGCAGGGCTCACCCCTCCGCAGCACCAGCAGCTATCCACCCCCACGCCAGGCCTGCCAGCTCCGTCCCCCTCCCCTCCAGGATGAGACCATTCTTCTGGGACGGAGGGGTGGCGGAGGGGTGGGGTTCCCCCAGCAGCTCTGGCCCTCCTGCGTGCACGCCATCTCTCCTGGTGCCAGATCCTCCCAGCCCCAGCCCGCCAACTGCCCCTGCCCACGGCGGAGCTGGGGGTCCCTAGGCCAAGTCTCCTGTTGCAGTTTCCAGCCCCTCCAAGCTCAGTCGCTGTCCGTGCTGGGGCAGCAGCTCCTCCTGGCACGGGGCCAGCTGGGAACCCCGTTAACAGCCCATTTACCCTTCTCCTCAATTGTTAATGGGTCACATAGAGCAGCCCCAGGTTTTCCCCTGCATCTCCCACCCCTTCAGTTCCAGCCCCAGTCCTGCAGACACCCTTCACTCCCGACCCACAGCCCCTGGGCTGTACCTGGCCGGTCAAGGAAGTCGCACTGGCCCATGTCAGCGATGTCGAGTCTCTTGAGCAGCAGCACCAGACGGCTCAGGTTGGCCTCGCTCACGTGGGGGGCGGGGGCGGCCGGGAGGAACTGCTCATAGAAGGCTTCGGAGTAGAGGCGCACGCAGATGCCTGCCAGACGATAGGGGAGCTGCCATGAGGTGGGGTGCAGGGGGCGAGCTGGACTGAATGCGGGGTTGGCATTGGGGAAGAGGCACGGGGCTGGGGGGAGCGCAGCAAACTGGAGCCAAAGCTGCATGGATTTGACAGTTCCCAGAGCGTCCATAACACATGCTGCCTTGGGCCCGGGCGCTCACCTGGGGGGACAGCCTGCGGGCCCGGGCGCTCACCTGGGGGGACAGCCTGCGGGCTCGGGCCCGGGCCCGGGCACTCACCTGGGGGGACAGCCTGCGGGCTCGGGCCCGGGCGCTCACCTGGGGGGACAGCCTGCGGGCTCGGGCGCTCACCTGGGGGGCTGCCTGCGGCCCGCTGCCTCCGTGACTCCGCCTGGCTCTTGCTGATGGGCCGCAGCACCTGGGACTCTGCGCGGATCCGGGGATTGTAAACCTGCAGGGACAAGGGCTGTGAGGGGCAGGCCGGCCTGATACTCCCTGGCCAGCAGTGGGCTCTGCTCACCACCCGGCGCTGGGCTTGTGTCCCCCATTCGCCAACCGGAGGCAGAAATCAGCCCCCGCCCCAGCGAGTCCTCCTGGCTGCTTGGCAGGGTTTGCTCCGCAGAGCTGCCGTGCCACATCTCAGCAGCAGAGGTCCACGTCAGCCCAGCCACCCCGGGGAGATTTCCGGGACTGCAGCCAGCCCCCCGGCTGGGCAGGGCAGGAGCAGGCAGGACTCGGGCCCTTCCCCTCTCGGGGGCCCTGCCTCTGGCCCTAGGGTTACCAGCTCTGACGGAAGCTATTCCGGGAGAGTTTCCCCCCCAACATGACATCATTTTCTTAAAACAGCCTATTCAGATCTCCTGGATTGGTTTCAGTGGTCACCGGGAGGTAGAGGCTGATTCCGGGAGAGCCCAGGCCAAACCTGGAGGGTTGGCAACCCTATCCGACCCAGCCCCAGGGTGGGGACTGGCTGGCTCAGAGGACTGGGATGTGGGGCCTTTCCTCTCTAGGGAGCACCAGCTCCAACCTGGCCCCGGGGCAGGGGACTGGGATGTGGGGCCTTTCCTCTCTAGGTGCAAAGGCCGCAGTTCAGAGGAGACATCTGGACAGATGTCTGTGTAGTGCTGGGGAGGAGCTAGTGGCCGTGGTACATATATGTGTCAGTAACATTGGGAAGGATAAGAGAGAGGTCCTGGAGGCCAAATTTAGGCTGCTAGGTAAGAGACTGAAATCCAGGACCTCCGTGGTAGCATTCTCTGAGATGGCTCTTGTTCCACACGCAGGGCCAGGCAGACAGGCAGAGCTGCATGGATTAGATAATGGGGTTCAGGTTCATTAGAAACTGGGGAACCTTTGGGAAAGGAGGGGCTGATACAGGAGGGATGGGCTCCACCTAAACCAAACTGGCCCTAGACTTCTGGCACGTCACATTAAAAAGGTCGTAGGGAATTTTTTTAAACTAACAGCTGGGGAAAGGCAACAGGTGCAGAGGACATGGCTCGGACAGAGGCATCTCGTAGGGGTGAATTCATTAGAGGGGGAACTTTAGATCCTAGAACATAGGATAGGAAAGAAATTGGTAAAATACAGGCCTGAGCTCGCGAGGACCAGTCAAATGGAAGAGTCCCATTTAGCAACACACATGAGGGAATGCAGCTGAATACTGACAAACTGTCCCGGGGCTTCGACTGAAATGCCAGAGACGTGAAAGCTGAGCTGGTGAAGCTGAGGGCCCGGCCTTACACGAGAACGCTGCTGTAACATGCAGCGCGGACGGCTGGAAAATGGGGATAATCAGTGGGGCAGGTAATACCGGAGTACCAGTGAGACGTGGGGGAGTGGCACTCTACGTGACAGAAAGCAGAGAGTCAAACAGAGTAAAAGTCTTAAATGGATCAAACTGTCCCACAGAATCTCTGTGACTAGAAATTCCTGGCTTGAATAATAAGAATGTAGCCGTAGGGATGTACGACCAGGTGACTGTGAAATGCTCGGGGTGATGAGAGAGGTTACCCAAAAGGTAGAAAACACAACGAAGGTGGGTTTCAACTCTCCCCATGTTAACTGGATACGTGTTACCTCAGGACGCAGAGATAAAGTTTTTAGACACAAATGACTGTTTCTTGGAGCAGCTGGTCCTGGAACCCTCAAGTGGAGAGAAAATTCCTGATTTAGCCCTAAGCAGTGCACAGGGTCTGGTCCAAGAAGTGAATACAGCTGGACTGCTCACTAATAGTGACCATAACAAAATCAATTTAGCAACCGTGTAGGGGGAAAATACCAAAGAAACTCACCACAGTGACATTTAATTTCAAAAAGGGGAACAGCACAAACATGAGGAAGTTAGTTAAATGGAAATAAAAAGCAACAGTCACAAGAGTGAAATGCCCACAAGCTGCATGGAAACTCTTTTAAACTCTGTAATAGAGGCTCAAATTAAAATGTATAAACAACAACGAACAGTAAGAGGATCCAAAAAAAGCCACAGAGTAAGAGGTGGCTCGAGGCAAACGGGCATCCTTTCACAACTGGAGGTTAAAGCCCACTGAGGAAAACAAAAAAGGAGCATGAACTCTGGCAAGTCAAGCGTACGGCTCCGGCTCCGGCTCCACTGGAGCATTTTCAGCCGCTCGTGGCGGTAAGCTCTCTAACGTAGCCGCTCTAAGCAGAAAGGAGGGAGCTCTCCTGTCAGGGTAACTACTCCAGCCCCGCGAGCAGCGGTAGCTACATGGGCAGGAGAAGCTCACCCGCTGACATAAGCACCGGTGTGGACAGCACTAGGTAGACGTAACTTAAGTCACTCAGGGGTGCCTTATTCACACCCTGAGCAACAAAAGTTATACTGCGGTAAGCGCTAGTGTAGACAGCCTAAAAGTATCATTAGGCAGCCAAAAAATAATAATAATAATAATGTGAAAAGCAACTAGCAAGAGACACAAAAACTAACAGCAAAGATTTTTTTAAGAATGTCAGAAGCAGGAAGCTGCCAAACAACCAGTGGGGCACGGGACGATGGAGGTGCTAAAGGAGCACTCAGGGATGATAAGGCCATTGTGAAGAAACTACATAAAATCTTTCCTTCAGCCTTCATGGCTGAGGACGTGAGGGAGGTTCCCAAACCTGAGCCATTCTTTTTAGATGACAAATCTGAGGAACTGTCCCAGACTGGAGGTGTCATTCGAGGAGGTTCTGGAACAAATAGATGAATTAAACAGTAATAAGTCACCAGGGCCAGATGGTATCACTCAAGAGTTCGGATTTCACCACTCAAAGATGAAATTGCAGAACTGTAGATTGTAAGCTAGTGCTTAAATCAGCTTCTGTACCAGATGACTGGAGGATAGCTAATGTGACACGAATTTTTGAAAAAGGCAGCAGAAGTGATCCTGGCAATTATAGGACGGTAAGCCTAAATTCAGTACTGGGCAAACTGGTTGAAATTATAGTAAAGAACAGAATTATCAGACACATAGATGAACACAGTATGTTGTGGAAGAGTCAACATGGTTTTTGTAAGGGGAAATCATACCTCACCAACCTACTAGAATTCTTTGAGGGGTCAACAAGCATGTGCACGAAAGAGATCCAGTGGATATAGTGTACTTGAACTTTCAGAAAGCCTTTGACAAGGTGTGACGAAGTGGGGATTTTCCCTTGTTATGTTCTATGGGAGTCTTACTGTTTTACATGAATGCTGTGTGTGCCTCAGTTTCTCTGTGTATTGCACCAGTGTCTAGGTGATGGGAATAAGGGTATGTGACTTTTGTGGGGGCTGCTCCAGCTGCCTGCATGGATGCTATGGCCGCCCTTTCATAACCTGAGACCCAGAAGGGGGATGCGACCAAGTGCCTCTTGGCCCAGGATGCAAGACAAAGACAGGAGGAGGAGCAACAGACAGGGCAGGGGCCAGGCAGCTGGAAGGGGGTCAGTCTCAGCTGGCTTGGGGCACAGGGGGAGGACAAGAGCCCTGGCTCTGGGATCCCCGCCCCACAAGATGGACTTGGCTGAAAGTTACTGATTTCTGTGCTAACAAGTTCTTCCCTACATTGTGTTCCTGTCGCCAAATAAACCTGTTTTCCCGGCTGGCTGAGAGTCACGTCTGACTGCGGAGTTGGGGGGCAGGACCCTCAGGCTTCCCCAAGACCCCGCCTGGGTGGACTCGCTGTGGGAAGTGCACGGTGTGGACGGAGATTAAATAAAATGCTGAATGCTCCCAGGTCAGACCCAGGAAGGGCAAAGCTGTGTAAGCGTCTGCTCAGAGAGAGGAGGCTCCCACAGAGTCCTGGGTGGCTTCGTATGGAGTAGTTCCAGAGCATCACCCCAGTGACTCCGTGACACAAGGTCCCTCACCAAAGGCTCTTAAACAAAGTAAGCTGTCACGGGATAAGAGGGAAAGTCCTCTCATGGATTGGTAACCAGTTAAAAGACAAGAAACAAACGCTAGGAATAAATGGTGTTCAGCATATTCACAAATGATCTGGAAAAAGGGGTAAACAGTGAAGTGGCAAAATTTTCAGATGATACAAAACTACTCAAGATAGTTAAGTCCAAAGCAGACTGTGAAGAGCTACAAAAGGATCTCACTAAACTGGGTGACTGGGCAACAAAATGGCAGGTGAAATTCAATGTTGATAAATGCAAAGTAAGGCACACTGGAAAACATAATCCTAACTATACATACAAAATGATGGGGGCTAAATTTGGTGTTGCCACTCAAGAAAGATCTTGGGAGTCACTGTGGATAGTTCCATGAAACATGCACTCGATGTGCAGCGGCCATCAGAAAAGCTAACAGAGCGTTGGAAATCATTATATAAGACAAGAGAAAATGTCAGTGCCTCTATATAAATCATAGTATGTCCAGACCTTGAATACTGCATGCAGTTCTCATTACCCCATCTCTAAAAAGATCTTTAGGAATAGGAAGAAGTTCAGAGAAGGGCAACAAAAATGCTGAGGGGGATGGAACAGCTTCTGTAAGAGGAGAGTAAAAAGACTGGAACTGTTCAGACTTGGAAAAGAAGCGACGAAGCGGGGCTATGATGGAGGGCTATACAGTCGTGACGGGTAGGGAGAAAGTGACTAGGAGTGGTATTTACTCCTTCGCAGAACAGAAGCACTATGGGTCACTCAATTAAATTAATGGCAACAGGTTTAAAACAAACAAAAGGAAGTATTTCTTCACACAGTGCACAGTCAACCTGTGGAAATCCTTGGCAGGGGATGTTGAAGGCCAAAACTGTAACTGTGTTCTAAAAGAATGAGAGAAGTTCATGAAGCACAGGTCCATCAATGGCTATTAGACAAGATGGTCAGCGACACAACCCCAGGCTCTGGGAACGGGCGATGGGATGGATCACTTGATGATTCCCTGTTCTGTTCATTCCCTTTGGGGCACCTGACACTGGCCACTGTCGGAAGACAGGACACTGGGCTGGATGGACCTTTGGTCTGACCAGTCTGGCCGTTGTTGTGAGTCTGTCGACAACTGCTGCGCAGGCTGCTCTCCTATGCAACAGGCAGGGGTCCGGCCCTGCCCATCCCACCATTAATACAAGCTCCCAGCCCTATACTACACAGATTTCACAGAGGGAGACCAGCGTTTCTCAAAATGGGGGTCCTGACCCAAAAGGGAGTTGCAGGGGGGTCACAAGGTTATTTTGGGGTGGGGGGGTCATGGTACTGCCACCCTCACTTCTGCAATGCTGCCTTCGGAGCTGGGCGGCCGGAGCAGCTGGGCGGCTGCTTATTGAGGCAGCAGAGCAGAAGTGAGGGTAGCAAGTACCACCCCCAACACACAATAACCTTGCGGACCCCCCCCATACACACACACACCCCTCCTTTATGGGTCAGGACCCCTACAATTACAACACCATGATTTCAATAGCTGAAATCTTGAAATCTAACTTTTAAAAAATCCTATGGCCATGAAATTGACAAAAATGGACCCTGAATTTGGTAGGGCCCTACTTATTTTCATGTGGAAATTGGCAGGAGGGGCAGTCCTGCCCAAGAAGTTGTGCAGAGCTGGCTCTGAGCAGGGCCACGCCTGCCCTGGAAAAGGGGCTGGGCTGGGCCAGGCAGAGCCATGCACCCTGCTCCGTACTCACACTGCGCAGCTCCAGACCCGTGTCGATGACGTAGCGCACAGTCCCCAGGGAGAAGGACGAATCTGCAAGCCAGTGGGTGATGATCACGCGCCGGCCCTGGGGCCCGCTGCCCTGCTCCAGCACCTCATAGACCTTCTGGGCTGCCCGCCCCACCCCTGGGTGCAAGGGCAGGGCCAGCAGCGGGCCCAGCCCAGGGTTCAGGGCCACAGCCTCGGTGCGGATGGCCTCGCAGCACTCGCTGATCTCCTGCAGGGTGGGGAGCAGGCGTCGTTAGTGACAGGACACCCCCTTTGCTGCAAGGCATGTCCCCAGGACAACACCCCAAAGCGAGTCCCAACACCCCCTTCCCTTCTCCCGCAAGCACCCCGCCAGGGAGGGGTCCCAGCAGCCCCCCAGTCTCCACCTGCTCACTGGCCAGGAAGAGCAGCACATCGCCGGGTTCCTGGCGCCGGTGAATGTCCAATACCGCCTGGCACGCGGCAGAGACGTGGCCCCGAGCCGGTGGATCCCTGTACACCAGCTGGCCGGGAGGGCTGGGTCCTGGCACCCGCACCACGGGAGGGTCCCCGCAGAAGGCCCGCAGCCGCTCCTCCAGGGCTGGCACCGTCGTCACCACCACCTTGAGCTCGGGTCGCTGGCGAAGCACGTCCTTCAGCAGCCCGAGCAACACGTCTGTGGGCACCGTGCGCTCCTGCACCTCGTCCAGCACAATGACCCCGTACTGGCGCAGCAGGGGGTCCGACATCATCTCCCGCAGCAGCATCTCATCCGAGCAGAACCTGCCAGCACCAAGCACCCGGGTCAGAGGCAGCCCAAGGAAGGGGGAGCCCGGCTGGGACAGTGAGGGGCTGCAGGTTGGGATTGAGGGGCACCGGCAGAGCTGGGGGAGCCCAGGGCTGGGCTAGCAGGGGCTGCAGGTTGGGACTGAGGGGCACCGGCAAAGCTGGGGGGGACTTGGAGGGGATTTGGGAGGCTCCCCTTCCCCACTCTCAGCTCTCTCAGGAAAGAACCGTGTCCTCATCCCTTGAGCGGAGAGGTGCCAGGCCCAACCCAAGAGAGCGCTGGGCAGAGGCACCTGCCCTAACCCCTTCACTGCCAAAGCCCCCACCTGACGCCCACAGCCTGACTCTTGCACCGCGGCCTCCTCCTCGCCCCTCCAACCCTGGAGCCCTTCCTTAAACAGGGTCCTGGCTGGGCCCTGCCCTGCCCGGGCCCCACCCTGCCCGAGAGGGGTGGAAACCTGGACACACAGGGCCGGGCACAGGCCCGCCTCTGGTCTGTCTCGTCCCAGCATGGAGCACCAGGCTCCTGCTGTGGGGAACGTGGGACAGAGCTGGCCTCCACCTCTCCCCAGGAAGGAGGCTGGTGGAGTGGCCTAGCTGCCTGCTGCTGGGCCCTGCACTCCAGCTCCGCCCTCGTATGCCGTTGCTCCAGGCTGAGCACCCTGACGAGCCAGCGGGGGCTGTGACAAAGCGGGACTGTTCTTAATGTTTCCTCTGAATAGTGTGGGGGTGCCTCAGTTTCCCCTATACAGTTCTTGAGTGTCTGGGTGGTGGGGTAAGGGGGTATGATCGTTGCAGAGCCCTAGAGGGCAGGTGAGTGCAGGAGTCTGGACACAGAGAATGGCTGACACCCTGTTTCCTGGCCACTGATGGCCTGGGCCCTTCCCCCCTGCAAGGTGAGAGCTAAAGGGTTGGAGAACAAAGGAATCCGGTGCCTTCCTGGCCTGATAAAGGGACAAAGCCCAGAGGAGGAGGGGCTGGAGGGAGTTTCAGTTTGGGGCTGGCTGGGACATGGAGTGAAGTGCAGACGTGGTTGTCTGGCTCACTGCCCCCCAAAATGCACCCAGCTGAGGGGTCCTGTTCTCTGCACCTACAAGCTCTGTGTTAGACCATGTTCCTGACGTTTAATAAACCTCTGTTTTACTGGCTGGCGAGAGTCACGTCTGACTGCGGAGTTGGGGGGGCAGGACCCTCTGGCTTTCCCAGGAGCCCCGCCTGAGCGGACTCGCTGTGGGAAGCGCACGGAGGGGCAGAGGAGGCTGAATGCTCTGAGGTCAGACCCAGGAAGGTGGAAGCTGTGTGAGCTTTGTGTCCTGCAGACAGTCTGCTCACAGAAAGGAGACTTCCCCGGGGGTCCTGACTGGCTTCGTAGGGAGCAGTTCCAGAGCATCGCCCAGGGACTCCGTGACAACTGGTGGCAGAGGTGGGATTGACGGGGACCAGGCGTGCTGAAGATTCAGAGAGAGACGGTTTCAGGGGGCGGTTAACCCCTGGGAGTGTGTGACCAGAGAGAAGGACTTTTGCAGTAACAGGGTCCCCCAGGGGATTGCAGCGAGCAGTCCCAGGGGCGGAGGAGTCTGCAGCTTGACCCTGGCAAAGAGGGGGTGACTTCGAGAAGGGCTGGCACACTAGGGGTTCTCCCTGGAAACCATGGGGAGCTGAGAGCACGCAGGCCTATGAGTCCACAACATCTTGGAAACAGTTTGAGTGATGGTCTGTCACCGTCTCCTTAAGAAGGACATTGTAACCCTGTGCAGAAAGAGAGGGTTGCACATTGGAAAGTTCACCAAAGCACAGTTCATCGTGCAGCTGGAGGAGGATGACCGCTCTAAGGAACAGATTCCTGACCCAAATGGGGCTATAGCAGGATCTGGGAGCAGCTGGAATGGGAGCCAGACATCCCCAAGACTCCTGTCCCCAACCAGACGGGGGTCTTCACGATCAGGTTCCCCATCCGGGGATTGGAGACGGACGGGATTGGAGCTGAGTCCAAGAGAGCAAGAGGACTGTGAGAGACAGCGAGAGCCCGAGAAAGAGCTGCAGAAGCAGCAGCAGCATGAACTGGCGGTGGGGGAGCGGAGAGGCCTAGGGGACCCCCCAGGGGTGAGTGGGGATAGACCCCGGGGGGCCAGTTCCGCAGGGAACCTCGAGACTAAATTGCTGCCCCTGGTTAAGGGGGGCGGGTGGGATGTGGATGCCACCTCACTGCCTTTGAGCAGGCTGGCGATTTGAACCAGGGAGACCCTGCGGAAAAGCCCCGGTGTCTAGCTCCCTTGCTGGGTCCCAAGGCCACAGACTCCGTCAGCCAGATGGGTGGGGAGGTGGACAGGCTCCCACTCCTGACCCCAACCTATATGTCTGTGTGGAGTCTCCTGGGGCCAGGCCCCTCGGACCCCCAGTGGGAGCGGGAGGTGATGGTCAATGGGGAGACATTCCTGGGCTGGCGAGATCCTGGGACAGAGAGAACTGTTGTCAGGCCCTGGGTGGTGCAGCCTCAGATGCCAAGGGGCTGTGTGAACTGGGTGAGAGTCCCAGGGACAAAGCCCCTCGCCCTGCCTATGGCCCAGATCCCTGTGCAGACCCAGGAGGGGTGGGGCTGGCTGGTTGTTGGGGTTCTCCGGGAAACCGGCTTCGAGACCCTGTTGTGGGGTGACTGTCTCTCTTTGGGACAGGATCCAGGCCCTGCTCTGGTAACTGCCAAGGGTTTGAATTTGAATCCAGGGAACCAATCAGCGGAGAGGGAAATGGCCAGTGAAAATGCAGATGACCTGGCTGGCAGTGGGGAGAGCTGCTAGGCTCAAGCTACCTGCCTGCAACCAGACCTCTGGGGCTCCCCACCCCCTTGCACACCGGAGAGGGGGCTCAGGCTGGCTCTGATGCAGTGAGGAAAGCAGCAAACTCGCTGCCTACCCCCACTGAGACAGCAAGGGCAGCGCTGAGCACAGTGGGAGCTGAGACCCCAGCTGAGGTGGGGAGACACAGGCAGGGCATCTGTTGGGAGCGGCAAGGTGCTTGGTAAGGAAAGTCTGGATGAGCCTAGGCAGCCTTGTGACCTGATGGCTTTGTCTAGTCAGCAGTGTGGGAAGGCGAGGAGAGTGGAAGATGAGAGTCCCTGGACCTTACCTGTTAGCTGGGTGGAGAAGTGTGACAGGGAAGGAAATGTGCCTGTGTCTGTCAGGAGTATTGACTTGCCTATGGAGGGAGCTACCCTGATCTCCAAGCATTTGTCTGTGACAAGCCTTGTGTGCTGGGACCAGGGGAATGAGATCCCAAGCTGTGTGTCTGGGAAAGGAGAAAGTGTGTCCGGCTCTTCTTTGTCTGTGGAGCAGACAGAAGGGGCCTTTCAGCCTGTGATGGTTGAGGGTCGTGCAGTTGTCTCAGAGTTGGTTCTGGATTCAGCTAAAGCCCAGGAAGGGAAGGGTCCTAAGTTTGTGTCTGCTCTGGAGAATGGCGCCGTAACTAGGTCGCATCCAGTTAGTGTCTATGTAAAATCCCAGAGACCAGACAATTCTGGTGCTTGTATTTTGCCTGTTGCTAGTGTGTTGTTGGGAAAGGGTGGAGCAACTCTGTCTAATCAGGGTGAGATCCTAGCCAGGGCACAAGGAGAGCATGAAGGTGATGTGATTGTGTTACCTACTGAGGGTGTGGAAACCTGTCGCAAGAAGGAAAAGAGTGCTGAACTTGTGTGTGGCAAAGGGAAGGAGACTGCTTCTGACCTTTTGTCTAGGAAGTCTGTGAGTTTGCCTGAAAGGGGATTGTGTAGGAATCTGCCGGATGGGCCAGAGGTGATTCTGGATGTAAGGGAGACCCAGAAAGAGTCTGTTGTTGCTCAGAAAAGTGTTCCTCTAGAGCAAGCCCTAGGTAAAGAGGGTAAGAGCAGAATTTCTGTGAGGGGTGAATTGTTGCATAGAAAAGCCCTAGGGAAAGGAATCCTCATGGAGTCTTTGCAAGCAGTTTACTGCAACTAAAGGGTGTGAAAGTGATTTAATCAAGAAAGTTTCAGTTCCTAACAGCCAGAAATTTTCTGTTGTGAATGGATCCACTGACTTTCCTGTTGAAAGATCCAGTGTGGATAGCTCTGAGATGGTCTCAGATGGAGTGAAAGCTGTTAAGAAAGTTAAACAGTCCTCTAACCAAGTGGCTGTATTTGGCCAGCTTGTTGGGGAGAAGACCCAATCCCAGTTTGACCCCCTGGGGTTTTTGGGTGGCCAAAGGGCATGGGCCGCATAAACCTTCCCACATGCGGCCTGCCAGTGCTATCGACCACCCCTTACCTAAGGGAGGGCGTGAAACTGGAAGGGCATGATGTAACTCCTACCAAGGAATGGAAGAGATGCTGGAGCATCCATGGGAACGTTGGTGGCTTTGAACTTCCCCAGGTCACCAGCTAAAGTAACTCCGCTCAGTTCGATCTCGAAGGGGGGAGAGATGTGACGAAGTGGGACTGTTCTTAACGTTTCCTCTGAATAGTGTGGACGTGCCTCAGTTTCCCCTATACAGTTCTTGAGTGTCTGGGTGGTGGGGTAAGGGTGTATGATCATTGCAGAGCCCTAGAGGGCAGGTGTGTGCAGGGGTCTGGACACAAAGAATGGCCGACACCCTGTTTCCTGGCAACTGGCAGCCTGGGCCCCTCCCCCCTGCAAGGTGAGAGCTAAAGGGTTGGAGAACAAAGGAATCCAGTGACCTCCTGGCCCGGGAAAGGAACAAAGCCCAGAGGAGGAGGGGCTGGACGGAGTTTCAGTTTGGGGCTGGCTGGGGACATGGAGTGAAGTGCAGACGTGGTTGTCTGGCTCACTGCCCCCCAAAATGGACCCAGCTGAGGGGTCCCATTCTCTGCACCTGCAAGCTCTGTGTTAGACCATGTTCCTGTCGTCTAATAAACCTTCTGTTTTACTGGCTGGCTGAGAGTCATGTCTGACTGCGGAGTTGGGGGGCAGGACCCTCTGGCTTCCCCAGAAGCCCCACCTGAGTGGACTCGCTGTGGGAAGCGCACGGAGGGGCAGAGGATGCTGAATGCTCCGAGGTCAGACCCAGGAAGGTGGAAGCCGGGTGAGCTGTGTGTCCTGAAGACAGGCTGCTCACAGGAAGGCAACTGCCCCAGATTCCTGACTGGCTTCATGGGGAGCAGTTCCAGAGCATCGCCCAGGGACTCCGTGACAGGGGCGGATCAGGGTACCAGGCGGCCGGCAGGCGAGAGGGAGACTGGATTGGGGAGGGAGGGGCAGCCCCAGTCCCACGACCAGGTCCCAGTGCCCTATGGGCGCAGCGCCCAGCCTCACCTGAGCAGGGTCTCTGGAGTGCAGCAGTCCTCATGGGGGACGCAGTAGCCAACCTCGTGGCCCAGGTTCAGATCCATCTCGTCAGCCACACACAGCGAGAGGCTGAGGGCGGCGAGGCCGTGGGGCTGGCTACAGGCCACCAGGCCATGCGTGAACTGCTGGGAGAGGGCGTACTCCGCACACCACTGAGGGATCTGCAAGGAGGAGAGCGGGCAAGGGGCCCCAGGCAGCCACTGTTGTGAGCACAGGTCACCCCAAGGGAGCCAGAACCCCCCCCAACACTGGGTACAGTGGCTCCCTCCCACCCGAAGACTCGCACATTCACTCTGCAGCTCAGCCAGGTGGGTGGGGCCAAGCTGCGTTCCCTGTGGACACAATGGCCTCGCCCCCCAGCCTAGAGCCACGCGCGTGGCTGCGGGTGCCCACACGGCTCGCCAGGGGTGGAACCAATCTGTCCCACTGGCAGGGGGTCAGGAGATCCCAGCAGAGCTGCCTCACCCAGACACTGAGGCAGGCACAGATGCTCCTGGGCACAGAGGTTGGCAGCAGGCACCCAGCTATGCCATCCATGGGGAGTTGAGCCAAGCCCCATGGCTCCCTTCCTGACAGCTCAGCCAGGGGCTAGTCCCCTCCACCCTGCCACACCCAAACACGTGTGGGCCGCACAGCCAAGGGGCAAAGTCTTCAGAGATTCAGGGCAGCTGATTGCGAACCTGGAGAGGCCCCTGCTCCCTGCAGCATCCCATGGACCCCCAGGGGCAGCCTGGGCAAAGCACAGGGGCAGAAATCTAGTGTACAGATGGAGAGGGCAGCCCACCGGTTCTGGCACAAGGCTGCCACCTGGATTCAATTCCCAGAGAGACCTTGAGTGAGAGTCTCCGCAGTGCAGCAGGGCTGCCCTGCCCCATGGGGTGCTTCACTGGCTGCGCAGAGCTGAGATCGCAGTCGTGGGGCCAGATACCAATCACAGAGATAAGGGAAGCACCCAGCCCCCTCCAAACGCCTCTCACGCCCCCCTTCGGCCCGATTCGCTTGCAGGCACAGCTCCCAGGCAGAGCCACCCCTTGCCCATCCTCCACACCAGCCAGGCTCCAGCTTCATGCTGGGAAGCCTGGACATCCCCTGGGTGCGCACCAGGAGAGGTCGCCGGCAATTAACAGTGTCCTGGGAGATTCCATGGGAACGCAAACATCTCCTGCCTCCGTCTCCAGGCCCATGGCCTGGCTGGGGCCTACAGAGCTCCACAGACACACACTGCTTGAAAACCAACCCTCCCCCAGGTCAAAGTCCTGACTGTAGCGGCTATAGCTTCCCTGCTGGGGCGGAAGAGACACACACAAGGGGCAGAGGGCCAAGGAACCCAGCTGCCTGCAGGCCCTGCAGCTTGGAGGTTTGGCACCAAGATGGCTGATTGTCAGGTACTGGCAGCCTGGGACTCCACAGACAAGCGAGCCCCGTCAGTCTGTCTGCCCTGCTGCATGTGAGAGCTGCCTGGGGCAGGGGCTGTGTGTGTTTAATGCCAGGACAGCAGCCAGAGAACTGGGTCCCGACGGGGGCGCTCGGTGCGCCAGCATCACAGACCAACAAGTCCGGGTGTCTGGGGCCCTCAATACCACTCTTCCAGGCTCACCCACCCCCCTCAGAAGTCCCTGGCAACCCTGCAGCTCCCAGCACAGACCCAGCTGACTCCCGGCCAGCGCCGTGCATGACTGAAAGCCAAATCCCAGGGCATCCAACAGGGAGAGCCCAGCCTCCCATCACCCTGACCTCCTCACGTGCTGCCCCAAGGGGGCTTTGCAAACAGACAGGAGCCGCAGTCAGGAGTACAATGGACCCTGCCTCAGAGGTTAAATGAGGAGTCACTGGCCCCCCTCCCGTGGCACTTGTAGTCACGGCACCCTAGACTATGGGACGCAGCCAGGGCCGGCTCCAGGCACCAGCGAACCAAGCAGGTGCCTGGGGCAGCCAATGTAAAGGGGCGGCAGGAGGTCGGGCTCTGGGGCGGCAATCCGCCCGCGGCGGCAATCCAGCAGCCGCTCCATCAGAGTGTGTTTCGCGCTCGGGGGCCATTCGGCGGCGGGGACGCGACTCTTCTTGGGTCGCCGGCAGCAGTACGGTGGCCGCTCCATCACTCTGCCTCCGTGTTCGGCGGCGAGGTTTTTTGGTTTGCTTTTTTTTTGCCGCTTGGGGCGGCAAAAACGCTGGAGCCAGCCCTGGACGCAGCCACGGCCAGCAGCAGCTGCCAAGCCATTTAGCTCTGTAATCCTGCCCCCAGGAGAGCCTCCGGACACCAGGGCAGCGCACTCCAAGGAGCCCAGGCCGTGTCTCACCGGCAAGCCAGCAGCACAGGCCCCCTAGCACTGCCCTGACTGCGAGGCGGCAGCCCCCCACCCTCTCCCTGCAGCACCGGCTGCTCCCCGAGCCAGCCCAAGCCCACCACACGCAAGGGGATTATTGCGTAGGTGCTTTTCCCAGCAAGGGCACTCCTGCCCTGGCCTTGCCCTCCCCATGCCCCCCTCGCACCTGGGTGCTCTTGCCGGTCCCGGGCCCCCCGGACACCAAGACGATGCCGCTGCTGCTCTCCAGGTGCTCCATGAAGCTGTACTTGGCGGCCCAAACAGGCAGGTCTCGCCGCCGCTGCAGCAGCTCATAGTAGCGGGAGGAGAAAGGCAGCCCGTCGTATGGGTTCACCTCCAGGTCCCCCTCGCAGTCCAGGGCCAAGCCTTCGCCCTCCTCCTCCTCCTCCTCCTCCAGCGGGGAGTCAAGGCCATTCGGCCGCAGCGGGGAGGTGAAGCCATCGCTAGTCTCCATGGCGGCGTTACTGTGGGGCAGATGGAGCCAGGGACCTGCAAGAGAAAAGGGCAGGAGTCAGAGCAGCCACTGGGCCCTAGGGGAGAAACTGGTTAGCAGGGTGGGGAGACACCCCATCCCCACTGCCCCAGCTCCACTCCCACCGGCTGGGGGGCAGTCAGAAATCCTGAGGCCAGCAGGGCCCATCGGGGCCATCTAGTCTGGCCTCCTATGTAACACGGCCAGGGGCTGCCCCACAGTAACACCTGGAGTGGATCTGCTAGCAAAGCAGCCAGTCTGGACTGAAAACTGTCAGGGATGGAGAATCCACCTCGGCCCTTGGGTATGGTTCCTGTGGTTAATTCCTGTCACCATTAACAACGTACCCCTAATTGCCAGTCTGAATTCGTCCTATTTCAACTTCTAGCCACTGCCCTGTGTTTGACCCATCTCTGCTGGACTGAGCAGCCCATCACGAAATACCTGTTCCCCACGCAGGTACCTACAGACCGGGATCAAGTCACCTGTGAGCCTTCTCTGTGTTATGCTGAACAGCTCAAGCTCCCTGAGTCTCTCACTACAAGGCAGGTTTTCTATTCCCAGCTCTTCTCGGACCCTCTCCAGTTTATCAACAGCCTGAACTGTGGGCACCAGACCTGGGCACAGGAGTCCAGCAGCGGCCGCCCCAG
Organism: Lepidochelys kempii; assembly: GCF_965140285.1. Classification (NCBI taxonomy): domain Eukaryota; kingdom Metazoa; phylum Chordata; order Testudines; family Cheloniidae; genus Lepidochelys; species Lepidochelys kempii. The sequence goes on from NC_136383.1 coordinate 142,115,815, forward strand.
TCCAGACAGAGGGAAAGTCGCCTCTCCGCGGCTCACATGAGTCCTTTGGTCAAAGCTCAGGTGGCTCGCGGGGTGCGTCACGGCTTCCCCGGCCAGCCCCCCGCAGCCTGGCGGGGCCTGCTCGCTGCGCCGATGCCCGCCCGGCTTCCCAGGAGATCCAGGGGAGGCTGAATCGCCCCGGGGAACCACCTGCTGCAGCTCGTCTGTGGCCAGCCCCCCAGCAGGCTCTGGGGCAGGGGCCTGGGACTCCCGCCGGGCCCCAGGGAGCAGGGCTCGTGTCCTGGAGACCGGCCGGGAGCGCCAGGTGGTGGGAGAGCCACAAACAGCCCCGCTCCCCGGGGCGTGCGCGGCGCTGGAGGGCGGCCAAGGCAGCAGGCACCGCCCCGGGCCGCGGCACCAACCCCCGGGGCAGGACACGCCGCACCCCAGGGCAGGGCCCGGGGTATCCGGCACCGCGCCCGGACCCGGACCCCGACCCCGACCCCGACCCAGCCGGGGGGCGGGACCCGGCCGGCGGCCAAGCGCAGGGCGGGGCTGCAGGAGACGCCCCCCCTCAGCCCCCCGCGGAACCCAGGCGTCCGGGGAACCGGTCCGACGGGATGCGGCACCCCCGGCCTCACCCGCCGTGAGCGCCACCCCGCCGTGCCGTGCCCCGGGGGCGGAGCCCCGGCCCCCCAGCGGCCCCCGGCCCCGCCGCGTACCCCGGGCGCTGCCGCCCCCGCTCACCTGTAGCCGGCTCCAGGCCCCGCCCCGGAGGCTGTCACGCGGCGCCAGGCACGAGTCACGTGCTACGCCGTGGCAGCCAATCAGATGGGGCCCGAGTGGCTTCGGCCCCGCCCCCTGTGCCGTCTTCCCCCATGGCCCCGCCCCGGGCCCTGCTGTCCCCCGAGCCCCGCCCCGCAGCGCCAGGCCCCGCCCCCGCAGCGCCTGTCGCCCCGGCCACGGCTCTGCGCGGCGCGGCGCTGGGGGCGGGGCCAGGTGCCCGCGGGGCGGGGCCTCCCGAGGGGGCGGGGCACGGACACACCGCAGCCGGGAGTTCCGCCGGCCGGACTAGCTCCCAGCACGCCAGCCTCCCTCTGTCCGCGGCAGTGATCAGCCTGTCGGTCCCCCCCAGCCCTGCCCTGTGACCCCCCAGCCAGCCCCACCCTGCCCCGCGACCCCCCGAGCCAGCCCTGCCCTGTAACTCCCCCAGCCAGTCCCACCCTGCCCTGTGACCCCCCCAGCCAGCCCGCCCCGCAACCCCCCGAGCCAGCCCTGCCCTGTGACCCCCCCAGCCAGCCCTGTAACTCCCCCAGCCAGTCCCACCCTGCCCTGTGACCCCCCCAGCCCGCCCTGCCCAGTGCCCCCCAGCCAGCCAGCCCTGTAACTCCCCCAGCCAGTCCCACCCTGCCCTGCAACCCCCCGAGCCAGCCCTGCCCAGTGCCCCCCCAGCCAGCCCGCCCTGCCCAGTGCCCCCCAGCCAGCCAGCCCTGCAACTCCCCCAGCCAGTCCCACCCTGCCCTGTGACCCCCCCAGCCAGCCCTGCCCAGTGCCCCCCGAGCCAGCCCGCCCTGCCCAGTGCCCCCCAGCCAGCCAGCCCTGTAACTCCCCCAGCCAGTCCCACCCTGCCCTGCAACCCCCCGAGCCAGCCCTGCCCTGTAACTCCCCCAGCCAGTCCCACCCTGCCCTGCAACCCCCCGAGCCAGCCCTGCCCTGTAACTCCCCCAGCCAGTCCCACCCTGCCCTGTGACCCCCCCAGCCAGCCCGCCCCGCAACCCCCCGAGCCAGCCCGCCCTGCCCAGTGCCCCCCAGCCAGCCCTGCAACTCCCCCAGCCAGTCCCACCCTGCCCTGTGACCCCCCCAGCCAGCCCGCCCCGCAACCCCCCGAGCCAGCCCTGCCCTGTGACCCCCCCAGCCAGTCCCACCCTGCCCCGCAACCCCCCGAGCCAGCCCTGCCCTGTAACTCCCCCAGCCAGTCCCACCCTGCCCTGTGACCCCCCCAGCCAGCCCGCCCCGCAACCCCCCGAGCCAGCCCTGCCCTGTGACCCCCCCAGCCAGTCCCACCCTGCCCCGCAACCCCCTGAGCCAGCCCTGCCCTGTAACTCCCCCAGCCAGTCCCACCCTGCCCTGTGACCCCCCCAGCCAGCCCTGCCCAGTGCCCCCCCAGCCAGCCCGCCCTGCCCAGTGCCCCCCAGCCAACCAGCCCTGTAACTCCCCCAGCCAGTCCCACCCTGCCCTGCAACCCCCCGAGACAGCCCTGTAACCCCCCGAGACAGCCCTGCCCTGTGACCCCCCCAGCCAGTCCCACCCTGCCCCGCAACCCCCCGAGCCAGCCCTGTAACTCCCCCAGCCAGTCCCACCCTGCCCTGTAACCCCCCCAGGCAGCCCGCCCTGCCCAGTGCCCCCCCAGCCAGCCCTGCCCTGTGACCCCCAGCCAGCCAGCCCTGCCCTGTGACCCCCCCAGCCCTGTAACCCCCCCAGCCCACCAGCCCTGCCCTGTGACCCCCCCAGCCAGCCCTGCCCAGTGCCCCCCCAGCCAGCCAGCCCTGTAACCCCCCCAGCCAGCCCGCCCTGCCCAGTGCCCCCCCAGTCAGCCAGCCCTGTAACCCCCCCAGCCAGCCCGCCCTGCCCAGTGCCCCCCCAGTCAGCCAGCCCTGTAACCCCCCCAGCCAGCCCGCCCTGCCCAGTGCCCCCCCAGCCAGCCCTGCCCTGTGACCCCCAGCCAGCTAGCCCTGCCCTGTGACCCCCCCAGCCAGCCCTGCCCTTGACCCCCCAGCCAGCCCTGTGACCCCCCCAGCCAGCCAGCCCTGCCCTGTGACCCCCCCAGCCAGCCAGCCCTGCCCAGTGCCCCCCCAGCCCGCCAGCCCTGCCCTGTGACCCCCCGCCAGCCCTGCCCTGCCCTGCCCTGTGACCCCCCCAGCCAGCCCGCCAGCCCAGCACGCCTTGCTCAGCTGGGCCAGCATGTTCCTGTCCCAGCCCAGCCCCCGCTTCATGCCCTGCTCTGTGGCTGGGGAAGCAGGAGTCCTGTTGGCTGGAATGAGACATTCGATGCAGCCTCCAGCATCCTCAAGCAGAGTCACTTAGGGCTCTGCCAGGCGCCACCTCCAGGTCCCCCTCACAGTCCAGGGCCAAGCCTTTGCCCTCCTCCTCCTCCACGTGGGCCCACTGGGACAGCCGCAGCCACCGGGCCCATCCAGGCCTGCTCATCACCTTGCCCACCCGGTGGCCCTGCAGTAATGGAGGAAGGCAGGCTCGGGCTGCAGGGCAGGGCCCGGGAGAGCATGCTTAGGCTGGGATAGACTGTCACTGCTTTGCACAGTCCTGAACCATAGGGGCCCTCGCCAGGTTGTCTAGTCCAGCCCCCTGCACTGAGGCAGGACTCCTGGACCATCCCTGACGGGTTTGTCTGACCTGCTCTGAAACACCTCCAGGGCCAGAGATTCCACCACCTCCCTGGGCCGCTTGTTCCAGGCATAACCACCCTGAGAGCGAGGAGGGAGTTTTTCCTAATCTCCAACCTAAACCGCCCCTGCTGCAGTTTCAGCCCATTGCTTCTTGTCCTGTCCTCTGAGGTTAAGGAGAACAAATTTTCTTCCTCCTCCTTTTACATACTTGAAAACTGGTATCAGGTCCCCGCTCAGTCTTCTCTTCTCCAGACTAAACAACGCCAATGTTTTCAATCTTCCGTCACAGCTCATGTTCTCTGGACCTTTAGTCATTTTGTTGCTCTTCTCTGGACTTTCTCCAGTTTGTCCCCATCTTTACTGAAATGTGGCGCCCAGAACTGGACACAATACTCCAGATGAGGCCTAATCAGTGCTGAGTAGAGCGGAAGAATTACTGCTTGTGTGTTTCAGAGGAACAGCCGTGTTAGTCTGTATTCGCAAAAAGAAAAGGAGTACTTGTGGCACCTTAGAGACTAACCAATTTATTTGAGCATGAGCTTTCGTGAGCAGCTCTGCTAATACAGCCCAGAATGCCAGAATGATGTTCACTTTTTTTTTTTGCAACTACATTACACTGTTGACTCATATTTAGTTTGTGATCTACTGTAACCCCAGATGCTTTTTGGCAGTACTGCTTCCTAGGCAGCCATTGTCCATTTTATATTTGTGCAGTTGATTGTTCCTGCGTAAGTGCAGTGCTTTGTCCTTATTGAATTTCATCCTGTTTATTTCAGACCATTTCTCCAGTTTGCCCAGATTATTTTGAATTGCAATCCTTTCCTCCAAAGCGTTTGCAACCCCTCCCAGCTTGGTATAGTCCACAAACTTTATAAATGTGCTCACCATGCCATTATCTAGATCTGCGCTTCTCAAACTTCATTGCACTGCGACCTCCTTCTGAAAACAAAAATTACTGCACAACCCCAGGAGGGGGGAACAAAGCCTGAGTCTGCCTGATTCCCACTGCCCCAGGTGGGGAGCTGGAGTCAAAGCAAAAGCCTAAGCCCCACTGCCCTGGGCAGGGTAGGGGTCAAAGCCGAAGCCCAAGGGCTTCAGCCATGGCCAGAGGGCCTGTAACCTGAGCCCCACTGCCCAGGGCTGAATCCCTCGGGCTTTGGCTTCAGCCCCAGCAGTGGGGGCTCAGGCTTTAGCCCTGAGCCCCAGCAAGTCTAAGCCAGCTCTGGTAACCCAAACCCACTTTGGGGTCCCGACCCACAGTTTGAGAACCGCTGATCTAAATAATTGATGAAGATATGGACCAGAACTGGGCCTAGGGCAGATACCTGCAGGTGTTTACTCAATATGCCCTTTCAGCTTGATTGTGAACCATTAATGACTACCCCGAGTATGTTTTTCCGAACAGTGACGCACCAATCTTATAGTAGGTTTGCCTAGGCTACGTTTCCCTAGTTTGTTTATGAGAAGATCCTGTGAGACATTTGATGAATATGCATTACCTTATTTGCATACCAATTTCTCCTCTTTTTCTCTGGTTCCCCATGTCCCCTCTCCCTGCCCTCTACAATGGGCTCCCTGACCCCAGGTCACTGGAATGCTCTCCGCAGCTTAGCCAGGCTGCTGGTTCCACCCGCGGCTCCCAGAACCAGTCACGTGCACTTGGGCCTTTTCACACCCGTAGCACTAGTGCTTGTGGTCAGCTCCTCAGACCTGTCTGTGCCACTTCTCACACAAAGAACGGCTCCTTCCTCAGCGGGTGCTGCTCTGGAGTGTCCTCCTTGGAGCACGGCATCTCCCTTGTGATAAGTATGAATTTTCCCTGGGTGTGAGTGTGACGAAGTGGGGATTTTCCCTTGTTATGTTGTATGTGAGTCTTACTGTTGAGCCTATGTGACTTTTACATGAATACTGTGTGTGCCTCAGTTTCCCTGTGTGCTGCACCAATACCTCGGGGGTGGGAACAGGGGTGTGTGGCTTTGGCTGAGACCTCAGGGGCAGGTGAAGCTTCTCCAACTCCCTGCACCTATGCTGTGACTGGTCCCCCTCGTAACCTGAGACCCAGGAAGGGGATTTAACCAGGTGACGACCAAGTGACTCTTTGCCTGGGAAGGCGAGACAAAGACAAGGAGGAGGAGCAATGGGGGTGTCTGAGGTTTGGTTGCAGGAAGTCGGCAGTCGCTTGGGGGGACTGGAAGAGGGGGAGGCCAGGGCTTCTGGGCCAGGACTCCCCAAGATGGATTTGGCTGAAAGTCACTGATTTTTGTGCTAATAAGTTCCGTTTTACACGGGCTGAGAGTCACGTCTAACTGCAGAGCTGGGGTGCAGGGCCCTCTAAACAGAAGGTTTATTAGTCGACAGGAACACAGCGTAGAACAGAACTGGTCTAGGGAGCAGGCCAGTCTCTGATCGCCCCCACCTTGGCCAGCTCTGACTTTAGGCAGCCGCTCCCCACCTTGCAGCCCAGGTACGACACCTCTGCCATCCCCACCTTGCACGTCCCAGTTTTAACTGTCAGCCCTGCATCCCGGAGGCAACCCAGCCCCCTCTTCACCTGGGACACGTGGTCCTCCCAGGTCTGGCTAATGACACAAATATCATCAATGGCCGCTAGGGTACAATTCTCCGTCCCCCTCCTGTAAGTGATCCACGTGGCACTGGCAGGTGACTGGCACCTCCTTGAGTCTGAAAGGTAGGACCAGGGATTTGTACAGCCCCAAAAGGGTGACAAAAGCAGGTTTAAACCTGACATCTGGATCCAAAGACACCTGCCAGTAGCCTTTGGTGAGATCGCTGGTCATGGGGTAACAAGTCCCCCTGCAACTTGTGTAGGATCTCATCAGGCCTAGGTATGGGCAGGAACCAGACATGATGATGGCATTGAGCTTCTGATAGGCCACATAGAAATGGATTGACCCGTCTTTCCTGGGGACCAGCACCATGGGGCTGGTGGGTGGCTGGATCGCCCCTAAAGCCAGCATGTCTCTGACCTGTCCCTCCAGGACCTGTGCTGTGTTTCCCGTTACTCTGAGTGGAGAACACCTGATGGGAGGCTGGCTTCTGGCTCCACCCAGTGGACAGCTCGGTTAGTGAGCTGAGGCTGGTTGGAAAACAGCCGTTGGTACAAAGAAAAGGAGTACTTGGGGCACCTTAGAGACTAACCAATTTATTTGAGCATAAGCTTTCGTGAGCTGCAGCTCACTTCATCGGATGCATACTGTGGAAAGTGTAGAAGATCTTTTTATACACACAAAGCATGAAAAAATACCTCCCCCCACCCCACTCTCCTGCTGGTAATAGCTTATCTAAAGTGATCATTCTCCTTACAATGTGTATGATAATCAAGTTGGGCCATTTCCAGCACAAATCCAGGTTTTCTCACCCCCCCCCCCAACACACACACACACAAACCCACTCTCCTGCTGGTAATAGCTTATCTAAAGTGACCACTCTCCTTACAATGTGTATGATAATCAAGGTGGGCCATTTCCAGCACAAATCCAGGGTTTAACTGTTGGTACGAATGCAGCATCTCTCTGATCCCTGCCTGCTGAGCAGGGGTTAGCTGGTCACAGGCCCTCTCAGAGGTCCAGAGAGGCCCGGGCCCCTTCCAGCTTTTGAGGCCCCTAGCTATAATAAAAACTAAAAATGACAACACATGAAAACAAAATAAGTGTGAGACATAATTTGAATATTTTTTTATTTAACAAATGCTTTTCTAGCCTTTTTCTGTGCAAATGCACTAATTATTGAGGAAAAATCTAATCGTGGTTTGTTTATATAATCAGCTGATCTGAGAGGATACGTTCATTACCGTCTAATCTTGTGCCATCAGAACCGATATATTTTTATTAATATTTATGAACATTTTTAACTCTTTAATATGATAAAATCTGTATCAGTTAACAAAAAAATTATGTCTTTTACCAAATCACATCTCTTCTTTGCTTAAATCTGCAGCTCTAAGCTGAGAGTGTGTGTCACATTGTTATGCTTATAAACAGCACACAGGATCTTTTTCAGGGGAAAAGACAATACACCACGTTTATTGAAAATACAAGTTAGCATATACATTCAATCACACACACACACACACAAACACAAAAAGAACAGGAGTACTTGTGGCACCTTAGAGACTAACAAATTTATTTGAGCATAAGCTTTGATGGGCTACAGCCCACTTCATCGGACGCATAGAATGGAACATATAGTAAGAAGATAGATTATATATATATATGTACAGAGAAGGTGGAAGTTGCCGTACAAACTGTAAGAGGCTAATGAATTAAGATGAGCTGTTATCAGCAGGAGAAAAAAACTTTTGTAGTGACAATCAAAATGGCCCATGTAGACAGTTGACAAGAAGGTGTGAGGATACGTAACTTGGGGAAATAGATTCAATATGTGTAATGACCCAGCCACTCCCAGTCTCTATTCAAACCCAAGTTAATGGTATCTAGTTTGCATATTAATTCAAGCTCAACAGTTTCTCGCTGGAGTCTGTTTTTGAAGCTTTTCTGTTGCAAAATTGCCACCCTTAAGTCTTTTACTGAGTGGCCAGAGAGGTTGAAGTGTTTTTGAATGTTATGATTCCTGATGTCAGATTTGTGTCCATTTATTCTTTTGCGTAGAGACTGTCCGGTTTGGCCAATGTACATGGCAGAGGGGCATTGCTGGCACAGGATGGCATATATCACATTGGTAGATGTGTAGGTAACCAAGCCCCTGATGGGCGTGGTTGATGTGATTAGGTCCTATGATGGTGTCTCTTGAATAAATATGTGGACACAGTTGGCATTGGGCTTTGTTTCAAGGATAGGTTCCTGGGTTAGTGTTTTTGTTGTGTGGTGTGTGGTTGCTGGAGAGTATTTGCTTCAGGTTGGGGGGGCTGTCTGTACGCGAGGACTGGTCTGTCTCCCAAGATCTGTGGGAGTGAGGGATCACACACACAGAGGTCCTGCAGATGGTCTTATAGTTACCAGTCTGTCGTAGCTCGAGTCAATCTAATGGCCAGTTAGACTGAGCACGGGTGAGAAGATGGGCTCCGTCGGTCGTGATCCGATGCTCCGAGGCTTTGCAGGACTGAACCCAGAGTCTTATGGCAAAACGCCCCAGCTTTATATTTGTAAATTCCCACTTTAGTGTATGCATTTTGCAATGTCATTCTGTAATTGTTAGTCCTTAAGTGGTATTAATCTTGGGGTTTTCCACTGTTCTCTCTTATTTGTTGTCTCGCCTTCAGGGGTGTTTGCCTCACCTCTGAAGTTGTCAGTGCTGCTAACTTGTTTAGCATCAGCTACAGTGGAAGTTTTCTGATTATTTCCTGCTGTCTCTCCGAGTCTCTCACTTCTTCTTGACCATCTGGACATTTGTGATGGCTTTCACACTCATCCTTACCCATGCACACATCCTTTATTCACTCCAAACAATTTTACAGAGAATTTCAGACAGGATAACATTTTAGAAAGGGTTATATGGTTACTAAAGGGACTACAAAAGAACCCTACACAACTTCGTTTGCAATGCAGATAAGAAACAAGACCTTATAGTAAATACTATAATGAAAACTTCTCCTAAAACAAAAGGTGACCAGAATCAGCTATAAGGACTGCTTTGGTCTGTTCCTGCCTTAACATCAGTTCAGACACAGGCCGCCTGTTTGATACGTTTCTACCAACGGCCCATTAGGCCGTTCCTTTCTGCTGTTCAAAAAGGGTGGCTGGCAGGATATGGTCAAACCCTACATCAATACATTTAATACATGCTACATTATTATATCCTTCATTCTAAATTATACAAAATACAAACATAAAATCCTTCTACTACAACATTTTGGCCCGATAGGGATGCGCATAAAAACAAGTTGCAAAACTTATCAAATGCCAAAAAATTAACAAGTGTCTAAATCTGAGGCCCTCTTTGAGCTTGAGGCCAAGGCCAAATGGCCCTCCTCCCACTTGGCCTTGGCCGGACAGAGAGGGGAATTGATTCCAGCAAGAGCCAGGCTCCTGTCTCAGGGAAGAGACCCACCAGGGTCTCTTCCCCCTTCTCCCCCTGGCCACACACGGCCAGGACCAGCCTCTCCCTGTCTCAGTACGGCTCCATCACGTTGACCTGGTCCCCCTGGTGGCTGTGAGCCCGGTTGGGCAGTTCCACCACATTGTTCTCATTCAGCTGCTGGATGACCTTGAAGGGCCCGTCCCAGGCAGCTTGCAGCTTATTCTTCCTCACCTGGTCGCTGGTGCCATAGGCTGAGCGGTTGTACCAGACCTTCTGCCTCCCTTGGGCCCTGGCTAGGTTCTCCCTGGCCGGACCCAGGAGCTCAGTGAGCTGTTCCCGGAAAGTCAGTCCATGCTCCAGCACTGATTCTCCATCGGGGGAGGCCTTCCCCTCCCATCCATCCCCCACCAAGTCCAGGGCCACCTTCTGAAAAGGCTCCTCTATGGCAGGCAGGTGCCCCAAGGCTGCTTTACCCTTGTCCCAGGCCTTTTGCACTCTGGACAAGGCAGCCCTGGTTGGCAGCTGTCCTGCCCTGGCTGTGGTTCTCCACACTCAGCTGGGGTCTCCGATCCCCCTGGGCTCAGCTTTGCCCCGATGTCCCAGTGAGGGCAGACAAGGAGCCCGCTGCTTTGCTCACAGCATCAGAGCCAGCGTGAACCCCCTCCCTCATGTGCAGGGGGGCAGGGAGCAACTCTCTGTCCCACTCAGCCCCAGGGGGCTGGTTACAGGCAGGCAGGTAGCCTGAGCCTAGCAGCTCCTCCCCCCTGCCAGCCAGGTCATCTGCATTTTCACTGACCATTTCCCTCTCCACCGATTGGGTCCCTGGATTCAAATTCAAACCCTTGGCCGTTACAGGAGCAGGGCCTGGATCCTGTCCCAAAGAGACACAGTCACCCCACAACAGGGTCTCACAGCCGATATCCTGGAGAACCCCAACTACCAGCCAGCCCCACCCCTCCTGGGTCTGCACAGGGATCTGGGCCATAGGCAGGGCAAGAGGCTTCATCCCTGGGACCGTCACCAGGTCACACAGCCCCTCAGCATCTGGTGAGGCTGCACCACCTGGGAACTGACAACAGTTCTCTCTGTTGCCAGGGTCTTGCCATCCCAGGAATGTCTCCCCATTGACCATCACCTCCTGCTCCCACTGGGGGTCCGCGGGGCCTGAGCCCAGGAGAGTCCATGCCAACACATATGCTGGGGCCGGGAGTGAGAGCCAGTCTGCCCCCCACAACCCCCTGATCTGGCTAAACAGCTCTATGTCCTTGGGACCCAGAAGGGGGGCTAGACACGGAGCCTTTCCGCAGGGCCAGCCTGGTTCCAATTGCCAGCCTTCCCAAAGGCCATGAGACAGGCCTCTATATCTCCCGCTCCTGAACCCGGGGCAGCAATTTAGTGTTGAGGTTCCCTGCAGGATTGGCACCCCGGGGTCCATCCCCACTCACCCCTGGGCGGATCCTTCTGCCTCTCAGCTCAGCCATCGCCAGTTCCTGCTGCTGCTATCTCTCCTGCTGTTCTGCCTCATGCCTTCCCTGTCTCTCATGGTCCTCCGACCCCTTTGATCTCAGCTCCAATTCCATCTGTATCAGATCCACCGAAGGGGACACGGGTCTCTGGGATACCTGGCTGCTCCTAGCCTCTCTTCTGGCCCCAGCTGGGTCAGGTATCGATGGGAGCCCTAGGGCTGCCTGGCTGCTCCCAGCCTCTCTCGCCCCCAGCTGGGTCAGAAACCAGCTCCTTAGAGCGATCCTCCTCTTCCAACTGAGCAATCAGCTGTGCCTTAGGGAGCTTTCCAATGCCCAGCCCTCTCTCTGCACAGCTCTACAATGTCCTTCTTAAGGGGATGGTGATAGGCCATCTCCACGCTGTTCCCAAGTGATCACGGCCTCACAGACCTGTGCTCTCTCAGCTCCCCACGATCCCTGGGAGGAACCGCTTCCTTCCCGGGGGTCCACTCTCTCTGGGGTTAAGCCGTAGACTCCTCCGCCTCCTGGAACCCCACCTCTCGGAGACTTCAGCACGCCTGCTAATCCCCCTTCGTTCTACTGCTCCCCAGTCATTTACTGCAGGATGCTCAGTCCATGGGGTGCTGTTTATCCCACTGCTACCATCAGTTGTCACGGAGTCACTGAGGCGATGCTCTGGAACTGCTCCATACGAAGCCAGCCAGGACTCCGGGGGAGCTTCCTCCCTCTGAGCAGACTGTCTCCAGGGCAAGAAGATTACACAGCTTTGACCTTCCTGGGTCTGACCTGGGAGCATTCAGCATCTCTTTCCACACCGTGCACTTCCGCAGCAAGTCCTCCCAGGAGGGGCTCCTGGGGAAGCCAGGGGGCCATGTACCCCAACTCCGCAGTCAGACGTGACTCTCAGCCAGCCAGTAAAACAGAGGTTTATTAGTCAATAGGAACACAGCATAGAATAGAACTTCTTAGCACAGAAATCAGTGACTTTCAGCCAAGTCCATCTTGGGGAGTCCTGGGCCAGACGCCCTGGACTCCCCCTCTTCCAGTCTCCCCAAGCAGACTGCCAGCTTCCAGCGATCCAACCTAAAACATCCCCTGTGATGTTATTGACTTGAACTGGGATCATATATAACATTGTTGCAACCAAGGTCCTGTAATGGCACCAAATCTTGTATAAAGGGGGTCAAATAAGGTGTCTCAGACAAGGTTATGGTTTGCTGGTTAGGATTATGCTGTCTATCTGTGGGTATCATTTTTGTAGTTAAAGTTATGAATATTGGCTCTATACTGTCTGTAGTTCAAACTTGTGCTGTGCTTCTGGGGGACACCCCAGACAAGTTGGTGTTAGCTCTGCCTAGCCTGCTGGGTGGCCCATGAAGGACCATCAGCGACACAACTGACCCATTGAGAGAAGGCAGACACGCCTGGGGACTCAGCCAGATGTGCAGGGACCTGCCTACGGACAGAACTCTGAGGTGTTTCCAGGCCATGGGATGGGCAGCTTGTCTTTGGGACAAAGAAAGAGACCACATGGCAAGAGACTATAAAAAGCTGCGGCAGCTCCTCCATCTGGTCTTCAGTCCTGCTTCCTACCTCTGGAGGGACTTGGCTACACGGAAGCTTTGACCCAAGGACTGAAGGACCCCTCCCAGCTGGGGATGTTCTCCAGAGACGGGATTTGAACCTGCCGTTTATTCCATCACTGCTACAAGCCTGACCCAAGAACCTGGCCATCACTGTGTGTCATTGATTCCATTTAACCCATTCTAGCTCTCATCTCTATCTTTTTCCTTTTATGAATAAACCTTTAGATTTTAGATTCCAAAGGATTGGCAACAGCGTGATTTGTGGGTAAGATCTGACTTGTATATTGACCTGGGTCTGGGGCTTGGTCCTTTGGGATTGAGAGAACCTTTTTTCTTTTACTGGGGTATTTGGTTTTCATAACCATTTGTCCCCACAATGAGTGGCACTGGTGGGGATATTGGGAAACTGGGGTGTCTAAGAGAATTGCTTGTGTGACCTGTGGTTAGCCAGTGGGGTAAAACCAAAGTCTTCTCTGTTTGGCTGGTTTGGTTTTCCTTGGTGTCCACAGAAACCCCAGCCTTGGGCTGTAACTGCCCTGCTTTAAGCAGTTTGTCCTGAATTGGCACTCTCAGTTGGGTCCCGCCAGAACCAGCATCGTTACACCCCCGTTGCTCCTCCTCCTTGTCTTTGTCTCGCTTCCTGGGCAAAGAATTACCTGGACGTCACCTGGCTGCATCCCCCTCCTGGGTCTCAGGTTGCGAAGGGCACCATACATGCAGGCAGCTGGAGCAGCGTCACCTGCCCCTGAGGTCTCAGCCAAAGTCACACACCCCTATTCCCACCACCGAGGTATTGGTGCAGCACAGAGGGAAACTGAGGCACACACAGTATTTATGTAAAACTCACATAGGCTCAACAGTAAGACCCACATACAACATAACATGGGAAAATCCCCACCTCATCTCAGTGAGCTCACTGTAAGACATGAGTGCCAGTTCACAAGGGGTCCCACCAATCTGAAGCAGGAAACGTCGATGGGGAAAGGTGCAAAAGGGAGAGACTGAATTAGTTCAAACAAACAGGCCTCCTGATGGAACGGACAAGCTGTGTCAAGATCATGGCTGGTGAACAAAAAGGGTGAGACTGGAAATCAGTGGACCACAATTGGTTTGTTGGAGATTAGGTCTAATTTGTGGACGAAATAACAAGGAGATGAGTTATTTAACATTTGTATCAATGACTGGAAGAGAACATAAAATCCTCACTGATAACTTCTGCAGAGGAAACAAAAATTGGGGGGTAGTAACTAATGAAGAGGACAGGTCCCTGCAACACAATGATCTGGCTCACTTGGTAATCTGGGCACAAGCAAAAACTATGCATTTTAATACAGTTAAATGTACATGTATAAAACTAGGAACAGAGACTGCAGGCCAGGTGTACAGGCTGGGGGCTCTATCCTGGCAAGCAGCGACTCTGACAAAGATTGGAAGATTGTGGTGGCCAATCAGCTGACCATGAGCTCCCAGTGCGACACTGTGGCCAAAGAACTAATGCGACCCTGGGCAGCATGAACAGGAACCCTGAGGAGCAGACTGACTGCGAAGAGCTACAAAGGGACCTCACCAACCTGAGTCGCTAGGCAACAAAATGGCAGATGAAATTTAATGTTGATAAATACAAAGTAAGGCACACTGGAAAACATCATCCTAACTACACATATACAATGAGGGGGTCTAAATTAGCTGTTACCACTCAAGAAAGATCTAGGAGTCACTGTGGATAGTTCTCTGAAATCATCCACGCAATGTGCAGCGGCCGTCACAAAAGCGAACAGAATGTTGGGAATCATCAAGAAAGGGATCGATAATAAGACAGAAAATATCATCTTGCCTCTCTATAAATCCATGCTATGCCCACACCTTGAATACTGCCTGCAGATGTGGTCGCCCCATCTCAAAAAGGATATGTTGGAATTGGAAAAGGTTCAAAAAAGGGCAACAAAAATGATTAGGGGTATGGAACAGCTTCCATATGAGGAGAGATTAATCAGACTGGGACTTTTCAGCTTGGAAAAGAGGCGACTAAGGGGGGATGTGATAGAGGTCTATAAACTCATGACTGGTGTGGAGAAAGTAAATAAGGACGAGTTATTTACTCCTTCTCATAACACAAGAACAAGGGGCCACCAAATGAAATGAATATGCAGCAGGTTTAAAACAAACACAAGAAAGTATTTTTTCACACAACGCACTGTCAGCCTCTGCAACTCCTTGCCAGAGGATGTTGTGAAGGTCAAGACTATAACAGGGTTCAAAAGGGAGCTAGATAGGTCCATCAATGGCTATTAGTCAGGATGGGCAGGAATGGTGTCCCTAGCCTCTGTTTGCCAGAAGCTGGGAATGGGCGACAGGGGATGGATCACTTTATGATTCCTTGTTCTGTTCATTCCCTCTGGGGCACCTGGTACTGGCCACTGTCAGAGGACAGGATACTGGACTTGATGGACCTTTGGTCTGACCCAGTAAGGCCATTCTTATGTTCTCATGAGCAGTGGAGAGGTGATTTTCCCTCTGTATTTGCCACTGGTGCGACCGCTGCTGGGATGCAGTGCCCAGGTCTGGTGCCCACAATTCAAGAAGGCTGTTGATAAGTTGGAAAGGGGTCAGAGAAAAGCCAGGAGGATGATTAAAGAAAACCTGCCTTATAGTGAGAGACTCAAGGAGCTCAATCTATGTAGCTGAACAAAGAGCTGGTTAAGGGGTGACTTGATCCCCGTTGCGAGGTTGCACTCCATATGTTCATGGAAATATGCTTATGAGTGTAAATATGACAGAACCTAGATATGCCATGTGACATATCTTTGCAAAGGTTATGATCTACTGAATATATTCATCCTATTTGTAGGCATGTATCATTTTTATATCAGAAGCTATGAGCGTTGGCTCTATGCTTGTATTTGAACTGTTTGCTATAGGAAACACATAAGGGAGGTTTGGCCAACATATTGTGAAGGGATGATTCAAGTAATTGGGAGTACTTAACTATAATGGACTTTGGGAGATGCCAATCCACATCTGAGCTTTCCTGGGAATGTTCAAACTAACATGTAAACAATGGTGTCGGCCTGCAAAAAAGCTGAATCATTCATGGACATGTGACTTGCCCAGGTGGCTACAAACTCCATCTTGTCGCTGTGATTTTGCCCTGAAGGACAAAGGGGTTTCCGCCCACAAGAGAGAGAATATAAAAGGCCCTGGAAGCCTCTCCAATTTGTCTTCAGCTGGCTCAAGAGACGGCCTCTCCACCCCAAAAAGATGCCTGAAAGAAACTGGAACAAAGGACTGTAACTATGAGGGTGTGAGTGATTGCTGGACCCAGGCCATAAACTATAACATTGGTCTGAAAAGGATTGTACCTGAGATAACATCTAGGGTGAGAAATTAGTATTTGTAACTAGATCCTTAGTGTATTACGTTACCCTTGCGTGTTTTGTTTTATTTCGCTTGGTAACTTACTTTGTTCTGCCTGTTATTACTTGAAGCCACTTAACTCCTACTTTTTACACTTAATAAAATCACTTTTGTTTATTAATGAACCCAGAGTAAGTGATTAATACCTGGGGGAGCAAACAGCTGTGCATATTTCTCTATCAGTGTTATAGAGGGTGAACAATTTATGAGTTTATCCTGTATAAGCTTTATACAAAGTAAAATGGATTTATTCCGGGTTTAGGGTCCCAGAAAGACTGAACACTGGGTGCTGGGAAAGTCCCTGTTAACTGAGAAGCCCCCGGACCAAGTGAAGCTCAGTTTCTGTGAACTGCAGGGGGAGTGGCCCAACTTCTTGGTCTGTGCTGGAACTGACTGGTGTGTCTAGCTCAGCAAGACGGGAGTGGAGGGAAGCTTTTCTTGCAGTGGGGTTTGTTCTCAGTGGTCTCCTGGCACATCTAGTGACAGTCTTGAGGGAGTTTCTGTGACCCGTCACACCCGTCTATAGGTACCTACGTGGGGAACAAATATTTAATAATGGGCTCTTCAATCCAGGCGAGAAAGGTCTAACCTGATCCAAGGGCTGGAAGATGAAGCTAGACAAATTCAGACTGGAAATAAGGTGTATGTTTTTGACAGGGAGGGGAATTAACGACTGGAATCATTTACCAAGGGTCATGGTAGATTCTCCATCACTGGCAATTTTTCATCCCAGCCTGGCTGTTTGTCTCACAGCTCTGCTCTAGGTGTTATTGTGGGGCTGGTCCCTGGCCTGTGATATGCAGGGGGTCAGACTAGATGATCACAGCAGTCCCTGCTGGCCTCGGAATCGCTTAATTGATTCCACCCTCCACTTCCCTTTTCAGGTTCCAAAGAAGGAGACGGGGGGTGGAGGGGGAAGCTGGCGACTGCGACGCCGGCTGACAGACAGATGAGAGAAGGGGAAGGAGCGAGCTTCACTGTTGTGGCTGCCACCCCACCATCTCCTAGAACCCTGGACCATCTTTGTCCTAAGCTAGAGAACTGTCCTGACCATACAGGGCCAGAGAGAGGGACCCAGATGACATCACCAGCTCTGGCTAACTCCTGAACACCATCTGGGATGGGAGACTTTGTGACTCCCACCCCCAGTGTGTTCTTTTCCTTCCCCACCTTATTTCCTCTCTCTCTTCCTTCTGTCTAATCAGATCCTGGCTTAGCCAGCAAAGACTGCACATTGTGTAACATGCCTGTTAGCATGTGACCAGACATGCAGCTCAAGGCGATGCCCTAGAGAGTTTGCCAGGACCCAGAGTGGCAGATCAGCCCGTGTACTTGTGCAATCCAGATCAGTGAGGGGCTGTGTCACTCCTGCCCTGCAACCTGGGGTGCCTCACAATGCTGTGGTGTTGTAGCTCCCAGCCTGGGCCATCCACAGACAGCCCGCAGCATGCAGGTCCCACCCTGAGCATCTGGGTATAGCCACAGCCCTGGTCCAGTGGCTCTGACTCCAGCAGCCCTTCAGCAACACACCAACCACCTTCTGGCTTCTAGCAGCCTTGGTTACTGCCTGCAGGGTGACCCCAACACACTCCCAGTCCCGGAATTTCCCAACAAGCTGTGTTCTTCACCGTCCAGCCCTCTCTGGGGCAGCTCAGACAGTATAGAGCTGTTGCCCCTGTAAGGGGTCAGTATCCAACAGTTCGCTGCTTTAACTGGAGTTACCCAAACAGCTCACTTCAAACACAACACTGGGTTAGTTTAGATTAAAAACAAAACAAGGTTAATTAACTCCAAAGAGGTAGGTTTTAAGTGAGTACAAGTGTAAGGCATTAAAGTCAGAAATAGGTAAAAGAGAAACAAAGATAAAAATCTTCCTAGTAGATAAAACTTAACAAGCTGGACTTGGTTCAAGGTAAAATCCTCACCACATGTTCCCAGCCACAGAGTGACCAAATTCTCAGGTCAGGATCCCCCCAAAGCCAAAGGACTGGTTCCTTTGTCTTCTTAGATGATGTATATACTGGGATGTTTTTGCCCCACACGTTTATAGTTCAGTCTCCCTTTGAAATGCATTTTCCTGAGGGTCACCCCTAGATAACGTTCCTTCCTGCTTGAGGACAGAGACATGGAGTCTCGCCATGAAAGAGGTTCCATGTTGTTGCTAAAATGCAGATTGATCTGTTCCTGCCCCCTTCCTTGCCGAAGAATGGCCACTTGACCCGTGATTGCCCATTAGCTTTGATGATACCTGGCTAGAGGCGTCAACTTGTCTATCTTTGAGGAGCAGGTCTACCCCTCTCTGGACTTGTTGGTTACCACATTTCAGTTATGATTTCAGCTTGGGTTGAGAACTTTACATACAATGCTGCTAGACACATTTTCCCCATGACATTACTGACCACTGAGTTACTAGTTTTCAAATGATACCTCACACGGCACATTTTGTACAAAGATTATTACAGCGGTGTGTAGAGTGTGAATACAGGGTGCAGCGGTCACAGAGCTGGGCCTGCCTTGTTCCAGCAGTGAGGGTGCAAGCAAGAATCGATGCCAAAGACAGACGTCAGTATTTTCACTCTTAGCTGTTCTTGTCTCCCTGTGCTGCATGTGTTTGTCTTGTTTTGTCTTCTAGGAAACGGGATCGGACTGCAGCCTCAACATCCACTGCTCCCTGCCAGCTCAACCAACCTTGGCTCTGTTCCCACAAAAGACAGCTGGGACCATCCTGACTACCCCTAACAGACTGTCAGACAAGGGGTAGTCAAGATGGCCCCAGATAAAGGGATGGGAACAAGGCTGTAGTTAATGTCACCCTTCTGCCAGGTGGAGTCTGCAGTTACAAGGGCTGGGTTCAATTTCTAGGAGTTCTCTTTTAATAATACAACACAGAACCAGCTTGAGCCTCTGTAACACCGACAGGCCCTGGTCATCAGCAGGAAGGATCAAACATGGGACCTCTGGAGCTTAGTGCATAAGCCTCTACTGCATGAGCTCAACGCCAACTGCCTGTTAGCTAAGGCTGTAGAGCAGACTCATTTAACTCTCTCTCTCCCTAATGGTCTCGGTGCCACTAGATGGGCCAGAACCCCACACCCAGGAGGTGTGTGGGTTACACCCCCACCCAACGACCTGGGACAATTACACACCATCCCTGGGTGCCTTTAAGAGGCAATACTTCCCCTCTCGCAAGCAGAGAGTGTGTGTAGAAAAGAAACTTTTAATAAAAAGTGGAAAGTAACCCATCCTTAATTAGGGAAAACGCTGCAAGCAGGATTCAGAAGCATGTGACCATGAACAAAAGGCCCACCCCGGAGCACGTCGGGCAATGTCCCTTGACTCAGGTTCTCGGCTTGCGGTGAGAAAGTCCAACAAACAGAAGTTCCTGCAATTTGCCGCTCCACTCTTCCTCCACTGCACCCCACTCTCAATTACTGTCCTTGGGTAGTGACGACCCAGAGTTCAGAGGTGCATTCATGTGACTTCACCTCCCACCTTGGGGGAGGCACCTTGGCTCACTCTGCTGCCACTCACTCCACCTCTGGAGTCTCTGGAGGTCCCAGCACTTAACAGAGCTCTTAGCAATCTCAGCTGTCAGTTCAGGAGCCTCCCTGCTAGTGCCACTGGGCAGGCCCCGCCTCCAGTGGTGTTAGATGCTGCTTGTAATTACTGGAACTGGGAGCACTGGCTGCTGGGAGTCTGAAAGGACAGGAAACAGGAAGGAGGGGGAGGAGTTGAGAGGCTGGGAGAGAGCTACTGAGGGTGCAGCAGCAGCTTGGTAAAGAGGTTTCCACTTTAAAAATAAAGCCCTGTTGAAGTTTGTTAGTACCTTGCTTGGTTGCTACAACATTTTGGCGACGAGGATGGATCTTCTGGCTCTGAACCCACCTGCACCCTTTCTGCAAAGCCCAGGTGAGCCTCCAATTGCTTTTACTGCCTGGATCCATATGTTTGAGACTTATTTGCTTGCAATCAGTGCTACAGAGATTTGTGAAGTAAGAAAGCGTGCTCTGCTAATCCACTGCCTTGGAGCAGAAGGGTAGCATATATTTTACACTTTTCCCCTTGCAGATGCTAAATATGAGACTACATTAAAGAACGTTTTTGTGCCAAAAGTGCTAATTGCTACAGATTTTGCCAGCATGTGCAGAAACCAGGGGAGACTATAATGCAGTATATTGCTTCCCTGAGGAGTCTGATTGTAACTTGTGACTTTGGGAATATGGCAGATGAGATGATTAGAGACCAGCTCATTGAGAAAACAACCATGCTTCATGTAAGAGAACGCTTACTTCTAGAACCACAACTTACACTAGAGAAAGCAATAACCATTGCTACTCAGATTGAGTCAGCTATAGCTGAAGCCAAAATAATGAGCATGGATACAGAAGGCACAGTCCAGGCTGTAAAAAGAAATGGAGTACTTTTGGCACCTTAGAGACTAACAAATTTATTTGAGCATAAGCTTTTGTTAGTCTCTAAGGTGCCACAAGTACTCCTTTCCTTTTTGCAGATACAGACTAACATGGCTGCTACTCTGAGTCCCGGCTGTGACTCCTTCGCAGAAAAGTTCACTATCACTGCAGACAAACAATTACAAGAGGAAAACTAATGAAAAACCACCAGATCAGCAAATTCAAAATACAGTAAAAGCTTGCTTTCACTTTGGATCCCCACAACACCTTGCAAGCTGCACAGGATGTCCGGCAAAAGTAGCTCAGTGCAATCATTGCAAAAAGATTGGGCATTTTGCTAAAGTATGTTGCAGCAGCCAGTTCAATCAACAGGTGCATGCAGTTACAATACCAGATGTTACTGTGCTGAGCGTGGACAAAATCACGACTGCACATATTCCAGAACAAATAAAGTGCACTGTAAACGTTTCCGTCATACCCTCAGGCAAATCACACTCTTTTCAGCTAATGGACACTGGCTCAGCAGTATCTATATACTACCGGATTCCATCGATTTGCATTACTTTAAAGATATGCCTCTTACTCAACCCAAACGTCACTTGGTGTGCTGTTTGAAAAACCATATTCCAGTACATGGCTGCCTGCCAGCAATAGTTACTTTTGGTGATTGCTGTGTAACTGCAGAGTTCTACATTGTCCACAAAGGCACTCCTAACCTTGGCAGAGATTTCTTGGCTGCTTTAAATCTCAGGGTAGCTAAAGGACGAATTGATCTTCTTCAGCAAAGCACTCTTGCGGTACACACACCAGTTTCAGCTGGGACCCAACACCAGGTTGAGGAGAAATTCAGCTGTGCTTATGGGTTTCTGCGTAAAGTTAAAATGTGGAATAATGTGATGCCTGTACGACAGAAGTTATGGCGCTTACCATTTTCAGTCAGGGAAGCTGTTTCAGAGGAACTTAGAAAACTTGTTCAAAAGGACATTATTGAAGAGATTGACTCCTCGGAATGGGTTTCACATATAGTAGTGACGCAGAAGAAGGGTGGAGGCATTCGCCTTTGTGTGGACTTAAGGGAGCCAAATAAAGCTATTGTGATTGACAGCCATCCTCTTCCTCACACAGAAGAAGTATTTGCAGAACTCCCCGGAGCAAAGATGTTTTCTATTCTTGATTTGCAGAGCGCATACCACCAGGTTGTGTTGCATGAAGATAGCAGAGACCTCACAGCATTTATTACACATGAGGGACTATTTCGTTTTAACGTGTTCCATACGGGCTCTCATCTGCCCCAAGTGCCTTTCAAAAAATGATGTCATTGTGTAGCGGGGTTGTTACCCGCTCCTGCCCTGTGGGGCTTAAAAGACAGCCCTGGGAGAGAGCCAGGGCTGAGGGCAAGAAAAGCTAGGCTAATTGGGGAAATGGCTGCAGCTGGGCCATGCCCCAATCAGGCCACAGCTGGGCCTATAAAGGGGCTGATAGGCTGAAGCTTAGCTAGAGTCTCTCTCCATGTTCAGAGAGGGAAGGGCCTGGCTGCAGGGACCTGAGGGAATACCTAGATTGGAGCAGGGCTGAGGGGGAAAGGCCTTGGGAGCAGGGGAGTTCCGGCCAGGAAACCCCCAGGCTGTGAGGACTAGATTAAGACCTATTAGGTACTGGGGTTGCCCACAGGTAGACAGTGGCAGCAGGTCCAAACCCCCTCGCCTTTGATGAGTGGCTGACACACTGCAGTCTGCCCCCGGGGAACAGGTCTAAGTGGTGACTGGCAGTAGCCAAGACTGAGGCGAGGTGGCGGTAGTGGGTGAGGGTTCCCCTGGGTGGGGAGATCCCGAGACTGAGGGGTTGCTGCTAGAGGGGCAGCACTCCAGACAAAAGGGCACCGGGTCCGGGAGGGACATGGGGGCCAGTGATAGGCGGATCACCAGACAGCAGAGGGCGCTCTAGAGGCTGATGAGCTAATTCCCAAGGACAACCAGCAGAAGGCGCCACCGGGTGAGGTCCAGCTCTATTACACATTGATTCTGAAGAATCAACATGGAGTTCAGTGCTATCTGGATGATATTATTGTGTTTGGAAATACTTCAGAGGAGCATGACAATAGAATCATAGAATCATAGAATATCAGGGTTGGAAGGGACCCCAGAAGGTCATCTAGTCCAACCCCCTGCTCGAAGCAGGACCAATTCCCAGTTAAATCATCCCAGCCAGGGCTTTGTCAAGCCTGACCTTAAAAACCTCTAAGGAAGGAGATTCTACCACCTCCCTAGGTAACGCATTCCAGTGTTTCACCACCCTCTTAGTGAAAAAGTTTTTCCTAATATCCAATCTAAACCTCCCCCACTGCAACTTGAGACCATTACTCCTCGTTCTGTCATCTGCTACCATTGAGAACAGTCTAGAGCCATCCTCTTTGGAACCCCCTTTCAGGTAGTTGAAAGCAGCTATCAAATAACCTGCAGTCTGTACTAAACTGCATCAGCAAAGCAGGCCTCACGCTCAATAGGTCCAAATGCAAGTTTAGACAAACTGAACTCTCCTTTCTGGGGCATACAGTTTCACAGGCTGGACTAAAACCTGATCCAGATCATATCCTGGCAATTTCAAATACTCCTCCTCCAACAGATTTGCAAACCTTATGTTCCTTCTTGGGTCTTACCTCCTGGTATGCAAAATTCATTCCCAATTATGCTTCTGTCATTGAACCGTTACGAGAATTACTACGGAGAAGTTCAACCTTAGCGTGGACAATGGAGGCACAAGCTAGTTTCGAAACGGTGAAAGACTTGATTGTACATAGTCCAGTACTTGCACTGTTCAGTCCTGCATTGCCCTCACTTGTAACTACTGATGCTTCTGATTACGGACTTGGGGCTGTCCTCACACAACTGCATGAGGAGAACACAGAGAGGACTGTTGCATTTGCTTCAAGGACACTAAGTAATGCTGAGAGGAAATATTCTACAGTTGAAAAAGAAGCACTTGTTTGTATCTGGGCTACTGAAAAATGGAGAACTTACCCGTGGGGCCGCACGTGCAAGTTGCGCACAGACCACAGCCCTTTGACGACATCGCTCACCATGAAAGGACTGGGAAGAGCAGGATATCGTATTGCTCGATGGTCTGCAAGACTACTCTCCTTCAATTATGAACTGGAATATAAGCCTAGAAACCAAAACGTGGTCGCCGATGGCCTTTCTCGCCTGCCTTTGCCTTCACCAGATGGTCCACCGGAGGATGAGGATGTCGTGGTTGCGCTTATTACAAGCGCTCTCACTGCAGTTACAAGAGAACAATTTCAAGCTGCTTGTTCAGCGTGTCCAATTCAACAAAAACTATGGGAATTTCTGACAAAGAGATGGCCCAGTCACCCTAAAAACCTTGACCCAGTTTTGCTGCCTTATTTTAGAGTTCGGGATGAACTTTCTTTGCTTGATGGCTGTGTGCTACGAGGTACACACTGGCTACTTGTGCCAGAAGAATTACAGTCAAAACTCATACACCTGGCACACGATACTCATCAAGGAATTGTCCGAACCAAACAACGACTAGGGGATCTGTATTGGTGGCCAGGGATGGACTCTCAAACTGAAGCACTCATAAAATCCCATGTCACTTGCCAAATGCATGATAAGAGAGCAATGACATGTACCCCTCCATTACAGCCTGTTCCTCTTCCTGAATCTGCATGGGGAAAAAGTGGCAATTGATGTTGTAGGACCCTTTGATACTGCTCCAATTGACTGCCCTTATGCCATCACTTTAATAGACTATTTCAGTAAATGGCCTGAGGTAGCGTTTACATTGCAAATCTCTTCTGCTACAGTAATTAAGTTCCTCTCTTCAGTTTTTAGCAGGGAAGGTAACCCCAAAGAACTGGTTTCAGATAATGGTAGTCAATTTACTTCCCTGGAGTTTGAAACTTTTCTAGCAGAGAGGAACATTTTTACACAGAAGGTCATCCCTATACTACCCTCAAGCCAATGGGGAAATCGAACAGTTTAACAGAAGTTTGAAAGAGAGTTTGTAAACGGCTAAACTGGAAGGGTGATTGCGGATACCCTTCACTACTGATTTCTTGCAAGCATACCGGGCTACACGACATGCCACAACGCAAAGATCACCTGCAGAGTTACTGCATGGGAAACAGATGAACACTAAACTGAACATTGCTGGATTGTTAAAGGCCTGACCTGATGCCTCAACCAAGGATGATGTGAAAAAAACATTTGAACAGAACCAAACGAAGTCTAAGTCTTTCGCAGACAAGCGGTGGGGTGCTAAGGAACCAAAGTTTGAGTGCGGTTCCTTCGTTAGAATAGAAAAACCTGGAATTTTATGCAAAGGGGACCCTAAATTCACAGCTCCTCTTAAAATCATACAGAAGAAGTGACCTTTCACCTATCGACTTTCTGATGGGTGGGTATGGAATGCTTCTTCTCTGGCACCTGCCTATGCACCAAGAGGAGATTATGTCAACGCCCAGTCTGCATTGGGTGACTTCACCATAGTACCAACACGAGAAGACATTGACCTGGAACCAGGGCTTGAGGGACGGCCTGTCAGACCCAGACGACCACCTGTCTGGACTAGAGACTGTGTTATGTAGCATCTGCAGTGTTTTCAGTGTCATATTTCTGCCAACAGTATAGTGTCTTATTTCCTATTTGTTCCTGTGGCTAGAACACCAATGTTTATTTTAATTGGGAGAGTTTCTTAAGAGAGGAGGGAATGTGGTGTTTAGATGCTGCTTGTAATTATTAGAACTGCGAGCACTGGCTGCTGGGAGTCTGAAAGGACAGGAAATAGGAAGGGGGGGGGAAGTTGAGGAGGGGAGTGAGAGCTATCAAGGGTGCAGCAGCAGCTTGGCAAAGAGGTTTCCACTTTAAAAATAAAGCCCTGTTGAAGTTTGTTAGTACCTTGCTTGGTTGCTACGGCACCACCAGAGACACTATCTCTTCACAGTCCTCATGCTTCGGCCTTGTTATCACTGATTTCATCTCTTGTGAGCCACAACACGAGACTTTCAACTGAGGCTTAAGCTCTGTCTGCACTAGCGAGTTGACAGCAGCACCGCTGTAAGGTCTCCCATGCAGCTGCTCTACGTTGGCGGGAGAGCGCTCTCCTGTCAGCATCCTTAAACCACCCCCAACGAGCATCTCCTGCTCACATCGTGCTGTCCACACCAGTGCTTCTGTCGGTGAAACGTAGGTCACTGAAGGGTGTGGTTTTTCACACCCCGAGCAATATAAGGTATACTAACAAAGTGCTAGTGTAGATATAACCTTAGTCAGCTCTGTGATCACACAGTGGGGAGAGGGAGGGTCATGTGGTGTCTAGGACCTTCAGGCAGGACCCACACCACGAGAGAAACACCTAATCCTACCCTCTGGCATCTCTACTGGGCTCAGCACCCCTGCCCCCTGCTTAGCAGGCACCGTTCAGTGGAGGGTAAGCCCCTCAGTCAGGGCACGCCAGATACAGTTATGCTGCCCTGGATTCACACAACAAGGATAACAATCCTTTATTACTGCTGCCCCCAATAACAAAGAGACTTGCAACCCAACACCTGCCAAAAGTGATCATTTGGGCAAAGCAGCCCCATCATACTGTGCACCTAGGCAGAGTGGGTGTGTTGGCTCCTGAAGTCCTCTTCCCCAGCTCATCACTAGATGTCAGGGGGAAGCTCATGCTGACCCTGCTTACATTAAAATGAAAGTCTTACTCAATACTTTATATTTCAAAAGCTTTGATTATTTTTGCTTCTTTTCTGTATCATTCATTCAAGGTTAAAAGGATGTTTAATGGCATGTTTGCCATGGACCAGTGGTTCCCAAACTTTAACAGCCCACGATCCCCTTTCACTAAATTGTGGAATCTCATGAACCCCCTCCTAAAAATGAATATTTCCAGGGATTTAAGTTTAAATTTTCTTCGCACTCCGCAGGGCTCCTGCTGCTGGACCCCATTGACTGCCCCGGTCAACTGAGCTCCACTGAGCTCGGACTGCAGGTCCCGCTGACCACCGGGGCTTGGGTTGCCAGCTCCAACTGCCCGGCCCCACTCTCCCTGGGGCTTGGGCTGCGAGCCCCACGCAGAGCACTGGGGTTCGGGCTGCCAGCTCTCCCGCTGATGGGGACAGGGCTCGGGCTGTGTGACGAAGTGGGACTGTTCTTAATGTTTCCTCTAAATACTGTAGGGGTACCTCAGTTTCCCCTATGCATTTCTTAAGTCTCTAGGTGGTGGGATAAGGGGGTGTAATTGCTGCAGAGCAAAGGACCAGTGTACATAAATGGCCAACACTCTGTCTCCTGGCAACTGATGGCCTGGGCCTTCCCCCCAGCAAGGTGAGAGCTAAAGGGTTGGAGAACAAAGGAATCAGGTGACCTCCTGGCCCGGGAAAGAGACAAAGCCCAGAGGAGGAGGGGCTGGAGGGAGTTTCAGTTTGGGGCTGGCTGGGACATGAAGTGAAGGGCAGACGTGGTTGTCTGGCTCACGGCCCCCCAAAATGAACCCGGCTAAGGGGTCCTGTTCTCTGTACCTACAAGCTCTGTTTTAGACCATGTTCTGTTGTCTAATAAACCTTCTGTTTTACTGGCTGGCTGAGAGTCACGTCTGACTGCGGAGTTGGGGGGCAGGACCCTCTGGCTTCCCCAGGACCCCACCTGGGCAAACTCGCTGTGGAAAGCGCACAAAGGGGCAAAGAATGCTAAATGCTCCAAGGTCAGACCCAGGAAGGTGGAAGCTGTGCAAGCTGTTTGCCCTAAAAACAGTCTGCTCACAGAGAGGAAACTTCACCAAAGTCCTGCCTGGCTTCGTAGGGAGCAGTTCTAGAGCATTGCCCGGGAACTCCGTAACAGGCTGCCAGCCCCAACTGCCCGGTCCTGCTCTCCCTGGGGCTCGGGCTGCCAGCCCCACACGGAGCACTGGGTTCAGGCGGCTGGCTCCCCCGCTGATGGGGCCAGGGCTTTGGCTGCCAGCCCCAACTGCCCGGCCCTGCTCTCCCTGGGGCTCGGGCTGCCAGCCCCACACGGAGCACTGGGTTCAGGCGGCTGGCTCCCCCACTGATGGGGCCAGGGCTTTGGCTGCCAGCCCCAGCTGCCCGGCCCTGCTCTCCCTGGGGCTCGGGCCGTCTGCCCTACAACCGGGTCCCACCTGCTGCCAACAATGCCCGGGGTCCTCCGGCCGCCATGAGTGAAATTTTTCTGGTGAACGCCCTGTAACGTTCTGCGACCCCCAGGGGTTCATGAACCCCAGTGTGGGAACGATTGCCATGGACTAAACAGGATGAGGTGGTTGTATGCTGAACCCCAAGACTTGTTTAAAGTTGTTTAATGCTGGACAGTGCCAGGGTCATGTGAACCCCTTTGACTCTATGGGCCCCTTTATTCCTCTACATGAATATAGCACCCCCCACTCACCCCTATGCACGTGCG
Source organism: Lepidochelys kempii (assembly GCF_965140285.1). Classification (NCBI taxonomy): domain Eukaryota; kingdom Metazoa; phylum Chordata; order Testudines; family Cheloniidae; genus Lepidochelys; species Lepidochelys kempii. The sequence goes on from NC_136383.1 coordinate 142,143,506, forward strand.
CCCACAGAACAATCTCTACAACAACTTAAGCACGCGCATAACTTTGCTCACAAGTGACTCCTATTACCTTGGGCCACAGGGCAGGGGATTGGCTGGCCCAGGGTGTGGGAATGGGCCCTGGGCCCTTTCCTCCCTACGGGGTACCAGCCCCTGGGGCTAGGGGATGATTGACTGCTGGCTGGTTGAGCAGGGCAGGGAATGTGGGTTTCAGAATCACACAGTTCCATTCCCCTTGTCACTCATTCCACTCCTCCTGTACCAGATCTCCCACCAGCTGCTGAGGGGTGGCCCAGTGTGGGATTGAGGAGGATCCCACTGTGCAGAATGGCAATGGCTAGTAACAGCATCAGATGGAGGCAGGAACCCTTCCCAGGTGCCCGTGGGAAGGGACCTCAGCCCCCAGGAGTCAGAGCCCTGCTGAGACCAGGCGGAGAGTGTGCCCAGCCCCATACAGCGGAGCATGATTTAGTGGGGGTTGGACTAGGTGACCTCCTGCGGTCCCTTCCAACCCGGATAGTCTATGATTCTCCCGCATGGGAGCTGCTGCACTCTACCCATCCAGCAGTGTTGCCCAAGAGAGCTGGGCACGTGGGCCTGTTGGTTTAGTATCTGGAGGCTCTGAGCACGTGACCCCCCTGCCAGCACCATGAAACCCTCACGCCATGCCGCTCTCCAAACAGGCCTCTCTGCCCGGCGTGCTGTGAGAGGAGGCCGGCGGAGCTGTGGGACGGGTGTGCAGGGCAGCTTGGGCTGAGGGGTCTGCAGACAGAGGAGGAGGCAGAGGAGCAGCCAGGCCAGCTGCCGGTACCGGAACCTCACTGGGGGCATCCTCATGCGTCAGCCCCAGAGCGAGAGAGACTCCAGGGAAAACAGAAAACTTCAGCAGCAATTTTCCTTGGACAGAGCCCAGCTCCCTCTCCCTGTGCTGGGCTGGCTCTGTGGGCCGAACAGGGGAAGACCCCAGTGTGAGCCTCTAGGTGCCCTGTTGGCACTTGGGGCTGGGGCGTCTCTCGCTGGTACCCCGCAGCCCTTGGGTCTCCGATTGGGCGCTCTCAGAGCTGGCTGGGGAGAAGGGGGCCGGTTGCAGGCTCTGTGCAGAGCCCAGCTTTGCTGAGAGGAAGTGGCCCAGGAAGGTTTGCACAAGCCGGTGAGACGCACGTGACCCTGGCAGCTCAGCAGGAGGAACTGGCTGCCACACCGCGCGGGGACAGGCGCATCGCTGGGTTGGGCTGGCTGCAATGGCCCCCTGGCAGCCCACCAAGAAGGAGAAGTATGGAGTTGGTGAGTGGCGCTCCCCGGGCCGCCCTGGTGGGGGTGACTGGCCCACTGGGCCACCAAAGAGCCTGTCAGAGCCGAGCGGGGCAGGGATGCCCAGCTGCAGGGTGGGGCTGCAGATTTTATTGCTCTGAGCCCTGTCTGGGCAGCTCTGGCCTCCAGGTCCTGTGAGCCGGAGCACAGGGCCCCATGTTCAGAGGTCAGCCCCTGGGCTGAGGGGCTGAGTGGGGCCCAGGTACCTGTGCTGGTTGGGGCTCAGGGGGGCTGAGTGGTGTCTGGGCAGGGGGGGCTGAGCGGTGTCAGGTCTAGGTGGTGGTGGGAGCTGGGGGGCAGAGCCTGAGCAGTGTCTGGGATGGGGGGCTGAGGGGTGTCAGGGCTGGGGGGGGGGCCTGAGCAGTGTCCGGGTTGGGGGGCAGAGGCTGAGGGGTGTCTGGGCTTGGGGGGCTGAGTGGTGTCTGGTCTAGGTGGTGGTGGGAGCTGGGGGGGGCAGAAGCTGAGCGGTGTCTGGGTTGGGGGGGCAGGGGCTGAGTGGTATCTGGGCTGAGGGGGCTGAGCGGTGTCTGGTCTAGGTGGTGGTGGGAGCTGGGAGGGCAGAAGCTGAGAGGTATCTGGGCTGCGGGGGCAGGGGCTGAGTGGTGTCTGGGCTGAGGGGGCTGAGCGGTGTCTGGGTTGGGGGGCAGAGGCTGAGAGGTGTCTGGGCTGAGGGGGCTGAGCAGTGTCTGGGCTGGGGGGGCAGGGTCTGAGAGGTATCTGGGCTGGGGGGCTGAGCAGTGTCTGGGTTGGGGGCAGAGGCTGAGCGGTGTCTGGGCTGAGGGGGCTGAGCGGTGTCTGGGATGAGGGGGCTGAGCAGTGTCTGGGCTGGGGGGGCAGGGTCTGAGAGGTATCTGGGCTGAGGGGGCTGAGCGGTGTCTGGGTTGCGGGGCAGAGGCTGAGAGGTGTCTGGGCTGGGGGGGCTGAGCAGTGTCTGGGCTGGGGGGCTGAGCGGTGTCTGGGTTGGGGGGGCAGAGGCTGAGTGGTATCTGGACTGAGGGGGCTGAGCAGTGTCTGGGATGGGGGGGCAGGGTCTGAGAGGTGTCTGGGCTGGGGGGCTAAGCGGTGTCTGGGTTGGGGGGGGCAGAGGCTGAATGGTATCTGGGCTGAGGGGGCTGAGCAGTGTCTGGGCTGGGGGGCTGAGCGGTGTCTGGGATGGGGGGGCAGGGTCTGAGAGGTGTCTGGGCTGAGGGGGCTGAGCAGTGTCTGGGATGGGGGGCTGAGTGGTATCTGGGCTGAGGGGGCTGAGCAGTGTCTGGGTTGGGGGGGCAGGGTCTGAGAGGTGTCTGGGTTGGGGGGCTAAGCGGTGTCTTGGTTGGGGGGCTGAGCAGTGTCTGGGATGGGGGGCTGAGTGGTATCTGGGCTGGGGGGCTGAGCAGTGTCTGGGATGGGGGGGCAGGGTCTGAGAGGTGTCTGGGCTGAGGGGGCTGAGCAGTGTCTGGGCTGGGGGGGCTGAGCGGTGTCTGGGTTGGGGGGGCAGAGGCTGAATGGTATCTGGGCTGAGGGGGCTGAGCAGTGTCTGGGATGGGGGGCAGGGTCTGAGAGGTGTCTGGGCTGAGGGGGCTGAGCAGTGTCTGGGATGGGGGGCTGAGTGGTATCTGGGCTGAGGGGGCTGAGCAGTGTCTGGGATGGGGGGGCAGGGTCTGAGAGGTGTCTGGGCTGAGGGGGCTGAGCAGTGTCTGGGCTGGGGGCGCTGAGCGGTGTCTGGGTTGGGGGGGGCAGAGGCTGAATGGTATCTGGGCTGAGGGGGCTGAGCAGTGTCTGGGCTGGGGGGGCAGGGTCTGAGAGGTGTCTGGGCTGGGGGGCTAAGCGGTGTCTTGGTTGGGGGGCTGAGCAGTGTCTGGGATGGGGGGCTGAGTGGTATCTGGGCTGGGGGGCTGAGCAGTGTCTGGGATGGGGGGGCAGGGTCTGAGCGGTGTCTGGGCTGAGGGGGCTGAGCAGTGTCTGGGCTGAGGGGGCTGAGCGGTGTCTGGGCTGGGGGGACAGGGTCTGAGAGGTGTCTGGGCTGAGGGGGCTGAGAGGTGTCTGGGCTGGGGGGCTGAGCAGTGTCTGGGCTGAGGGGGCTGAGCGGTGTCTGGGTTGGGGGGCAGGGTCTGAGAGGTATCTGGGCTGAGGGGGCTGAGCAGTGTCTGGGCTGGGGGGGCAGGGTCTGAGCGGTGTCTGGGCTGAGGGGGCTGAGCGGTGTCTGGGCTGAGGGGGCTGAGCGGTGTCTGGGCTGAGGGGGCAGGGTCTGAGCGGTGTCTGGGCCGGGGGGCTGAGCGGTGTCTGGGCCGGGGGGCTGAGCGGTGTCTGGGCTGGGGGGGCTGAGCGGTGTCTGGGCTGAGGGGGCTGAGCGGTGTCTGGGTTGGGGGGCTGAGCAGTGTCTGGGTTGGGGGGGCAGGGTCTGAGAGGTATCTGGGCTGAGGGGGCTGAGCAGTGTCTGGGCTGGGGGGGCAGGGTCTGAGAGGTATCTGGGCTGAGGGGGCTGAGAGGTATCTGGGCTGAGGGGGCTGAGCAGTGTCTGGGCTGGGGGGGCAGGGTCTGAGAGGTATCTGGGCTGAGGGGGCTGAGTGGTATCTGGGCTGAGGGGGCTGAGCAGTGTCTGGGCTGGGGGGACAGGGTCTGAGAGGTATCTGGGCTGAGGGGGCTGAGCAGTGTCTGGGCTGGGGGGGCAGGGGCTGAGAGGTATCTGGGCTGAGGGGGCTGAGAGGTATCTGGGCTGAGGGGGCTGAGCAGTGTCTGGGCTGGGGGGGCAGGGTCTGAGAGGTATCTGGGCTGAGGGGGCTGAGCAGTGTCTGGGCTGGGGGGGCAGGGTCTGAGAGGTATCTGGGCTGAGGGGGCTGAGCAGTGTCTGGGCTGGGGGGGCAGGGTCTGAGAGGTATCTGGGCTGAGGGGGCTGAGCAGTGTCTGGGCTGGGGGGGCAGGGTCTGAGAGGTATCTGGGCTGAGGGGGCTGAGCAGTGTCTGGGCTGGGGGGGCAGGGTCTGAGAGGTATCTGGGCCGGGGGGCTGAGTGGTATCTGGGCTGAGGGGGCTGAGTGGTATCTGGGCTGAGGGGGCTGAGCAGTGTCTGGGCTGGGGGGGCTGAGCGGTGTCTGGTCTAGGTGGTGGTGGTGGGGCACTAGGGGGGGTTGAGTGGTGGTGGTAGGGGGGTGTCCTTGCGTCTCCTGCTCCCCAGGGCCATGTTCATTTGCCCCTTGGAGGTGCCTGCTCTGGGGCTGGGGCCTGGGAGTGCTACAGACCCACACTGGGCGCGCTTGTGCCTGGGGCTGTGAGCTCGGGACAGGCCTTGGCTCCAGCCCCCCACGCTGCCCCTGCAGGCGCCCAAGGCAGCGCGCGGTCGAACACAGCCCAAGGGCGGTGACTGGTGATAAGGGGTAAATGTTGAACGCTGAGGGGAACTGAGACCTGGGGCAATGTCCCCAGGGCCGAGGTGGATTCTCCGTCCCCGGCAGGTTTTCTGTCCGGACTGGCTGCTTTGCTAGCAGACCCGCTCCCGGGTTCTCGTGGGGCCGGGCTCTGCCTGGGCCAGCCCCGCTCACACTAGAGAGTCGCAGTGGTCCCCGTGGCCTGGAAAGGCTGGCTCGCGTGCGAGGATGAGTTCTACTCGTGGCCCGGCGCCACACGCACCGGCCTTTCCCCCCATCCCCCTGCAGGGAACCCGGGCTCAGTCCCTGCCTCCGGCCGGTCACACATGGCACACAGAAAAGGATTACTTGTGGCACCTTAGAGACTAACCAATTTATTTGAGCATGAGCTTTCGTGAGCTACAGCTCACTTCATCGGATGCATACTGTGGAAACTGCAGAAGACATTATATACACAGAGACCATGAAACAATACCTCCTCCCAACCCACTGTCCTGCTGGTAATAGCTTATCTAAAGTGATCATCAGGTTGGGCCATTTCCAGCACAAATAGCTATCACCAGCAGGACAGTGAATTTGTGTGGGGGGGTGGAGGGTGAGAAAACCTGGATTTGTGCTGGAAATGGCCAGCCTGATGATCACTTTAGATAAGCTATTACCAGCAGGACTGTGGGGTGGGAGGAGGTATTGTTTCATGGTCTCTGTGTATATATAATGTCTGCTGCAGTTTCCACGGTATGCATCCGATGAAGTGAGCTGTAGCTCACGAAAGCTCATGCTCAAATAAATTGGTTAGTCTCTAAGGTGCCACAAGTACTCCTTTTCTTTTTGCGAATACAGACTAACACGGCTGTTACTCTGAAACATGGCACACAGCGAGCCAGGGCCTGCCAGAGCTGCAGCCAGCCCGCAATGCACTGGGCAGCACCGCTGCCCCCCCCCGCCCCCAAGGCAATGCCCTGCACCAAGGGGGGGTCTCCTGCTGAGGACGGCTGCTTGAACCTCTTCCCCTTCCCGCTGCCTCTGCCCAGCCCCCGGAGCCACTGCGGTCCAGACACTGAACCCTGGCCTACGACTGCAGCGTCCCTGGAGGGACAGAGATGGTGCCATGAGGGACCCGCGCACCAGCAAGTGCCCTGGCGGGAGGTCACGCACTGCAGAACTGTGGGTGCAGTGCCCCGGGGGTGCCCTGGGGGTGAGCAGCTGCTCCCCATTCACAGGTGTTGCTGGTTGAGTCCGTCGCTGCTTCTCCATGGCTCCTTCTCACCTGCTTTCCCTCCAGGCCCAGAAGCAGGGCAGCAGCCCCCTGCACCCTCTGCGCAGCCCCACGACACCCCCCTGCACCCTCCGCTCAGCCCCCGAGACCCCCCTGCACCTTCCGTGCAGCCCCACGACACCCCCATGCATCCTCCGCGCAGCCCCCCAAGACCCTCCTGCACCCTCCGTGCAGCTCCTGAGCTCCCCACCAATAACATGTGCTGGGCATGGGGGCCATACTGCTCCTCAGGGGCAGTCAGTGGGTTCTGAGGAGTGTGGGCGGGGTACGGTGCGAGGCCTTGTCGGTGTGAGTCCATGTGTCTGGGGCAGCCAGAGAGCCAAATCTCGCCTCATATTCTCACACTTGCATTATGATGGTAGCCTGTTCCGGAGCCAGGAATAGAGCCCGGGGCTCCTGCCATCTAACCCAGATGGGCGGGGGGGGAGGCGAGGGACCAGAGCCAGGAATAGAGCCCGGAATAGAGCCCAGAGCTCCTGCGCTCTAACCCAGATGGGCGGGGGGGGGAGGGACCAGAGCCAGGAATAGAGCCCTGGGCTCCTGCGCTCTAACCCAGATGGGCGGGGGGGGGGGGGGACCAGAGCCAGGAATAGAGCCCAGGGCTCCTGCGCTCTAACCCAGATGGGCGGGGGGGGCGGAGGGGACCAGAGCCAGGAATAGAGCCCGGAATAGAGCCCAGAGCTCCTGCGCTCTAACCCAGATAGGCGGGGGGGGGAGGGACCAGAGCCAGGAATAGAGCCCGGGGCTCCTGCGCTCTAACCCAGATGGGCGGGGGGGGGAGGGGAGGGACCAGAGCCTGGAATAGAGCCCAGGGCTCCTGCGCTCTAACCCAGATGGGCGGGGAGGGGGAGGGGACCAGAGCCAGGAATAGAGCCCGGGGCTCCTGCGCTCTAACCCAGATGGGCGCAGGGGGGAGGGGAGGGACCAGAGCCCGGAATAGAGCCCGGGGCTCCTGCACTCTCTGCATAGACCTCCCTCTCGCAGAGCCCTGCCTGCGGCAGGAAGCCTTGCGTTGCAGGCTCCTGCTGTCACTTTCCTCTGCGGTATTTTCTGTTCCTGCTTTTCTCACTAGCTGCCTCTCAGCAGATGAGTTAGTGGAACTGTTTCCGCGGCTGCCCCCTGCAGCTGAACTGTCCCCCGGGCGTTACCCCTGCCTGCTGCACTCATGCAGGGTCCCAGAGGCTGAGCCAGACTCAGTGTCCCAGGTGGCTTGTACTGGGCTCAGGGCCCCGCTCGCCTGGCTGGGAGGCAGGACAGCCCAGTTCCGAGGGGCTGGCTTGCGACTCAGGAGCTCCAGGTTTCATTCTGGGCTGCTGGAAGGACTTGCTGAGCAGCCTAACCAGGGTTCAGCACCCATCAGTGGGGCCAGATGTCAGGCCCACCCAGCAGTGCGGGCTGATCCTGGCCCTGTCACTGCACGGGGTGGGGAAATATAGGTTGGAGTCAGCAAGGGGTCTGAATGCCACGATGATGGGCCACAGGGCTGTGGGGCTGTGCATATGTCACAGACTCCCCGGGCAATGCTCTGACCTGCAGTCACGGAGTCCCTGGGCGATGCTCTGGAACTGCTCCCCATGAAGCCAGTCAGGACTCTGGGGGAGCCTCCTCTCTCTGAGCAGACGGTCCCCAGGGCAAGAAGCTCACCCGGCTTCCACCTTCCTGGGTCTGACCTCGGAGCATTCAGCATCCTCTGCCCCTCCGTGCACTTCCCCCAGCGAGTCCACTCAGGTGGGGCTCCTGGGGAAGCCAGAGGGTCCTGCCCCGCAACTCCGCAGTCAGACGGGACTCTCAGCCAGCCTGTAAAACAGAAGGTTTATTAGACGACAGGAACATGGTCTAACACAGAACTTGTAGGTGCAGAGAACAGGACCCCTCAGCTGGGTCCATTTTGGGGGGCAGTGAGCCAGACAACCCTGTCTGCCCCTCACTCCATGTCCCAGACAGACCCAAACTGAAACTCCCTCCAGCCCCTCCTCCTCTGGGCTTTGTCCCTTTCCCGGCCAGGAGATCACCTGATTCCTTTGTTCTCCAACGCTTTAGCTCTCACCTTGCAGGGGAGAAGGGCCCAGGTCATCAGTTGCCAGGAAACAGGATGTCGGCCATTCTCTGTGTCCAGACCCCTGCACACCCCTGCCCTCTAGGGCTCTGCAAGGATCATGCACCCTTATCCCACCCCCTAGATACTTAAGAACTGCATAGGGGAAACTGAGGCACCCCACACTATTCAGACAAAACATTAAGAACAGTCCCGCTTCATCACATCTCTCCCCTCTTCGAGACCGAATGGAGCGGGGTCACTTTAGCCAGTGACCTGGAGAAGTTCGAAGCCACGAACGATGTGACGAAGTGGGCCTGTTCTTAATGTTTCCTCCGAATATTGTGGGGGTGCCTCAGTTTCCCCTTGTGACGAAGTGGGACTCTTCTTAATGTTTCCTCTGAATAGTGTGGGGGTGCCTCAGTTTCCCCTAGGCAGTTCTTAAGTATCTAGGTGGTGGGGTAAGGGTGTATGATCATTGCAGAGCCCTAGAGGGCCGGTGTGTGCAGGAGTCTGGACACAGAGAATGGCCGACACCCTGTTTCCTGGCAACTGATGGCCTGGGCCCTTCCCCCCTGCCAGGTGAGAGCTAAAGGGTTGGAGAACAAAGGAATCAGGTGACCACCTGGCCCGGAAAGGGACAAAGCCCAGAGGAGGAGGGGCTGGAGGGAGTTTCAGTTTGGGGCTGGCTGGGACATGGAGTGAAGGGCAGATGTGGTTGTCTGGCTCACTGCCCCCAAAATGGACCCAGCTGAGGGGTCCCGTTCTCTGCACCTGCAAGCTCTGTTTTAGACCATGTTCCTGTCGTCTAATAAACCTTCTGTTTTACTGGATGGCTGAGAGTCACGTCTGAATGCGAAGTTGGGGTGCCGGACCCTCTGGCTTCCCCAGGAGCCCCACCTGAGCGGACTCGCTGCGGGAAGCGCACGGAGGGGCAGAGGATGCTGAATGCTCCGAGGTCAGACCCAGGAAGGTGGAAGCTGTGTGAGCTGTGTGTCCTGCAGACAGGCTGCTCCCAGAAAGGCGACTGCCCCAGAGTCCTGACTGGCTTCATGGGGAGCAGTTCCAGAGCATCGCCCAGGGACTCCGTGACAACTGGTGGCAGCGGTGGGATGTACTGCACCCCGTGGATGGCGCTTCCTGCAGTAAGTGACTGGGGAGCAGTAACACGAAGGGGGATCGCCGAGGACCAGGCCTGCTGAAGGCTTAGAGAGGAGCGGTTTCGGGGGGCGGTTAACCCCTGGGAGTGTGTGACCAGCGAGAAGGAGTGTGTAGTAATGGGGTCCCCCTGGGGACTGCAGTGAGCAGTCTCAGGGGCGGAGGAGCCTGCAGCTTGGCGCGGGGAGAGAGAAGGACTTTTGCAGTAACAGGGTTCCCCTGGGGATTGCAGCGAGCAGTCCAAGGGGCGGAGGAGTCTGCAGCTCGACCCTGGCAAAGAGGTGGTGACCTCGAGAAGGGCTGGCACACTAGGGGTTCTCCCTGGAAACCGTGGGGAGCTGAGAACACACGGGCCTGTGAGTCCACAACAACTTGGGAGGAGCGGAGTGATGGCCTGTCCCCGTCTCCTTAAGAAGGACATTGTAACCCTGTGCAAAAAGAGAGGGTTGAGCGTTGGAAAGTTCACCAAAGCAGAGTTAATTGTGCAGCTGGAGGAGGATGACCGCTCTAAGGAACAGATTCCTGACCCCAAATGGGGCTATCGCAGGATCTGGCAGCAGCTGGAGTGGGAGCCAGGCATCCCCAAGACTCCTGTCCCCGACCAGACGAGGGTCTTCACGATCGGGTTCCCCATCGGGGGATCAAGACGGACGGGATTGGAGCTGAGTCCGAGAGAGCAAGAGGACTGTGGGAGACAGCGAGAGCCCGAGAAAGAGCTGCAGAAGCAGCAGCAGCATGAACTGGCGGTGGTGGGGTGGAGAGGCCTAGGGGACCTCCCCGGGGTGAGTGGGGATAGACCCCGGGGGGCCAGTTCCACAGGGAACCTCGAGACTAAATTGCTGCCCCTAGTTAAGGAGGGGTGGGGGTGGATGCCCACCTCACTGCCTTTGAGCAGGCTGGCGATTTGAACCAAGGGGACCCTGCGGAAAAGCCCCAGTGTCTAGCTCCCTTGCTGGGTCCCAAGGCCATAGACTCCGTCAGCCAGATGGGTGGGGAGGTGGACAGGCTCCCACTCCTGACCCCAACCTATATGTCTGTGTGGAGTTTCCTGGGGCCAGGCCCCTCGGACCCCCAGTGGGAGCGGAAGGTGATGGTCAATGGGGAGACATTCCTGGGGTGGCGAGATCATGGGACGGAGAGAACTGGTGTCAGGCCCTGGGTGGTGCAGCCTCAGATGCTGAGGGGCTGTGTGAGCTGGGTGAGGGTCCCAGGGACGAAGCCCCTCGCCCTGCCTATGGCCCAGATCCCTGTGCAGACCCAGGAGGAGTGGGGCTGGCTGGTCGTTGGGGTGCCCCAGGACACCAGCTGCGAGACCCTGTTGTGGGGTGACTGTGTCTCTTTGGGACACGATCCAGGCCCTGTTCCTGTAACTGCCAAGGGTTTGAATTTGAATCCAGGGAACCAATCGGCGGAGAGGGAAATGGTCAGTGAAAATGCAGATGACCTGGCTGGCAGCAGGGAGGAGCCGCTAGGCTCAGGATACCTGCCTGCCTGTAACCAGACCCCTGGGGCTGGGTGGGACAGAGAGATGCTCCCTGCCCCCTTGCACACCAGAGCGGGGACTCTCCCTGGCTCTGATGCATTGAGGAAAGCAGTGGCCTGCCCCACTGGGACAGCCAGGGCAGCGCTGAGCACAGTGGGAGCTGAGACCCCAGCAGAGTGGGGGGAGACACAGGCAGGGCAGGGGATCTGTGGGGAGTGGCAAGGTGCTTGGTAAGGAAAGTTTGGATGAGCCTAGGCAGCCTTGTGATCTGATGGCTGTGTCCAGTCAGCAGGGTGGGAAGGCGAGGAGAGTGGAAGATGAGAGTCCCTGGACCTTACCTGTTAGCTGGGTGGAGAATTGGGACAGTGAAGGAAATGGGTCTCTGTCTGTCAGGGGTATTGACTTGCCTATGGAGGGAGCTACCCTGATCTCCAAGCAGTTGTCTGTGACCAGCCTTGTGTGCTGGGACAAAGGGAATGAGATCCCAACCTGTGTGTCTGGTAAAGGAGAAAGTGTGTCCGGCTCTTCTTGGTCTGGGGAGCAGACAGAAGGGGCCTTTCAGCCTGTGATGGTTGAGGGTCGTGCAGTTGTCTCAGAGCTGGTTCTGGATTCAGCTAAAGCCCAGGAAGGGAAGGGTCCTAAGTTTGTGTCTGCTCGGGAGAATGGCCCTGTAACTAGGTCGCATCCAGTTAGGGTCTATGTAAAATCCCCGAGACCAGACAATTCTGGTGCTTGTATTTTGCCTGTTGCTAGTGTGTTGTTGGGAAAGGGTGGAGCAACTCTGTCTAATCAGGGTGAGATCCTAGCCAGGGCACAAGGAGAGCATGAAGGTGTGTGATTGTGTTACCTACTGAGGGTGTGGAAACCTGTAGCTAGAAGGAAAAGATTCCTGAACTTGTGTGTGGCAAAGGGAAGGAGACTGCTTCTAACCTTTTATCTAGGAAGTCTGTAAGTTTGCCTGAAAGGGGATTGTGTAGGAATCCGCCTGATGGGCCAGAGGTGATTCTGGATGTAAGGGAGACCCAGAAAGAGTCTGTTGTTGCTCAGGAAAGTGTTCCCCTAGAGCAAGCCCTAGGTAAAGAGGGTAAGAGCAGAATTTCTGGGAGGGGTGAATTGTTGCATAGAAAAGCCCTAGGGAAAGGAATCCTCATGGAGTCTTTGCAAGCAGTTTACTGCAACTGAAGGGTGTGAAAATGATTTAATCAAGAAAGTTTCAGTTCCTAACAGCCAGAAATTTTCTGTTGTGAATGGATCCACTGACTTTCCTGTTGAAAGACCCAGTGTGGATAGCTTTGAGAAGGTCTCAGATGGAGTGAAAGCTGTTAAGAAAGTTAAACCGTCCTATAACCAAGTGGCTGTGTTTGGCCAGCTTGTTGGGGAGACAAGGTTGTGGAGAAAGGAATGTCTCCATGCTAGTTCTGTAAGTGAACAGTATGTGGCCCAGGTCAAGATGGGGGCCCTTAACCAAGAGAGCCCGAATTGCAGCCCTCCAGACTGGAGCTCTGGGAGGAGACCCGATCCCAGTTTGACCCCCTGGGGTTTTGGGGTGGCCAAAGGGCATGGGCTGCAGAAACCTTCCCACATGCAGCCTGCTAGTGCTATCGACCACCCCCGACCTAAGGGAGGGCGTGAAACTGGAAGGGCCTGGTGTAACTCCTACCAAGGAATGGGAGAGATGCTGGGGCATCCATGGGAACATTGGTGGCTTCGAACTTTCCCAGGTCACCGGGTAAAGTGACCCCGCTCAGTTCGATCTCGAAGGGGGGAGAGATGTGACGAAGTGGGCCTGTTCTTAATGTTTCCTTCGAATATTGTGGGGGTGCCTCAGTTTCCCCTTGTGACGAAGTGGGACTCTTCTTAATGTTTCCTCTGAATAGTGTGGGGGTGCCTCAGTTTCCCCTAGGCAGTTCTTAAGTATCTAGGTGGTGGGGTAAGGGTGTATGATCATTGCAGAGCCCTAGAGGGCCGGTGTGTGCAGGAGTCTGGACACAGAGAATGGCCGACACCCTGTTTCCTGGCAACTGATGGCCTGGGCCCTTCCCCCCTGCCAGGTGAGAGCTAAAGGGTTGGAGAACAAAGGAATCAGGTGACCACCTGGCCCGGAAAGGGACAAAGCCCAGAGGAGGAGGGGCTGGAGGGAGTTTCAGTTTGGGGCTGGCTGGGACATGGAGTGAAGTGCAGACGTGGTTGTCTGGCTCACTGCCCCCAAAATGGACCCAGCTGAGGGGTCCCGTTCTCTGCACCTGCAAGCTCTGTTTTAGACCATGTTCCTGTCGTCTAATAAACCTTCTGTTTTACTGGATGGCTGAGAGTCACGTCTGACTGCGAAGTTGGGGTGCCGGACCCTCTGGCTTCCCCAGGAGCCCCACCTGAGCGGACTCGCTGCGGGAAGCGCACGGAGGGGCAGAGGATGCTGAATGCTCCGAGGTCAGACCCAGGAAGGTGGAAGCTGTGTGAGCTGTGTGTCCTGCAGACAGGCTGCTCCCAGAAAGGCGACTGCCCCAGTGTCCTGACTGGCTTCATGGGGAGCAGTTCCAGAGCATCGCCCAGGGACTCCGTGACAAACGTTCCCATGGATGCCCCAGCATCTCTCCCATTCCTTGGTAGGAGTTACAGCAGGCTCTTCCAGTTTCACGCCCTCCCTTAGGTTGGGGGTGGTCAATAGCACTCGCAGACCACATGTGGGAAGGTTTATGCGGCCCGTGCCCTTTGGCCACCCCACAACCCCAGGGGGTCAAACTGGGATTAGGTCTTCTCCCCAACAAGCTGGCCAAACACAGCCACTTGGTTAGAGGACTGTTTAACTTTCTTAACAGCTTTCACTCCACCTGAGACCTTCTCAAAGCTATCCACACTGGATCTTTCAACAGGAAAGTTAGTGGATCCATTCACAACAGAAAATTTCTGGCTGTTAGGAACTGAAACTTTCTTGATTAAATCACTTTCACACCCTTCAGTTGCAGTAAACTGCTTGCAAAGACTCCATGAGGATTCCTTTCCCTAGGGCTTTTCTATGCAACAATTCACCCCCACAGAAATTCTGCTCTTACCCTCTTTACCGAGGGCTTGCTCTAGAGGAACACTTTCCTGAGCAACAACAGACTCTTTCTGGGTCTCCCTCACATCCAGAATCACCTCTGGCCCATCCGACGGATTCCTACACAATCCCCTTTCAGGCAAACTTACAGACTTCCTAGATAAAAGGTTAGAAGCATTCTCCTTCCCTTTGCCACACACAAGTTCAGGAATCTTTTCCTTCTTGCGACAGGTTTCCACACCCTCAGTAGGTAACACAATCCCATCACCTTCCTGCTCTCCTTGTGCCCTGGCTAGGATCTCACCCTGATTAGACAGAGTTGCTCCACCCTTTCCCATCAACACACTAGCAACAGGCAAAATACAAGCACCAGAATTGTCTGGGCTCTGGGATTCTACATAGACACTAACTGGATGCGACCTAGTTACAGCGCCATTCTCCAGAGCAGACACAAACTTAGGACCCTTCCCTTCCTGGGCTTTAGCTGAATCCAGAACCAGCTCTGAGACAACTGCACGACCCTCAACCATCACAGGCTGAAAGGCCCCTTCTGTCTGCTCCACAGACAACGAAGAGCCGGACACACTGTCACGGGGTCCCTGGGCGATGCTCTGGAACTGCTCCCCATGAAGCCAGTCAGGACTCTGGGGTAGTCGCCTTTCTGTGAGCAGCCTGTCTTCAGGACACACAGCTCACACAGCTTCCACCTTCCTGGGTCTGACCTCGGAGCATTCAGCATCCTCTGCCCCTCCGTGTGCTTCCCCCCAGCGAGTCCGCTCAGGCGGGGCTCCTGGGGAAGCCAGAGGGTCCTGCACCCCAACTTCGCAGTCAGACGTGACTCTCAGCCAGCCAGTAAAACAGAAGGTTTATTAGACGACAGGAACATGGTCTAAAACAGAGCTTGCAGGTGCAGAGAACGGGACCCCTCAGCTGGGTCCATTTTGGGGGGCCGTGAGCCAGACAACCACGTCTGCACTTCACTCCATGTCCCAGCCAGCCCCAAACTGAAACTCCCTCCAGCCCCTCCTCCTCTGGGCTTTGTTCCTTTCCCGGGCCAGGTGGTCACCTGATTCCTTTGTTCTCCAACCCTTTAGCTCTCACCTCGCAGGGGGGAAGGGCCCAGGCCATCAGTGGCCAAGAAACAGGGTGTTGGCCATTCTCTGTGTCCAGACCCCTGCACACACCTGCCCTCTAGGGCTCTGCAATGATCATACACCCTTACCCCACCACCTAGAGACTTAAGAACTGCATAGGGGAAACTGAGGCACCCCCACACTATTCGGAGGAAACATTAAGAACAGGCCCACTTCGTCACATCTCTCCCCCCTTCGAGATCAAACTGAGCGGGGTCACTTTACCCGGTGACCTGGGGAAGTTCGAAGCCACCAATGTTCCCATGGATGCCCCAGCATCTCTCCCATTCCTTGGTAGGAGTTACACCAGGCCCTTCCAGTTTCACGCCCTCCCTTAGGTCGGGGGTGGTCGATAGCACTAGCAGGCTGCATGTGGGAAGGTTTCTGCAGCCCATGCCCTTTGGCCACCGCAAAACCCCAGGGGGTCAAACTGGGATTGGGTTTTCTCCGAGTGCTCCAGTCTGGAGGGCTGCAATTCGGGCTCTCTTGGTTAAGAGCCCCCATCTTGACCTGGGCCACATACTGTTCACTTACAGAACTAGCATGGAGACATCCCTTTCTCCACAACCTTGTCTCCCCAACAAGCTGGCCAAACACAGCCACTTGCTTATAGGACGGTATACCTTTCTTAACAGCTTTCACTTCATCTGAGACCTTCTCAAAGCTCTCCACACTGGATCTTTCAACAGGAAAGTCAGTGGATCCATTCACAACAGAAAATTTCTGGCTGTTAGGAACTGAAACTTTCTTGATTAAATCATTTTCACACCCTTCAGTTGCAGTAAACTGCTTGCAAAGACTCCATGAGGATTCCTTTCCCAAGGGCTTTTCTATGCAACAATTCACCCCTCCCAGAAATTCTGCTCTTACCCTCTTTACCTAGGGCTTGCTCTAGGGGAACACTTTCCTGAGCAACAACAGACTCTTTCTGGGTCTCCCTTACATCCAGAATCATTTCTGGCCCATCAGGAGGATTCCTACATAATCCCCTTTGAGGCAAACTGACAGACTTCCTAGATAAAAGGTTAGAAGCCTTCTCCTTCCCTTTGCCACACACAGGTTCAGGAATCTTTTCCTTCTTGCTACAGGTTTCCACACCCTCAGTAGGTAACACAATCACACACCTTCATGCTCTCCTTGTGCCCTGGCTAGGATCTCACCCTGATTAGACAGAGTTGCTCCACCCTTTCCAACAACACACTAGCAACAGGCAAAATACAAGCACCAGAATTGTCTGGTCTCTGGGATTTTACATAGACCCTAACTGGATGCGACCTAGTTACAGGGCCATTCTCCCGAGCAGACAGAAACTTAGGACCCTTCCCTTCCTGGGCTTTAGCTGAATCCAGAACCAGCTCTGAGACAACTGCACGACCCTCAACCATCACAGGCTGAAAGGCCCGTTCTGTTAGCTCCACAGACCAAGAAGAGCCGGACACACTTTCTCCTTTACCAGACACCCAGGTTGGGATCTCTTTCCCTTTGTCCCAGCACACAAGGCTGGTCACAGACAACTGCTTGGAGATCAGGGTAGCTCCCTCCATAGGCAAGTCAATACCCCTGACAGACAGAGACCCATTTCCTTCACTGTCCCAATTCTCCACCCAGCTAACAGGTAAGGTCCAGGGACTCTCATCTTCCACTCTCCTCGCCTTCCCACCCTGCTGACTGGACACAGCCATCAGATCACAAGGCTGCCTAGGCTCATCCAAACTTTCCTTACCAAGCACCTTGCCACTCCCCACAGATCCCCTGCCCTGCCTGTGTCTCCCCCCACTCTGCTGGGGTCTCAGCTCCCACTGTGCTCAGCGCTGCCCTGGCTGTCCCAGTGGGGCAGGCCACTGCTTTCCTCAATGCATCAGAGCCAGGGAGAGTCCCCGCTCTGGTGTGCAAGGGGGCAGGGAGCATCTCTCTGTCCCACCCAGCCCCAGGGGTCTGGTTACAGGCAGGCAGGTATCCTGAGCCTAGCGGCTCCTCCCTGCTGCCAGCCAGGTCATCTGCATTTTCACTGACCATTTCCCTCTCCGCCGATTGGTTCCCTGGATTCAAATTCAAACCCTTGGCAGTTACAGGAACAGGGCCTGGATCCTGTCCCAAAGAGACACAGTCACCCCATAACAGGGTCTCGCAGCTGGTGTCCTGGGGCACCCCAACGACCAGCCAGCCCCACTCCTCCTGGGTCTGCACAGGGATCTGGACCATAGGGAAGGCGAGGGGCTTCGTCCCTGGGACCCTCACACAGCTCACACAGCCCCTCAGCATCTGAGGCTGCACCACCCAGGGTCTGACACCAGTTCTCTCTGTCCCAGGATCTCGCCACCCCAGGAATGTCTCCCCATTCACCATCACCTTCTGCTCCCACTGGGGGTCTGAGGGGCCTGGCCCAAGGAAACTCCACACAGACATATAGGTTGGGGTCAGGAGTGGGAGCGTGTCCACCTCCCCACCCATCTGGCTGATGGAGTCTGTGGCCTTAGGACCCAGCAAGGGAGCTAGACACCGGGGCTTTTCCGCAGGGTCCCCCTGGTTCAAATCGCCAGCCTGCTCAAAGGCAGTGAGGTGGCATCCACACCCCCCCCCCTTAACTAGGGGCAGCAATTTAGTCTCGAGGTTCCCTGCGGAACTGGCCCCCCGGGGTCTATCCCCACTCACCCCGGGGAGGTCCCCTAGGCCTCTCCACCCCACCACCGCCAGTTCATGCTGCTGCTGCTTCTGCAGCTCTTTCTCGGGCTCTCGCTGTCTCTCACAGTCCTCTTGCTCCCTCGGACTCAGCTCCAATCCCGTCCGTCTCGATCCCCCGATGGGGAACCCGATCGTGAAGACCCCCATCTGGTCGGGGACAGGAGTCTTGGCGATGCCTGGCTCCCACTCCAGCTGCTCCCAGATCCTGCTATAGCCCCAGTTGGGGTCAGGAATCTGTTCCATAGAGCGGTCATCCTCCTCCAGCTGCACAATTAACTCTGCTTTGGTGAACTTTCCAACGCTCAACCCTCTCTTTTTGCACAGGGTTACAATGTCCTTCTTAAGGAGACGGGGACAGACCATCACTCCGCTCCTCCCAAGTTGTTGTGGACTCACAGGCCCGTGTGTTCTCAGCTCCCCACGGTTTCCAGGGAGAACCCCTAGTGTGCCAGCCCTTCTCGAAGTCACCACCTCTTTGCCAGGGTCGAGCTGCAGACTCCTCCGCCCCTTGGACTGCTCGCTGCAATCCCCAGGGGAACCCTGTTACTGCAAAAGTCCTTCTCTCTCCCCGGGCCAAGCTGCAGGCTCCTCCGCCCCTGAGACTGCTCACTGCAGTCCCCAGGGGGACCCCATTACTGCACAGTCCTTCTCGCTGGTCACACACTCCCAGGGGTTAACCGCCCCCCGAAACCGCTCCTCTCTGAGCCTTCAGCAGGCCTGGTCCTCGGCAATCCCCCTTCGTGTTACTGCTCCCCAGTCACTTACTGCAGGAAGCGCCATCCACGGGGTGCAGTACATCCCACCGCTGCCACCAGTTGTCACGGGGTCCCTGGGCGATGCTCTGGAACTGCTCCCCATGAAGCCAGTCAGGACTCTGGGGTAGTCGCCTTTCTGTGAGCAGCCTGTCTTCAGGACACACAGCTCACACAGCTTCCACCTTCCTGGGTCTGACCTCGGAGCATTCAGCATCCTCTGCCCCTCCGTGTGCTTCCCCCCAGCGAGTCCGCTCAGGCGGGGCTCCTGGGGAAGCCAGAGGGTCCTGCACCCCAACTTCGCAGTCAGACGTGACTCTCAGCCAGCCAGTAAAACAGAAGGTTTATTAGACGACAGGAACATGGTCTAAAACAGAGCTTGCAGGTGCAGAGAACGGGACCCCTCAGCTGGGTCCATTTTGGGGGGCCGTGAGCCAGACAACCACGTCTGCACTTCACTCCATGTCCCAGCCAGCCCCAAACTGAAACTCCCTCCAGCCCCTCCTCCTCTGGGCTTTGTTCCTTTCCCGGGCCAGGTGGTCACCTGATTCCTTTGTTCTCCAACCCTTTAGCTCTCACCTCGCAGAGGGGAAGGGCCCAGGCCATCAGTGGCCAAGAAACAGGGTGTTGGCCATTCTCTGTGTCCAGACCCCTGCACACACCTGCCCTCTAGGGCTCTGCAATGATCATACACCCTTACCCCACCACCTAGAGACTTAAGAACTGCATAGGGGAAACTGAGGCACCCCCACACTATTCGGAGGAAACATTAAGAACAGGCCCACTTCGTCACACACACTTTCTCCTTTCCCAGACACACTGTGGGATCTCTTTCCCCTTGTCCCAGCACACAAGGCTGGTCACAGACAACTGCTTGGAGATCAGGGTAGCTCCCTCCATAGGCAAGTCAATACCCCTGACAGACACAGACACATTTCCTTCCCTGTCACACTTCTCCACCCAGCTAACAGGTAAGGTCCAGGGACTCTCATCTTCCACTCTCCTCGCCTTCCCACCTGCTGACTAGACACAGCCATCAGCTCACAAGGCTGCCTAGGCTCATCCAGACTTTCATAGAATCATAGAATCATAGAATATCAGGGTTGGAAGGGACCCCAGAAGGTCATCTAGTCCAACCCCCTGCTCAAAGCAGGACCAATTCCCAGTTAAATCATCCCAGCCAGGGCTTTGTCAAGCCTGACCTTAAAAACCTCTAAGGAAGGAGATTCTACCACCTCCCTAGGTAACGCATTCCAGTGTTTCACCACCCTCTTAGTGAAAAAAAGCCTTACCAAGCACCTTGCCACTCCCCACAGATCCCCTGCCCTGCCTGTGTCTCCCCCCACTCAGCTGGGGTCTCAGCTCCCACTGTGCTCAGCACTGCCCTTGCTGTCCCAGTGGGGGTAGGCAGCGAGCTCCCTGCTTTCCTCACTGCATCAGAGCCAGCGTGAGCCCCTTCTCCGGTGTGCAAGGGGGGCGGGGAGCCCCAGGGGTCTGGTTACAGGCAGGCAGGTAGCCTGAGCCTAGCAGCTCCTCCCTGCTGCCAGCCCGGTCATCTGCATTTTCACTGACCATTTCCCTCTCCACCGATTGCTTCCCTGGATTCAAATTCAAACCCTTGGCAGTTACCGGAGCAGGGCCTGGATCCTGTCCCAAAGAGACACAGTCACCCCACAAAAAGGTCTCGCAGCTGGTATCCTGGAGAACCCCAATGACCAGCCAGCTCCACCCTTCCTGGGTCTGCACAGGGATCTGGGCCATAGGCAGGGCGAGGGGCTTCATCCCTGGGACCCTCACCCAGCTCATACAGCCCCTCAGCACCTGAGGCTGCACCATCCAGGGCTTGACAACAGTTCTCTCTGCCCCAGGATCTCGCCACCCCAGGAATGTCTCCCCATTGACCATCACCTTCCGCTCCCACTGGGGGTTCGAGGGGCCTGACCCCAGGAGACTCCACACAGACATAGAGGTTGGGACCAGGAATGGGAGCCTGTCCACCTCCCCACCCATCTGGCTGACGGAGTCTATGGCCTTGGGACCCAGCAAGGGAGCTAGACACTGGGGCTTTTCTGCAGGATCCCCCTGGTTCAAATTGCCAGCCTGCTCAAAGGCAGTGAGGTGGCATCCACACCCCCGCCCCCCCTCCTTAACCAGGGGCAGCAATTTAGTCTCGAGGTTCCCTGCGGAACTGGACCCCCGGGATCTATCCCCACTCACCCCGGGGAGGTCCCCTAGGCCTCTCCGCTCCCCCACCGCCAGTTCATGCTGCTGCTGCTTCTGCAGCTCTTTCTCGGGCTCTCGCTGTCTCCCACGGTCCTCTTGCTCTCTTGGACTCAGCTCCAATCCCGTCTGTCTCCGATCCCCGGATGGGGAACCCGATCGTGAAGACCCCCGTCTGGTCGGGGACAGGAGTCTTGGGGATGTCTGGCTCCCACTCCAGCTGCTCCCAGATCCTGCTATAGCCCCATTTGGGGTCAGGAATCTGTCCCTTAGAGTGGTCATCCTCCTCCAGCTGCACGATGAACTGTGCTTTGGTGAACTTTCCAATGCAGAACCCTCTCTTTCTGCACAGGGTTACGATGTCCTTCTTCAGGAGACGGTGACAGGCCATCGCTCCACTCTTCCCAAGTTGTTGTGGACTCACAACACTGGACAACCATGTCCGCACTTCACTCCACATCCCCAGCCAGCCCCAACCCACTCCCCCTCCAGCCCCTCCTCCTCTGGGCTTTGTCCCTTTCCGGGGCCAGGAGGTCACCTAATTCCTTTGTTCCCTTTAGCTTTCACCTTGCAGGGGGGGAAGGGCCAGGCCATCAGTTACCAGGAGACAGACTGTCGGCCATTTATGTACACTGGCCCTTTGCTCTGAAACAATCACACACTCTGCCTTATCCCACCACCTAGAGACTTAAGAAATGCATAGGAGAAACTGAGGCACCCCTACAGTATTCAGAGGAAACACTAAGAACAGTCCCGCTTCGTCACAGCACAGCAGTGGGTGGACCCTAGCCCCTTGGGGTGCAGCTGCTGAGTGTTCTTTTCTTTCTGCTTAGGATCCCACGCGGCTCATCCCCAGGGCGTCTCAGCCCTTCATTATCCATGTCTCCCCTGTCTGTCTCCTGTCCGTTCTGTTCCTCTCTCCCCTCAGAGTAGCAGGTCTGTTTTGGGAGGGGTTTTTTGAGAAATACCAATGCGGGCCTGTGTTGATGTCAGAGTTCTCTGCTGGATGCAGCAGGCGGGGAGGGCTGGGCTGGCCCTTAGTTCCTGGGGGCTCATTCCGCAGCCTGGCACCCGCCCATGACACACCTGGGGTTCCAGCACACCCGGCTTTACCCTGGTGCTGGCGGGTCCCAGAGGCCCTGGCAGCCTCCTCCCTGGGATCTTCCAGAGATGCTGGGCCCAGGGCTCATGTTGGAGATAAGGCCTGAGACCTTGAACCTGGAAGCTGAAGTTTTGTACAGCTCTTTAAAAAAAGAAAAGGAGTACTTGTGGCACCTTAGAGACTAACCCATTTATTTGAGCATGAGCTTTCGTGAGCTACAGCTCACTTCATCGGATGCATACTGTGGAAAGTGTAGAAGATTTTTTTATACACATAAAGCATGAAAAAATACCTCCTCCCACCCCACTCTCCTGCTGGTAATAGCTTATCTAAGGTGATCACTCTCCTTATTCCTACCGCTATTCCTACCTGCATCCCTCCAGCTTTCACCCTGACCGCACCACACGATCCATCGTCTACAGCCAAGCTCTGCGATACAACCGCATTTGCTCCAACCCCTCAGACAGAGACAAACACCTGCAAGATCTCTGTCAAGCTTTCTTACAACTACAATACCCACCTGCAGAAGTAAAGAAACAGATTGATAGAGCCAGAAGAGTTCCCAGAAGTTACCTACTACAGGACAGGCCTAACAAAGAAAATAACAGAACGCCACTAGCCGTCACCTTCAGCCCCCAACTAAAACCCCTCCAACGCATTATTAAGGATCTACAACCTATCCTGAAGGATGACCCAACACTCTCACAAATCTTGGGAGACAGGCCAGTCCTTGCCTACAGACAGCCCCCCAACCTGAAGCAAATACTCACCAGCAACTACACACCACACCACAAAAACACAAACCCAGGAACCAAAGCCTGCAACAAGCCCCGTTGCCAACTGTGCCCACATATCTATTCAGGGGACACCATCACAGGGCCTAATAACATCAGCCACACTATCAGAGGCTCGTTCACCTGCACATCCACCAATGTGATATATGCCATCATGTGCCAGCAATGCCCCTCTGCCATGTACATTGGTCAAACTGGATAGTCTCTACGTAAAAGAATAAATGGACACAAATCAGATGTCAAGAATTATAACATTCATAAACCAGTCGGAGAACACTTCAATCTCTCTGGTCACGCAATCACAGACATGAAGGTCGCTATCTTAAAACAAAAAAACTTCAAATCCAGACTCCAGCGAGAAACTGCTGAATTGGAATTCATTTGCAAATTGGATACTATTAATTTAGGCTTAAATAGAGACTGGGAGTGGATAAGTCATTATGCAAGGTAGCCTGTGTCCTCTTGTTTTTTCCTACCTGCCCTCCCCCCCCAAGATGTTCTGGTTTAACTTGGATTTAAACTTGGAGAGTGGTCAGTTTGGATGAGCTATTACCAGCAGGAGAGTGAGTTTGTGTGGGGGGGGTGGAGGGTGAGAAAACCTGGATTTGTGCTGGAAATGGCCCAACTTGATGATCACTTTAGATAAGCTATTACCAGCAGGACAGTGGGGTGGGAGGAGGTATTGTTTCATATTCTCTGTGTATATATAAAGTCTGCTGCAGTTTCCACGGTATGCATCCGATGAAGTGAGCTGTAGCTCATGAAAGCTCATGCTCAAATAAATTGGTTAGTCTCTAAGGTGCCACAAGTCCTCCTTTTCTTTTTGCGAATACAGACTAACACGGCTGCTACTCTGAAACCTCTCCATACAATATGTATGTATGGTGTATGATAATCAAGTTGGGCCATTTCCAGAATAAATCCAGGTTTTCTCACCCCCACCCCCACCCCCCCGCACACACACAAACCCACTCTCCTACTGGTAATAGCTTATCTAAAGTGACCACTCTCCTTACAATGTGTATGATAATCAAGGTGGGCCATTTCCAGCACAAATCCAGGGTTTAACAAGAATGTCTGGGGGGGGGGGTAGGAAAAAACAAGGGGAAATAGGTTACCTTGCATAATGACTTAGCCACTCCCAGTCTCTATTCAAGCCTAAGTTAATTGTATCCAATTTGCAAATGAATTCCAATTCAACAGTTTCACAGGGCCAAATCACATCAGCCACACTATCAGAGGCTCGTTCACCTGCACATCCACCAATGTGATATATGCCATCATGTGCCAGCAATGCCCCTCTGCCATGTACATTGGTCAAACTGGATAGTCTCTACGTAAAAGAATAAATGGACACAAATCAGATGTCAAGAATTATAACATTCATAAACCAGTCGGAGAACACTTCAATCTCTCTGGTCACGCGATTACAGACATGAAAGTTGCTATATTACAACAAAAAAACTTCAAATCCAGACTCCAGCGAGAAACTGTTGAATTGGAATTCATTTGCAAATTGGATACAATTAACTTAGGCTTGAATAGAGACTGGGAGTGGCTAAGTCATTATGCAAGGTAACCTATTTCCCCTTGTTTTTTCCTTATGCCCCCCCCCCCCAGACGTTCTTGTTAAACCCTGGATTTGTGCTGGAAATGGCCCACCTTGATTATCATACACATTGTAAGGAGAGTGATCACCTTAGATAAGCTATTACCAGCAGGAGAGTGGGATGGGAGGAGGTATTTTTTTATGCTTTATGTGTATAAAAAGATCTTCTACACTTTCCACAGTATGCATCCGATGAAGTGAGCTGTAGCTCACGAAAGCTCATGCTCAAATAAATTGGTTAGTCTCTAAGGTGCCACAAGTACTCCTGTTCTTTTTGCGAATACAGACTAACACGGCTGTTACTCTGAAACCTGCACAGCTCTTTGTGTGACATTTTATACAAATTACTTAGTCAGCTAATTTGCATGTTTAGAATTGTGCATATTTAAGTTTGGCTTGTCAATACACCCTGCCCCGAGCATAGGGCGGGTGTGCAGCTGCCAGTTGCGGGGGGGCCACTGAGCGGTGGCGGGTACTGGTGGCCTGTGCTGTTGGCTGCTGAACACTGCAGGGGTCGTGGGATGGAGGGTGGGTGGCAGCTGGGGGTGGGACTCTGGTGCCAATAGAGGGTGCCCCCAGACGGGAGCATCCCTTCGGGTGCTTGACAGCCATGGCCCTGGGTGCAGTGAAATTCCCACCCCTCGAAGGAAGCTGGATCCTGCTGTGCTCATCCCCAGCCTATCCTCGCTGCTCATGCCCATGTCCCCTGCAGATCTTCCCCCAGCCTTGTGGCAGCTCCCAGACCCAACCTGCCTCCAGCTCCATCTACACCCTCCATCCTGGGACTGCTGAACTCAGACTCCTTGGGAGCCCCGAGACTGGCTACGCTAGGACCTCGGGGCTCAGAGTGAGCAGGACCCCCCCAGGGCGCTCATCTGTGCAGTGTCATAGAGGGGTCTCTCCCGCCCCCCAGCCCCAGCCAGTCACCTCTCCCGTGACTGCCCTGCCCTGCCCACTGAGTACAGGCTGGGAGATGGTGCCAGCCGCCAAGGCACCCTGGCAGCATGGGGCCTGGCACGGGCGGGGTTAGAGACAGTCTTGTGCCAGAGCAGAGATGAAGGGGGGCACATTGTGCCTCTCACTGTCAGGGGCGACTGGGGGCTGGGGCAGCCTAGCATCCCAGTAGCAGTGGTTGTGACAACGGGGGAACACCAGGAGCAAAGGGCGGGCCCACCCAGTGCTGGGGAACAGCTGAGGCAAGTTGTCCGCAAGGCACTGAGAGGCCGAGCTCAGAGAGTGAGCGTGCCAGGTTTCCCCTAGACCCGGAGATGGATGAGCTGGGCTGGGTGAGGCAGTGAGAGGGCAGAGCCACCTGCAGGGGGCTGGGGTCCAGAGCTGCCCCCTCTCACCACCCCCTAACTCCCCTGGCTGTTGTTTTGCAGCTTTGTGGAACTTTTCGGGCACGAACGAGCATCACCTGCCGCTGCAGATCGGGGACACAGTACACATCCTACAGGCCTTGGAGGGTAAGTAGGGCCAGGCACTGAGACTGGGGTAACTGGCTCCACAGACCCCAGGAAAAACCTCTTGGACCTCTCATCGTCTGTGAAATCATCAGCCACACTCTTCTTGAAATCATGTCCTCCCTCGGCTTCTGGAACTCTGTCCTCACCTGGTCCTCTTTCTTCCTCTCTCAGCTCCCTTCAGTGTATCCTTCAGCAGAACCCCTCGTCCCCTTCCCGCTTTCTGTGGGGGGGTCCCCTTCTCTTCTCCCTCTGCACGTGGGCTCTGGGTAACCCCATCTGCAACCACAGAGTCAGCAACCCTTTCTGTGCCCGACACACTGATCTTCCTCCGCTCCAGACTGTCTCCTTCAAGCCAAAGGACAATTCGGGCCTGTCTCTCCGACGCCTCCTCGGAACTGCCTAGCTGCCAGCTCCGGCTCCTAGTCTTCCCCCAAGCCCTCCCCGCTTGGACAACACCACCATACTGCTCTGTCACTCAGGCCTGTAACTGGGACATTGTCTTCACCCCGGCCACTAGCCAGGTCCTCACATGCAGCTGTGTGTAAATCTGGCTGGTTCTTTTGCAGAGCGTCTGCAAGACAGGGCACAGGGCCGTTCGTATCCCTCCCCACAGCGCCCACACTCCCCCAGGCTCTGACCGTCCATCCCGCCCTGCTCAAAGCCATGCAGCTCCTAGCCCACCACTGTGCCCACGGCACCCTCCTCTGGCTCCCCCTTCTTCACTGGATCCAACATGAGCTGCTCGTCTTCGCTTTCACGGCACGACCCATCCCCACGCTTCCTGTCTGCGCTCACCTCCGATCAGCCTGTGACACCAGCCTCCAGCACCCACTTGTTACAGGTTCAAACAAGCCCCTTGGTGCCTTCTCCCCTGCCCCGACACTGGGAGGAGCTCCCCGCAAACCTCTGCAAAACTAACTCATTGTCCGGCTTCAAACCGCCTGGGCGCTCTGCTTTGCCGCCATGCCGACAAACATACCTGAGAGTGATTCGGGGGCTGGTGTGCTGAGACCGCTGCCTGTCTGCTGGCCATGGTCTGGTTGTTCTCTTGTGCTGCCCTGGCGGTCGGTCTCCGCTCGTCTCTTGTTGGACACAGGACGTCAGCTCCTTGGGCAGGGCCTGTCTCTGTTCTGAGTTTGGTTCCAAGGCCCATTAAGAATACAAATAATACACAACAATAGCAGCCAGCCTCCAGCAATACCCCCCTCAGCAGCCAGTCCCGCCACACCAGTCCCCCTAGCCACCGCTCCTGCGGGGACAGGCTGGGGCCGGAGTAACCAGGAGCTCCCCCCCACAGCCAGGGCTCCTGCCCCCCTCCCACAGCGCCCCCTGCGGGGACAGGCTGGGGCCGGAGTAACCAGGAGCTCCCCCCCACCCAGCTCCTGCCCTGCTCCCCACAGCGCCCCCTGCTGGGACAGGCCGGGGCTGGAGTAACCAGGAGCTCCCCCCCACAGCCAGGGCTTCTGCCCCCCTCCCACAGCGCCCCCTGCGGGGACAGGCCGGGGCTGGAGTAACCAGGAGCTCCCCCCCACAGCCAGGGCTCCTGCCCCCCTCCCACAGCGCCCCCTGCGGGGACAGGCCGGGGCTGGAGTAACCAGGAGCTCCCCCCCACAGCCAGGGCTCCTGCCCCCCTCCCACAGCGCCCCCTGCGGGGACAGGCCGGGGCTGGAGTAACCAGGAGCTCCCCCCCACAGCCAGGGCTCCTGCCCCCCTCCCACAGCGCCCCCTGCTGGGAGCAGAGCTCTCTGTTCAGAGGCCCCTGGGCGTCTCACTCTCTGTTGTTCCATTTGCAGGCTGGTACAGAGGGTACTCGCTCCGGAACAGAGCCACCTGGGTAAGTCGGCGGCTCACCGCGGTGGTAGGGGCCAGGGCACTCGTCTTCTCCCTTGTCTCAGGACCGGGCCCCAGAGCTGCTGGGGGGCACTGGGGATGCAGTGCGCGGCCAGAGGCGGAGCTCATGCACTCGCCGCATGGCGCCCCCTGCAGGAAGTCGCCGGGCCTTGCGTGGAGTGACTTTAACCTGCTTTGGGGGCTCCGAGCTGCCCCCCTGACCCCTGCTCTGGCCCCATCAAGGACCTGGCCCTGCGTGGACCCATATCCGACTGGGTCGGAGGGCTCCTGCCGCATTGGGGCCGACACCCCTCCCACTGGCTCTGCCGCCCAGATCGGGGTCGCTGTGCTGACGATGTCTCCTCTCCCCAGGGCATATTTCCTGTCGCACTGATCCACCTGAAGGGCGCCCACGTGAAGCAGAAGGGGTAGGTACCAGGGGGGGCAGGGAGGGGCTCTGGGCTGAGTCAGCAAATGTTTTACTGGTCACGGGGCTGGGTCCTCCCTGATCTGCACCTCAGTGGGCCCGTCACCACACCCCGCCCTGTCCCAGTGCTCGGCTGGGTCCTGCCCCTGCCCTGTCCCAGTGCTCAGCTGGTGTCACGGCGTCCCCGGGCGATGCTCTGGAACAGCTCCCCATGAAGCCAGTCAGGACTCTGGGGAAGTCTCCTCTCTGTGAGCAGCCTGACTGCAGGACACACAGCTCACCCGGCTTCCACCTTCCTGGGTCTGACCTCGGAGCATTCAGCATCCTCTGTCCCTCCGTGCGCTTCCCACAGCAAGTCCACTCAGGTGGTGCTCCTGGGGAAGCCAGAGGGTCCTGCCCCCCAACTCCGCAGTCAGACGGGACTCTCAGCCAGCCAGTAAAACAGAGGTTTATTAGATGACAGGAACATGGTCTAACACAGAGCTTGCAGGTGCAGAGAACAGGACCCCTCAGCTGGGACCATTTTGGGGGGCTGGGAACCAGACAACCACGTCTGCCCCTCACTCCATGTCTCCAGCCAGCCCCAAACTGAAACTCCCTCCAGCCCCTCCTCCTCTGGGCTTTGTCCCTTTCCCGGGCCAGGAGGGCACCTGATTCCTTTGTTCTCCAACCCTTTAGATCTCACCTTGCAGGGGGGAAGGGCCCAGGCCATCAGTTGCCAGGAAACAGGGTGTCGGCGATTGTCTGTGTCCAGACCCCTGCACACACCTGTCCTCTAGGGCTCTGCAACGATCATACACCCTTACCCCACCCTCTAGATACGTAAGAACTGCACAGGGGAAACGGAGGCACCCCTACACTATTCAGAGGAAACGTTAAAAACAGTCTCACTTCGTCACAGCTGGGTCCTACCCCCTTCCCGTCCCAGAGCTCGGCTGGGTCCTACCCCCCTCCCATCTCAGTGCTAAGCTGGGCCTTGCCCGCATCCTGTCCCAGTGCTTAGCTGTGTCGTGCCCCCCTACCCTGTCCCAGTGCTCAGCTGAGTCCTGCCTCCCAGCCCCCATCCCAGTGCTAAGCCAGGTCCTGCTCCTCATCCAGCGCTCGGCTGGGTCTTGCCCCCCTGTCCCAGTGCTCAGCCAGGGCCCCGCATCCCAGTGCTCATTCGGGCCCTGCCCCTTCCCCGTCCCAGTGCTTGCCTGGGCCCTATCACCACCCCTCTATCCCAGTGCTCAGTCGGGCACTGCACCCCTCCCATCCCAGTGCTTAGCCGGGCCCTGTCACCACCCACGTCCCCGTGCATGGCTGGGTCCTGCATCCTCTCCCCCCTCAAGGCTCAGCCGGGCCCTGTCACTGCGCCCCCATCCCCATGCCCCCCCATCCCGGTGCTCGGCTGGGCCCTGTCACCCCTCCACACACACACCTGTCCCAGTGCTCAGCTGGGCCCTATCATCGACCCCCCATCCCAGTACCCCTCCCCTGTGCTCGGCTGGGCCCTGTCACCTCCTCCCCCATTCCAGTGCTCGGGTGGACCCTTCTGCCTCCCCCAGCCTGTCCCTGTGTTTGGCCAGACGTCCTGCCCTCCCAGTCCCAGCATTCGGCCGTGCCCCTCCCCTGGCATGAAGTGGGGCAAGCAGCCCAGCACCCCAAGTCTGTGCCTGGCCTGGTTCTCAGCTCTCCCCCATCCCCTGCTTGCAGTAACCAGCCTGCAGCTCCAGGATTCGCTCTCCTTATAACCTGCCAGGCCAGGGCTCTCGCAGCCCAGTGGACCCCTGGCCAGGGCGGGCAACCCCCTCAAATGGCGGCTGGGTACAGGGAGGGCGATGCAGGGTCTCAGTGGGGCTCCCTGAGGCTGATGGCTGGTGCTGCCGCAGCCTGTGGCAGAACTGCGGGGCAGGCGGGAACTGGGGCTGTTCAGCTCAGGGACCCGCATTCAACGGGCAGGGGTGGGGCTGAGCCTCCTCGCCATGTGCAGGGCTTGGCCTCACCAGCTCTCTGGCCAGGGCGGAGGAGAACATTGTGTCTGCGGAGATGCCGATGGTGCAGGAGATCACAACCACGCTGCGGGAATGGGCCACCATCTGGAAGCAGCTCTATGTGGTAAGAGCCTGTGGCCCAGCAGTAGGGAAGCCATGGGGACCGGTCCACCCTCTGGAGATGGGCCACCAGCCCTCAGCCAGGGGAGGGGATGGGCGGGGGGGTGGGGTGCACAGGGTGTCACAGAGTCCCTGGGCGATGCTCTGGAACTGCTCCCCATGAAGCCAGTCAGGACTCTGGGGAAGTCTCCTTTCTGTGAGCAGCCTGTCTGCAGGACACAAAGCTCACACAGCTTCCACCTTCCTGGGTCTGACCTCGGAGCATTCAGCATCCTCTGTCCCTCCGTGCGCTTCCCACAGCAAGTCCGCTCAGGTGGGGCTCCTGGGGAAGCCAGAGGGTCCTACCCCCCAACTTCGCAGTCAGACGTGACTCTCAGCCAGCCAGTAAAACAGAGGTTTATTAGACGACAGGAACATGGTCTAACACAGAGCTTGCAGGTGCAGAGAACAGGACCCCTCAGCTGGGTCCATTTTGGGGGGCAGTGAGCCAGACAACCACATCAGCCCTTCACTCTATGTCTCCAGCCAGCTCCAAACTGAAACTCCCTCCAGCCCCCCCTCCTCTGGGCTCTGTCCCTTTCCCGGGCCAGGAGGTCACTGGATTCCTTTGTTCTCTAACCCTTTAGCTCTCACCTTGCAGGGGGGGAAGGGCCCAGGCCATCAGTTGCCAGGAAATAGGGTGTCGGCCATTCTCTATGTCCAGACCCCCGCACACACATGCCCTCTAGGGCTCTGCAATGATCCTACACCCTTATCCCACCCCCTAGATACTTAAGAACTGCCTAGGGGAAACTGAGGCACCTCCACACTATTCAGAGGAAACATTAAGAACAGTCCCACTTCGTCACACAGGGCAAGTGCCAACCTTTAGGATGGGGGCTGTGGGAGCTGCAGGGAGTGGGGGTCGCTCTTTGGGATGGGGGCTGCAGGGGCTGTGAGGGGTCAGGGATGGGGGCTGTGGGAATCACGGGGGGTGGGTCTTTCTGGGATGGGGTCAGCAGGAGTCAGGGAAGAGGGGCCGGATGGATTGGGCTCTGCACTGCAAGGGCTGTGGGTGATCAGCTCTCTGGGACCGGCCATGACTCTTGCCCCCGTGACACCCTGCAGATGGGCCAGAAAGAGCGGTACGGGCAGGTCAGGAGGATGATGTGTGAGCTGATGGAGAGGCGCTCGCAGCTGCTCTCTGGGACACTCCCCAAGGATGAACTCCTGGAGCTCAAGAAGGAGGTGACCAGCAAGATCGACTACGGGAACAAGTGAGAGCCTGCAGGGGGCAGGGAAGGGTGGGGCTGGGATGGGGATGGGGGGGCTGTAGGCAGGGAGTTGGGGTTGGAGAGGAGCTGTAGGTGGGGTTGGGTGGGGCTGGAGAGGGACCAGGGATGGGCACTAGTACGTGCCGTGGGTGCACTAGAGAAAGTGAGAGCATGGGGATGGAGACAGCCCAGGTGTGCAAGGCACACAAGCGTGCAAGCAGCATAGTGTAAGCAAGGGCCCAGGGGGCAGAGAATGCCCCGCAGTGCGTGAATCAGGAACAGTGAGAGGGTTGGGGGTCACCCATGGCAACCCCTGGCATGAACCCTGCTGCAGTCCTGGGTGAGACCTGTGCCGGCCCCTTCCCACCCCAAGGTGGGCACCTGCTGGGCATGCAGGCTGGATCCACGGCCAGTGACCAGGGGGGTGGGGGGGGCATTTGCTTCATGGCAGGGTGGCTGGGTGATGCTCTGTGTGTGGCTGGGCTGGGCCAGAGGCCTCAGGGAGTCCGGGTCCCTGACCTGCGCCTGGAGTTGTGTTCATGCCCCGGCCTGTGCTCTGCAGGATCCTGGAGCTAGACCTGGTTGTGCGTGACGAGAACGGGAACATCCTGGACCCGGACAGAACCAGCGTCATCAGCCTCTTCCAGGCTCACAGACAGGCCACGAGTATGATCAGTAAGCGCATCCAGGAAGAGACGGTGAGTGCCCGTCCCTGGCCCCCTCGCCCGGTCCTTCTTCCCGGACTCTGCCCCACACCATGCTAACAGGTGTGCTGGCCCTTCCCAGCTGAGAGGCACTGCCCATGGGAGTCCATACACAGAGATGGGGAGTTCCAGCCCCCTGCCAGGTTGGGGGTCTCCCTGCACCACCCAGGCCCCTGCTCTGAGCTTCAGGCTATCCTGCTGCCCACTGCTCTGGGCCTGCTCCCAGCTAGAGCCCAGGCAGGAGCCAGGGTAGGGAGGGGCCAGGCAGGTGGGAGTCCCTTTGGCCTTGACCTCTGCCCGTCTCCCCGCAGTGCTCCCAGTACAGCGAGCAGGGCTGCAATGCCCGCCTGGCCTCGCCCTCCCACAACCTCTACCTCTGCGTCCGCAATTTCGTCTGCAACATCGGGGAGGAGGCACAGCTCTTCACAGCGCTCTATGACCCCGGCCAGCAGAAGATGATCAGGTACCTGCCCCAAGGGAGGGACACAGGGCTTACACCCTACTCTGGGGGCCTCACCAGGAGAGCCCTGGGCCAGGGCTGCTGCTCTGATGGGACCTGACTGACTCCTGAGCCTTGGCCTGCGGGGAGTTGCCAAGTGACCTGCTCCTGGGTCAGGGATCCCAGCGCCTGGCACCATGGAGCTCAGCAGTTTCCAAACCAGACCTGGAACAAAAGCAGAGCCACTGTCCTGAGCCGTGTGGGCCCAGATGGCTTACCAGATGGGCTTACCTCACTGGCTGATGACTTGTCTCCTCTCCCCCATCCCTGCCCACTGACCGGCTGGTGATAACCACCCCTCCCCTTCCCACCACTGACCAACCAGTGACACCTGCTCCTACAGGTTACTGATTTAGAGTGATCTAGATCACTTGGTAAACTGGGTGCAAGCAAACAATATATATTTTAATACAGCTAAATGTGAACGAATACTGCTAGGAACAAAGGAGGCAGGTCAGGCATACTGGGTGGGGGCTCTGTCCTGGGGAGCAGTGACTCAGACAAAAATTTGGAGGTGGGCAATCAGCTGAACATGAGCTTCCACTTGGCACTTTGGCCAGAAGGTGAATGCTATCCTGGGATCCACGTAAACTGGGGAATCTTGAGTAGCAGCAGAGAGGTGATTTTCCCTCTGTATCTAGCACTGGGGCGACCGCTGCTGGAATCCTGTGCCCAGTTCTGGTGCCTGAAATTCAAGAAGGATGTTGATAAATTGGAGAGGCACAAGAATGATGAAAGAATTAGAAATCCTGCCTGATAGCGAGAGACTCAAGCAGCTCAATCTGTTTAGCTGAAAAAAGAGCAGGTTACGGAGTAACTTGATCCCCGCCTACATGGGGAACAAATATTTAATAAGGGGCTCAGCTCTTCAATCCAGCAGACAAAGGTCTAACCTGATCCAAGGGCTGGAAGATGAAGCTAGACAAATTCAGGCTGGAAATAAGGCATATATTTTTGACAGTGAGAGTAATTAACCATTGGAACAATTTACCCAGGGTCTTGGTGGATTCTCCATCCCTGACAATTTTCTATGAAGATTGGCTGTTTTTCCAAAAGATCTGCTTGGGGATTATTATGGGGCAGTAGCTATACAGGGGCCAGACCAGAGGATCCCAGTGGCCCCTTCTGGCCTTGGAGTCTGTGAATCTACTTCCCATGCTGATTGCCTGGTGATAACCACTCCTCTCCTCCCGCCCTCCCCAACTGACCGGTACTAACCACTGCCCCCCACTGACTGACCAGTGATAACTGACCCCACCCCACACTGACTGACCAGTGATAACCGCCCCTATTCCCCACAACCGACCCGTGATAATCACCTGTAACTCCCCACCCCACTGCCCGTGATAACTACCCCGCACTGACTGACCAGTGATAACCGCCCCTACCCTCCCCAACCAACTGGTGATAACCACATGTAATTCCTCACCCCACTGACCAGTGATAACTGACCCCGCCCTCCACTGACTGACCAGTAGGGGTTGCCAACTTTCTAATCGCACAAAACCAAACACTCCTTCCCCGCCCCTTTCTTGAGACCATGCCCATTCTCTGAGGTCCTGCCCCCACCGACTCCATCCTCCTTCCTGCCCTCACTCACTCTCCCCCACCCTCACTCACTTTCACTGGGCTAGGGCAGGGGGTTGGGGTGCAGGACGGGGTGAGGCTTTGACTGGGGGTGCGGGTTCTGGGGTGGGGCCAGAAATGAGGCGTTCAGGGTACAGGAAGGGGCTCAGGGCTGGGGCAGGGGGTTGGGTGTGGGAGGGGGTTAGGGGTGTGGGCTCTGGGAGGGAGTTAAGATGTGGGAGGGGGTGCAGGGCTGGGGGTTCGGGTGTGGGCTCTGGGAGGGAGTTAGGGTGCAGGAGGGGGTTCCAACCTGGGACAGAGAGTTGGGGTGCAGAAGGGGGATCGGGGTGTGGGCTCCAGCTGGGCGGCACTTACCTGAGGTGGCTGCCTGCCTGCCCTGGCTCCATGCAGCTCCCAGAATTGGCCAGTGTGTCCCTGTGGCCCTTAGATGGAGGGACCAGGGGGCTCTGTGTGCTGCCAGCACCTGCAAGCGCAGCTCTTGCAGTTTTCATTGGCTGTGGTTCCTGGCCAATGGGAGCTGCGGAGCCGGCACTGCGGGCGGGGGCAGTGCGTGGAGCTTTCCTGATTGCCCCTGTGCCTAGGGGCCGCAGGGACATGCTGGCCGCTGCCAGGAGCTGCACGGAGCCACAGCAGGCAGGAAGCTTGCCTTAGCCCCACTGTATCGCCGACTGCTGTACTGCAGACTTTTAATGGCCCGGTCAGCGGTGTTGACCAGAGCCACCAGGGTCCTTTTTCGTCTGGGAGTTCCAGTTGCAAACTGGACGCTGGTCAACCCTACTGACCAGTGATAACTGACCCCCACCCCCCACTGACTGACCAGTGATAACTGACCCCACCCCCACTGATTGCTCATGCCCCCTCCCAGTGACCGACCAACTGGTGATAACTGCTCCTCTCCCCCTGAGGGGGATAGACACCCACTGTTCAGGGAGGGTTGGCCTGGCAGGAGGACACACCCTGCCCTGGGCCAGGGAACTCCTGCTGAGGCCAGGGCTTTTGGCCCCCTGCTGAGTGCCTGAGGCTTCATATGGCATGAGACCCAAGGGGACTCAATATGTTGCTGTCCTAACCTGAGGCACAGGGGGGCACCCAGTGGTCCCGGGGCTGCTGTTTCTTTCTCTGTAGGGAGGGGAGACAGCCTTCACCTCGGGGAAGCTGTTCCTTCCTGATGCAGCCTGTCTCTGTCTCTGTCTCTCCCTTCCTCTCCATTCCGTTCCAAATACACCCCGCAAATGCAATAACCTCCCTCCTGGCTGTGCTGACACCTTGTGGGCTCGTCTGGTGTCGGCTGCCCGGGGAGCCAAGGTCTCCTGGAGCTGCCCAGGTTGACGGTAGATGTACAAGTGGGGAATTGCCATCCCATGGGAGTGTTTTTGCCCACAGGGACCTGTTAACCTTCCTCTGTGATGAAAACTGACCCGTTAATAAAAAGAAAAGGAGTACTTGTGGCACCTTAGAGACTAACCAATTTATTTGAGCATGAGCTTTCGTGAGCTACAGCTCACTTCATTGGATGCATACCGTGCATCCGATGAAGTGAGCTGTAGCTCACGAAAGCTCATGCTCAAATAAATTGGTTAGTCTCTAAGGTGCCACAAGTACTCCTTTTCTTTTTGCGAAGACAGACTAACACGGCTGTTACTCTGTGACCAGTTAATGTTACTCTGTGTCTCCTGTCCCTTGCCTTACCTCCTGAACTCACTGCCTTTGTATTGAATGTGCCCAGGGTAAGGACTCTGTGATCTGCTTTTTACCCTCTAGCCCTCATTCCCAGGACCAGTCAGTCTTGCTCTCCAGGTCTCTGCTGTGGTGGAGCAGTTTGTTCTGTGCTCACTGGCCAAGTGTGTCTCACACTGCCCCCTCTAGTGGCAGGTCCCCGTCAAAACTCATAGTCACACGTAGCTCAAATTACAGATGGGTGCTGGGAGTCAAGGACCAGAGTTTGGGCTCTGCAGTGGCTCTGCTTTTGTGCATCCATGTGATGGAAAGGGATTGGTGTGAAAGTGGTTTCCTGAATTCACTCAGAAAGCAAATGCCCTTCAGACAGGAGTGAGAGCGAAAAGCCTTGGGGTGGCCACCTGTCACACCCTGCAGCTGTGGGTTTCTCCCCCAGGCTGGATTCTGGGGAGGCACAAGGGGGGTGCAGCTGAAAGACAGAGGAGAGAGGGCAGAGATAGAGCAGTGCTTGGGGAAGGCCAGGCTGAGCCAGTGCTAGGTAGCTGAGCCAGGGCTGCACGCTGAAGAAAGAGGTGGCTGTGGAGGATTAGGGGCCCCAGCCAATCGGGGGCACTCCAGAAAAATGGGCACCCCCATGCCCTGACCTGCTCCTGCCAAGGAGTGGGGCAAACCCCCGCGCCCAACCCCATTTCCCCAGCAGGAGCGCAGGAGAGGGGGTAGGGGGTCCCCACTTATTCTGACCCAGAGCCCCACAAAACAGTAATCCGCCTCTGTCCAGGACAGCTTGCACCAGCCAGCCACCCAGGGAGCAGCTGCAGGACTAGCAAAGCGTGATTGCAGGGAGCGGGACAATGGGTCCCTTGAGAGCAGTGTAATGAGCAAACCAGGAAAAGTGTGAAAAGAGCTGATGGGAATGTGCAGTGCTTGCAGAGGGGCTGGCTCTGATGGGTTGGGAATGGGGGTGCTGGCTCCAATCTGGCCCCAGGATGGAGGGATTGGCTGGGTGGTGGGGGCATGGGGAATGAGACCCGGGTCCTTTCCCCTCTAGTTCCGATCTGGCCCCACGGCAGGGATAGGCTGGGAGATGGGGGTGAGGAATAGGACATGGGGCCTGTCCCCTCCAGGGGTGCTGGCTCAGATCCAGCCTCAGGGCAGGGTGTTTCCCTGCCCCGCCCCTGGCTGCCCATGCCTGAGCTGCGCCGCGTGACCCGGGCTTACAGAGAGGCCTGAGTTGTTTCCAAAGGAGTCAGGTCCCACCCCAGAGAGAGGGAGGAGCCTTGGCAGCTCCCTGCAGTGCTTGGCCCAGAGCCATAGGCTTGGCTGTTAAACGGGGGTTTGTTCTTGGGCCTTGCCCCATGTAGAGCTCTGCTTCAGGGCTGTGTGGCGCCTGCCAAGCGTCTGCATCCTGTCCCACCACATGCCATGCTCCTCCGGAAGGAAGCTTGCTGAGCGCATGCTTTGCACTCGGAGTCAGTCGCATCTCCAAGGCCCACGGCCCAGATGGGATGATCCCCGGTGCCTGCATTCAGGTGAGGGGTGCTGTTAGGATAGGCAGCTTCCCACAGGGCTGTTTGAATAACAGGGTGCTTGGGCCTCCGGTGCTGTATAGGGCGTGCTGGATGGGAGAGGACAGGACACGTGGTGAAGGGGATAAAACTTGGCCCTCACCGTCTCTCTTTCACTGGGCTTGAGCACTGAACAGGGCCCTGCGTGGGAGCCGGCAGAGCCTGTGTCTGCTGCCCCCATCTTACCCCCAGGGTGCTGACTGGGCCTAGCCACTCCTGTTCACAGACCCTGTGCTCGGTGGCTGTCCCTTCCTGTCTGTGAGCTGGAGGCCTAGGGCCACAGGCCCGCCCACCCAGCTCAGGGCAGCACCACCCCTTGAGAGGCTGGACAGAGCTGGATCCCGGGCTCCTGGCTGTGTCCTGCAGTGGCGAGTCTCCTGACGCTCTCGGGTTCTCTTTGCAGCGAGAACTATCTGATCCGCTGGGCCAGCACAGGGGTCCCGCAGGACATCGAGTTGCTCAACAACCTGAAAGCCATCTTCACGGTGAGCACAGGTGCCCTCTTGCCCTGCCTGACAGCATGCCTCTTGCACCCAGATGCCTGAGCCAGGATCGAGCCCCGTCGTGCAGGGGGCTGCACAGAGACAGGGACACAGAGCCTGCCCCCACAGGACCAGTAGCCCAGCAGTCCCGAGATGGATGGCAAAACACCATGCCCCCCCACTCCACCTGGGCCACCATGCCCCTTCCCAACCTCACCACAGCTGGGCCCTTTGCCCCTCCTCCATCGCACCACAGCTGGCCACCATGCCCGTCCCCCACTCCACCACAGCTGGGCCACCATGCCCCTCCCTGACCTTCCCCCACCCTGGCTCCCAGCCCTGGACCCAGTGCTCCCAGCTCCTCCCCCCGCTCCCCGTTGAATGGCCCCTGGTCCCAGTGCTCTGCTAGTGTAACCACATGACAAATGAGGGGTAACCCAGCATGCCATGTATTTCTCTCTCACGTCTACATTTCTTCTGTCCTTCAGTATACACCTGCAATTATCATACACGTCAACTGAATGTTTAAAATGGTCTCTATGATCAATTTTAATAAATTTCAGTCCATCTGAAAATAAGCAGCGGGTGCTCACCCTAGCTCCTGGTTCCACCATCTACTCCTTTAAATCCTTCCTGTGGCCCATTTCTTCTGTGACACTCAGACACCAGGGCCCCTAACCGCCGCTCTCCCCCCAGGCTTTCTTGTACACCCATCTCCATGGCCGCGGCTGGCCTTGATTTCTCGCAGGCCCCAGGAAGGGGAACAGAGGGGATGTGGCGCCTACTGACTAAGGCCTGGTCTACACTAGGCACTTACATCCGTATAGCTATGTCTTGCAGGGGTGTGAAAAATCCACACCCCAGAGCGGCTCCGTTAAACTGACCTAACCCCCAGTGCAGACAGCACTAGGTCGATGGAAGAAGGCTACCGCCTCTCGGGGAGGTGGATTACCTATGCCAGCGGAAGAACCCCTCCCATCGGTATAGGCAGTGTCCACGCTGAAATGCTGCAGCTGCTCCACAGTAGCATTTTAAGTGTAGACCTCTCCCGAGCTGTATTCTCATCACGGCACAAGCTGCACTGAGACTGACCCCAGGAAGGGGCCAAGGCAGCTGGGCCAGAGAAAGGGGAAGTCTATATGTAAATGAAGCTGATTAACAGCATGAAGTCACCTCCCGCCCCACCATGCTCTTCTGCTGGAGCTGATCCATCCCACCCTCTCTGCACTTGGCCCAGGTGCGGTCCAGCTGCAGGCATAGGTCCGGACACTAGAGTTACAGCTGTCTCCTACATGAACAAATCAGGAGCGGCTGAGTGGGGCCTGCTCATTTCCTGCAGGTCAAGCTGGGCTGAGCCCACCATGCTCACAGGCAGTGTCCTGGGAGGAACTCGCTCTGTTCAGTCACCGTTGCCTTGTGCCCTTTGGCCTCATCGAGCTGCAAGGCTTGTGCACAGGCTGAAGGACCACATCTCAGAGTGTCCCTTTGACTCACTAGAGCCCCGCTAAGTGCCCTCTGGCGACCTATCCCACATTCCCAGCACAGCCCCCAGAAGCAGTGCACTCTCGGAGATTCTGAAAGGCCGGGGTGGGGGGGATTGTGAGCACTGTTTGAGCTAGGCCCCCTAGTGCCATCCATCCCCCCCAGCGCTGACATGGCGCCCCCAGGCTGAGGACTAGCCTGCCCCATGTGGCATCAGACCCCCTGGCCAGGCCTTTGCGCTCTGTTGGGCCTTTCTCTGAGCTTCTCTCTCCCCCACAGGACCTGGGCAGCAAGGACTTGAAACGAGAGAGGTTCTTCCTGGTGTGTCAGATTGTGCGGGTGGGGCGCATGGACCTGAAGGAGACCTACACGCGGAAACTGAGCACCGGCCTCAGACGGCCTTTTGGCGTCTCGGGTGAGTGTGAGCCCTGGATCCATTCATTCCTTGGCCCCAGCAGTCCTGTCCCTCCACTGGCCGCTCAGCCAAAGGGCTCCAGCTGGCTTGGCCTGTGTCCCTGGCCTGAGGTGGGGGCTGCACGGCAGCAGTGTTAGCCTGTCAGCCCATGACCCTGCCCCGGCCCTCACCTGGGCCAGCATCCCTGCTCACTGCCAGATTTGGCCCCCTTATTTACAGCTGAAAGTGGGGAGTGGCCAGTCCCATCCACTCACACCCAACCCATCCCTTAGGGCAGAGCAGAACCTCTCCCCAGAGCCCTACTTTCCTAAGGCTTTGTCAGGCTGGTTACAAGTGTTCCAGAGCTGGGGCTCAGCCCTGCCCCAGGAGACTGATTGACAGGTGCAGCTTTTGTCTCAGGATTGTAAAGCCAGAAGGGACCACTGTGACCATCTGATCTCTAGCGTAACACAGGCCACAGCTGTCTCTCTGCAGGGTGTTTCTCTGAGCTGCAGCTGAAATTCCCCTTTTGCAGTTTGCTCTCAGTCTGCTTAGTAACACACACCTAACACACCTCCCTCAGTGGGCTCACACCCCTCACATGTGTGGGCTTTTGTCACATCCCCCTAGGTTATCTCTGAGCTGAGCCAGACAGACTTGGTACTTTCTGTCTCTTTCTGGCCCCTCCATGGCTCAGGGGCTGCTTCAGCTCCCTCTGTTTGTCACTGTCCTGGGCCTTAGGGACCTGGGGCTGAGAGCAGGGACTGGGGGGTTCTCCCAGGGTCAGAGAGAGGGGAACTCTTCCCTCTCATTGTTAGTGATCAGAGGACAATAGTGTCTCTGTCCTGGCAGATGGCAGCAGGCACAGCCACTGTGTGGAGGAAGAAAAGGAGAGGAAGCAAGTCATCAGTCATATCAGAGGATAGTGATAGAAGTGAGGACATTCCACACGCTCCTTTCTCTCACTCTGCCTTTGATAAATGTTCCGAGCCTGGGATATTGATCCTCAACAAATGGAGTTGTTGGAAATGATTGATTTTTGATAGGCTAATTAGTGCAAGCTGGGACCTCAAGCACACCAAGTGAATATTTAACACAAGGGTAGCAAATTGGGCTCTGAGCTGAGTGTATCCCTGGGAAGCGGGTCTGTGCTGCTGTGTGTTATACTGGCTCCTACGCATTTATGCTCTGTAGAGCCTGTAGCTGAAGGTGCTGAAATCCATGTGCCCCCAAGGGGGCGGAAGCCCCCTGAAATGGATTGAAACAGGAAATTCAGCCCCATGCAGCTTGTCAGCCGAGCTCAGAGATCATTCAGTGGAGGTCTGTGGGTCTGCAACAGCATCCATCTCTTCATATCTATCAGCTGAGACGGTCATCTATAGGGAGCGCATTGGGCAGGAGGCAGTATGGGTGGGGGGGCTCTCACTGTACCCAGGTGCTATTGCACGCCACAGGCTGGTTCCTGAGAAAAAAAATGTAGGATTCGCTGTTCAGCAAATGTGGCTTTAAAGATTCAAAACCACTTGTAACACCACAGACCCTGTTTGTTGGTGGGCGGGATTGAACCTGAGACCTCTGGAGCTTAGTGCATGAGCCTCTACTGCGTGAGCTAAAAACCATATGCATAGAATCATAGAATCATAGAATATCAGGGTTGGAAGGGACCCCTGAAGGTCATCTAGTCCAACCCCCTGCTCGAAGCAGGACCAATTCCCAGTTAAATCATCCCAGCCAGGGCTTTGTCAAGCCTGACCTTAAAAACCTCTAAGGAAGGAGATTCTACCACCTCCCTAGGTAACGCATTCCAGTGTTTCACCACCCTCTTAGTGAAAAAGTTTTTCCTAATATCCAATCTAAACCTCCCCCACTGCAACTTGAGACCATTACTCCTCGTTCTGTCATCTGCTACCATTGAGAACAGTCTAGAGCCATCCTCTTTGGAACCCCCTTTCAGATAGTTGAAAGCAGCTATCAAATCCCCCCTCATTCTTCTCTTCTGCAGGCTAAACAATCCCAGCTCCCTCAGCTTCTCCTCATAAGTCATGTGTTCTAGACCCCTAATCATTTTTGTTGCCCTTCGCTGGACTCTCTCCAATTTATCCACATCCTTCTTGTAGTGTGGGGCCCAAAACTGGACACAGTACTCCAGATGAGGCCTCACCAATGTTGAATAGAGGGGAACGATCACGTCCCTCGATCTGCTCACTATGCCCCTACTTATACATCCCAAAATGCCATTGGCCTTCTTGGCAACAAGGGCACACTGCTGACTCATATCCAGCTTCTCGTCCACTGTCACCCCTAGGTCCTTTTCTGCAGAACTGCTGCCTAGCCATTCGGTCCCTAGTCTGTAGCTGTGCATTGGGTTCTTCCGTCCTAAGTGCAGGACCCTGCACTTATCCTTATTGAACCTCATCAGATTTCTTTTGGCCCAATCCTCCAATTTGTCTAGGTCCTTCTGTATCCTATCCCTCCCCTCCAGCGTATCTACCACTCCTCCCAGTTTAGTATCATCCGCAAATTTGCTGAGAGTGCAATCCACACCATCCTCCAGATCATTTATGAAGATATTGAACAAAACCAGCCCCAGGACCGACCCTTGGGGCACTCCACTTGATACCGGCTGCCAACTAGACATGGAGCCATTGATCACTACCCGTTGAGCCCGACAATCTAGCCAGCTTTCTACCCACCTTATAGTGCATTCATCCAGCCCATACTTCCTTAACTTGCTGACAAGAATACTGTGGGAGACCAGGTGTCAAAAGCTTTGCTAAAGTCAAGAAACAATACATCCACTGCTTTCCCTTCATCCACAGAACCAGTAATCTCATCATAAAAGGCAATTAGATTAGTCAGGCATGACCTTCCCTTGGTGAATCCATGCTGGCTGTTCCTGATCACTTTCCTCTCATGCAAGTGCATCAGGATTGATTCTTTGAGGACCTGCTCCATGATTTTTCCAGGGACTGAGGTGAGGCTGACTGGCCTGTAGATCCCAGGATCCTCCTTCTTCCCTTTTTTAAAGATTGGCACTACATTAGCCTTTTTCCAGTCATCCGGGACTTCCCCGGTTCGCCACGAGTTTTCAAAGATAATGGCCAATGGCTCTGCAATCACAGCCGCCAATTCCTTCAGCACTCTCGGATGCAACTCGTCCGGCCCCATGGACTTGTGCACGTCCAGCTTTTCTAAATAGTCCCTAACCGCCTCTATCTCCACAGAGGGCTGGCCATCTCTTCCCCATTTTGTGATGCCTAGCGCAGCAGTCTGGGAGCTGACCTTGTTAGTGAAGACAGAGGCAAAAAAAGCATTGAGTACATTAGCTTTTTCCACATCCTCTGTCACTAGGTTGCCTCCCTCATTCAGTAAGGGGCCCACACTTTCCTTGGCTTTCTTCTTGTTGCCAACATACCTGAAGAAACCCTTCTTGTTACTCTTAACATCTCTGGCTAGCTGCAGCTCCAGGTGCGATTTGGCCCTCCTGATATCCTTCCTACATGCCCGAGCAATATTTTTATACTCTTCCCTGGTCATATGTCCAACCTTACACTGCTTGTAAGCTTCTTTTTTATGTTTAAGATCCGCTAGGATTTCACTATTAAGCCAAGCTGGTCGCCTGCCATATTTACTATTCTTTCGACTCATCAGGATGGTTTGTCCCTGTAACCTCAACAGGGATTCCTTGAAATACAGCCAGCTCTCCTGGACTCCTTTCCCCTTCAAGTTAGTCCCCCAGGGGATCCTGGCCATCCGTTCCCTGAGGGAGTCGAAGTCTGCTTTCCTGAAGTCCAGGGTCCGTATCCTGCTGCTTACCTTTCTTCCCTGCGTCAGGATCCTGAACTCAACCAACTCATGGTCACTGCCTCCCAGATTCCCATCCACTTTTGCTTCCCCCACTAATTCTACCTGGTTTGTGAGCAGCAGGTCAAGAAAAGCACCCCCCCAGTTGGCTCCTCTAGCACTTGCGCCAGGAAATTGTCCCCTACGCTTTCCAAAAACTTCCTGGATTGTCTATGCACCGCTGTATTGCTCTCCCAGCAGATATCAGGAAAATTAAAGTCACCCATGAGAATCAGGGCATGCGATCTAGTAGCTTCCGTGAGCTGCCGGAAGAAAGCCTCATCTACCTCATCCCCCTGGTCCGGTGGTCTATAGCAGACTCCCACCACTACATCACTCTTGTTGCACACACTTCTAAACTTAATCCAGAGACACTCAGGTTTTTCTACAGTTTCGTACCGGAGCTCTGAGCAGTCATACTGCTCCCTTACATACAGTGCTACTCCCCCACCTTTTCTGCCCTGCCTGTCCTTCCTGAACAGCTTATATCCATCCATGACAGTACTCCAGTCATGTGAGTTATCCCACCAAGTCTCTGTTATTCCAATCACGTCATAGTTCCTTGACATCACCAGGACCTCCAGTTCTCCCTGCTTGTTTCCAAGGCTTTGTGCATTTGTATATAAGCACTTGAGATAACCTGTTGATCGCCCCTCATTCCCAGTATGAGGCAGGAGCCCTCCCCTCGCAGACATTCCTGCCTGTGCTTCCTCCCGGTATCCCTCTATAGCTAAGGCTATAGAGCAGACTCATTAATTTCTCTCTACGTGGTCTCGATGCCACTAAATGGCACAGAGCACCACACCTAGGAGATGTGTGGGTTACATATAAAAGAAAAAATATGCAAAGCACCCTGATTTTGAACTCCTGTTGTCAGAGCAGTGAGAGCTGCTTCCTGCTAAAGGAGGAATGCCACAGAGGAGGGTTTAAAGGGGAGAGGGCACCAGGTGGATGTGGATCGAGAAGGCAATTTGAACACGAGGGACCCCAGCTGAGAGAGGGAAGATGAGGCAGATCCTGGGGGAAATGGGTGCAGAGTTGGAATGGGAGAGTTTTCTTCAACCCATCCCAAGGGCCTCTGGCTGCTCCTGGCCCTACATGGCTGTGGAACTAGGAAAGAAAGATTCCTGGCTCTGAGGGTCCAAACAACATCTTGCTCCTTCTCAGCTGGCCAGGAGCCCACCCTCTGAGTAGGAGGATGGATGCTAAGGCCAGCTGCTGCTTTGTTTGCTTCTCACTGGGGCCAGATATCCAGCCAGCAGTGGGGGCTGTTCTCCCCTTCCCTACTGGCCACCCTCCCGGTGGGAATTGGTGTGAGCTTGGAGGCCCCTTTATTCCCCCGTCTCTGGCTGCAGAGATGTGGGAGCAGAGAGATTGCTGGAGAAGATGGTTAGACGAGCCGGTCCCCACAGATATCCCTCCACAAAGAGCAATCCCTCGTGTCGCTCCCCACAGATATCCCTCCTGTCAGTGGAATTCCTCGTGTCGCTCCCCACAGATATCCCTCCACCCAGCGCTATCCCCTCAGCTACTCCCCACAGATATCCCTCCGGCCAGCGCTATCCCTCGTGTCGCTCCCCATAGATATCCCTCCTCTCAGCACTATCCCTCGTGTCGCTCCCCACAGATATCCCTCCACCCAGCGCAATCCC
Organism: Lepidochelys kempii; assembly: GCF_965140285.1. Taxonomy (NCBI): domain Eukaryota; kingdom Metazoa; phylum Chordata; order Testudines; family Cheloniidae; genus Lepidochelys; species Lepidochelys kempii. Next base: position 142,188,391 of record NC_136383.1, read on the forward strand.
TCGTGTCGCTCCCCATAGATATCCCTCCTCTCAGCACTATCCCTCGTGTCGCTCCCCACAGATATCCCTCCACCCAGCGCAATCCCTCGTGTCGCTCCCCACAGATATCCCTCCTCTCAGTGCTATCCCTCGTGTCGCTCCCCACAGATATCGCTCCTCTCAGCGCTATCCCTCTTGTCGCTCACCACAGATATCCCTCTGCCCAGCGCTATCCCCTCAGCCACTCCCCACAGATATCCCTCCACCCAGCGCTATCCCCTCAGCTACTCCCCACAGATATCCCTCCGGCCAGTGCTGTCCCTCGTGTCGCTCCCCACAGATATCCCTCCTCTCAGCGGAATCCCTCGTGTCGCTCCCCACAGATATCCCTCCACCCAGAGCTATCCCTCGTGTCGCTCCGCACAGATATCCCTCCACCCAGCGCTATCCCTCGTGTCGCTCCCCACAGATATCCCTCCACCCAGAGCTATCCCTCGTGTCGCTCCCCACAGATATCCCTCCGCCCAGCGCAATCCCTTGTGTCGCTCCCCACAGATATCCCTCCACCCAGCGCTATCCCTCCACCCAGCGCTATCCCTCGTGTCGCTCCCCACAGATATCCCTCCGCCCAGCGCTATCCCTCGTGTCGCTCCCCACAGATATCCCTCCTCTTAGCGCAAACCCTTGTGTCGCTCCCCACAGATATCCCTCCTCTCAGCGTTATCCCTTGTGTCGCTCCGCACAGATATCCCTCCACCCAGCGCTATCCCTCGTGTCGCTCCCCACAGATATCCCTCCACCCAGCGCTATCCCTCGTGTCGCTCCGCACAGATATCCCTCCACCCAGCGCTATCCCTCGTGTCGCTCCCCACAGATATCCCTCCACCCAGAGCTATCCCTCGTGTCGCTCCCCACAGATATCCCTCCGCCCAGCGCAATCCCTTGTGTCGCTCCCCACAGATATCCCTCCACCCAGCGCTATCCCTCCGCCCAGCGCTATCCCTCGTGTCGCTCCCCACAGATATCCCTCCTCTTAGCGCAAACCCTTGTGTCGCTCCCCACAGATATCCCTCCTCTCAGCGTTATCCCTCATGTCGCTCCGCACAGATATCCCTCCACCCAGCGCTATCCCTCGTGTCGCTCCCCACAGATATCCCTCCACCCAGCGCTATCCCTCGTGTCGCTCCCCACAGATATCCCTCCGCCCAGTGCTATCCCTCGTGTCGCTCCCCACAGATATCCCTCCACCCAGAGCTATCCCTCGTGTCGCTCCCCACAGATATCCCTCCGCCCAGCGCAATCCCTCGTGTCGCTCCCCACAGATATCCCTCCTCTCAGCGCTATCCCTCGTGTCGCTCCCCACAGATATCCCTCCTCTCAGCGCTATCCCTCGTGTCGCTCCCCACAGATATCCCTCTGCCCAGCGCTATCCCTCGTGTCGCTCCCCACAGATATCCCTCCACGCAGAGCTATCCCTCGTGTCGCTCCCCACAGATATCCCTCCACCCAGAGCTATCCCTCGTGTCGCTCCCCACAGATATCCCTCCTCTTAGCGCAATCCCTTGTGTCGCTCCCCACAGATATCCCTCCTCTTAGCGCAATCCCTCGTGTCGCTCCCCACAGATATCCCTCCACCCAGAGCTATCCCTCGTGTCGCTCCCCACAGATAACCCTCCACCCAGAGCTATCTCTCGTGTCGCTCCCCACAGATATCCCTCCTCTTAGCGCAATCCTTTGTGTCGCTCCCCACAGATATCCCTCCACCCAGAGCTATCCCTCGTGTCGCTCCCCACAGATAACCCTCCACCCAGAGCTATCTCTCGTGTCGCTCCCCGCAGATATCCCTCCTCTTAGCGCAATCCTTTGTGTCGCTCCCCACAGATATCCCTCCGCCCAGCGCTATCCCTCGTGTCGCTCCCCACAGATATCCCTCCGCCCAGCGCAATCCCTCGTGTCGCTCCCCACAGATATCCCTCCTCTTAGCGCAATCCCTTGTGTCGCTCCCCACAGATATCCCTCCGCCCAGCGCTATCCCTCGTGTCGCTCCCCACAGATATCCCTCCGCCCAGCGCTATCCCTCGTGTCGCTCCCCACAGATATCCCTCCACCCAGCGCTATCCCTCGTGTTGCTCCCCACAGATATCCCTCCACCCAGAGCTATCCCTCGTGTTGCTCCCCACAGATATCCCTCCGCCCAGTGCTATCCTCTGTGTTGCTCTCCACAGATATCCCTCTGCCCCCCAATCACTGTCAGGAGGGAAAGGCCAACTCTGTTCTCATGTCTGCAGGGCGGATGGGGAGGCACAAATGCCCTCTCCCCACACCCCTGCACACTCCTTGGTGGGGGCCACACAAGAGGAGAGCGCTGGCCAGTGCTGGGAACACCGCAGGGGGGTCGCGGAGCCCGAGGAGCAGGCCGTGTCTCCCACCCCCAAGCATTTAAATGTACATATCAGGCCCCCACACTATCCTGAGGGTGGCTGAAAAAAGTCAAGAGATCTTAGAATTGCAAGTCCAGGGTCTGTGCATTTTCCTCTGAGCTGCGAGCTGTTCGGGGCACTCTCATGGCCCCCTCAAGCTTTCCTCACAAGCAGGGGGCTGAGAAGTGGCTCTGTTTGTATGTGACGCTGGGATTCCACAAAGTACACCTGTGGGGCAGGGGCTCCACAATGTGTACCACATATCTAAAGAGTTGGCAACACTGATTCATCTGTGGGGACCAGCTGAGGGGACAGTGCTGGGGCAGAGGGATATCTGTGGGGAGTGGCCGAGGGGATAGTGCTGGGCGGAGGGATAGCTGTGGGAAGTGGCTGAGGGGATAGCGGTGGGCAGAGGAGGGATATCCGTGGGGAGTGGCTGAGGGGAAAGCGGTGGGCGGAGGGATATCCGTGGGGAGTGGCTGAGGGGAAAGTGCTGGATGGAGGGATATCTGTGGGGAGTGGCTGAGGGGATAGCGGTGGGCAGAGGGATATCTGTGGGGAGTGGCTGAGGGGAAAGCGGTGGGCGGAGGGATATCTGTGGGGAGTGGCTGAGGGGAAAGCGGTGGGCAGAGGGATATCTGTGGGGAGTGGCTGAGGGGATAGCGGTGGGCGGAGGGATATCTGTGGGGAGTGGCTGAGGGGGATCGTGGTGGGCGGAGGGATATCTGTGGGGAGTGGCTGAGGGGGATAGCGGTGGGCGGAGGAGGGATATCTGTGGGGAGTGGCTGAGGCGAAAGCGGTGGGCGGAGGGATATCCGTGGGGAGTGGCTGAGGGGAAAGCGGTGGGCGGAGGGATATCTGTGGGGAGTGGCTGAGGGGATAGCGGTGGGCAGAGGGATATCTGTGGGGAGTGGCTGAGGGGGATAGCGGTGGGCGGAGGAGGGATATCTGTGGGGAGTGGCAGAGGGGATAGCGGAGGGATATCTGTGGGGAGTGGCTGAGGGGATAGCACTGGGAGGAGGGATATCTGCAGGGAGTGGCAGAGAGGATAGCGGCGGACAGAGGAGGGATATCTGTGGGGAGTGGCTGAGGGGGATAGCGGTGGGCGGAGGGGTATCTGTGGAGAGTGGCTGAGGGGATAGCGGTGGGCAGAGGGATATCGGGGGGAGTGGCTGAGGGGATAGCGGTGGGTGGAGGGATATCGGGGGGAGTGGCTGAGGGGATAGCGGTGGGCGGAGGGATATCGGGGGGAGTGGCTGAGGGGATAGCGGTGGGCGGAGGGATATCGGGGGGAGTGGCTGAGGGGATAGCGGTGGGCGGAGGGATATCGGGGGGAGTGGGTGAGGGGATAGCGGTGGGTGGAGGGATATCGGGGGGAGTGGCTGAGGGGGATAGCGGTGGGCGGAGGGATATCTGTGGGGAGTGGCTGAGGGGGATAGCGGTGGGCGGAGGGGGATAGCGGTGGGCGGAGGGGTATCTGTGGGGAGTGGCTGAGGGGATAGCGGTGGGCGGAGGAGGGATATCCGGGGGGAGTGGCTGAGGGAATAGCGCTGGGGGTGGAGTAGCATTGTCAGCTCTCGGGATTATATCACAACTAGCATTCTGGGGGTTTTTCCTTATCTGCTCCATGCAAACAGCAAACAATGAAAGGTGCTAACTCACAAATTTTCCCAGAGTTAAAAATGGCCACCACCTCCCAATAGTGTCTATGGGCTTGACGCTAGGAAGATACCTCCAGTTCCCTATAGTCTCTCTTCTGGTGGAAGTGAGGCTGCCCTTGATAAAACTGGCTGCAACCTCCCACTGTTTGCAATGAAACTGAAGCCTTGCCCACAGGTATGATGGCTGACACTCAGCGGTTCAGTGGGCTAGACAGGACACAGGCACTGTGAGGAGCAGCAGAGACCCTGTGAAAGGTGGGGAGAATGAGGAGAGCAGAGCGCCTATGTAGGGGCTACAGGGGGATGTAGGGGGCAGGAAGCAGGCTGAGAAGGTGCAGAAGATAGTGGTGGGAGATGAAGGGATTGGATGACAGCTCCCCCTGCCTGGATGTGATCAAGTCCTCCAACCCTGCAATTTTCAGGGCAGGGGGTATGGGCAGAGCCTCTGGAGTGAAGTCACAGACTTGCCCTGCCACTGAACTCAGCCTTGACATATGGCCCTGTAGTGGAGAGAGGACCCTGGGGCAGCAGGATGCAGGGGAATGGAGCATTGCGGAATTGGTGCTGCTGTGTCCCGGGTAGAAAAGTCCTGGAGTAGCAGGAGGCAAAGAAGTGTTGCTCCCAGGTCAATACAGTAAGAGAGAATGGATTGCAGGTCCCCTATCTTAGGGGTGAGGAGTGGGTAAGCGGACTTTCCATCTGAGCAGCCAGGGAGAGGCATACATTTTTATGTGCATTATAAATTGAATTTTGAACCTGAAATTAGTACACACATGTTGGTAGAAGAATAGAAGGGAGTTAAAAAGACAAAAGATGGACTAAAAAAAATAATTTGATTTTTTAAAAAATCATGATTTTTAGAGCCAATTTCATGGTTTTCAAGGGTCTGGCTCATGATTTTTCTCTCAAGGGAATCTGACTCATGATTTTTGATCTCTTGAGATTGGCAATACTGGTGGAAGGATAACTGTTAGAGAGATAGAGAAATAGTATCAGAGAAGGGGTTATCTGTGGTGAATGGCTGAGAGGAATAGTGCTGGGGGCGGAGGGATAGCTATGTTTACTTGCCAAGGGAATAGCATTGTGTATTGAGGACTGGCTGCGTTCGAACTGCAAACTATCACTTTTGGGGGGTGGGGCGAGGAGGAGTTCCTGTGCACTATCTGGGCCTACCAAGCAGCAGTCAATTTGCAGCCAGCCAGCCTGGAACAAACTGGGGTGAGCTGTGCCTGGTTTTCGGAGCAGCCTGCTTTGTCTCTCTCTGGTTTTGGATTCTTGTGTGTTATCATTCTGAATTCTAAGAAATAAAGCAGTGTAACTGTAATCTTCCAGTAAGAGAATTTCATTTTTCTGTCTAACTTCTCTGTTGATGATAAATAGAATAGTAAATTGCTTGACCACACTTTGGTTCATTATGAATTATACTCAGCAGATCAAATAACCAATGTCAGTCAAGTTTATTAATATGGTACAGGAAAAAGGTTATATCCAAACCCAGTCTCTGAAGAGCAGTCCTGTGCAGCAGTGTTATATTCACCTTATGCAGCAGGTGTGCTCCCCAAGTTACACGTTTCAGCTGGTATTATATATGATTTTACAAGTTACACATTTCTGTACAAGTCATTAAAATCCAACTAATCAGTTTGTTCCAGTTCTCTAACTAGCTGTTCTGTTTCTTCCTTATCTTTGTTGTAGGTACTAGCATTCCAGGCACTGATCCATGAAGGTACATCCCTAGCTTGTACTAAAACATGGAACAAATGTATCTTGAATTTGACAAGTTTCCTATCTGCTTGTGCCAAATGCTTACATCAGCAAATGTAAGGAGTTATAGGATACTTAGCATAAGTGAACAGGATTATGGTATAGGCCAATTTAGGCTACATCACTGTGACAATATTTGTGCTTAATGTTATTGGTGCTTAAGGCATACTTATATAGTGCAGATAATACATATGAATATGATGTATATTTATGTACTAGCCAACACACTGTTTACTCTGTATATGCTGTGAAACATGACAGCACTGGGAGAGGAGGTAGAGGGATATCTGAAGTGAGTCACACAGGTGATAGGTGCTGAGGTCTGAAGGATGTCTTTGGTAAGTTGTTGACAGGATGGAGGGAGATCTATGCTGAGTTGCGGAGGACACAGCACCAGAGGCGAGGCATAGGAATGTCTGTGAGAGTTATGAGGGACTGAGCAATATCTGTGGTGAGCTGATATTGTTTGAGGGGGCAGACGGATATCGGAGGTCAGTAACTGAGGGCATAGCATTGGGTCAGAGGGATATCTCGCTGAAGGTAGAGTGCTGCGGCTATGGTGGTTGATGGAGGGATATTTGTGATGAGTCGCAGAGGGAGTAGCAGTTGGGGAGTGGAGGGATATCTGATTTACTGGTGAGATTGTGTGCAGGGCTGGAGGGGTATCTGTGGTGATTCACTGAGGGTATAGCCTTGGGGGAAGAGGCAGGGGGATATCAGTGTTCGTTGCTAAGTGGATAGTGTTTTGTGTGTGTGACGGGGTGCAACTCACCACTGTGGCACCTCCTGCTGGCTGTCTTGGGAATTAGCTCCGTACCCTCTTCTGGTGGTGTCTCACCTGCTGTCACCTCTACTCCTGGACCTGTGTCATCCCAAGGACCACAGCATCCTCTTCAGGGCATACTGTGTCTGTGACGAAGTGGGACTGTTCTTAATGTTTCCTCTGAATAGTGTGGGGGTGCCTCAGTTTCCCCTAGGCAGTTCTTAAGTCTCTAGGGGGTGGGGTAAGGGTATATGATCATTGCAGAGCCCTAGAGGGCAGGTGTGTGCAGGAGTCTTGACACAGAGAATGGCTGACACCCTGTTTCCTGGCAACTGATGGCCTGGGCAAGGTGAGAGCTAAAGAGTTGGAGAACAAAGGAATCAGGTGCCCTCCTGGCCCAGGAAAGGGACAAAGCCCAGAGGAGGAGGGGCTAGAGGGAGTTTCAGTTTGGGGCTGGCTGGGGACGAGGAGTGAAGGGCAGACGTGGTTGTCTGGCTCCCTGCCCCCCAAAATGGACCCAGCTGAGGGGTCCGGTTCTCTGCACCTACTAGCTTGGTTTTAGACCATGTTCCTGTCGTCTAATAAACCTCTGTGTTACTGGCTGGCTGAGAGTCCCGTCTGACTGCGGAGTTGGGGGGCAGGACCCTCTGGCTTCCCCAGGATCCTGCCTGGGCAGACTCGCTGTGGGAAGTGCATGGAGGGGCAGAGGACGCCGAAGGCTCCGAGGTCAGACCCAGGAAGGTGGAAGCTTTGTGTCCTGCAGACAGGCTGCTCCCAGAAAGGAGACTTTCCCAGAGTCCTGACTGGCTTCATGGGGAGCAGTTCCAGAGCATCGCCCGGGGACCCCGGGACAGTGTCACACTCAGTTCTCCCCCCTTCTGGGGGTACTGGAGTCTACTGTCCAGCCACTTCCTTCAGTAACAGCCACAGCCAATTGTCTGATCACTTCCTCGGTGGCAAGGAAGTGCGTGTGTGTAGGTAGAGGCGGGGGAAGAGACCTGAGCCCACCCACTACTCTGGGTCCAGGCCCAGGGACCCAGTAGATGGCAGCCACACGCTGTGTCCCCTCCAACCTCTCAGTCTATTTCTCTGGGCCACTTCCCCACAGCCCTAGCACCTTCTTCACCCTCACCTCCGGGCTTAAGCATGCAAGTCTTAGCAGCCAGCCAGGCGCTCGCACTCCCCCGATCCTGCCCAGCTCTGCTTTGTCCCAGGTGCTAGCTTTCATCTACCTGTAAGACAGCCAATCTACCTCCCTCCTCAAGCTCCAGGGAATGACTGCAGCTGCTCTGTTCTGCAGCCTTTCTTATATGGGCCAGCCCAGCTCTGATTGGCTGCCTCCTGCGCAGACTCCCACGGGCTCTATTAACACCTTATGGGCCAGCGTGGGGCTGACACCCCATCACAATGTATATGTGTGTCAATATCTGTGGTGAGCTGCTGAGGGGACAGCAGTAGATCAAATATCAGGAATTGGTCCCCAAAATTATAATACTGACCCAAAAAATCACGAGATTAAAAAATTTATGTCTGTCTTTTGATATTTGAACTTCCCTTGCCCATCCCGTCTGTGTGTGTATGCGCGTGCATGTGTGATCCCCAGTGTGTGTGTGTGAGAATGTGACAGTTAGTGTTTCCCACTCTCCCGAATTTATTGGGTACGGTGACTTTGGCTCCCATGGCAGAAGCTTTCACCTGCACATCTGCCCATTACCTGCCCAGAATTAATTTGGTTCTCAACTTTTGGATCAATCCTGTCCCATAGTGCCCCCCTCATTTCTGCCCTTCCATCGGTTCATACCCCCCGGCCTCTTCTCTGCTCTTCCTGGTGTTCTTCACCCCCCTCCCCAAGGCCTGAAGGAGCGGCAGTTGGGTCCTATCTCCCACTTCCAGGCTGGGGGGAAGCTTGAGGTGTGCTTTATCTTCATCCCTCCTCCTTCCCAGGCAAGGTGCTGGAGGGAGCAGGGAGGAGCAGAAATGTCATCCCATCCCATCCCCGTTGCTCACAAGCAGGGAGTGGGGGAAGGGAGTGAAGCTGCCCTGAGTTGCTGGTCTTTTTAGCTCCCTGTTCCCCTCTTGTGAGAATGGCTTTGGACTGATGAGGGGGTGTGGGGGAAAGAGAAGTTCTTTCTGTAGCTGCTCTGATTGGATACTTAGCCCCCTGAACTGGGTGTCACTGGTTCACAGGATCAGTGCTATGCCCCCAGCTTTGGAACAGTTTCTTGGAGGGACGGAACCCCTTCAGTGTGCCAGACCCCTGATCTTCTTCCAGGGCAGGCCAAGCTACCTCACAGCCTCCTTGACTGAACCTGTGGGCTTTCAGCACTCCTGCTTTGAACCGTGAACTCTGTTCATCAGGTCCAGCCGAGACAGACTCCTGGTAAAGACTTGTATACTCTTCAGGGGTTAATACACCTCAGCAAGCATTTGCAGTGACACTCACACAGCATTGTCAAAACAGTCAAGTTTATTTGTCACCTGACACACAGCATCAGCAGTCCTTAGGTGAGCATAGAGAAATGAAGGTTAAAGCATAGACCATTCTGGTTAGATAAGAGCCCCCAGCCAAGCCCCCAATCCATGTTCTGTTGGGTCATTGATTGCTAGGTGTCAATATCCTGGTGACCGGATTTGCCATTGTCTTATCAGATTCTCCAGTGATATGGAGTCTGCCTTGGCCAGTCCTTTTTAATGAGTCATTCAGTCTCAAACAGCTAGGCGACATTCATACCTATGTCTCTTAGGCTGCCCTGAGAGCAAATAGTCCTTGTCGCCCCTACGCTGGGTAGCCATGTGAAATATAGGGGAAACTGAGGCACACATAGGCATCATAAAAATATTATGGAAATTCCCACTTTCCCACAGTGGGTAAGTTGGACAGGCAGCTAATCAGAGGGGGTGGCTTTCCCCTGTCAGGGCTCAAATTCACTAGAGGGCTTGAGCTTCTTGCATCATTGTAAGACTGGCTTCAGCTTAGATGAGCTATTACCAGCAGGAGAGTGAGTTTGTGTGTGTATGGGGGTGGGGGGGATGTGAGAAAACCTTGATCTATGCAGGAAATAGCCCGACTTGATTATGTAAAGAGTTGTCACTTTGGATGGGCTAGCACCAGCAGGAGAGTGAATTTGTGTGGGGGGGTGGAGGGTGAGAAAACCTGGATTTGTGCTGGAAATGGCCCACCTGTTGATCACTTTAGATAAGCTATTACCAGCAGGACAGTGGGGTGGGAGGAGGTATTGTTTCATGATTTCTGTGTGTATATAAAGTCTGCTGCAGTTTCCACGGTAAACATCTGATGAAGTGAGCTGTAGCTCACGAAAGCTCATGCTCAAATAAATTGGTTAGTCTCTAAGGTGCCACAAGTACTCCTTTTCTTTTTGCGAATACAGACTAACACGGCTGTTCCTCTGAAACCAGATAAAATGCTGTCACTTATAAAAAATTCACTAGTATTGGCAGCATTGGGAAAACACTGCGGGGTAGAGGGATTCTGTGGGGATAGTGCTGGAGGGATGAGTGATATCTGTGGTGACTTGCTGGGGATAGTGTTGGGGGAACAGGGATACCTGGGGTGAATTGCTGAGGGGATAGCATTTGGGAGCAGGCAGAAGGGGATGATAGTGAATTACTAGAAGTATAGCATTTCCGGAAGTGGAAGGCTATATGTGGTGAGTCACTGAGGAAAGAGGTCCATAGGTATGACTCATCCTGATATAATCAGGCAAAAAGTTGTAGTGTGTCTGCACTGATGGTAGGTAGATTTTTCAGTATTACAGTACTAGCTGTATTGAGTTGACTTGATCGAGAAGAACACCTTTTTTAGTCTAAACAAGACCTCAGGAAAGCTGCAGTGAAACTGGGCAGTAGTTCTGGTTCCATTATTGAAGTCTTGCAGCTCCTCTTTTAGGGACAGTGAAGGAATTGATTAAAATCGTCCAGCCTGTGTTATGCAGGAGGTCAGTTTGGATGATCAAATCATAGAATCATAGAATATCAGGGTTGGAAGGGACCTCAGGAGGTCATCTAGTCCAACCCCCTGCTTAAAGCAGGACCAATCCCCAATTTTTGCCCCAGATCCCTAAATGGCCCCCTCAAGGATTGAATGGTCCTGCCTGGCCTGAAAATCTATGATTAATAGAGAAACTGAGAGAAATCAGACATGGAAAAGCCTCCTTCATCCTTTAGGGGCAAGTGCAGTCTGTTGGTTGTTTTCTAATGCATGAGCCAGTCCTAGTTCTAAATGTTCCCATCATTGAGGCTCCTTGACCTCTTCCTGAGTCTCAAATCTAAGTGAGGAGTTATCTCCCTGCCAGGAGCCTTTTCCTGGGATTCAGCCAAAATTTCCCCTCTTCATTTCTTTCCATTCCTTCTTCTACCACCTCCTCCCTGCATTTCTCAGCCTGACATCCCCTCCATCTGAGAATGTGGTTGTTTGCACGTTCTTTTATGTCAGTGGTTCTCAAACTTTTGTACTGGTTACCCTTTTCACATAGCAAACCTCTGAGTGCAACCCCCCCTTATAAATTAAAAACACTTGTTTATATATTTAACTCCATTATAAATGCTGGAGGCAAAGCAGGGTTTGAAGTGGAGGCTGACAGCTCGCGACTCCCCATATAATAACCTCGTGACCCCTGAGGGGTCCCGACCCCCAGTTTGAGAACCCCTGTTTTATGTGGTTATCATGTTCCTCCCACCTACTGGCAATGACAGTCACTCTAAACACAGATTAGAGGTGCTCAGTAATGTCTGGCTGTCTCTGGTTGCTCTTTTCCCATGAAAGCTCAGGATGAGTTGGAGATGGATGGTTGGTTCAGGGTTGTCCAAAGGGTTGGTTCGGGGTTGTCCAAAGGACCTTGTGACCATAGACTCCTGTCCCTTGTCTCTTACAGTGATGGACATTACAGATATCATCAAGGGAAAATGTGAGAGTGATGAGGACAAGCAGTACTTCATTCCTGTGCACCTGTGAGTAAAGCCAGCACTTGTGAGCAGAAAGGGAGCGGGGCTGCAAGGGTTGGGGATGAAGGCTGGTGTTAAGACAGACAGGACTTTCCATTCACTAGAAAAGAACTCAGCTGCAAAAAGGGGAGCATTTCTGTGTCAACTGACAGTCTCCATCTCTCAGGTGGGTAGAAGGGTGGGAAGGAAACACTGCCCATGGCCAAGAGAAACTGAGCATAGGAACAAGGGTATACTAAAATAGCTTAAAAGGTGAGAAATTCAAAAGTGATCAAAGGAAATATCTTTCTTACTTTTGACTTCAGGATAATTAGATTGTGGAACTTATTGCCACAAATGTCACTGTAGCCAAGAATTTAGCAAGATTCAAACAGGAATTGGACATTTATATGGATAACAAGAATATCCAGGGTTAATACACCAATTTTGTAAGACATATTAAACCTCGTGCTTCAGGGTTTAAGCCAATCTCTAAAAAAAAGGGGCTAGGAGGAGATGTAATGTTGGGGGCATATTATTGCACATCTATTAAGGTTTCTTATACCTTCTTCTGAAACTGCTGGTGCTGGCGGCTGACAGAGATGGGGCTAGATGGATCACAGGCCCGATCCAATCTAGCTATTCCTGTGTTGTTCTTCAAGTGCTTGTGCATATATATTTTCCGTCCTATGCCTGTGCACACCCAGCGCACTCAAGACAGATATTTTTCATAAATAGCATTGTCTGGGGACGCTGGGAACTGTCTGTGCCTTGTATGTACTCATCCCTCCAACCTAGGCCATAAAAGGTGGGGCTGCCCAACCCCCTCTCAGTTTCTTTTCAACGCCTTGGGCTGTGAGGCTTACTGTGAGCTCCACTGTGTGACATAAGCATGCCCAGAAGGTGCATTACACCTGTATCTGACCAGCTTCTCAATACTTCACCAAAGGGGGGGTTATGTGTGATCTCTGTCAAAAGCTAAGAACTAGCTGATCATCATGGTGATTGTCAGTTGTTCGTACAAGAAATGTTTTAAGAGATATGTAAAATGTAGAACATTATGTTCCAAAAGTATTGGCAGTAAAGCGGGATGGGTCTCAGAGCTAACTCAAGCAAGAGTGAGAACAATCGCCATCTTTCAACCCAGCCTTGTGTTTACAGTCTGGACCAGATGCACTTCTGAGCACTTACAAAAGAACCCCATGAAAAACTTTGAATAGAGGACCCTCAGGGCTGAGCTCAAGTTAATGTAACACCCTGATTACGAAAAAAGACAAAAAGTTTGGGACTGTATAGAAGAAGAAAGGGTACAAGGTATAATCCATTACAAAGAGGCACTCTGCCAGCAAGAGTGTCTCATGAAAAGTGAATCCCAGCTCTCTGGACTGAAGAAAAGCTGCTCGGACTGACCACTGGGTGAGAAATACCTTATAAGACAAAAAGGGGATTTGTTAATAAGTATAGGCTGTAGATTGAGTTTTATGTTTTTCTTTTACCTGTAATCTGATGTTTCCAAATCATTTTACTTGCTTATATTTGAATCTTTAACTCAAGCTATGTTATATAAACTTCAGTTTGGTTTTACTATAGACATGTCACAGAATTATAGAATATCAGGGTTGGAAGGGACCTCAGGAGGTCATCTAGTCCAACCCCCTGCTCAAAGCAGGACCATTCCCCAACTAAATCATCCCAGCCAGGGCTTTGTCAAACGTGATCTTAAAAACTTCTAAGGAAGGAGATTCCACCACCTCCCTAAGTAATGCATTCCAGTGCTTCACCACCCTCCTAGTGAAAAAGTTTTTCCTAATATCCAACCTAAACCTTCCCCACTGCAACTTGAGACCATTACTCCTCGTTCTGTCATCTGCTACCACTGAGAACAATCTAGATCCATCCTCTTTGGAACCCCCTTTCAGGGTGTTGAAAGCAGTTATCAAATCCCCCCTCATTCTTCTCTTCCACAGACTAAACAATCCCAGTTCCCTCAGCCTCTCCTCATAAGTCATGTGTTCCAGTCCCCTAATAATTTTTGTTGCCCTCTGCTGGATGTTTTCCAATTTTTTCACATCCATCTTGTAGTGTGGGGCCCAAAACTGGACACAGTACTCCAGATGAGGCCTCACCCATGTCAAATAAAGGGGAACGATCACGTCCCTTGATCTGCTGGCAATGCCCCTACTTATACAGCCCAAAATGCCATTGGCCTTCTTGGCAACAAGGGCACACTGTTGACTCATACCCAGCTTCTCGTCCACTGTAACCCCTAGGTCCTTTTCTGCAGAACTGCTGCCTAGCCACTCGGTCCCAAGTCTGTAGCGGTGCATGGGATTCTTCCGTCCTAAGTGCAGGACTCTGCATTTGTCCTTGTTGAACCTCATCAGATTTCTTTTGGTCCAATCCTCTAATTTGTCTTGGGCCCTCTGTATCCTATCCCTACCCTCCAGTGTATCTACCTCTCCTTCCAGTTTAGTGTCATCTGCAAACTTGCTGAGGTGCAATCCACACTATCCTCCAGATCATTAATGAAGATATGGGGGGAGGGATAGCTCAGTGGTTTGAGCATTGGCCTGCTAAACCCAGGGTTGTGAGTTCAATCCTTGAGGGGCCCATTTAGGGATCTGGGCAAAAATTGGGGATTGGTCCTGCTTTGAGCAGGGGGTTGGACTAGATGACCTCCTGAGGTCCCTTTCAACCCTGATATTCTATGACTCTATATTGAACAAAACCGGCCCCAGGACCGACCCTTGGGGCACTCCACTTGATACCGGCTGCCAACTAGACATGGAGCCATTGATCACTACCCGTTGAGCCCGATGATCTAGACAGCTTTCTATCCACCTTATAGTCCATTCATCCAGCCCATACTTCTTTAACTTGCTGGCAAGAATACTGTGGGAGACCGTGTCAAAAGCTTTGCTAAAGTCAAGGAACAACACGTCCACTGCTTTCCCCTCATCCACAGAGCCAGTTATCTCATCATAGAAGGCAATTAGATTAGTCGGGCATGACTTGCCCTTGGTGAATCCATGCTGACTGTTCCTGATCACTTTCCTCTCCTCTAAATGCTTCAGAATTGATTCCTTGAGGACCTGCTCCATGATTTTTCCAGGGACTGAGGTGAGGCTGACTGGCCTGTAGGTCCCAGGATCCTCCTTCTTCCCTTTTTTAAAGATGGGCACTACATTAGCCTTTTTCCACTCGTCCAGGACCTCCCCCGATCGCCATGAGTTTTCAAAGATAATGGCCAATGGCTCTGCAATCGCATCCGCCAACTCATTTAGCACTCTCAGATGCAGCACATCTGGCCCCATGGGCTTATGCTCGTCCAGCTTTTTAAAATAGTCCCGAACCACTTCTTTCTCCACAGAGGGCTGGTCACCTCCTCCCCATGCTGTGCTGCCCAGTGCACTAGTCTGGGAGCTGACCTTGTTCGTGAAGACAGAGGCAAAAAAAGCATTGAGTACATTAGCTTTTTCCACATCCTCTGTCACTAGGTTGCCTCCCTCATTCAGTAAGGGGCCCGCACTTTCCTTGACTTTCTTCTTGTTGCTAACATACCTGAAGAAACCCTTCTTGTTTCTCTGAACATCTCTTGCTAGCTGCAACTCCAGGTGTGATTTGGCCTTCCTGATTTCACTCCTGCATGCCTGAGCAATATTTTTATACTCTTCCCTGGTCATTTGTCCAAGCTTCCACTTCTTGTAAGCTTCTTTTTCGTGTTTAAGATCAAAAAGGATTTCACTGTTAAGCTGGTCACCTGCCGTATTTACTATTCTTTCTACAGATCGGGATGGTTTGTCCCTGTAACCTCAAAAAGGAATCTTTAAAATATAGCCAGCTCTCCTCTGAAACCTTTCCTCCTCATGTTATTCTCCCAGGGGATCCTACCCATCAGTTCCCTGAGGGAGTCAAAGTCTGCTTTTCTGAAGTCCAGGGTCCATATTCTGCTGCTCTCCTTTCTTCCCTATGTCAGGATCCTGAACTCGACCATCTCATGGTCACTGCCTCCCAGGTTCCTATCCACTTTTGCTTCCCCTACTAATTCTTCCCGGTTTGTGAGCAGGAGGTCAAGAAGAGCTCTGCCTCTAGTTGGTTCCTCCAGCACTTGCACCAGGAAATTCTCCCCTACGCTTTCCCAAAACTTCCTGGATTGTCTGTGCACCGCTGTATTGCTCTCCCAGCAGATATCAGGGTGATTGAAGTCTCCCATGAGAATCAGGGCCTGCGATCTAATAACTTCCGTTAGTTGCCTAAAGAAAGCCGCATCCGCCTCATCCCCCTGGTCCAGTGGTCTATAGCAGACTCCCACCACGACATCACCCTTGTTGCTCATGCTTCTAAACTTAATCCAGAGACTCTCAGGTTTTTCTGCAGTTTCATACTTGAGCTCTGAGCAGTCATACTGCTCTCTTACATACAGTGCAACTCCCCCACCTTTTCTGCCCTGCCTGTTCTTCCTGAACAGTTTATAACCATCCATGACAGTACTCCAGTCATGTGAGTTATCCCACCAAGTCTCTGTTATTGCAATCACATCCTAATTCCTTGATTGTGCCAGGACTTCCAGTTCTCTCTGCTTGTTTCCCAGGCTTCTTGCATTTCTGTATAGGCACTTGAGATAACTCGCTTATCGTCCCTCTTTCTCAGTATGAGGCAGGAGCCCTCCCCTCTTGCGCTCTCCTGCTCGTGCTTCCTCCCAGTATCCCACATCCCCACTTACCTTAGGGCTTTGGTCTCCTTCCCCCAGTGAACCTAGTTTAAAGTTCTCCTCACTAGGTTAGCCAGCCTGCTTGCAAAGATGCTCTTCCCTCTCTTTGTTAGGTGGAGCCCATCTCTGCCTAGCACTCCTCCTTCTTGGAACACCATCCCATGGTCAAAGAATCCAAAGCCTTCTCTCCGACACCACCTGCATAGCCATTTGTTGATTTCCACGATTTGACGGTCTCTACCTAGGCCTTTTCCTTCCACGGGGAGGATGGATAAAAACACCACTTGCGCCTCAAACTCCTTTATCCTTCTTCCCAGAGCCACGTAGTCTCAAGGTCATTCTTGGCAGTATCATTGGTGCCCACGTGGAGAAGCAGGAAGGGGTAGCGATTCAAGGGCTTGATGAGTCTCGGCAGTCTCTCCGTCACATCGTGAATCCTAGCTCCTGGCAAGCAGCAGACTTCTTGGTTTTCCTGGTCGGGGCGGCATATAGATGACTCTGTCCCCCTGAGAAGAGAGTCTCCAACCACCACCACCCGCCTCCTTCTCTTGGGAGCGGTGGTCATGGAACCCCCATCCCTAGGACAGTGCATCTCATGCCTTCCAATCGGCGGAGTCTCCTTCTGTTCCCTTCCCTCATCTAGTCCACTCTCCACATTAGTACCTGTGGAGAGAACATGAAAATGGTTGCCTACCTGTATCTGCATTGCTGGTACATGTGTAAGCAGGGGAATAGTCCCGCTCTTGTGGGGAACTTTCCTGGCTTCTGCATGACCCCGGTGAAGTGGGCTAGCGAAAGGATCTGAGTCCTCGCTCCCACTCCCTTTACCCAGTGGCCTCCCTGCCCTCGAGGACTCCCCTTCCACTCTCCTGTCTGGCAGAGTCCTCGTAACCCCAACAAGGCTGGGCCCAGGATTTCTGGGGGGCTCGACCCCCAACCCTGCTGTGGTCACCTAGGACAGGGGCTAGGGTGTCCCCACTCCGGGGTACTCTCTCTGCACTGGGCACTTCTCTGACCCACTGACCCATTACATACAAATTAAAGCAAATGCAAATTATTTAATCAACAATTAATTTTAAAAAGAATAAGAAAAAATGGGAAAGGTTAAAGGAAACACATCACCCCGCTCTGTGGCAGGGAACATCACAAACGGCGTCTCTGGAACGTCAGGGCAGTTCATAGTCTGTTTTTTGTAAGTCCCAGGCCTTCTTCTCAGGCCCTGGCTGTGCTGCAGGGATGCTGTGGGTTGGACACTTGCTCTGCTGGTGGCCTCACGCTCTCAGGGTCTAAGTGGTAGGACCCTTCTTCCCAGTGTCGCCCCCGCCCTGTCGGGGTTACGATCCAAGCCTGGCCTGCAGAGCCCCTTGGCTGAGGCGTCTCCCTGTGCTGGGCCCGCTGCCCAGGGTCCCCCTCGCTCTTCCCAGCTGCTCACCACACCCAGCTCCAGACTGCTCCAGCCTCAGCTACACCACTCTGTCTCTGCACGGCTGCTGCTCTGCCTCCAGCTCCCTGGGCTGCTTCTCTGGCCCCTCTGGCTCTGGTTGCTGCAGCTCTGCTCCCAGGACAGGTCTGCTCTGCAGGCTGCTTCTGTGACTCTGCTCCCAGCACTGACCTGCTTCCTGGGCTGCTTTTCTGGCCCCTCCAGCTCTGGTTGCTGCAGCTCTGCTCCCAGGGCAAGTCTGCTCTCTCTGGGCTGTGCCTCTGGCTTTGGGGCTGCAGCTCTGCTCCCAGGACAGGGTCTGCTCTCTCTGGGCTGCTTTTCTGGTCCCTCTGGATCTTGCCCAGCTCTGTTCCCCAGCTCAGCTCAGGCCCCTGCTTTCTCCTTAGCTCGGCCCGACTCGTCTGACCCAGGCAAATCCAGCTCACACGGAGGACGGGACCTCCCTGGCCTCCTGACTCTCTGATTAGCCTGCTCGCCCTGTCATTCCGGCTGACCTGGAGCATTGGCCTCTCCCCATTGTTCCTGGTTGCTGTCAGTCTCAGGGTCCTGATTCCCCATCGACCCTTCCCCCTTTTTAGTACTGGGAGCTAGCCAACCAAAACACCCCCACTGAATGTTAGTAAGGGGGCAACAGTCCCCTTACACATGGATGCTCCCCTTTCTTCTTCTGGAGGTCACATGCTGCCAAATTTCTTCACCGTCCTTCTGTCCCTGCTATGCAGCCTGCTCTGAATCTTCAGAACGTTGTGTCCGTAGAAGCATATCCTGATGTCTGTCCAGGAAATCTTCAGTTTCTCTTATGCAACACAGGGTCGATACCTGTTTCTCCAGACCTTGAACCTTCTCTTCCAATATGGAGACCAGCTTGCACTTTGTACAGACAAAGTCGCTTCTGTCCTGTGGAAGAAAGACAAACATGGCACAACCTGTGCAGGTCACAACAGCTGAACGCTCGCCATCCATATTACCTTCCTTCTACGAGCTTCCTCAGGAGTTGTAGTAACTACTCAGAGAAGCCAGCAAGATGTAAGCCTCAGTGGGCTCTCCCCAGGCAAACTCCCTCTGTTAGTCTCTCTGCTGTTCGCCACTCAGCTGGCTGACTGGCTTTTTATAACAGTGAGGCCCACTCAAGGCTCACCTGGAACAAAGCACTCCCAATTCACACTTTTCAAACAATCAAGCAAGCACACGGTCAAATTGTCCCCACAACAGACACTCAGATACTCACCAACACAGCCCCCCTAATGCAGCCCTTAGCGTACCTCCTCTCAGACAGATCTCAGGCAAACTCCCTCTGTTAGCCTCTCTGCTGTTCGCCGCAGAGCTCAGGAGAGAGTTGAATTGAGGTGAAGCCAGTAAACTGGAGTGTGCTGCTTCCACAGAGACAGCCGATAGGTGTAGAATCATAGAACCATAGGGTTAGAAGGGACCAAAGGGTCATCTAGTCTAACCCCCTGGCGAGAAGCAGGATTTGTTGTGTCTGACAGGGGCGGCAGGTTTGTAGAAATTTTGGGGTGCCCAGAACCCCCCACCCCCAACTCCCCATACACACCTGCCTAAGGCCCTGGGAGGGAGTTTGGGGTTCAGGCGATTGGGGTGCACGAGGGGGTGGGGATGCAGGCTCTGAGAGGGAGTTTGGGTGCAGGGGGTGTGAGGGGTCGGGCTCTGGGAGGGAGTTTGGTGGGGGACGGGGTCTGGGGTGCAGGCTCTGGGATGGAGTTTGGGTACAGGCTCTGGACTGGGGCAGGGGATTGGGGTGCAGGAGGGGTGCAGGGTGCAGGCTCTGGAAGGGAATTTGGGTGCAGAAGGAGTGAAAGGTCAGGCTCTGGGAGGGAATTTGGGTGGGGGAGGGGGTCTGGAGTGCAGGCTCTGGGAATGAGTTTGGGTGCTGGGTGCAGGCTCTGGGCAGGCGGCGGGGGTGCAGTAGGGGGTGGGTGTGCAGGCTCTGGGGGAGTTTGGGGACAAAAGTAGGTGCAGGGGAGGGGTGGAAGTGCAAGAGGGAGTTGGGGGGTGTGGGGAGCAGGAGGGGGTGAGGGGTGCAGGCTCTCGAAATGGATGTGGTGGGGGGTTCGATGCTTACCTGGGGCACCCCCTCCAGCAGAGGCGCCTAGGCGGGGCAGGCCGGGGGGGGGTTTCCTCACGCGGCTGTCTCCAGGCACTGCCCCTGCAGCTTCCCATTGGCCACAGGGGCATTTGGGGCGGGGGCAGCACGTAGCGGCACAACCCCCTCACACGGGCTGCAAGGACCTGTGGAGTGAGCACGCAGGAAGCCGCTCAGCCCCGCTGCGCTGCTGGGTGGCGGCGGGTTTCAAATCTCTCAGGGGCAGCAGGTGGGGCCGGGGGACGCGCGGGGGGAGGTGGGAAACTTAGAATCATAGAATATCAGAGTTCGAAGGGACCTCTGGAAGTCATCTAGTCCAACCACCTGCCCAGAGCAGGACCAATCCCCAACTAAATCATCCCAGCCAGGGCTTTGTCAAGCCTGACCTTAAAAACTTCTAAGGAAGGGGATTCCACCACCTCCCTAGGTAACGCATTCCAGTGTTTTACCACCCTCCTAGTGAAAAAGTTTTTCCTAATATCCAACCTAAATATCCCCCACTGCAACTTGAGACCATTACTCCTTGTCCTGTCATCTGCTCTCACTGAGAATAGTCTAGATCCATCCTCTTTGGATCCACCTTTCAGGTAGTTGAAAGCAGCTATCAAATCCCCCCTCATTCTTCTCTTCCGTAGACTAAACAATCCCAGTTCCCTCAGCCTCTCCTCATAAGTCATGTGTTCCAGACCCCTAATAATTTTTGTTGCCCTTCGCTGGACTCTTTCCAATTTCTCCACATCCTTCTTGTAGTGGGGGGCCCAAAACTGGACACAGTACTTCAGATGAGGCCTCACCAATGTCGAATAGAGGGGAATGATCACGTCCCTCGATCTGCTGGCTATGCCCCTACTTATACAGCCCAAAATGCCCTTGGTCTTCTTGGCAACAAGGGCACACTGCTGACTCAAGGGCACACTGTTGACTCTGCTGGAGCTGGGCCTCTGGGACAGGAATATTCCTGGTGCCCGGGCACCACGGGTCCATAGAACTTGCCGCCCATGGTGTCTGACCCATCCCAGACAGATGGCTCTCCAGCCTCCTTTTGAAAGTCTCCAGTGCAGGAGATTCCACGACTTCCCTAGGCATCTGTTCCACTGTCCTACTGTTCTTGCAGTTAGGAAGTTTTTCCTGAGATTTAATATAAATCTGCTGTGCTGGAGTTTGAACCTGTCGCCTCTTGTCCTGCCCTCTCTGGCAAGAGAGAACAACTTTTCTCCATTTTTTTTGGCAGGCTTTCAAGTATTTGAAGACTGTTATCATGTCCCCCCTTAATCTCCTCTTTTTCAAACTAAAATATCCAGTTCCTTCAGCCTTTGCTCATACGACTTCAATTCCATCCCTTTGATTGTTTTTGTTGCTTGATTCTGGATCCTTTCCAGTTTCTCTTCAGCCGTTCTATACCGCAGTGACCAAAATTGGGCACAGTACTCCAGCTGAGGCCTGACCAGTGCTGAGTGGAGTGGAACTATCATCTCCCGTGACTTGCATGCTATATATCTGGTAATGCAACCCAAAATTGCATTTGCTTTTTTGCAACAGCGTCACATACATGGCGGGTGTCCAGAAGATGAGGATCGGGGCATTTGAGTATAACAAGGCGGGGTGTATAAATTGCTAGCTGGCAGTAGGAAAGAGTGAAGCTTGAGCTAGCTTGGAGTGCAGGGCTTGTGGTGCCTGCAGCTGGTAGCTTTGGGAGAACTTGCCCTGGTTGCCACAGACAAGACTCCCTCATGCCGTAAGCGGGTGGCAGTGATTCACCCCAGACCCCTTGGCTAACCCTAAAAAGTGTCACACACTGTTTTTAACTTTTATCAGCCTTTGTATATAGTTGATAAAGTAGTTTGCATAGTAGTTAGTATTTAGATAGTGATTTTTTTTAATGATGTTTCTTTTTTTTTCTTTGTTTTTGTGAGAGATCTTATTCTGTCCCCTGGGTAGTATTTCAGTACCAAATTGTTTGTTTTCTCAGCACATATGCTAAAAAATCACCAGGGTTTAAACACTACCCATCATGTCAGGCTGATGTTTTTAAATGGACATAGGTGGTATTTAGTTTGTTTGGGAGAAGGACACATCCTGTTGAGGTGCTCCATATATAGGTCCTTCACAAGAAGAACCAAGGAGAAATAGAGATTAGGCTCTGAATTACCTGATGGAAAAATCCATGCACCCATACTTGGGTTGTGGTTGTTTTAGTACCAAACCCCCGTATTATGAGTCGTACAGGAGTGCCCCGGCAGCCTCTTTATCTCCAGCAGCTATGCTGATACCAAAGACTTGACCTGAGTGTGGAATATATCCCCACAAACGACAGAAATAGAAGGTGCCACAAGTACTCCTTTTCTTTTTGAGAAATAGAAGAGAACACCAGGCACCATCTCCAGGGCCATCTTCTAAATCCCTAAATGTCATTAAGAAAAAGGGGAACTCAAAGTCCAAGGGGGACATCTGTAGCATCCATTAGACCACTAACATGCAGCTCCAGTACCGGCCAAGAATTTATCTTTATTTGACATTAAGCTGCCTACCTCAAAATGCTCCATACTGCCACCTTCTGCTTCGATATTGGTAACTTTGGTACCATCTACACCTGCACTGTGCAGCATCTGTGCTCCACTGGCAGGCCTGGTACTAATGACTGCTTTGACATCCTATCTGGTGCCAGTCTTCTTGGTAACACTTTTTTGGTACCATCAACACCACATGCGTTGATAGACCACCTCCCTCCCAGACTCCCCAGTTCTCTCCTTGTATCTGGGTGGATGGCAGTTAGGAGAACCAGTACTCATTTCATTACCAGAGTTGCACCTGCTACTGATGACAATATCTAACACTATGCCTCCAGCTACTCTAACTGGCACAGCTCCTCGCAGACGACGCTAAGCTATGGGGAGAGGTAGATATGCTAGAGGGTAGGGATAGGGCCTATAATTACCCGGGTCATTCCATTTACCCTTTTAAAATATTGGCATAACATTAGCTTTCTTCCAATCTTCTGGAACTTCCCCAGTGTTCCAAAACTTATTGAAAATCAACATTAACGGTCCAGTGAACTCCTTGGCAGCTCTTTTAAGGCTCTTGAATGCAACCTATCTGGATCTGCTGATTTTAAAAACGTCTAACTTTAATAGCTGTTGTTTAACATCCTCCCAAGATAAAGTGTTTTATATGATATGATTACATCATTGATAACATTTGCTAGGAGAGTTAGAGAGCTGCAGGCTCTTTGGATGGGTCCCCCATATATAGTTTTCTATAAGGACAAAGTTTCCTTGCAACCGTGTCCAAAATTTCTGTCCACAGTGGTATCAGAATTCCATCTGAATCAGAATTCCACCAACCAATCTTCTTTCCCAAGCCACACACACATCCATAAGGATGATGGGAGGCTTCATACTTTGGATGTCTGCATGGCCCTATCATTTACATTGACAGGACTAAACTTTTTAGATCCTCTCCCATATGCTGAGAGGATGAAGAGGAGAGCAGATACTGCCCAGAGGATATCTAACTGGATTTCTTTATGCATACGGATTTGTTACAGCTTTGCAAACGTCACTCCAGAAAGAGGTACTGCTTATTCTACATGAGCCCAAGCCACTTCAGTGGCCTTCCTCAGTAATATCCCTATTATGGCCATTTGCAGAATGGCAATGTGATCCTCTGATCACATGATCACACAGCACTATGCAATTCTGGAAGCATCCAGAGCAGATGCCAACTTTGGAAAGTCTGGTTTCAGAGTAGCAGCCGTGTTAGTCAGTATTCACAAAAAGAAAAGGAGTACTTGTGGCACCTTAGAGACTGTTCTTCAATCCATGTTTAAGTGACTTCCAAGTTTCCATTACCACTGGACTACTGCTTGAGAACCACCTAGAGTAAAATACAGATGTGCACAAGCATTCGAAGAAGAAACAATTACTTACTTGCACAGTAACTTGTTCTTTGAGATGTGTTGTACACATATGTATTCCATGATCCTCGCTCCATCCCCACTACTTGGGAGTCTAACACAGTGCTTCTCAAACTTTTGTACTGGTGACCCCTTTACATAACAATCCTCTGCATGCGACCCCCCCCCCTTATAAATTAAAAACATGTTTTATATATTTAACACCATTATAAATGCTGGAGGCAAAGCGGGGTTTGGGGTGGAGGCTGACAGCTCGCGACCCCCTCATGTAATAACCTCGTGACTGCCTAAGGGGTCCTGACCCCTAGTCTGAGAACCCCTGGTCTAATGTCAGCTGGATTCTGGTATGAAAGAACTGAGAGGGGGCCAGGGCGACTCTGCTCTTCATGCCCACTGTTGGAGGCATGAGAACATGCTGTGTGCATGTGCCATCAGAATGGGTGCTGACCAGGTATCTCTGGCTCAAGTGCACTGGGTGCACATACCGCTGCTGTGGAAGATATATGTGCACAACGTATCTCACAGAATCACACTTACTGTACAAGTAAACAAAGTAACCATTTCTGCACTCGCATGCTCCTGTTCCCAGATCCCTTTCTGCAGAGCGGGGAAGCATGGGAATTCCCCACAGTCCCCTTCCCTAGCTGGACGGAGCTGAGCCCCACTCCCTATGTGCTCTTGTTGTGTTTCAGGGTAGCTGCTGAGAATGATTTCCTTCACAACATGGTAAAGAAAGCGGTGGAGGGGAAGGAAATCAACCACAAAGGACAAGGTAAGGGCCTTACGCCTCCTCCTCCCATAGCTGGGTGGCCTATCTATCCTATCAGGGTTTTATCCTGCTGCCCATCACCATACTATCTGAACACCTCCCACTTAAATCAGTTGTAACAGTGAAGTGCCCAGTGCAATGAATGGAGTCTCTGGCACTTCTCCTTTTACAGAGTAAAAAAAAATATATATTTTTTTTTAAAAGAGGTCTTTGAGAAAGCTGTTCAGTGGTGTAAGAATAGTGCAAGACTGCTCATGGGCCCACGAGGTTAGGGGGGCCTAACCAGATATAGCAATGCTCTGGCACTTCACCTGGCACATGGGGTTGCAATGCCACTCACTCAAATTGGACCCCACCACCGCTCCATTGGACAGAGGTGCAGCTGGGCCAAATGATGGAGGGGTGGTTGGGCTAAATTTGAGTGAATGGTGTTGCATCTTGGTGCACGAGGTCACAGCACCACTCAGGGTTGCCTCAACCGCACCTTCGTTATGACAGAGGAGAGGCTGGGCCAAACCTGAGTGGTGCTGAGACCCCATGTGCCCGGTTGCAATGCCGCTCGTCGTTCAGATTCAACCTGTGTTGTGTGAGTGCAGTGCAGATGATATAAGCAAGGGGAGTCACTGGGAGCTTGGATTGGGAGGAGACATCCTAGCCCAGGATAGGAGTGGGGCATCAGGGACAGGGTGGGGGAGGAGAGGGGCCAGCAAGAAGTTCATGGAGGCAGTGGGTAAAGGATTGGAGGTGGGGTAAGTGGGGTAGGTTGGGGGCTGTGATGATGTGGGTAAGCAAAATTGTAGATTTTGGAATTGGGAAGAGGAACCCTACCCTATTCCTGCATCAGGGCCCTCTGGGGCTTTGTTATACCACTGAAGCCTGTCCACTGTACATGACTCTCAGACTTCATACACAAAGGCTTTGCAACATTTCCTAAATGGTCAGACTAATGATGCATCTGATCTTCTGTGGAATATTGTTCAATAGCTGGATCCCTTTGGCAGAAAATGCTTTGTCCCCAGTTCTCACATACTTTGTCCTGGCTTTGTGATCTGCTTTGTCTGACTGGGAAGGACTTGAGCACAGAATTGACGTGCTCACAGCAGACTGAGTGTGGAGAAGGTGGATAGCTAAATTCTGCACAAGATAGAACCTGCGTATCATTGTCACATTCAGCTTCTGATTATAGTAAACCAGCCTGGCGGAGACAAATGCATGGATCACTGTTGCAAAGTCCTTGTCTGGGAGGAAGGGACGAAGTTTCCTAATGAGCTGGAGGGAGAGAAGGCATTTTTGGAAATTGGTGCTACCAGGTCATCCAAGTTTAGTGAAGAGCCTAACAGGACCCCGAAACTTCACACCACTTGATAAGTGGGAGCTACACGCCTTCGATGGAGACAACTTTTCTGAGTTTAACACCATGGAAGCCACTTTCTAACATGGGGCCCTGAATAGCATGTCCTAAGACTGTGAAATGGACCTGTCTGTGCAGAGATGGGGATAGACATCTACACTGGGGTGTGGGCTGAGCATTTGGTTGAGCTACCCACTGGACTCTATTTGGTCAAAGTACATTCACATCCCTTTTCTCTCCTTCCTTTCCAGGGTTCTGGGTGTCTCTGAAAATGCTGTGGGGAGACCTGAATCAGGTGCGGAAAGATCATCCTCACTTGGTGGACCGCAGCACAGTTGTGGTCCGCAAGTTAGGCTTCCCAGAAATTATCATGCCAGGTGAGTGAAGAAGGCACCTCAGGCTAAGGTTAGTAAATTTATCCTGATTCATCCTCAGCTACTGTCTCCCAAAGTCCTTGTGGCATTGGTCATTAATCCATGCTCCAGCTTTTAAGCAGTATCTTGGAGGAACCCTTTTAGTGTGCCAGCCCCTCAAGGGGACCCACTCTTCCTTAATGATAGGCCACACAGCCTCACCCCCTCCAAGACTGAGCCTCTGGCTTCCAGCACTCCTGCTTCTCACTGTGAGCACTGCTCAGCAAGTCCAGCTGAGATAGACTCTTGGCCACTCTTCAGAGATGCATGCACCCCAGCAAGTATTTATAGGGACACCCAAACAGCATTTTCAAAACAGAGTAGGATTTATTAGTCAAGTGGACACAGTCCTTAGGTTAGCACAGAGACATAAAGGTTAAAGCATCATGCAGTCTGGTCAAGCCACAATTCACCAGCCAAGCTGTAGTGAACTCCATATTCAGCCTCTGTCTCTCTCTCTCTGATCTTCTTAGTGGGTCCCAGTAGAGAGCAGCAGCTTCTTCCAGAGCCACACTTTATTCGCTGGTTTCAGAGTAACAGCCGTGTTAGTCTGTATTCGCAAAAAGAAAAGGAGTACTTGTGGCACCTTAGAGACTAACCAATTTATTTGAGCACAAGCTTTCGTGAGCTACAGCTCACTTCATCGGATGAAGTGAGCTGTAGCTCACGAAAGCTTACGCTCAAATAAATTGGTTAGTCTCTAAGCTGCCACAAGTACTCCTTTTCTTTTTACTTTATGCGCTGTTGATCACCTCTCAGTCCTTAGTTCTCCAGGCAGGGGCAGGCTGAGTTCACAATCCCTGCTGAGAGGCAGAGAAAAGCTCCTTTCTTTGGGTTGTTGAAAGCTAGGTGTCAGTGTTCTGGCCACTGGGGTTTTCCATTTTCTTCTCACATTTTCCACAGATATGGTTTGGCCTAGGCCAGTCCTTTTAATGACCCATTCAGTCTGCTCCAACAGCTAGGTGATACACACACCTACGTCTCAGAGTGATAGCTGTGTTAGTCTGTATCAGCAGAAAGAATGAGGAGTACTTGTGGCAACTTAGAGCAGGGGTGGGCAAACTTTTTGGCCCAAGGGCCACGTCGGGGTGTGAAACTGTATGGAGGGCCAGATAGGGAAGGCTGGCCCCCACCCCCTATCCGCTCCCTCCCACTTCCTGCCCCCTGACTGCCCCCCCGCAGAACCACCAACCCATTCAACCCCCTCTGCTCCTTGTCCCAGGACTTCCCACCCCAAACCTGCACCCCCCGCTCCCTGTCCTCTGACTGCCCCCTGGCCCCTATTCCCCCCCCGGCCCCCTGACCGGCCCCCCAGGACTCCCACGCCCTATCCAACCCCCCTGTTCCCCGACCTCTGACTGCCCCGCCCCAGAACCTCTGCCCCATCCAACCGCTCCCTGTCCCTGACTGCCCCCCGGGATCCCCTACCCAATGTCTGCACCACTGTGCACATGCCGCCACCGTCCCATTACCATGCTGCTCAGAGCGGCAGGAGCTCACTGCTGCCCACGCGGTGGCATGGCTGCAGGGGAGGGGGGACAGCAGGGGAGGGGCCAGGGGCTAGCCTCCCCAGCTGGGAACTCAAAGGCTGGGCCGGATGTGGCCCGCGGGCCGTAGTTTGCCCACCTCTGCCTTAGAGGCTAACAAATTTATTTGAGCATAAGCTTTCGTGGGCTAAAGCCCACTTCCTCAGATGGCATGCAGTGGCATGCATGTATACAGAGCATGCAGTGGAAAATACAGTAGGAAGATATACCTACTGTATTTTCCACTGCATGCACCTGAGGAAGTGGGCTTTAGCCCACGAAACCTTATGCTTTGTGTATATATATATATACACACACACACACACACAGAGAACATGAAAAAATGGGGGTTGCCATACCAACTCTTAATGAGACCAATCAATTAAAGTGGGCTATTATCAGCAGGAGAAAAAAATGTTTTTTTGTAGTGATAATCAGGATAGCCAATTTCAAACAGTTGACAAGAAGGTGAGAATAACAGTAGGGGGAAAACTAGCATGGGGAAATAGTTTTTAGTTAGTGTATAGACTCATCCACTCCCAGTCTTTATTCAAGCCTAATTTAATGGTGTCCAGTTTGCAGATTAATTCCAGTTCTGCTGTTTCTCGTTGGAGGCTGTTTTTGAAGTTTTTTTGTTGAATAATTGCGACTTTTAGGTCTGTAATGGAGTGTCCAGGGAGGTTGAAGTGTTCTCTGACTGGTTTTTGAATGTTAGAATTCTTGACATCTGATTTGTGTCCATTTATTCTTTTGCATAGAGACTGTCCGGTTTGGCCGATGTACATGGCAGAGGGGCATTGCTGGCACATGATGGCATAGATCACATTGGTAGATGTGCAGGTGAACGAGCCTCTGATAGTGTGGCTGATGTGATTAGGTTCTATGATGGTGTCCCTTGAATAGATATGTGGACACAGTTGGCAACAGGCTTTGTTGCAAGGATAGGTTCCTGGGTTAGTGTTTTTGTTGTGTGGTGTGTGGTTGCTGGTGAGTATTTGCTTCAGGTTGGGGAGCTGTCTGTAAGCGACGACTGGCCTGTCTCCCAAGAATCTGTGAGAGTGAGGGATCGTCTTAGTCTGCCCTGAGAGCAAGCTTAATCATTCTCCCGCCCCTCCAGCCCCACTTCCCCAGGTAACAATGCAAAGCATAGGGGAAACTGAGGCACACATGGACATCATAAAAATATTACAAAAAATTCCCACTTCATCATCACAACATCCTCCTGGATTTGCCTCCCCAGAGCAAGGGCTTTTGCCTACCACCTGCATGGGGGAGCAGGATCAATAGCCTGACTCTTTGTTCATCTAGTGCGCCTGTGTTACAGATCTGGTCAGGCTCTCTCTGCTGGCCACCCACCATATTCTTGGGAGGGGAATCCCATCTCTTGGATCCTCAAGTGTTTTAAGCTTCCAGAGTGTGACAGAGCCCAGGCACTATGCCAGTCTTGGGGGTTCCTAGGCAAACTCTGAGAGTGCAAACCCTCTGTCTAGCACTCCCTCAAAAGCTGTGACCACATGGTCCAGCAGCCTAGCCCTCTGAAACCAGTGTTGATTCCTGCTGCCCTGTAGCTTAAACACATCCTCTCTCAGAATCCTACTGAAAACACCCTCTCTCAGAATCCCCCCAAAGACATGAGCCTTTTGGGTTACAGTTTAATTCTCTCAGGGCCATGTGGTAAGCATAGCATATAACACCTACAGCCAGACTTCACACAGGTTCTAACACACAGATGGTCTTTATGTAATCATATGAGAAATATACAGGTCCATACAAAAATAATAAACCCTACATGCATTCCCCTGCCTTAGTTTCCACACCACTCCAGAGCATTCTTTGGGTTGGGGACCAAAATCCTTCTGCTCCAGTGCATGGCTTGTCCTAAAAAAAGAGTCTTCTTCTCTAGGTTATCATACCTCTTTTGACCTTGGCTAGTCCATGGCCTGTCTTCCTTCTGCCCAGGCTTCCTGTGTGTTTCTCTCTAAGTTCCTGTTTATATGCCTCCCCACCCTACACCTCACTTTGTTCTGCCTTTTAGTAAATGTCCACCCTCTACTTCTCCCCTCCCTTCAGCGAGGTAAGGTAAAACTGGTTTCCCCCAGGATGTAGTTACTTTTTAGCATAACAGTTGTGTGGTTGTACAGACAGATCCCCCAAATCATTGCAATCTGTCACTGCAGTGTTTGAGTGCTATCAGTGTGTGTGAGAGAGAGAGAGAGAGAGAGTGAATGGGGGATGCCTTATTCCCCTTTCTTCTCAGATGGAAGTTGGGTTCCTCCAAAGCATCCCAACACCTGCTAGACTGAACAGGCAACTGAAGTGGGATTTGCCAAATGGAAGAGAAGCCAGATCAGATCATGACTGGCAGTTACTGCAGTGGAACCAGAATTACTCTTCATGGGCCTACTGCTGCTAGCCCTTTAACATTTGAAAGGCCTTCATCTTGGACACCCCAGAAGCACTGGGTATGCACAACGCAGAGGTTATTCTGATTCCTGCAGTTGAAGAATGGCCAAGCAGGTGGAGAGGGGAAATCAGACTGCCTGTCCTTATAGAGAGACCTACACTAGGAATTTGAGTGCAGCTGGCCTGCCAGCCACTCCTCTATTAAAAGGGGTAGGTGTAAGGGAGGAAATGAAGGGACCATATCAAAACACTAGTAAATGTGTAGTAGGAAGCCATTTTTGCTGGTCTCAATGACTGGGAGTGGGCTGGGCGGGACTTAGTGGGGCTTCTTGGCTCTAAATTTGAGGAATCTGTGGAACTGTAGAGGGTGTGTGTGTGTGTGTTTTCATTTTAACCAAAGCATTGGCCCATCCCTATGAATAGTCCTGTGTGCTTTGAGGTAGGAGAGCATTGAAGGCTCCTGGGGCCACTGGTAGCAGCTCAGGCCTGACCTCACTGCAATCTCGCTGTGTGTGGCTCTCCCCAGGGGACATCAGGAACGACATTTACCTCACATTGGTGCAGGGTGAGTTTGACAAGGGGAACAAGAAGACGCAGAAGAACGTGGAGGTGACAGTGTGTGTCTGTGATGAGACTGGGAGCGTGATGCAGGTGAGTGTGCCCCATACTGGCTGTAGAGTAGTGAGAGCCATGTGGTAGTGGGTGCAGGGAAAGGGGAAAACCCAAATCTTGTGGGATTAAATCTGACTGTGCCAGCGCTACTTGACTCCTCCCTCCTTTGGAGATGACTCAGGAGGTGCCAGGCATCCTTGGGTTAACTCCAGGGACTTCAGAAGTGCAATGTAGAACCAAGCCAATGGGAAAGTGCTGGATCTGGATCTGAACTACACAGACCAGGCACACAGACCTGTCTGGAAGCAGTTTTGCAGTAGTGCTCAGAGGCAATTACCACCTAGAAAGTCTTTGCCAGCTCCTTCACTGTAGGTGGTTGGGGTGTTCTTGGCAGATCACTCCTGAGGGGACTGAGGCTCTTGAAATGGACCTTCAAAATGGGCTTTGCCTCTAAATTTGAATCCATTCTGCATTGTCAAACATTGCTTAGAACAGGAACCAGGCTCTGCCATCACTGTCTGTCTTGAGCTACTCTTTGCATATTCTCTGTGTTGTTAAGTCCCATGCGTTTTCCCTCTCTAAGAACTGTTTGACAGAGGGATTCTTTTGATTGGTCCCCGTTATATGGTCCTTCAGCGGCCCAATGACATACCTTCCATGGCAGATGCTTTGGTTTCATTCTTAACACACCTCAGATATTTCCAGCTTCATTTCTGAATAACTTTGGCGTTAAGGGGTTGCTGAACTTTCTGAAAAATCTCAGCATTTGTTTATAAATTCAATCCATCTGATACCTAGTATTTTCCAGAGGCATTTGCTTTTGGAGGCATTTTAGACATCTGTCTGTACCTTTAGTGGGTTTCCAGCTTTCACATCCATATGTTAAAATGGAAATAATATTTGAGTTGAAGATTTGTAGTTTGGTCTTTATATTGTAGATTTTTGATGACTAAATCCTGTTTTAAGCTGGTGAATGCAGCTGGTGCCTTGCTAATTCACCTCTAAAACTAGAGCCAAAAAGGCTGTGAGAAGGGAAAGAGGAGAATCAGCTTCTTGTAGGGCTTGTCAGAGCCATTCAAGGCCCTCCAGCCTGTCCTCAGATGCTCCTTGGATGTGCATGGTCCTGTCCCCACAACATGTGTGTTAGAGACTCCAAATGCCAGAGTAGAGGGAGAGGCTTTGGGTGCTGCAGAAGTGAAATGTGGCTTGGCAGCTCCAGGAAAGGCTCATTTAGGAGAGGAGCACAAGGAAGTGCACAGGTAAGGGAAGGAGATTGTGCTTGCTCAGGCCAAGCCCTGGAGTTGCTCCTGACAGTACATTGACTCTTGTCCTTACTCATTCCCCAGACGTTTGCTTTTATTTCTAATTAAACTCTCAGCTGATACATTGGATGTAGGCTTGTTAATAATCCAGAGATGCAATCTCTTCTCCCACCCCAGTCTCTCTTTCTCTATCTGTGATAATGATTTTCCCATGTTACAACAAGACTTGAATCTTGAAAGCTCTCTGGAGGGTCGTTTAGAAGACCTTGGAAGACTGGAGCCAGGTCTGCAGTTAGAGATGGCATTCCAGCCTAGCAGGACAGCCTCACTGTAGCCCCATTCTCTCTCAGCTGTGGGGCTCTGTCATGGTGTGTATCACTCACCAGTGGACTGGTGCCTCCTCCTTGTCATTCTGGGGATTAACTCGAGGCAGACTTCCCCATCTGCAGTCTGCACCCCATTCCTCCTTCCCTGCAGCCTCTCTCACAAGTGTCAGGAACTGCAGCGTCCTCTTTGGGGCTTGGCCCTCTGACTGTGTCATTATCCATGTTCCCCCTTCCGGGAAGGTTTAGCTCCTCAGTAGTCCAGCCACTTCCCCAGTGGTATCTGCAGTCAGTTGTCCTGCCACTTCCCCAGTGGTGAATGGGGAGGACCCAGGCCCCTCCACTACTCCAGATCCCAGCCCAGGGATCCTCTGAACCGCAGTCCCGTACTGCATTCCTTTGCCATTACTATCACTGCAATTCCCCGGGCCGCTTCCCCAGGACCACAGCACCCTCCTCAGTCTCAGCAGCCTGGCTGGAGCGCCTTCTCTTTTCCCCGGGTTCCTGCCTACACTGCTCTGTCCAAGGTGCTACAGGGTTGCAGCCTACTTGAGGCACAGCCTACTCAAGGCACAGTCTTCCCTCCTCAAGCTCCAGGGAGCCACTGACGCTTCTCTGCCCGGCTCTTCTTATATGGGCCTGCTGGGTCCTGATTTGCTGCTCCTCACAGCCCCTTTCCTTTTGGCTGCTTTCTGCACAGACTCCCTAGGGCTCTATTAACCCCTTACTAGTTAGTGTGGGATGGATGCCCCATCACAGGCTCTCACTGGGAAGTGTGGCCCAGGACAGGCAATGGTAATTCAGTGCAGAGTGGCACAGCTATAACAAGGACTATGCGTGCCAGGCTGACAGAACAGTGAGGGCAGTGGGGCTGCCTGTTTGTACAGGATTGCACAGCCGGTGGGTGGGAAGGAGACCATGCTGTGGGTGGGCAGTTAGAAGCCATCAGATGGGATGCTAAAGGCTAGAATGGGCTGGCAGTCATGGAGCTTAGCATGCTATGACAGGTTGGTGCAGCCAGGGGAATGGGGTACGATAGGCTGGAGCTGGTTGGCCTATTGGTCAGCATGCAGTATTTCTGTTCTTAATGGTTGATTTCCATATCTGTGGCAGAAATGCTGCAGCTCTGAATTGCTTGGATGCAGGAAAACTGTTTGCCTAGTAATCATAAAAGCTCATCACTAACTGACTCTCCCCTGGCTGTCCACTTCCCAGAATGTGATTTTCCCGGGTGCTGGTGACAAGCCTTCAAGTGAATATTGTTCTGTGGTCTATTACCAGCAGCGGCAACAGCGGTGGATGGAGACAATGAAGGTCTGTTTGAACTTCCCCATGCTTTGGAGGTGGTTGGGGAGGGGATCAGCTGTGATTGGGATCTTGGATATGAAACCTGCAACCTGAGCTGGCTGGTACCACGTGTGCGGTCTGCTCTGACCAGACTCTGCCTGTCTCCTCCTGACTCACACAGAGGCTAGGCAGAGCTGTGAAGAACATCCGACTGCTAAAAATTACAGTTCTCATATTTCTCTTGTGCAAGGAGAATGAACAGCCTGAGGGAGTCTCCTCTGCCCAGAGAAATCCTTCCCCAATGAGCAAAGTTCATAGCATCCCATGCAAACAGAGGAGGGAAGAGGTCAGCTCTGAGACTGAATATTGCTTAATGATCCACTGTCTGGAGAACAGGGGTGATCATACAGCTCAGTCCATAGAGGGAGCTGTGACACAAGAGCAAATCCCACATTCATAGAGACAAGCATCCATTGTGTCCGTGGGAGCTCCTTTTCTCAAGGCCCTGAAGTCTTGAGAGCGAGGGGAGTAACAGAAGCTGCATAGATCAGCTCTGCACTCCATAGGCATTTCACAGCACTGACTGAACTCCCTATGTCTTGCCCCAGCCTGCTGTCCTCAGTGAAACCTGGCTTGCATTCTCTAGGAATTCAGCCCCACTCATGAATGGGGGTATGGCTACATATCGTTATAGGTGGATGTGCACACAGGCATACAGATTTACACAAAGATGCCATGTGTGGACATGCATGCACAGACACATCCAGATATGGACACAGGCACACACATGTATGCACAGCCGCGCGCACACAGATGGACGTGCACAGACAGACACATGTTCAGATCTCTACACTTTACTAGTTAAAAGCAGAGTGGGGTTCTGGATTGAGCATCTTAATCCATGGTTGACCTTTGGCTCTATCAAAGCTTAGGTCCTCTGATGCACCTATGACTGGGCCTATTCCCTCCTGTGCTAATGCTGACTCTTCTCTCCTAGATTGCTGTTCCCATTGAGGATGTCCACAGGACCCATCTGAGATTCACCTTCAGGCACCGCTCTTCCAGTGACTGTAAGTTTTCCTTCTGCTTCTAATCTTGTTCTGTTAGTGGTCCAGGCAAGGGCTAGGGCCTCTCCTCTAGAGTCAGTCTGCAAGGCTGAAAAAATCATATGGTAGCACAGGGTGGGCAGTAGCACGTGGTTTTTCGCTGGGACAGCTTTGCAAGGCTTCCCAGCTGCAGGGAGGAAGCACTGCAACTGCTATGCAGCCCCCAACTGCTTCTGTGTGGCCTGACCTGTCCCTCCTCCACAGTGATTCTCGCCCTCAGAGTTCTTTGACTAGATGCAGCCGTGTATTCCACGCAGGTGTGTACACGCACAGTGCACCAGAGCGGGAGAATTTTGCCTAGCAGCACTCATGGGGCTGGGGCAGCCTTCATGCCTTGTGACTGTTGCCCCTCCTCTGGCTATATGAGGCGGCAGTGGTCTGACTCCCCTCCGTTCCTTCTCACTGCTCATGGCTGGAGTCCGAGCCCTGTGTGGTTTCCCCTCACAGTCCCTTCTCAGTTACTGAGAGTTTTCTATGTATATAGTTTTCATAGTTGTATAGCTAGTTAGTACCCTTGTTAGTATTAGTAAGTCAGTTGTCCTGGATAATGCCCTCGCCAGGGTTCAAACACTGTCCATTGTGTGTGTAGAGGGAAGTGCGGGGGGGGCGATACCCATTAGTGATCCCCCCACAAGGTGTTTGCTCTGTTTGGGCGAGAGTTTGATTTGTAAATCGTTCTAGAAGGACTCAGGTGGCTAGAGACCTTTGCCTGAAGCAGCACCTCCTCAAGCAGGCCGTGAGGACTGTTTCCGTACCGAGTCTTGAATCAGATCAGCAGTCGCCCTCAGGTTCAGTTCCACGCTCCAGGGCTAGTGTCTCTCCCAGGAGACAGGGGAGCCATTCGCCTCCTCAAGTGCACTGAAGAAAAGATCTCATAAGACCAATCGGTACCACTCCAGGTCTTGTGGAGATTCTTCCTCTTCCTCTAAGAGGAGTATGGACCGGCCTCATGCTACTTCCAGCATGTCGGATGGAGCAGGTCCTTCAAATCGCGGCCTGGTGCTGCCTAGAGAGGTGCACGCACCTGTGCTGTTGGCTCTGGTTCCAGCCCTGGGAGGTCTGTTGAGTCTGGCACTGACGACAATGATGCCAGCTCCAGCTCTCTCCAGGCCAGTGGCTTACCAGTTGGCAGCAGATCTACTCTGTCTGTTGGTTCTGGATTCCTCGGCACGGACATGGTCTTGGTGGAAGATCCCATTTTTGATGCCGGCTCTGTCTGCTGCCTCAGCACTGCTGCTGACCTCAGTACTGGCACGGCTCCCGGCACTGGATGCAACTATGATGCGTTTGGCTCTGGTCTCATCATCGGCACCAGGACCTCTTTCTTGCTGGGTAGCAAATGAGTTGGACCAATTGCTTGTGCCATCGGAGCTAGCTCCACCACTGTCCCCAGAGACCTGGGGCTTCTCAGGATCCAAGTCAGGGTCCTCCTCCCACTCACCATCACCTGATATGTGTTGAGGACCATTCTCAGAGCAACATTGCTATTGAGACTGGTAGTCAGGACAGGGGCCCCTGGCCTGAGGCCTACTGGCCACCAATGCCCTACCTGTATCCCCAGTGGCCTCACTGGACTCTATGGGATGCTCCGTGGTCTTGGAAGTCACACTCCTCATCCTGTTCCAGAGCAAGATCACTGGGCACATCGGTGGCTGTGGTTGTGGATCCACTGCAAGCTGAGGCATCGGTTTGCTTCCCCTCTCGGGGCCTCCGAAGTTGTTCCACCCAGGTCCAACAATTCAGGGGCAGGACCCATCCCTATCACAGCTGCCCACTTCATTGTCATCCCCTGACAATTCAGTGTTACCAGGCTCCTCTTCTACCTTGGTGCCTGAGGATTTCAAGGCCTACCAGGACCTTCTGTAGCATGTGGCTGCAACCTTGGGCAGAGTTTCTGAAGGAAAATACTTACAAACTACTGGTGTGATAAAGTTCCTCCTCTGCCTTGGTTGGTCCTGCGTTTATTAGTGGATTTGTTTGCCTTAATCTACTTAATCCGGGACTAATATATCTGCCTTCTATCACTCTTCTGTATCCACTGACTCCCTTGACACCTTCAAGGAGCGGTGGGTGCTGTCCGGGGTTCTCTGCTCGGTGTCCCCA
Organism: Lepidochelys kempii; assembly: GCF_965140285.1. Taxonomy (NCBI): domain Eukaryota; kingdom Metazoa; phylum Chordata; order Testudines; family Cheloniidae; genus Lepidochelys; species Lepidochelys kempii. The sequence goes on from NC_136383.1 coordinate 142,225,240, forward strand.
TCCGGTTCCGTCCGTCTGACCCTTTGGTTGAGGGGAAGAGCGAGAGACGCCAGCCCCAGCCGTTGCCGCTGTGGATACCATCATTCCTGTCATCTAGGAGGGGTCCTATAATACATGGGTGTCTACCCCCCCCACCCCTAAACCGCCCACCCCGCAGCTGTGCCCATCTTACCAGGCACTCTCAGGAGAGGGAGGATCGGTGACACTGGGCGCGGCACTAGGTAACTCACGGGGGTGGAAGACCACGAGTGTCGAGGAAGCCCCCCCGCTCTGGGCCCAGACTAGCCTGAACACTTCTCCCTCCTGAAAGCTGCTGTGTTATACCTTCTGTTTGCGTTGTTTTGTTGCATAGTTGTTTTGTTTCCTTTGGTAATTCTGTAAGCATTACCAATAAACTTTCTTTCTGTTTCAAAAAAAAAAAAAAAAAAAAAAAACGGCCCGTTACCTTACCCAGGGAACAGCGATCTACTTAATCTGGGACTAATATATCTGCCTTCTATCACTCTTCTGTATCCACTGACTCCCTTGACACCTTCAAGGAGCGGTGGGCGCTGTCCGGGGTTCTCTGCTCGGTGTCCCCGTCCGGTTCCCTCCGTCTGACCCTTTGATTGAGGGGAAGAGCGAGAGACACCAGCCCCAGCCGTTGCCGCTGTGGATACCATCATTCCTGTCATCTAGGAGGGGTCCTATAATACATGGGTGTCTACCCCCCCCACCCCTAAACCGCCCACCCCGCAGCCATGCCCATCTTACCGGGCACTCTCAGGAGAGGGAGGATCGGTGACACTAGGCGCGGCACTAGGTAACTCGAGGGGGTGGAAGACCACGAGTGTCAAGGAAGCCCCCCCCGCTCTAGGCCACCAGGTAACTCAGGAGGGTGGAAGACCACGAGTGTCGAGTAAGCCCCCCTGCTCTGGGCCCAGGCTAGCCTGAACACTTCTCCCTCCTGAAAGCTGCTGTGTTATACCTTCTGATTGCGTTGTTTTGTTGCATAGTTGTTTTGTTTCCTTTGGTAATTCTTGTAAGTGTTACCAATAAACTTCTTTTCTGTTTCAAAAATACTGCCCGTTACCTTACCCAGGGAACAGTGATCTACTTAATCTGGGACTAATATATCTGCCTTCTATCACTCTTCTGTATCCACTGACTCTCTTGATGCCTTCGAGGAGCGGTGGGCGCTGTCTGGGGTTCTCTGCTCGGTGTCCCTGTCTGGTTCCCTTTGTTTGACTCTTTGACCACACTCCTGTCCCTGTTATTTCATTAGTTGTCCCCCGTATTTATTTGGTGTCCAGGTCCTGTGGATCCCCCTCTTAGGCTGGGGCGGGGGATCCTTTAGCAGTGGGCGGGCTTTGCCTGCCCACTTCCTGGATCCCAATAGGGATCACTCTTCTGTAGCCCTCAGGCCTCATACCAGGCCTCTGATACATGGGCTTATGTTTCAGGATAGGATAGGCGTGGGAGTCCCGGGGCGGGGCCTGTCAGGGGGCAGGGGTGTGGATGGGGTCGAGGCAGTCAGGGGGCAGGGGGGGATGGATGGGGCAGGAGTTCTGGGGGACAGGGACAGGGAGGGGAGTCAGGGGACAGGGAGCAGGGAGCGGTTGGATGGGGCAGAGGTTTTGGCGGGGGGCAGTCCGGGGATGGGGAACAGAGGGGGTTGGATAGGCGTGGGAGTCTCAGGGGGCCTGTCAGGGGTGTGGACAGGGGTTGGGGCAGTCAGGGGACAGGGAGAAGGGGGGGTTGGATAGGGGGTGGGATCCCGGGGGGCAGTTAGGGGCAGGAGTCCCAGAAGGGGGTGGTCAGAGGACAAGTTGCGGGGGACGGGTTGGGGATTCTGAGGGGGGCAGTCAGGGGGCGGGAAGTGGGAGGGGGCAGATAGGGGGCGGGGGCTAGGCTGTTGGGGAGGCACAGCCTTCCTTACCCGGCCCTCCATATAGCTTTGCAACCCCAATGTGGCCCTCGGGCCAAAAAGTTTGCCCACCCCAGGGCCAGAGTTATGGCCTCAGTAGTAACCATGAAAAGGGTGTCTTGGCTGCAAAATTCGGCCATTGCTCCCAATGTGCTGCAGACTCTTGAGGAGCTACCCTTTGGTGGCTGAGTGCTTTTTTCAGATAAGACTGCTGAAACCTTGCACTTGTTTAAATACTCAAGAGCTCTCTGGGAGTATATACTCCAGAGGTGCGGAGACACCATTTTGACAGCAGCATCAACAGTACTGCCCACAACGCTCCTTTGGGCAGTCCTTCCCTTCCCTGAGGCAGTGAGACTACCTGAGAAAGGCCTTTGGGTTCCGGGTTCAGCCAGTTGACTTGTCCTCCCCTGGCATTTACCCAGAAGCTGGGAATGGGCGACAGAGGATGGATCACTTGATGATTACCTGCTCTGTTCATTCCTTCTCAAGCACCTGGCATTGGCCAGTGTTGGAAGACAGGATACTGGGCTAGATGGACCTTTGGTCTCACCCAATCTGGCCGTTCTTATGTTCGTATGTTATTACCAAGCACTGGTTTTGACTTATACGTCCAGGGCAGCATTGCAGTTGTGACTTCTATATCCCCGTCCCCGCCTTCAGCTCGTTTTCATGCTAATTGAGGCTCAATTACCACTGACAGCTGGGTCCTGAGCACCTTCAGATTGGGTTATGCCATCCTTTTCCTTTCTGTCCCTCCTCCTCACCCACTACCCTGTCTCTCTTCAGGGACCCTTCTCACAAGACACTGCTCCTCGAGCAGGTTCAGTCTCTACTAGCATTAGGCACTGTAGAGGAGCTCCCTCAGCAGGGGCAGCAGGTTTGTATAATTTTTGGTGGTGCCCAGAACGGGTCCAAGTCTTGCCCCCACACAGCTGCCTAAGGCTCTGGGAGGGACTTTGGGTGTGGGAGGGGTTTGAGGTGCAGGCTCTGGGAGGGACTTTGGTTGCGGGGGGCAGGCTCTGGGCTAGGGCAGGGGGTTGGGGTGTGGGAGAGGGTGCGGAGTGCAGTGCTTACATTGGGTGGCTCCTGAAAGCAACCTGCACACCCCTCTGGCAGCGGCTCCTAGGCGGGGGGGCCGGGAGGTCTCAGCGTGCCGCTGCCCACAGGCACCGCCCCCGCAGCTCCCATTGGCCGCAGTTCCTGGCCAATGGGAGCTGTGGAGTTGGCACTTGAGGCGGGGGCAGCGTGCCGTAGACCCGTTCCAGCTGCTTCCAGGAGTGGCGCGGAGCCAGTTTAGCCTCGCTGCGCTGTTGGTGATGGTGGCGGCAGGGGAGGCGAGCGGAAGAGACCCAGCCCCAAACATTGGTGGAGCCAGGCCCCCAAACCATGAATATTCCTGGAGCATGGACACCACAAGCCCATATAACTCGCTGCCCCTGGCATCAGGGCGAAGGGTTTTATTTCCGGTACTTTCTGGTTCCCCAATCCAAAGGAGGGGTGAGACCTAGGCTTGGTCTCCACAACCTCAACAAATGTATCAGATACACGATATTCCAGGGGATCACAATCCTCCCACATTAAATCAAAATGACTGGTTTGCTGCTCTGGACCTTCAGGACACTTCCTTTCAGGGGCTGATTCTTCCGAGCCACAGACGGTTTCTCCAGTTCATAGTGGCACACCAACATTATCAGTATGCAGTAATCCCCTTTGGCCTTCTCTCTGTATGGTTATAGTGATAGCCTACCTCATGAAAGGGGAAATTCATATCTTCCTGTACCTGGGCAATTGGTTACTGAAGGGCAAGTCCAGGGAAGAAGTTCAGTCTCGCGTACATTTCACACTACGCTTACTCAATTACCTGGGTCTCATTCCCAACAGAGAAGTCAATGTTGGTCCCCACTTCAAGAACTTAGTTCTTTGGGGCTTAATAGATTCTACAAGTTCGAGAGCTCTTCTGCCGACAGATGGTTTTCAGGCAATTCTTCGTCTGTGTCTACAGCTTGAGTGTGCCTAAGTCTGTTGGATCACATGGCTGCTTGCACACAGGTGGTAGAGTTTGCGTTTTCACCCTCTCCAGATGTGGCTGAGGACAGTTTATTGGACTGATGGGTTTATTGGACTTTGGACTGATGGGTCTGGCTCCCTCCATTGATCCTGGACTACTTATGGTGGTAGACAGTTCAGGGTAATGTATGCCCAGGAGTTCCCTTTGCTTGGTCCCCATTGACCAGGACCATTGTCACCGATGTCTCCTTGGGAGGCTGGGGTTGCTGAGAGTTCAGGATCTGTGGTCCAAAAGGAAGCTCTGTTTTTTTCATGTCAACATTCTGGAGCTTCAGGCCAATTACAATGTATGTCACGCTTCAGAGGGGTAGCCGTGTTAGTCTGGATCTGTAAAAGCAGCAAAGAGTCCTGTGGCACCTTATAGACTAACAGACGTATTGGAGCATAAACTTTTGTGGGTGAATATCCACTTCGTAGGATGCATGTAGTGGAAATTTCCAGAGGCAGGTATAAATATGCAAGCAAGAATCAGGCTAGGGATAACGAGGTTAGTTCAATCAGGGAGGATGAGGCCCTCTTCTAGCAGTTGAGGTGTGAACACCAAGGGATGAGAAACTGCTTTTGTAGTTGGCGAGCCATTCACAGTCTTTGTTTAATCCTGAGCTCATAGTGTCAAATTTGCAAATGAACTGAAGCTCCTCAGTTTCTCTTTGAAGTCTGGTCCTGAAGTTTTTTGCTGCAGGATGGCTACCTTTAAATCTGCTATTGTGAGTCCAGCGAGATTGAAGTGTTCTCCTACAGGAGAGCGTGAGAGGGGAGGGCTCCTGCCTCATATTGAGAAAGAGGGACAATCAGTTAGCTATCATAGAATCATAGAATATCAGGATTAGAAGGGACCTCAGGAGGTCATCTAGTCCAACCCCCAGCTCAAAGCAGGACCAATCCCCAATTTTTGTCCCAAAGCCCTAAATGGTCCCCTCAAGGATTGAACTCACAACCCTGGGTTTAGCAGGCCAATGCTCAAACCACTGAGCTATCCCTCCCCCCAAATCTCACGTTATCTCAGGTGCCTATACACAAATGCAAGAAGCCTGGGAAACAAGCAGGGAGAACTGGAAGTCCTGGCACAGTCAAGGAATTAGGTTGTGATTTGAATAACAGAGACTTGGTGGGATAACTCGCATGACTGGAGTACTGTCATGGATGGATATAAACTGTTCAGGAAGGACAGGCAGGGCAGAAAAGGTGGGGGAGTTGCATTGTATGTAAGAGAGCAGTATGACTGCTCAGAGGTCCAGTATGAAACTGCAGAAAAACCTGTTTAGAAGCGTGAGCAACAAGGGTGATGTCATGGTGGGAGTCTGCTATAGACCACCGGACCAGGGGGATGAGGTGGACGAGGTTTTCTTCGGGCAACTCATGGAAGTTACTAGATTGCAGGCCCTGGTGCTCATGGGAGACTTCAATCACCCTGATATCTGCTGGGAGAGCAATACAGCGGTGCACAGACAATCCAGAAGTTTTGGGAAAGTGTAGGGGACAATTTCCTGGTGCAAGTGCTGGAGGAACCAACTAGGAGCAGAGCTCTTCTTGACCTGCTGCTCACAAACCGGGAAGAATTAGTAGGGGAAGCAAAAGTGGATGGGAACCTGGGGGGCAGTGACCATGAGATGGTCGAGTTCAGGATCCTGACACAGGGAAGAAAGGAGAGCAGCAGAATACGGACCCTGGACTTCAGAAAAGCAGACTGACTCCCTCAGGAAACTGACGGGTAGGATCCCCTGGGAGAATAACATGAGGGGGGAAGGTTTCAGAGTAGCAGCCGTATTAGTCTGTATTCGCAAAAAGGAGTACTAGTGGCACCTTAGAAACTAACCAATTTATTTGAGCATGAGCTTTCGTGAGCTACAGCTCACTTCATCGGATGCATTCAGTGGAAAATACAGTGAGGAGATTTATATACACACAGAACATGAAAAAATGGGTGTTATCATACACACTGTAAGGAGAGTGATCACTTAAGATGAGCTATTATCAGCAGGAGAGTGGCGGGGGGGAGGGGAAGAAAACCTTTTGTAGTGATAATCAAGGTGGGCCATTTCCAGCAGTTAACAGGAACATCTGAGGGCGGGGGGGGGGGGGGGAATAAACATGGGGAAATAGTTTTACTTTGTGTAATGACCCATCCACTTCCAGTCTCTATTCAAGCCTAAGTTAAATTGTATCTAGTTTGCAAATTAATTCCAATTCAGCAGAAGGAGTCAAGGAGAGCTGGCTGTATCTTAAAGAATCCTTATTGAGGTTACAGGGACAAACCATCCCGATGTGTAGAAAGAATAGTAAATACGGCAGGTGACCAGCTTGGCTTCACAGTGAAATCCTTGCTGATCTTAAACACAGAAAAGAAGCTTACAAGAAGTGGAAGCTTGGACAAATGACCAGGGAAGAGTATAAAAATATTGCTCAGGCATGCAGGAGTGAAATCAGGAAGGCCAAATCACACCTGGAGTTGCAGCTAGCAAGAGATGTTCAGAGAAACAAGAAGGGTTTCTTCAGGTATGTTAGCAACAAGAAGAAAGTCAAGGAAAGTGCGGGCCCCTTACTGAATGAGGGAGGCAACCTAGTGACAGAGGATGTGGAAAAAGCTAATGTACTCAATGCTCTTTTTGCCTCTGTCTTCACGAACAAGGTCAGCTCCCAGACTACTGCACTGGGCAGCACAGCATGGGGAGGAGGTGACCAGCCCTCTGTGGAGAAAGAAGTGGTTCGGGACTATTTAAAAAAGCTGGACGAGCACAACTCCATGGGGCCGGATGTGCTGCATCCGAGAGTGCTAAAGGAGTTGGCGGATGTGATTGCAGAGCCATTGGCCATTATCTTTGAAAACTCATGGCGATCGGGGGAGGTCCCGGACGACTGGAAAAAGGCTAATGTAGTGCCCATCTTTAAAAAAGGGAAGAAGGAGGATCCGGGGAACTACAGGCCAGTCAGCCTCACCTCAGTCCCTGGAAAAATCATGGAGCAGGTCCTCAAGGAATCAATTCTGAAGCACTTAAAGGAGAGGAAAGTGATCAGGAACAGTCAGCATGGATTCACCAAGGGCAAGTCATGCCTGACTAATCTAATTGCCTTCTATGATGAGATAACTGGCTCTGTGGATGTGGGGAAAGCAGTGGACGTGTTGTTCCTTGACTTTAGCAAAGCTTTTGACACCGTCTCCCACAGTATTCTTGCCAGCAAGTTAAAGAAGTATGGGCTGGATGAATGGACTATAAGGTGGATAGAAAGCTGGCTAGATTGTCGGGCTCAACAGGTAGTGATCAATGGCTCCATGTCTAGTTGGCAGCCGGTATCAAGTGGAGTGCCCCAAGGGTCGGTCCTGGGGCCGGTTACGTTCAATATCTTCATTAATGATCTGGAGGATGGTGTGGATTGCACCCTCAGCAAGTTTGCAGATGACACTAAACTGGGAGGAGAGGTAGATACGCTGGAGGGTAGGGATAGGATACAGAGGGCCCAAGACTAATTAGAGGATTGGGCCAAAAGAAATCTGATGAGGTTCAACAAGGACAAGTGCAGAGTCCTGCACTTAGGATGGAAGAATCCCATGCACCGCTACAGACTAGGGACCGAATGGCTAGGCAGCAGTTCTGCAGAAAAGGACCAAGGGGTTACAGTAGACGAGAAGCTGGAGATGAGTCAACAGTGTGCCCTTGTTGCCAAGAAGGTCAATGGCATTTTGGGCTGTATAAGTAGGGGCATTGCCAGCAGATCGAGGGATGTGATCGTTCCCCTCTATTTGACATTGGTGAGGCCTCATATGGAGTACTGTGTCCAGTTTTGGGCCTCTGTAAAGGGGCTATGCCAGGGCTCAACCCTATCCGGGGTGGCGGGGAGCCACATCGCTACGCACAGTTAACTTGGGGAATTTGTCTGGCCACCAGAGTCTTCCTCGGCAGCCCTTGCAGTAACTGGACAGAGCACCGTAGGCCCAGGCCCTGGGTCAGGGCGGGGCACCAAATAGTCAGTAGCTCAGGCCCTCAGGCAGGGCTGAGCAAATAGCCCACTGTTAGCAGGCCAGGCCCTGGGTCAGGGCAGGGGGAACAAACAGTCAATAGCTCAGGCCCTCTGGCAGGGGCTGAGCAACACAGCATGTGTGAATTAGCCCAGTCCTCCAAGGACCTGGAAGATGGGGAGACGGCCACCCACTAGTTGGATGGCAGAGGGGACACAGGCCCACCCACTCCACCGCATCCCAGCCCAGGGCCCCTAGCAGCGGCAAACGACTGGCTGCCGGGTCAGTGGGGATCCTGACCGCAACACACTGACATGGGTTCTGGCAAAGTTACAGACAGACTAGGGTCGGCTGTCCCCGCGCTACTTCCTAACTCCCCTCCTTCTGGTACCTGGGTCCCGGCAGTGTTCTCCGGGGGGTCCAGCACCATGGGTTCCTCGGAGCAGTGGACAAGCGGCAGGGCGGGCGGGCGGGCACGGCCGGCAATGCCCCAGGCGGGCGGCGGGTGCAGGGCAGGGCCGGCAACGCCCCGGGTGGGCGGGCAGGCGCAGGACAGGGCAGGGCCGGCAACGCCCCAGGTGGGTGGGCGCAGGGCAGTGCCAGCCAGTCTTGGCATGGACCTGGGGCTGTGGGGTTTTCTCGGTCGCGGGCTAGGCTGGCTACGTCTGGCCTCCCCAGCAGCTGGTCCTCTAGTGAGCTCTGAGGGCTCGCCTTTCTACTTCTGGGTCACCACCTGTCTCTCTGAGGGGCGGGCTCAGAGCTTCCTGGCTCCGCCCACTCTGGTGTCTGGAGGGGCTCGACCCTCTCCGGGGCGTCCGGGAGCCACACCGCCTCGCTACAGCCCCACACTACAAGAAGGATGTGAAAAAATTGGAAAACATCCAGCAGAGGGCAACAAAATTGATTAGGGGACTGGAACACATGAGTTATGAGGAGAGGCTGAGGGAACTGGGATTGTTTAGTCTGCGGAAGAGAAGAATGAGGGGGGATTTGATAGCTGCTTTCAACTACCTGAAAGGGGGTTCCAAAGAGGATGGAGCAAGACTGTTCTCAGTGGTAGCAGATGACAGAATGAGGAGTAATGGTGTCAAGTTGCAGTGGGGGAGGTTTAGGTTGGATATTAGGAAAAACTTTTTCAGTAGGAGGGTGGTGAAGCACTGGAATGCGTTACCTAGAGAGGTGGTAGAATCTCCTTCCTTAGAAGTTTTTAAGGTCAGGCTTGACAAAGCCCTGGCTGGGATTATTTAGTTGGGGATTGGTCCTGCTTTGAGCAGGGGGTTGGACTAGATGACCTCCTGCGGTCCCTTCCAACTTTGATATTCTATGATTCTATGTGAACAGACAAAGAGAAGCACACTCGAGGGTGCTGTGTTGGGAAGCAATCAGGCTTTGGCAGTTTTGCATCGGAGAGATGTTACTCTGGTAGTCAATCATTTACCTGGGGCCCAGAAGCAACTTGTGGATCACCTCAGTAGGAATTTCTCCCTAAGTGACAAGTGTTGTCTGAAGTCCAGTGTCCTGCAGTCCATCTTTGGAATGTGGGGCATTCCTATGATCAATCTGTTTTGCTCTTAAGGGGGCCTCACTCCAGGCTCCCTGACCAATACCTTTCACGTAGGTTGGGAATCAGCACTCCTGTATGATTTCCTTTTGATTCCAATCATCCCACAGGTAATCTTCAAACTCAGATTGGACCATGCCATAGTCATCCTCATTGCTGCAGCATGGCCGAGGCAATGCTGTTTCTCTGACCTTCTGGGGTTTTCAATGCAGCCTTCCATATCTCTTTCTCTTCATCCTGACCTCCATACTCAGCATCACAGTCAGCATCCAGCACTCAGCTCTCTCTATATCACCGCATGGCTGCTCCATGGTTAAATGAGGAGCAGGAACAATGTTTGGAGGCTGTTGGACAGGTTTTATTCAATAGTAGGAAACCTTCCACCAGACTGGCCTATTTGGCTAAATGGAAAAATTTTTTGGTGTTGTGATTGGCTTGTGGGGTTCAACCAATGTTAACTTGGATTCAGGACATCATGGAGTACTTGTTTCATTCAGTTAATTGAAGGTCCACCTGGCTGTAATGTCAGTGTTTCATCCACTCACCAAAAGGAGATCAGTATTTTCGAACACCATGGTGGCAAGGTTCTTGAAAGGAGTCCTTTCCACCCACCCGTAGAGAACCAGTTCCTTTGTGGGACCTCAGTACTGTCTTGGGGCACATGGATCAGCATTCACATCGCACTCCCCATCAGTACCCGCCCTGAGCCGGGGAAGCTAACGATCCAACCAGTGGACCAAATTCTGTGATGAATCCTGGTCACGTGCCCCCTGAGGCACGTTGCACATATGCTAGGAAGAATAGTGTGTTAGTGGCTCTGATGGGACCTCCATTTGAGCAGACTAGCTGAAGGAGCAAATAGTCTCTTCACAGATGATCTCTAGGTGGATAACTTCCTGCCTCAAGACTGCATACAAAATAGTGTGAGCTACACCCTCTCAAAGGGTGCAAGCTTACTCTACAAGGGCACAGGCTGTGTTGATGGTATTTTTAAGTGACATTTCAGTATTGGACATTTGCAGGATTACCACTTGGTTGTCCGTGCATACGCTTTACAACGATTATGCCATTACTGCGGCATCCAGAGCAGTTGTCAACTTTGGTAGAGCAGTCCTCCAGTCCTTGTTTAAGTGGACTCTGGGCCCCACCTAAGTGGAATACATGGCTGCATCTACTCAAAGAAGAAGAAACTGTTACTTACTGTAACTGTGGTTCCTCAAGATGTGATGCAGACATGTATTCCACAACCCGTTCTCCATCCCTTCTGCATCGGAGTCTGAGCTCTTGATGTTCAGTGTGAAGGGACTGATGGGAGTTGGGGTGGCACCATCTCATCTAGCCAAGGGAGGGGCTATGGCACCAAGACGTGAACGCCGCCTCCCTGTGGATACTGCTAGGCAAAATTATCTGGCATGTGCACAGGGAAAATGGAACCGTGGGTGACCTTGTATTTTGGTGCCTTTTCTTTGAGTTTAAGTGTATTTCCTGATCCACATGCAATTAACAATATCTAGAATTAGTAAACAGTTTATTACAGGTATGTGTTGCTCCAAACTCCCATGCCCTGCCTTTAACTTCACAGTAAAAAAGCTTTGATTTTGGGGTAATCTTAGTAATGTCTATATATGCAATTATTTATTACTAGTTCCTCTTTGTGGTTTAAATTTTATAAAATGTTTTTAAATGCTGTTTCTGTTTATCTTATAAAGTTATGGTTGTCTACTATTTTAAAAGTGAGATACAGTAAAAGAATGGCATCTTGGTAAAATGTATTTAACTATTTCTTTAGGTATAAAAAGTATTAATAACATTCTAACTTGATGAAAATGTGAATAGCAGTAGACTAATTCTGTGCCATATGCTAGATAATTAACGGCCATACCACTATCCCTGTAAACTAGCAAGCAAATAAAGATTCTTCCACATGCAGGTACAGATTTTCTGTTTTGGTACTGGTTTAACGTGGTAATTCCTGATGATAAAGAATGTATTTAGAATGAATATTTTTTCCTTTCTCATTTTTCTTTCTGAAATGTTTGAAACAAATCAAACAATTATCTAGCTAGCCTAAACAGGGAATGAGGTGGGTGACCTGTGGGAAAAGAATAGCATGGGGCCATGCAATTAAAGATGGCATCATCATGCTGCTTACACCCAAAGAGCACAAATTAACCTTGCATGCTCAAAAACTAGCAGCCAATTAAGGATCCCACTTTTTATTTATTTTAAACAATTTTGTATTTAAAGCCAATCCCTGATTCTGGAGACATAAAGCTCCTTGTATGTTGGGGGATGCACACCAACAAACACCCTCTGTGTATGTGAGCTAGTCCCTCCTTCTCATGATTGTGGGGGGTGCCCTTCCAACCACCCCCTCTGTGTATGGGGGTTGGGGGTAGACAGGGAGTCCCTCTCAGGCCCCTTTGTATGGGGTTATATCTGTGTAGGCAAAATGGGGAAATCCCCAAGGGGTAGCCCCATGTCACAGCTAGGGTGGGGCACTTCCATCCAGAACCCAGCCCAGAGCCCCCCTCCTGGCCTGAGTCCCACGATGCCCCCTTCACCATAGCACCCTGGGCAGTTGCCCAGGTCACCCACCCCTAAGGCCTGCCTTGCATGCGCACACCTAACTGGAACACCCATCTGCATCACATTTGAAGAAACACAGTTACAGTAAATAATCGTTTGTTCTCCCTGAATAGACGTCCCCTGACTTTGTGGTTTTGTGTCTCCTAGCTAAGGACAAAAGTGAAAGAATTTTCTCCATGGCCTTTGTGAAGCTGATGAGACCTGATGGTACAACCCTGCATGACGGTGAACATGACCTCATTCTATATAAGGTATTGGTGGGCCAGGCAAATCTATTTGTTCAGAATAAAGGAGACCACAAAGAAGATGCATGTTCTCCCTCTGGACTATTTATGCCGGGCATGGGAGCTTAGGGAGTCTATTCTTTATGTGTGCAAGCATTTTAGTCTATCGGCAGCAGGTACTCACTGCCCCCCTAACACAGCCCTTCCAGATGCTTCCCAGGACTTCCCATTGTCCCTTCTACCCTCTGATCCTCTAAGGCTCCATTTCCCCCCAGCTGTTTTCCATTTTCTCTGCTTTCTCCAACCTCCATTCTGCTCTTTTGCAGTGGCCCTGTACATGCCAATTGCAGTCCTTCTGCTACGATGCAGAGCAGTCATGTCTATAAGTTGTAGCTTCATTTTCTGGCGTATTTTTGGGTTGCCTTCAATAGAAATGAAGGGTTTTGATTAAGAAATTAGTTAATTTGGCTGCATAATTCAGCACTTCTCTGCCACAGCAGTTGAGGATATGATGTGAAATCAGGAGCCACGACCCATACTTCAGTAGCGAGTTAGCACAGGGTTCTGGGAGCGTGCACAATAATTCAGTTTTGCTCTGCTGTAGGAATTGAGGGCCACCTAATTAAGGTCTGTATAAAGGATTCTATGAATAACATACCTTTCCTCTATAGAAAAGAACAAAATTATCAGACTTATAGAAACACACACTATGCTGGGGAAGAGTCAACATGGCTTTTGTAAAGGGAAATCGTGCCTCACCAATCTATAAGAATGGGGGAGGTTTAGATTGGATATTAGGAAAAACTTTTTCACTAAGAGGGTGGTGAAACACTGGAATGCGTTACCTAGGGAGGTGGTAGAATCTCCTTCCTTAGAGGTTTTTAAGGTCAGGCTTGACAAAGCCCTGGCTGGGATGATTTAACTGGGAATTGGTCCTGCTTTGAGCAGGGGTTTGGACTAGATGACCTTCTGGGGTCCCTTCCAACCCTGATATTCTATGATTCTATGATTCTATGATTTGAGAGGGGTCAACAAGCATGTGGATAAAGGTGATCCAGTGGATATAGTGTACTTGGACTTTCAGAAAGACTTTGTCAAGGTCCCTCAACAAAGGTTCTTAAACAAAGTAAGCAGTCATGGGATAAGAGGGAAGGTCCTCTCATGGATTGGTAACTGGTTAAAAGATAGGAAACAAAGGATAGGAATAAATGGCCGTTTTTCACAATGGAAAGAGGTAAATACTGGGGTCTTCCAAGGATCTGAATTGGGACCTGTGCCCTTCAACTTATTATATGATCTGGAAAAGGGAGTGATCAGTGAGGTGGCAAAGATTAAAGATGATACAATATTACTCAAGATAGTTAAGTCCAAAACTGACTGTGAAGAGTTACAAAGGGACTCACAAAATTGGTTGACTGGACAACAAAATGGCAGATGATATTCAGTGTTGATAAGTGCAAAGAAATGCACACTGGAAAAAGTAATCCCAACTATGCATAAAAAATGATGGGGTTTAAATTAGCTGTTATCCCTCAAGAAAGAGATCTTGGAGTCATCATGAATAGTTTTCTGAAAATATCCAGTCAATGTGCAGCAGCAGTCAAAAAAAGTAACAGAATGTTAGGAACCATCAGGAAAGGGATAGATAATAAGACAGAAAATATCGTCATGGCAGTATAAAATTACATGGCATGCCCACACCTTGAATACTACCTGCAGTTCTAGTTGCTCTACCTCAAAAAAGATATATTAGAATTGGAAAAGGTACAAAGAAGGACAACAAAAATGATGAGGGATATGGAACAGCTTCCATATGAGGAGAGATTAAAAAGACTGGAACTTTTCATCTTAGAAGAGAGATGACTAAGGGGGGATATGATAGAGGTCTATAAAATCATGAATGGCATGGAGAAAGTGAATAAGGAAGCGTTATTTACCCCTTTACATAACACAAGAACAAGGGGTCACCCAATGAAATTAAGAGGCAGCAGGTTTAAAACTGTCACGGAGTCCCCGGGCGATGCTCTGGAACTGCTCCCCATGAAGCCAGTCAGGACTCTGGGGTAGTCGCCTTTCTGTGAGCAGCCTGTCTTCAGGACACACAGCTCACACCTTCCTGGGTCTGACCTCGGAGCATTCAGCATCCTCTGCCCCACCGTGTGCTTCCCCCCAGCGAGTCCGCTCAGGCAGGGCTCCTGGGGAAGCCAGAGGGTCCTGCACCCCAACTTCGCAGTCAGACGTGACTCTCAGCCAGCCAGTAAAACAGAAGGTTTATTAGACGACAGGAACATGGTCTAAAAGAGAGCTTGCAGGTGCAGAGAACGGGACCCCTCAGCTGGGTCCATTCTGGGGGGCAGTGAGCCAGACAACCACGTCTGCACTTCACTCCATGTCCCAGCCAGCCCCAAACTGAAACTCCCTCCAGCCCCTCCTCCTCTGGGCTTTGTTCCTTTCCCGGGCCAGGTGGTCACCTGATTCCTTTGTTCTCCAACCCTTTAGCTCTCACCTCGCAGGGGGGAAGGGCCCAGGCCATCAGTTGCCAGGAAACAGGGTGTCGGCCATTCTCTGTGTCCAGACTCCTGCACACACCGGCCCTCTAGGGCTCTGCAATGATCATACACCCTTACCCCACCCCCTAGATACTTAAGAACTGCATAGGGGAAACTGAGGCACCCCCACAATATTCGGAGGAAACATTAAGAACAGGCCCACTTCGTCACATCTCTCCCCCCTTCGAGATCGAACTGAGCGGGGTCACTTTACCCGGTGACCTGGGGAAGTTCGAAGCCACCAACGTTCCCATGGATGCCCCAGCATCTCTCCCATTCCTTGGTAGGAGTTACACCAGGCCCTTCCAGTTTCACGCCCTCCCTTAGGTCGGGGGTGGTCGATAGCACTAGCAGGCTGCATGTGGGAAGGTTTCTGCAGCCCATGCCCTTTGGCCACCCCAAAACCCCAGGGGGTCAAACTGGGATTGGGTTTTCTCCGAGTGCTCCAGTCTGGAGGGCTGCAATTCGGGCTCTCTTGGTTAAGGGCCCACATCTTGACCTGGGCCACATACTGTTCACTTACAGAACTAGCATGGAGACATCCCTTTCTCCACAACCTTGTCTCCCCAACAAGCTGGCCAAACACAGCCACTTGGTTATAGGACGGTGTACCTTTCTTAACAGCTTTCACTCCATCTGAGACCTTCTCAAAGCTCTCCACACTGGATCTTTCAACAGGAAAGTCAGTGGATCCATTCACAACAGAAAATTTCTGGCTGTTAGGAACTGAAACTTTCTTGATTAAATCATTTTCACACCCTTCAGTTGCAGTAAACTGCTTGCAAAGACTCCATGAGGATTCCTTTCCCTAGGGCTTCTCTATGCAACAATTCACCCCTCCCAGAAATTCTGCTCTTACCCTCTTTACCTAGGGCTTGCTCTAGGGGAACACTTTCCTGAGCAACAACAGACTCTTTCTGGGTCTCCCTTACATCCAGAATCACCTCTGGCCCATCAGGCGGATTCCTACACAATCCCCTTTGAGGCAAACTTACAGACTTCCTAGATAAAAGGTTAGAAGCATTCTCCTTCCCTTTGCCACACACAAGTTCAGGAATCTTTTCCTTCTTGCTACAGGTTTCCACACCCTCAGTAGGTAACACAATCACACACCTTCATGCTCTCCTTGTGCCCTGGCTAGGATCTCACCCTGATTAGACAGAGTTGCTCCACCCTTTCCAACAACACACTAGCAACAGGCAAAATACAAGCACCAGAATTGTCTGGTCTCTGGGATTTTACATAGACCCTAACTGGATGCGACCTAGTTACAGGGCCATTCTCCCGAGCAGACAGAAACTTAGGACCCTTCCCTTCCTGGGCTTTAGCTGAATCCAGAACCAGCTCTGAGACAACTGCACGACCCTCAACCATCACAGGCTGAAAGGCCCCTTCTGTCTGCTCCACAGACAAAGAAGAGCCGGACACACTTTCTCCTTTACCAGACACACAGGTTGGGATCTCATTCCCTTTGTCCCAGCACACAAGGCTGGTCACAGACAACTGCTTGGAGATCAGGGTAGCTCCCTCCATAGGCAAGTCAATACCCCTGACAGACAGAGACCCATTTCCTTCACTGTCCCAATTCTCCACCCAGCTAACAGGTAAGGTCCAGGGACTCTCATCTTCCACTCTCCTCGCCTTCCCACCCTGCTGACTGGACACAGCCATCAGATCACAAGGCTGCCTAGGCTCATCCAAACTTTCCTTACCAAGCACCTTGCCACTCCCCACAGATCCCGTGCCCTGCCTGTGTCTCCCCCCACTCAGCTGGGGTCTCAGCTCCCACTGTGCTCAGCGCTGCCCTTGCTGTCCCAGTGGGGCAGGCCACTGCTTTCCTCAATGCATCAGAGCCAGCCTGAGCCCCCTCTCTGGTGTGCAAGGGGGCAGGGAGCATCTCTCTGTCTCACCCAGCCCCAGGGGTCTGGTTACAGGCAGGCAGGTATCCTGAGCCTAGCAGCTCCTCCCTGCTGCCAGCCAGGTCATCTGCATTTTCACTGACCATTTCCCTCTCCGCCGATTGGTTCCCTGGATTCAAATTCAAACCCTTGGCAGTTACAGGAACGGCCTGGATCCTGTCCCAAAGAGACACAGTCACCCCACAACAGGGTCTCGCAGCTGGTGTCCTGGGGCACCCCAACGACCAGCCAGCCCCACCCCTCCTGGGTCTGCACAGGGATCTGGACCATAGGGAAGGCGAGGGGCTTTGTCCCTGGGACCCTCACCCAGCTCACACAGCCCCTCAGCATCTGAGGCTGCACCACCCAGGGCCTGACACCAGTTCTCTCTGTCCCAGGATCTTGCCACCCCAGGAATGTCTCCCCATTGACCATCACCTTCCGCTCCCACTGGGGGTCCGAGGGGCCTGGCCCCAGGAAACTCCACACAGACATATAGGTTGGGGTCAGGAGTGGGAGCGTGTCCACCTCCCCACCCATCTGGCTGATGGAGTCTGTGGCCTTGGGACCCAGCAAGGGAGCTAGACACCGGGGCTTTTCCGCAGGGTCCCCTTGGTTCAAATCGCCAGCCTGCTCAAAGGCAGTGAGGTGGGCATCCACATCCCCCCCTCCTTAACCAGGGGCAGCAATTTAGTCTCGAGGTTCCCTGCGGAACTGGCCCCCCGGGGTCTATCCCCACTCACCCCGGGGAGGTCCCCTAGGCCTCTCCGCTCCCCCACCGCCAGTTCATGCTGCTGCTGCTTCTGCAGCTCTTTCTCGGGCTCTCGCTGTCTCCCACAGTCCTCTTGCTCCCTCGGACTCAGCGCCAATCCCGTCCATCTCCGATCCCCGGATGGAAGACCCCCGTCTGGTCGGGGACAGGAGTCTTGGGGATGCCTGGCTCCCACTCCAGCTGCTCCCAGATCCTGCTATAGCCCCATTGGGGGTCAGGAATCTGTTCCTTAGAGCGGTCATCCTCCTCCAGCTGCGCGATTAACTCTGCTTTGGTGAACTTTCCAACACTCAACCCTCTCTTTCTGCACAGGGTTACAATGTCCTTCTTAAGGAGACGGGGACAGGCCATCACTCCGCTCCTCCCAAGGTGTTGTGGACTCACAGGCCCGTGTGTTCTCAGCTCCCCACGGTTTCCAGGGAGAACCCCTAGTGTGCCAGCCCTTCTCGAGGTCACCACCTCTTTGCCAGGGTCGAGCTGCAGACTCCTCCGCCCCTTGGACTGCTCGCTGCAATCCCCAGGGGAACCCTGTTACTGCACAGTCCTTCTCGCTGGTCACACACTCCCAGGGGTTAACCGCCCCCCGAAACCGCTCCTCTCCGAGCCTTCAGCAGGCCTGGTCCTCGGCAATCCCCCTTCGTGTTACTGCTCCCCAGTCACTTACTGCAGGAAGCGCCATCCACGGGGTGCAGTACATCCCACCGCTGCCACCAGTTGTCACGGAGTCCCCGGGCGATGCTCTGGAACTGCTCCCCATGAAGCCAGTCAGGACTCTGGGGTAGTCGCCTTTCTGTGAGCAGCCTGTCTTCAGGACACACAGCTCACACCTTCCTGGGTCTGACCTCGGAGCATTCAGCATCCTCTGCCCCACCGTGTGCTTCCCCCCAGCGAGTCCGCTCAGGCAGGGCTCCTGGGGAAGCCAGAGGGTCCTGCACCCCAACTTCGCAGTCAGACGTGACTCTCAGCCAGCCAGTAAAACAGAAGGTTTATTAGACGACAGGAACATGGTCTAAAAGAGAGCTTGCAGGTGCAGAGAACGGGACCCCTCAGCTGGGTCCATTCTGGGGGGCAGTGAGCCAGACAACCACGTCTGCACTTCACTCCATGTCCCAGCCAGCCCCAAACTGAAACTCCCTCCAGCCCCTCCTCCTCTGGGCTTTGTTCCTTTCCCGGGCCAGGTGGTCACCTGATTCCTTTGTTCTCCAACCCTTTAGCTCTCACCTCGCAGGGGGGAAGGGCCCAGGCCATCAGTTGCCAGGAAACAGGGTGTCGGCCATTCTCTGTGTCCAGACTCCTGCACACACCGGCCCTCTAGGGCTCTGCAATGATCATACACCCTTACCCCACCCCCTAGATACTTAAGAACTGCATAGGGGAAACTGAGGCACCCCCACAATATTCGGAGGAAACATTAAGAACAGGCCCACTTCGTCACAAAAACAAACATAAGGAAGTACTTCTTTATGCAATGCAGAGTCAACCTGTGGACCTCATTGTCAAAATTTTAACTGCATTAAAAAAATTAGATAAATTCATGGAGGATAGGTCCATCAATGGCTATTCGCCAAGATGGTCAGGGACGCAACTGCATGATCCAGGTGTCCCTAAATGTCTGACTGACGGAAGCTGGGACAGGATGACGGGGATGGATCACTCAATCATTGTCCTGCTATGTTTGTTCCCTCTGAAGCACCTGGAACTGGCCACTGTTGTAAGACAGGATACTGGGCTAGATGGACCTTGGTCTGACCTAATATGGTTATTATTATGTTCTCTGTCTTTGCTTCCCTCCTTTCACTGTGCTGGTATTAATCAGAGATGGGAAACCCTAAAGGTGCCATTTAGCCTGTGCTCCAGAGATCAGCTCAGGATCATTCCCTATAATATATTTTCTAGTGCTTCATCCAGCCTAGTTATAAATGTTTCCAATGGTGGACCTGTCACCCTTCCCATGGGCCTCTTCATGGGAGCTGGGGAGGCTCTACAACCTGCTCCCTTCCCAGGACTGCCCACCACTGAGTGGTACTTCCTCCTTTTAAGCCCCTCCTCCATTCGTGGCATGTCTTGCAGGTGCGGTGGTGTGGGGCAACTCCAGCCCAAAGTAGCTCCTTATCCCTTTCTATGCTGGTGTGAGGTTTATGCACCGTGTCATGGTGCCCTTAATCTCTGTACATAATGCAGCCCCTCTTATCTGTGATCACTTTTCTTTCTTTTCTGATATACTTTTTGGTATTTTTCTGGAAATGCAGTGTGCCCATAACTGAACCTCACTGTGTTCTGTTTCTTGCACAACAGGGCTTTGATCCCTGATTGAGGCTCCTAGATACTACTGCAATACAAATAATAAATAAATAGAGCAGAGCCATGTAGAGGGACTATTACCATATGAATATTCATATAACTGAAATGATACTGGAAAAATTATTGATCAATAAGTAAGCACTGTCCTAGAGGATAACAGCATTATAAGTAGCCACCAACATAGATTTAACAAGAACAAATCATACCAAACCAACCCAGTTCTTCTTTGAGTGCTTGTTCACGTCAATTCCAATCAGGTGTGCGCGCACCATGTGTGCAGTTGCTGGAAAGTTTTTTCCCCAGCAGGTCCCATCGGGTTGACTATGGAGCCCCCTGGAGTGGTGCCTTCATGGCCCACGATATTACGGCACCGCTCCCCATCACCCCGGTTCTGCTCCCTGGCACCGTCAGGCTCTGCCCTCCCATGGTCGGGCTCAGAGTACTCTTCCGAGTTGGAGGCTGAGTCTTCTGTCTCCTGACACAGCTGGTACTTCTCATGATCCTGGCACTGGTTCCGGCACCGCAGAGTCGTGGACTCTTTGGCACTGGCGGTATCCTGGCCACCTCAATGGCAGGACCCAGTACAAAGGCCCTTTTGGACTCCTTGGGCCTATCATCAGGCTCAGGGCTCCAGGGCCGCATTGGTGGCGTCTGCACCCTGTGCCTGCCCCCCCCAGCAATGTCGGTGGCTTGGCACACCCCGAGGACTCCAGAGAACCCCGCACGGGACAAGGATTCAGAGTCTTCACACTCAGGGGCAGCGCCCAAACCAGCACCACCAATTGTACTGGAGCCACCTTCAGGCACGGGAGGGACTGACACACCCCACCCAGCCTCTAGGAAGCCAGAAGGGCAGGAAGACCTGGTCCCACGGGCCTTCTCCTCCTCCTCCTCTTTGGAAGGCCTGGTCCCATGGGCCTCCTCCTCCTCCTCCTCCTCCTCCTCTTTGGAAGGCCTGGTCCCATGGGCCTTCTCCTCCTCCTCCTCCTCCTCTTTGGAAGGCCTAGTCCCACGGGCCTTCTCCTCCTCCTCTTTGGAAGGCCTGGTCCCACGGGCCTTCTCCTCCTCCTCTTTGGAAGAGGCAGTGGTGGGCAACCCCCCCTCCCCCAGCAATGGACGCCAGGGGACACCAGGACCTTCTTAGAAGGGTGGCTCTAAACCTAAACCTCCAGGCGGAGGAGGTCACAGAGGAGTCGGATACAACCAGAGGTCCAGAAGACTATCCAGGACCTGCCCTTTGACTGTGCGGGCTTGTTTGCCCAAAATTTGGACTCTCGCTTGCACAGTCTTAAGGACCTGTGGGTGACTCTAGAGTCTTTGGGGATCCACACCCCTGCACCCCAAAGAAAGCCATTTAAGCCTCAGCCCCTGTCCCACTTCTACTCTGTGTCCCTGAGGCGAGACTCCTCCAGGAGATGGGGCAGGAATAATAGGAGGCGCCCATCACAGTCCACCTCAGGCCAAGGCCAGGGATCTTCCAAACATCTCCCAGGCCCAAAGCCAAACTTTTGAAGATGTGCCCAAGGACAGAGCATCAGTATCGAACTCTGATCCTTATCGCCCCTTTGTGAATTGACTCTCCTGCTTCCACTGTGCGTGGTCCCAGATCATGTCAGATCGCTGGGTCTTTAGCACGGTTCCCTCCCACCCTCCTTCCCCGTCCCTCTTCAGGGACCCTTCTCGTGAACAACTCCTTCTGCAGGAGGTGCAATTGCTCCTTGCTTTTGGGGCAATAGAGGAGGTTCCTCAGGAGTTCAGGGGCAAGGGGGATGAGGAAATAGCGGGAGTAGAACCCAAGGCCAAGGATGGGCTCCGGCCTATCCTGGATCTGCGAGATCTCATCGCATTCATAAGGAAAGGGAAGTTTTGCATGCTCTCCCTGGCCTCCATCATTGCTTCTCTGGATCCAGGGGACTGGTACGCCACCCTCTACTTGAAAGATCCATACTTTCGTATCTCCATTATCCTGGCCCACAGAAGGTTTCTTCACTTTGTGGTCAGCGGCCAGCACTACCAGTTCAGGGTGCTCCCGTTTGGGCTTTTGGCGGCCCCGCAGGTATTCACCAAGTGTAATCACCAAGTGGTGGTCGTGGCAGCCTTCTCCTGCAAACGTCAGGTGCAAGTTTTCTCGTACCTGGATGACTGGCTCATCAAGACCAAGTTGCAAGCACAGACTGCGGAGCATGTGTCTCTGGCTCATGCCACCTTCCTCAAGCTGGGCCTTGTACTGAACATACTCAAATCCACAGTATCCCCAACGCAGAGAATGGAATTCATAGGGGCTCTCTTGGACTCCATGCAAGCCAATATGTTCCTGCCCGAGCCACACTTCCAAGCACTCAGGGACATTCATAGATTCATAGAATCCTAGAATATCAGGGTTGGAAGGGACCTCAGGAGGTCATCTAGTCCAACCCCCTGCTCAAAGCAGGACCAATCCCCAACTAAATCATCCCAGCCAGGGCTTTTTCAAGCCTGGCCTTAAAAACCTCCTAAAGATGGAGATTCCACCACCTCCCTTGGTAACCCATTCCAGTGCTTCACCACCCTCCTAGTGAAATAGTGTTTCCTAATATCCAACCTAGACCTCCCCCACTGCAACTTGAGACCATTACTCCTCGTTCTGTCATCTGCCACCACTGAGAACAGTCTAGATCTGTTAGAAGAAAAGGAGTACTTGTGGCACCTTAGAGACTAGCCAATTTATTTGAGCATAAGCTTTCGTGAGCTACAGCTCAGCATCCGATGAAGTGAGCTGTAGCTCACGAAAGCTTATGCTCAAATAAATTGGCTAGTCTCTAAGGTGCCACAAGTACTCCTTTTCTTTTTGCGAATACAGACTAACATGGCTGTTACTCTGAAACCTAGATCTGTTAGGGGGCTTATTCCTTCACCCACTTACTTCCCTGGTCCTTCTCGCATGAACAGAGAGCAACAATACCCGAAGTCCAAACATGCAAACAATTCGATGTTTATTGGGGTGAACTTCCAGCAAGCATGATTCCAGTTTCCTTCCTTAGTGTCCCCCTTCCCAGCTCTGACACCACAGAGCCTTACACCTGTGTCCCTGTTCCCATTCCTGCCCTTAGCCAAATATGATTCCAATTTCCCCACCCACATTCCCTGTTCCCATTTCCCCCACACACACTCACACACTTCCTGATTGACTGCAGACTATATAGTAAAACTTGAGTTCTGCTTAGCTATACTTTAACCAATCATTTTCCTGAAATTTAACTAACCAATCCTAACATATTGTAACATGATTATGTAACCAATTATATCCCACCACCTTAAATTAGTTTACACCCAGCAAAATTAATTATACAGCAGACAGGAACAATCATAGAACCAGACAGAGATTATACAGACAAACAATGGGGAAATGGGGACTACAGTGATAGAACAAACACAGAAATGAGGATTTCACATCCCAGCTATGGATAAGTGAGTTCTTGCCCGACAGGATGCTGTCAAATTAAGTTTCCTTTTACATCTTCTAGGCACTTCCCTTTTTCTGGAGGCGATAGGCATTATCAGGACAGGATTGTATTCCTAACAGCCCAATAGTACATTATTTCAATGTGACTAGTTTGGAATGTGAGGAACTGACCGATTGCTTCACAGCTTATGGCAGCCTTTGTTGCTTAGCCAAAGACCTTAGCCTAAGAACAGGGCCTCAGACTGTCACAGTAAGAGGACCTTACACTGGCAGACAGTGATTTTGATTCTTTCTTTTATACCTCTATAACTAGCCAAGTGATAAGAATACATCTAAATTCTTAGAGTACAGGCCTTTACAGACAGGCCTGAATATCTATATCCTAACAAGATCCATCCCCTTTGGAACCCCCTCTCAGGTAGTTGAAAGCAGCTATCAAATCCCCCCTCATTCTTCTCTTCCACAGACTAAACAATCCCAGTTCCCTCAGCCTCTCCTCATAAGTCATGTGTTCCAGTCCCCTAATCATTTTTGTTGCCCTCCGCTGGACGTTTTCCAATTTTTCCACATCCTTCTTGTAGTGTGGGGCCCAAAACTGGACACAGTACTCCAGATGAGGCCTCACCAATGTCGAATAGAGGGGAACGATCACATCCCTTGATCTGCTGGCAATGCCCCTACTTATACAACCCAAAATGCCATTGGCCTTCTTGGCAACAAGGACACACTGTTGACTCCTATCCAGCTTCTCGTCCACTGTCACCCCTAGGTCCTTTTCTGCAGAACTGCTGCTGAGCCATTTGGTCCCTAGTCTGGAGCGGTGCATGGGATTCTTCCAACCTAAGTGCAGGACTCTGCACTTGTCCTTGTTGAACCTCATCAGATTTCTTTTGGCCCAATCCTCTAATTTGTCTAGGTCCCTCTGTATCCTATCCCTACCCTCCAGCATATCTACCTCTCCTCCCACATTATCGACTCCCCACAACGACAGCCAGAAATTGCATGAAACTGCTAGGGCATATGGCGACCTACACATACATGGTCCAGTATGCCAGATTGTGCCTTCAGCCTCTCCAGGAGTGGTTGCCGCAGGTACACAGGAGTTCAGGTACACAGGCTCAGCAGGGACCCACTGGACAGATTAGTCACCCTCCCCCCTCACATTCTCGAGTCTCTCCAATGGTGGCTGCAGCCACAAGTGGTCTGTGCGGGAGTACCCTTTGCCAAATCCCAACCTACGCTATCACTGGTCACGGATGCCTCGGCGCTTGGTTGGGGAGCACACCTGAGCAATATCAGAACCCAAGGCTAATGGTCCCACGCAGACCAGGCTGCATATCAACATAAGGGAGCTGAGGGTGGTTCGTCTGGCGTGCCAAGCGTTCCAGGCCTGCCTGCAGGGCACATGTGCGTCGGTGTTGAAAGACAACACCACAGTGTTGTTCTATATAAACAAACAGAGTGGTGCTCGCTCCTCTCCCCTGTGTCAGGAAGCCCTCAGGCTGTGCAACTTTTGCATTGCCCACTCAATACACCTAGAGGCGTCATATCTTCTAGGAGTGCAAAACGAGCTAGCTGACTGCCTCAGCAGCTTGTTTCACGATCACGAATGCTTCCTCAGGCCGGACATCATGCACTCGATTTTCCAAAGGTGGGGCTCTTCCCACATAGACCTGTTCACAATGCGGAGCAACAGGAAATGCCAGTGGTTCTGCTCATTTCTGAACTACAGCCCAGGCTCCATCGCGGATGCCTTTCACGGACGGGTCACCTGCGTTCCCGCCCTTCCCGCTTATACATAAAGTCCTCCTCAAGGCTCTCCAGGACAGGGCTTCCTTGATCCTCATAGTGCCAATGTGGCCCCGCCAGCACCAGTTCAGCATGCTGTTGAACACTGTTGGACAGACCAGTAGCTGTTCCCAGGTGCCTGACCCTCATCACACAGGACCATGGCCATTTACAACACCCCAATCTGGAGTCCCTCCACTTCACAGCGTGGAAGCTCCATGGTTGAACCCACTCAAGCTTCAGTGTTTGGACTCAGGGAAGTTCTGCCAGGAAGTAGGAAACCCTCCACTCGTGCCACGTACCTGGCAAAGTGGAGGCGGTTTTCCATTTGGTCTCTGCAGATGGGCAGCCCTCCACAGCACGCATCAATTCCTCTTGTTTTGGGCTACCTACTGTACCTCAAGCAGCAGGGGTTGGCAATATCATCTATCAGAGTTCACCTGGCTGCCATTTCCGCCTTCTACCCGGGGGCCAGCGGGTAGATCAGTCTTCAGAAATCCCATGGTGGGCCGGTTTCTCAAGAGTTTGGACAGGCTTTATCCCCAGGTGTGGCAGCCCGTTCCCCAATGGGACCTCAACCTGGTTCTGTCCACGCTCATGAGGCTCCCTTTTGAGCCCATGGCAACCTGCCATCTCTCCTACCTTTCCTGGAAGGTGGCCTTTCTGGTGGCCATAACATCGGCCAGAAGGGTCTCCGAGCTCAAAGCGCTGACTTCCGAGCGTCCCTATACGGTCTTGTATAAAGACAAGGTGCAGCTAAGCCTTCACCCGGTGTTTCTACCAAAGGTAGTCTCCCAGTTTCATGTGAACCAGGACATATTTTTACCTGTGTTCTTCCCTAAGCCACATGCCAGTAATAGGGAGCAAATGCTCCATTCTCTGGACATCAGGCGTGCCCAAGCATTCTACATTGAGTGCACAAAGCCATTTTGTAAGTCACCACAGCTCTTTATTGCAATCGTAGAGAGAATGAAAGGGCTTCCCATCTTGTCCCAGCGCATTTCATCATGGATCACGTCCTGCATCAGAACGTGCTACGACCTAGCTAAGATTCCAGCCCCTCCGCTAACAGCACACTCCACAAGAGCACAGGATTTGTCCGCAGCATTCCTTGCACAGGTCCCTATCCAGGATATGTGCAAGGCAGCAATGTGGTCTTCCAGCCACACCTTCTCGTCGCACTACCCCATCACCCAATAGGCAAGGGATGATGCAGCCTTTGGCATGGCAGTCCTGCATTCAGCAACCAGGTGAACTCTGACCCTGCCTCCGGGGAAACTGCTTGGGAGTCACCTATTGGAATGCACATGAGCAATCACTCGAAGAAGAAAAAACGGTTACCTGTCCTCTTGTAATTGTTGTTCTTCAAGATGTATTGCTCATGTCCATTCCAAATCCCACCTGCCTCCCCTCTGTTAGAATATTCCGGCAAGAAGGAACTGAGTAAGCAGCGGCTCGGCAGGGACCTATATACACTGCCAAGAAGGCATCACTCCAGGGGGCTCCACAGCTGACCCGACGGGTACCGCTAGGGAAAAACCTTCCCACGATCGTGCACGCAGCGCGCGAACACATCTATTGGAATGGACATGAGCAACACATCTCGAAGAACAAGAGGTGGGTAACTGTTTTTTCTCGTGTCTTGCTTACAACTCTCCTGCTAATACATCCCAGAATGATGTTCACTTTTTTTTTGCAACAGCATTACACTGTTGATTCATATTTAGCTTGTGGTCCACTGTGACCGCCGGATCCCTTTCTGCAGTACTCCTTCCTAGGCAGTCATTTCCCATTTTGTATGTGTGCAACTGATTGTTCCTTCTTAAATGGAGTACTTTGCATTAGTCCTTATTGAATTTCATCCTATTTACTTCAGACCATTTCTCCAGTTTGTCCAGATCATTTTGAATTTTAATCCTGTCCTCCAAGGCACTTGCAACCCCTGCCAGCTTGGTATCATTGCATACTTTATAAGTGTACTCTGTATGCCATTATCTAAATAATTGATGAAGATATTGAATAGAACCTGACCCAGAACTGTTCCCCGCGGGACCCCACTCATTATGCCCTTCCGGCATGACTGATTACTCTCTGGGAACAGTTTTCCAATCAGTTTTGCACCCACCTTATAGTATCTCCATCTAGGTTGCATTTCCCTAGTTTGTTTATGAGAAGGTCATGTGAGACAGTATCAAAAGCTTTACTAAAGTCAAGATATACCACCTCTGTGCTTCCCCCCCATCCACAAGGCTTGTTAACCTGTCAAAGACAGCTATCAGGTTGATTTGACATGATTTGTTCTTGACACATCTGTGCTGGCTGTTACTTATCACCTTATTATCTTCTAGATGTGTGCAAATTCAAACCCAAATTAATGGTGTTACATTTGCAAATGAATTCTAGCTCTGCAGTTTCTCTTTGAAGTCTGTTTTTGAAGTTTTTTTGTTGAAGGATGGCTACTTTTAAACCTGTTATTGAATGTCCAGGGAGATTGAAGTGTTCTCCTACTGGCTTTTGTAGGTTACCATTCCTGATGTCTGATTTGTGACCATTTATTCTTTTATGTAGAGACTGTCCGGTTTGGCCAATGCACCTGGCAGAGGGGCATTGCTGGCACATTATGGCATATATCACATTAGTAGATGTGCAGGTGAGTGAGCCCCTGATGGTGTGGCTCATGTGGTTGGGTCCTCTGATGGTGTTGCTAGAGTAGATATGGGGACAGAGTAGGCAACGGGGTTTATTACAGGGATGGGTTCCAGGGTTAGTGTTTCTGTGATGTGGTATGTAGTTGCTGGCGAGTATTTTCTTCAGGTTGGGGGGGGCTGTCTTTAAACGAGGACTGGCCTGCCTCCCAAGGTCTGTGAGAGTGAGGGATCATTTTCCAGGATAGGCTGTAGATCGTGGATAATGTGCTGGAGACATTTTAGCTGGGGGCTGTACATGATGGCCAGTGGTGTGCTGTTGTTTTCCTTGTTGGGCCTGTCCTGTAGTAGGTGACTTCTGGGTACCTGTCTCATTCTGTCAATCTGTTTCCTCACTTCCCCACCTGGGTTTTGTAGTTTTAGGAATGCTTGATAAAGATCTTGTAGGTGTTTTTCTGAGGGATTGGAGTAAATTTGGTTGTATCTTAGGCCTTGGCTGAAGATAATGGATCGTGTGATGTGTCCTAGATGGAAGCTGGAGGCATGTAGATAAGTATAGCGGTCAGTAGGTTTGTGGTATAGGGTGGTGTTTATGTGACCATCACTTATTTGCACTGTAGTGTCCAGGAAGTGGATCTCTTGCGTGGACTGGTCCAGGCTAAGGTTGATGGGGTGAAAATTGTTGAAATCATGGTGGAATTCCTCAAGGGCCTCCTTCCCGTGGGTTCATACTGAAGATGTCATCAATGTAGCGTAAGTAGAGGAGGGGCGCTAGAGGATCAGAGCTGAGGAAGTGTCGTTCTAAGTCAGCCATAAAAATGTTGGCATACTGTGGGGCTATGCGGGTACCCATAGCAGTGTTGCTGACTTGAAAGTATAAGTTATCCTCAAATCTGAAATGGTTGTGGGTGAGGACAAAGTCACAAAGCTCAGCCACCTGGTGTGCCATGGCCTCATCAGGGATACTGTTCCTGAAGGCTTGTAGTCTCCTCTTGTGGAATATTGGTGTAAAGAGCTTCTACATCCACGGTGGCCAGGATGGTGTTTCCAGGAAGATCACCAATGCATTGTAGTTTCCTCAGGAAGTTGGTGGTGTCTCAAAGATAGCTCGGAGTGCTGGTAGCATAGGGTCTGAGGAGAGAGTCCCAATAGCCAAGGGAGGAGGGATAGCTCAGTGGTTTGAGCATTGGCCTGCTAAACCCAAGGTTGAGAGTTCAATCCTTGAGGGGGCCATTTAGGGATCTGGGGCAAAAATTGGGGATTGGTCCTGCTTTGAGCAGGGGGTTGGACTAAATGAGATTCTATGAAATTGATTGCTTAATTATTTGCTCCATTATCTTTCCTGGTACAGAAGTAAAGCTGACTGATCTGTAGTTTCCTGGCTTGTCCTTATTTCCCTTTTTATAGATGGACACTATATTTTCTTGTTTATTAGTTAGTAGTAGTTCTGTTGGGAGTGGGGGTTCCCCCTCCACCCTGACTTTTTTCCCCTTGGGGTCTCATGACATGCCTTAGTCCCCAGGGTTCAAGCCCTGCAAGTCCTGCAATAAGCTCATGCCAACAGGAGACCCCCACGATGCTTGTTTAAAGTGTCTGGGGGAGGCTCACCAAGCCAATAGGTGCAGGATTTGCAAGGGTTTTCAACCCAGGACCAAAAGGGAGCAGGACTTCAGATTGAAACAGCTCCTTATGGAAGTGGCTCTCAAATCGCAGTCCACCTCAGCACAGCAGGACCTAGCACTGAGCTCCTTGGTGTGGAGTGCACCTGCATCGGTGGCAGAATCAGCATTGCGGAAGGTCTCCAAGCACAGAGACTTGCGGCACCACTGATCCCCCTGTGCCTAAGACTGTGGGAACTGCCCGGCACCGGTTCCACTCTCCAGCGCCACAGAAGAGGCACGCCCAGCAGGATAGAGGCGGATCTTCTATGAACCCCACCCCTATGGTCTCAGCCAGTGGGGCACGTCCCAGAGAGGAGTACCCAGCCCCAAGACCCGTGGAGTCGGCACCAGGAACTTCAGACCCTCAAGGAGTACCATTGAGCCTGGGGCCGTTGGACTCCCCAATCCATGTGGTGGAAGAGATGGGGCTACCGTCTACCCTGGACACCTTTGAGGCTGCATGGGACCTCATTGCCATGATGGCACTGCAGTCCTCAACTCTCTGCAACAAGCCCTCGGCGCTGCCAGGGGCGGTACCGTCCCGTGGCAAGCCGACAAAGAACCTGCCTGCGTCTCTAGGTCACTGATCATCGGCACTGGAAAGGGGGCACCGGCCTGATTCCCAGCACCACTCCGAGTCCCAGCACTGCTCTTGCTCGCGGCACCGGTCATACTCGCGGCACCGGTCTCTGGATCATCAGAGGTCCCGCTCCTCGCACCGATCATCATCGTGCCGCTGATCCGCTCAGTATCGATCAAGGTCTTGGCACTGCTTCAGATCCCAGCACCGTTCCCCTTCCTCGCGGCACCGCTCACCCGGCCTACTCTGATTGGCACTGCCATGGCCTTCCAGATCCCAGTCATCGTTCTCAGAATCAGACGTGGGGTCTAGATACTCACAATGGAGCCAGCACTGGTCAGCGCATCGACGGCCTGATGCAGGTTCAATGCCATGGCCGCCTCAATGGCAAGGACCGGCGCAATGGCCTTTTTGGACCCCCTGGGCATATCACCAGTCCCAGGGTACCTTATCCAAGGGCTTCCAGTCTGTAGCATCCGAGTCTTGGATGCTGACGGCCTCAGCCAGCCGGCCCATGCCCAGAGGTGCGGAAGAGACTCCAGCTACAGGACCTTCACTGGCACATATCCCCACCCCTTCGGTGGAACCAGTGGTCACTGACCTGGAGCAGCAGGTTGGTCAGAAGGTCCCCATGGACTAACAGGCCAGGATGACCTGGTTCCCCCACCTGCGTCCTTGTTCTCCTCCCCAGACAAGGCAGTAGTGGGAACTTCGGTCTCAGGACCAGCACCCATAGACAGTCCCGCCCACCAGGACCTGCTCCGCAGGGTGGTGTGCAATATGGGCTTACAAACCGAGGAGGTGGTGGAACAGGAGGACCCAATGGTGGACATTTTGGCCCCAGAGGGTCCATCCCGAGTGGCATTGCCACTCATTAAGACTATTCAAAACAACACCAAAACTGTATGGCAGACCCCGGCCTCTATCCCCCCCGACAGCCAAAGGGGTGGAACGCAAATACTTTGCTCCCTCCAAGGGTTACGAGTATTTGTACACCCACCTGCAGCCCTGCTCCTTGGTGGTGTCTGCGGTTAATGAACATGAAAGGCAGAGACAGCAGGGGCCCATGCCTTAGTCCAAGGACTCTAAAAAACTTGACCTTTTTAGTAGAATGGTCTACTCCAGGGGGACCTACAGTTCAGGATTGCTAACCAGCAGGCAGTCTTGAGCCGATATAATTTTAACTCATGGAACTCCATGCTCAAATTTAAGGGGCTAATCCCATCGGAGTCCAGGGACAAGTTTGGGGCCACTATGGAGGAGGGCAAGGCAGTGGCACAGACCTCTTTACAGGCGTGTACCTTGTCCTGCAGCATAGCCATGAGGAGGACCTCATGGCTTCAAGTTTTGGGTCTACCCCCCCCGCAAGGTCCAACAGACTCTACAGGACCTGCCCTTTGATGGGGCAGGATTATTCGTGGAGCAAACAGACTCCAGGCTACACAGCCTAAAGGATTCAAGGGCGACACTGATGTCGCTGGGGATGCACACCCAAGCTATGCAGTGGAAACATTTTAAGCCTCAACCCCCTCAACTTCCTAACCACCTTACCCTAGACAAGACTTTTCTAGATGGCGAGGTAGGAATGGCAGGCATAAGCCATCCCAGCCCTCATCACCACAGGGCCAGGTGCGCACCTCTTTGGGAGTCACCTGGTTGGAATTGATGTGAACAAGCACTCGAAAAAGAAGAAAACTGTTACTCACCTTCTTGTAACTTGTTTTTTGAGATGTGTTATTCACGTCCATTTCAAAGCCCACCCTCTGTCCCCTCTGTTGAAGTAGCCGGCAAGTAGGAACTGAAAGAGAGGTCGGGCCAGCAGGGTCATATATTGAGCGCCAAGAAGCTGCCACTCCAGGGGGCTCCATAGCTGACCTAACGGGAGCTGCTGGGGGGAAAACTTTCCGGCAACCATGCACACGGTGCACGCACACCTGATTGGAATGGATGTGAACAACACATCTTGAAGAACAACAGTTACAAGAAGGTGAGTAACCGTTTTTTCCCTTCTTTGACAGGATTATTGGCCTAATGGATGGGGGGAAGCAGTAGATTTGATGTACTTGATTTCAGTAAGGCTTGACATTCTCATAAGCAAATTAGGGAAGTGTGGTCTAGATTAAATTACTGTAAGGTGGGTGCAAAACTGGTTGAAAGACGATGCACGAAGAGCAGTTATCAATGGTTCACTGTAAAGTGAGGAGATGTATAGTCGAGTTCCAGAGGGGCCTATGATGGGTCTGTTACGAGTCAATATTTTCATCAGTGACTTGGATAATGAAGTGGAGAGTGTGCTTATAAAATTTGCAAATGACACGAAGCTGGGAGGGGTTGCAAGCACTTCAGAGTACAGGGTTAGAATTCAAAATGACTTAAAATTGGAGAATGGGGCTGAAATATACAAGATGAAATTTGGTAAAGACAAGTACAAAGTAGTACACTTAAGGAAAAATTAAAGGCACAGCTACAAAATGGGGAATAACTGGCTAAGCAGTAGTACTGCTGAAAAGGATCTGGGGGTTATAGTGGATCAAAAATTGAATATATGTCAGCAATGTAATGCAGTTGTGAAAAAGGCTAATATCATTCTGGGGTGTATTAACAGGGGTGTTGTATGTAAGACACTGGAGGTAATTGTTTTGCTCTACTTGGCACGAGTGAGGCTTCAGCAGGAATACTGTGTCCAATTCCAGATGCCACACTTTAAGAAAGATGTAGACAAATCGGAGAGAGTCCAAAGGAGAGCAATAAAAATGATAAAAGGTTCAGGAAACCTGACCGACGAGGAAAGGTTGAAAAAAAAAAAAAAAAACCAGGCATGTTTAGTGTTGAAAAATGAAGCCTGAGGGGGGACCTGATCACAGTCTTCAGCTATATTAAGGGCTGTTATAAAGAGGACGGGGATCAGTTCTCTCTGTCTGCCGAAGGAAGGACAAAAAATAATTGACTTAATCTGCAGCAAGGGAGATTTAAGTTAGACATTAGGAAAAACTTTCTAACTATAAGGATAACACTGGAAGAGGTTTCCAATGGAGGTTTTAAAGAACAGGTTAGACAAACACCTATCTAGGTGTACTTGCTCCTGCCGCAGCCTATGGGGCTGGACTAAATGACCTCTCGAGGTCCCTTCCAGCCCTACATTTCTATGATATAGGTTATTTTCTGCAAGGCTGTTGCCTCCCTGCTTCTGCTCCATGACATGATGCCTCTGCACCACAAAGCTGCACTGATTTCAATATCATGTCATTGCAAACTCCTGTCTAATTTGCTGCGCCGTGCCTCTGTCTTCCTTGGCTGTTCCTGCTTCCCCAAATTCTCCTTCCCGTTGAGAGGCTGTATTTCAGGCAATTTTTTCTTGGGTGGATTAGATTAATAGATTTTAAGCTCTGAAGGGACCATTATGGTCATCTAGTCAGACCTCCTGGGTAACACAGGCCACAGACCTTCACCCAGTAAACTCTGCATAAGGCACAGAACTTCTGTCACGCTAGAGCAGATCTTTCCAGTCTTGATTTAGAAACTCCAAGTGATGGAGAATCCACCACGTCCCTGGGTAAATTGTTCCAACTGTTATTTACCATCACCGTTGAAACTTGTGTCTTATTTTAGTCTGAATTTGTCCAGCTTCAGCTTCCAACCATGAGATCTTGTTCTGCCTCATACTGTGAGACTAACGAGCTATCTGCTGTCAGAAATCAGTCACTGTTGCAGCTCTAACTGCACCTCTGTCCCCTTCGCAGCCTCTCTGAGGGCAACCCCTCAGTTGTCAGGTCTCCTACCTTTACCTCTGGGGTGGACTCATACAATTCTCCCATTTTTAGACCTGGCCTTGGGCTACACCGTGCATACACACTATGCATCCACTATGCATACACACTGGTGCAGTTCTTCCCTTTGGGAGTTTGACCCGTGGTGAGTACAGTACCCAGACAGCCTTCTGAAACCAAGCATTGTTTAATTTTAATAGTAGGAGTAAAGCATTTAGAGGAAAAGATTTTAAAACAACAGTCTATACGCATGTCTGTCTTACCTACCAGCTCACCATCTCCTGCTGGTAACCTAGACAGGCCTAGACTGCCTGTGTGAGTTTGAACAGCATCTCAGCAGCTACCTCTCCTCTGGGAAGAGAGAATCTCTTTTTGCTCCTTTGTCCTTTTCAGTCCCCACTTTTGGCCCTGCTTGTCCAAACCAGTTCAGTAGACTCCACAGGAGGTCAAGGTAGAACCTTCAGAGCTAATGCCCCCTCAGTTCCAAGGGCTAATTGCCTGCTCGCATTCTCCATCACATGAAAGCTGCTGGCCTGTCTCCTGAGACCACAAAGGACTCACTGCCATGCCTAAATCTTTCAGGCCCTTCTTCTAGGACACCATTTTGTTAATTCAAAATAACAGTACAAAACTCACAATCTATGCAGGCTGCAAGGACCCAGGGGCCTTTTGCTCTGGTCCTCTGTGTTCTCCCCTCTCTCTCTGCTCCAGGGCCAGTCACAAGAGCAAACCTCCCTCTTGCAATGGTCCTCCAGCTGAGCTCTCCTTCGTTTATAGGGATCACCTGACCCCTTCCTGGCTGGATATGATAATCAAACAGGGCTGGATGGCCCCAGGCCTCTAGCCTTTAAAGGGGAAGCCCACCTTGTTACAAACCCAATATAGATCATACAGTATTCATAAATTATTAGAGTGGCTCCATGTCCATCACAATCTCTTCCCTGCATTGGCACTTGTAGATGGTAATCTAGTTGCCTCTTAACCTTCATTTGGATAAACTAAATATATCTAACTTCTTATGCTTCTCACTAGATGGCAGGCTTTCCAGAACTTGAGTCATTTGAGGGTTCTTTACTGAACCCTTTCCAATTTTTCAACATCCTTTTTGAAGTGTGGACACAAGAACTGAACCCAGAACTCCAGTAATGGCCTCACTAATACCACTCCCTGCTCCTATTTGATATTCCTTTGCTTACACACCCAAGGATCATATTTTATTTATTTTCTGCCATGACCCCTAAGTCCTTTTAATTGTAGCTGCATTCCAGGACACATTCCCCCATCTTATAAGTGTGACCTACATTGTTTTTAGATGTATGACCTTGCCTTTGGCTATGTTAAAACTCATGTTTTTAAAATGAACTTCCTTATCAAACTACCCAGGTCAGCCTGTATAGGTGACCAGACCCCATCATTATTTACTACTCCTCTAATTTTTGTCTCATCTACAAATTTTGCTAGCAATGATTTTATATTTGCTTCTAGATCACTGATAAAGATATTAAATAGCATCAGACCAAGAATATATCCATGTATGGCTCCACCAGAAATACCATCACTCAATTACAGTTCCCTATTTATGATTACTGTGATGGGTTTGGTCACAGAGACCCCCTTGGGACTGTCACCTGACATGTTGAGATTACCTCTGAGCCTGTTTTCCCTGCCAGCTTGGGACTCCAGAACCCTGCCTTGTTGAGCCAGACACACTAGCCTGCTGCAACACAGACCCAGGTCTGGTCCACGCCCCCAGAGCTGCAAACTTTAACCAAAAACTGCTCAGCAGGTCACCTAACTCCAGCACCCAGACACCCAGTTCCCAATGGGATCCAAACCCCAAATACATCCATTTTACTCTGTATAAAGCTTATACAGGGTAAACTCATAAATTGTCCACCCTCTATAACACTGATAAAGAGATATGCACAGCTGTTTGCTCCCACAGGTATTAATCACTTACTCTGGGTTTACTAATAAACAAAAGTGATCTTATTAAGTATAAAAAGTAGGATTTCATAGAATCATAGAATATCAGGGTTGGAAGGGACCTCAGTAGGTCATCTAGTCCAACCCCCTGCTCAAAAGCAGGACCCATCCCCAATTAAATCATCCCAGCCAGGGCTTTGTCAAGCCTGACCTTAAAAACTTCTAAGGAAGGAGATTCCACCACCTCCCTAGGCCACGCATTCCAATGTTTCACCACCCTCCTAGTGAAAAAGTTTTTCCTAATATCCAACCTAAACCTCCCCTACTGCAACTTGAGACCATTACTCCTTGTCCTGTCCTCTTCTACCACTGAGAATAGTCTAGAACCATCCTCTCTGGAACCACCTCTCATCCTTCTTGTAGTGTGGGGCCCAAAACTGGACACAGTACTCCAGATGAGGCCTCACCAATGTCGAATAGAGGGGGACGATCACATCCCTCGATCTGCTCGCTATGCCCCTACTTATACATCCCAAAATGCCATTGGCCTTCTTGGCAACAAGGGCACACTGCTGACTCATATCCAGCTTCTCGTCCACTGTCACCCCTAGGTCCTTTTCCGCAGAACTGCTGCCTAGCCATTCGGTCCCTAGTCTGTAGCTGTGCATTGGGTTCTTCCGTCCTAAGTGCAGGACCCTGCACTTATCCTTATTGAACCTCATCAGATTTCTTTTGGCCCAATCCTCCAATTTGTCTAGGTCCCTCTGTATGCTATCCCTGCCCTCCAGCGTGTCTACCACTCCTCCCAGTTTAGTATCATCCGCAAATTTGCTGAGAGTGCAATCCACACTATCCTCCAGATCATTTATGAAGATATTGAACAAAACCGGCCCCAGGACCGACCCCTGGGGCACTCCACTTGACACCGGCTGCCAACTAGACATGGAGACATTGATCACTAAGACATTTAAGTGATTTCAAGTAATAAGAGGCAGAACAAAGTTAGTTACCAAGCAAAATAAAACAAAACATACAAGTCTAAGCCTAATACATTAAGAAACTGTGACAAAGTTCCTCCTCTGCCTTGGTGGGTCCTGCACTTATTGGCAGATTTGCTTGCCTCAGAGATTCACGGCAGCCCTCAGTTTGGCCACTTTTGCTAGTGGCTCAAACCTGCCATTCACTCAGCTAACCTCATCACTGGCCAGCATGGGGAAAAGGAAGGAGAACAATCCCCACAGTCTCTGCTGGTCCATCTAGTGGCTCGGGGGACAGGTCAGGGACTTTCTCCTCTGGTGGGACACACAGTCCAGGTCAACTCCTCCTGTACCCAACAGGGAGTTGGGGCTATGGGAGGAACACAGGCCCGCCCTCTACTCCGGTTTCCAGCCCAGGGCCATGTGGATCACAGCTGTCTACAGTGTTTTGTGTAACACCTGTATGACAGCTACAACTCCCTGGGCTACTTCCCCATGGCCTCCTCCCTACACCTTCTTTATCCTC
Organism: Lepidochelys kempii; assembly: GCF_965140285.1. Classification (NCBI taxonomy): domain Eukaryota; kingdom Metazoa; phylum Chordata; order Testudines; family Cheloniidae; genus Lepidochelys; species Lepidochelys kempii. Next base: position 142,262,377 of record NC_136383.1, read on the forward strand.
ACCACAGGACCTTCCTCCTGATGCCAGATAGCATTTGTACTCCTCAGTCCTCCAGCAGCACACCCTCTCACTCTCAGCTCCTTGCACGCCCCTCACTGATTGAAGTGAGGTCCTTTTAAAACCAGGTGCACTGATTAGCCTGCCTTAATTGATTCTAGCAGCTTCTTAATTGGCTCCAGGTGTCCTAATTAGCCTGTGTGCCTTAATTGGTTCCAGCAAGTTCCTGATTGTTCTGGAACTGCCCCTGTTATGTTTCTGACATGGTTTACCCCCATTCCGGACACTTGTCCTTTCTGTAATGTGAGGGAAACCCTGGCGCACGTGTATTTAGAGTGTGCCAGATTGCAGCCCCTTTTCCGGCTCCTCACAAATATTATATTACGCTTCTGGCTTCATTTTTCCCCCCACCTTTTTATCTATACACTTCCCATCCGTGGCCCCACAAAGTCGCGGAATCTTCTGGTCAACCTCCTCCTAGCTTTGGCTAAAACAGCCATTTATAAAACCAGAGAGAGGAGGTTGGCCCATGAAACGTCCTGCGATTGTGGGGCCGTTTTCCAATCCTCAGTACATTCACGTATTCGGGCGGAGTTCCTCTGGGCGGCGTCCACCGACTCCCTTGAAGCCTTCGAGGAGCGGTGGGCGCTGTCTGGGGTTCTCTGCTCGGTGACCCGTCCGGTTCCCTCCGTCTGACCCTTTGATTGAGGGGAAGAGCGAGAGACGCCAACCCCAGCCGTTGCCGCTGTGGATACCATCATCCCTGTCATCTAGGAGGGGTCCTATAATACATGGGTGTCTACCCCCCCCTCCCTAAACTGCCCACCCCGCAGCCGTGCCCATCTTACCGGGCACTCTCAGGAGAGGGAGGATCGGTGACACTGGGCGTGGCACTGGGTAACTCGAGGGGGTGGAAGACCACGAGTGTCGAGGAAGCCCCCCCCGCTCTGGGCCCAGGCTAGCCTGAACACTTCTCCCTCCTGAAAGCTGCTGTGTTATACCTTCTGATTGTGTTGTTTTGTTGTATAGTTGTTTTGTTTCCTTTGGTAATTCTGTAAGCGTTACCAATAAACTTTCTTTCTGTTTCAAAAAAAAAAAAACAACTGCCCCTGTTATGTTTCTGACACAGTTTACCCCCATTCCGGACACTTGTCCTTTCTGTAATGTGAGGGAAACCCTGGCGCACGTGTATTTAGAGTGTGCCAGATTGCAGCCCCTTTTCCGGCTCCTCACAAATATTATATTACGCTTCTGGCTTCATTTTTCCCCCCACCTTTTTATCTATACACTTCCCATCCGTGGCCCCACAAAGTCGCGGGATCTTCTGGTCAACCTCCTCCTAGCTTTGGCTAAAACAGCCATTTATAAAACCAGAGAGAGGAGGTTGGCCCATGAAACGTCCTGCGATTGTGGGGCCGTTTTCCAATCCTCAGTACATTCACGTATTCGGGCGGAGTTCCTCTGGGCGGCGTCCACTGACTCCCTTGACGCCTTCAAGGAGCGGTGGGCGCTGTCTGGGGTTCTCTGCTCGGTGACCCGTCCGGTTCCCTCCGTCTGACCCTTTGATTGAGGGGAAGAGCGAGAGACGCCAGCCCCAGCCGTTGCCGCTGTGGATACCATCATTCCTGTCATCTAGGAGGGGTCCTATAATACGTGGGTGTCTACCCCCCCCCAAACCGCCCACCCCGCAGCCGTGCCCATCTTACTGGGCACTCTCAGGAGAGGGAGGATCGGTGACACTGGGCGCGGCACTGGGTAACTCGAGGGGGTGGAAGACCACGAGTGTCGAGGAAGCCCCCCCGCTCTAGGCCACCAGGTAACTCAGGAGGGTGGAAGACCACGAGTGTCGAGGAAGCCCCCCCGCTCTGGGCCCAGGCTAGCCTGAACACTTCTCCCTCCTGAAAGCTGCTGTGTTATACCTTCTGATTGCGTTGTTTTGTTGCATAGTTGTTTTGTTTCCTTTGGTAATTTTGTAAGCGTTACCAATAAACTTTCTTTCTGTTTCAAAAAAAAAAAAACAAAAAAACTGCCCCTGTTACCTTACCCAGGGAAAAAACCTTTTGTAGTGAAATGGCCCACCTTGATTATCACTACAAAAGGTTCCCCCCCCCCCGCTCTTCCCCCCCCCCCCCCCCCCGCTCTCCTGCTGGTAATAGCTCACCTTAAGTGATCACTCTCGTTACAGTGTGTATGGTAACACCCATTGTTTCATGTTCTCTATGTATATGAATCTCCCCACTGTATTTTCCACTGCATTCATCCAATAAAGTGAGCTGTAGCTCACGAAAGCTTATGCTCAAATACATTTGTTAGTCTCTAAGGTGCCACAAGTACTCCTTTTCTTTTTACGAAGTCTAAGTATATTGGTTAGTCTCTAAGGTGCCACAAGTACTCCTTTTCTTTTTACGTCAACACAGTTACTGCTATCAACCAAATTTATCAAAAAATGCTGAGTCATACAGGTTGAATCTTTTATGTCCTGCCCATTCTGATGACACACTTTGGATTTTAGGGTGACATCAGGAAATTGGAGGACTCCAGCTCTTACCTGAATCTGCCTTTTATGAGAAGTCTATTAGAGTCAAAGACCCTTTCTGGTTCCTCATTCCGAGTGAGCGGTGGCATGGCTGGTATGGGCATATCTTCCCGGGACAGCTTCCAAATCTCCACCCTCGTCTGCTCCACCAAACTAACCCAGAATGGTATGTAGGAGTTTTCCCCTGCTTTCAGCAGAATTGCACACCACAAACTTCAGTGTGACACTTCTGCGGTATGCCAGCGTGCACATCACAACATGCCAGTGTGACATTGCCATACTTTTAAATAAGCTGTATTCACTTCCTACACATCTGTATATGTTTGTCCACCCTGCACACAGCTGCACAGCCCATCAGCCCCCTTCAGGAGATCCTTTAGGATACAGCTGTTAGTTACAGGGTATAAACACACATGTATCAGCATGCATGGGCAGCCTCTTGCCTGTGAGGAAAATGCTTGGGAAACTGCAAGGGGTCAAGCCAGAGCCACAGGTCAATCCAGAGGTCAGGAACTGGAGTAAGCAGGGTAGCAGGGAAAGAAGGGTTCAAGGCAAGGGCAGGACAGAGGCAAGGCTGGGTGCAAGGCAGGAGCAGCGGGAACAAGGTAACACAAGAGCAGGCACAATGTTGGGCATGAGCATTGAGAAGCCAGTTAGCTGCAGCTGATGGCTTAAGAGCTGGCCTGCTAGACCCTCCAGCCAATCAGGTGATGTGGCCAGTCAGGCAGCCTGCTACAGGCCAGCTGTACTGTTGAGGCTGCCTGGAGACTAGCTCTGCTGCAGGCCCTCACAGTGCCCCCCTCCCCATCGAGGGTGCCGTCTAGGGGCCTTGGGGCCTGGTTTCTTGGGGTACATGTGGTGAAAGGCTTGCAGGAGATCTTGGGCATGGATGTGTTCTGCAGGTTCTCAGGGGGAGGGATAGCTCAGTGGTTTGAGCATTGGCCTGCTAAACCCAGGGTTGTGAGTTCAATCCTTGAGGGGGCCATTTAGGGATCTGGGGCAAAAATTGGGGATTGGTCCTGCTTTGAGCAGGGGGTTGGACTAGATGACCTCCTGAGGTCCCTTCCAACCCCGATATTCTATGATTCTATATGATTCTATGAAAGCTTCTCCTCAGTTATTTGAGTTTGTGAAACATTTGTCTGAGACATACCTGTCCCAGTCAATTAGATACCCAGCAAGAGTCTAGAACAGGGGTGGGCAAACTATGGCCCGTGGCCACATCTGGCCTGCCAGCCGATTTAATCCGTCCCTCGAGCTCCCGCTGGGGAGTGGAGTCAGGAGCCACTCTGTGTGCTTGTGCCATGGCTCTGTGCGGCTCTGGAAGCAGTGGCATGTCCCCCCTCCGGCTCCTACATGTAGGGGCAGCCAGAGGCTCTGTGCGCTGCCCCCACCCCAAGTGCCGCCTCCGCAGCTCCCATTGCCGCCTGAGAATGGGGCAGCATGCAGAGCTGCCTGGCTGTGCCTCCGCATAGGAGCCAGAGGGGAGAACGTGCCGCTGCTTCCAGGAGCTGCTTGAAGTAAGCACTGCCCTGAGCCCCTCCTGTGCCCCAACCCCCTGCCCAAGCCCTGATCCCCCTCCTGTCTTCTGAACCCCTCTGTCCCAACCTGGAGCATTTTCCTACACCCCAAACCCCTCATCCCCAGCCCCACCCCAGAGCCCTCAACCCCCCCACACCCCAACCCCCTGCCCCAGCCCAAAGGCCCCTCCCACACCCTGAACTCCTCATTTCAGGCCCCACCCCAGAGCCCGCACCCCCAGCCAGAGCCCTGACCCCTTCCTGAACCCCAACCCCAATTTCATGAGCATTCATGGCCCACCATACAATTTCCATACCCAGATGTGGCCCTCGGGCCAAAAAAGTTTGCCCACTCCTGAGCTAGAATATATCGAACCACTTATTTTTCTTGGCCCCAAACAGTTATAGGTGGAAGAGGAGTATGCAGTGGGAAGGGATTCTTGAATAATAATTTTTAGAAGGGAGATGTAAAAACAGTGTAAATCTTGAGGGAATCTTGTAGCTGTAACTTGAACTTGAACATAACAGGGTGAATCTGTTTTGTGATTTGGAAAGACCTTGTGTACGGATAGTCCAGCTTTGCAGAGAGGCAAGTTGATCACAGATTCCAGGCAGACAACCACTCCTTATCCCCTACCCCAAAACCAGGTATTGGCTGGCGGGACTGGTTGGTATACCATTCATAAGTTGTCTTGGCGATTTTTAACTGCCCTGGAGTTCTTGGTTTACCTGTTGGTTGTGGACAATGATTTTGTTAGTGGCAAGCATTGACAATTCGGCGAGGATCTCTGTGTGAGCACAATGATGGAAAGTATAGTTAGCAACAAAAAGAGTCTTGCTTGCTGGAGGCATTTCTAGCATTGATGTAAAAGTAAACTTGGCGTGAGGTGAGGAATCAGGGACAGCCAATTATCTTGATGATAAGTTTAGAAAGTAACGTAGGTACTGTTCAAGGACTTGATTGACCCACTCTGCCTGACTCTTGGTGCTTGTATAAAAGGCCATTGAGGTTAGGGTGTCAATACTCAGATGGCATAGAAATTCTTGCCAGAAGTGGGAAATAAACTGGACTTCTTGGTCAGATACCATGCCTATAGGCAAGCCGGGGAGACAAAAGATGTTGTTCATAAACAGACAAACTGTCTCCTGAGCAGAAGCACCTGGCATGGACCAAAATGTGCCAGCTTGGTTAAGTGGTCAGCCACCACTAGAATAGTACTGTGGCCTTGGGAAGGTGGTAAATCTATGATAAAGTCCATGGGAAGGATGGCCCAAGTCCAGGGCAAAGTGAGTAGGGGCTGGACGAGACCCAGCAGTCTTGAATGAGGCAATCTTAGTCCGGGTGCAAAGATCACAGGAATCTACACAGGACGCAACAGAGGCACATATTGCTGGCCACCAAAACTTCCTGGAAACCAGGTCTTGAATCTTTGAATGGCCAAAGTGGCCTGCTAGGGGAGCATGATGGCAGAATTTTAGGATTCGAAGCAGAGTGATCCCTTCAGGCACATAGATTTGTCCCTCATGTTATAGGATCCCATTCTGGAATGTGAAGGCTGCAGAGGTCTGATCCTGGTCAAGGTCTAAGACTTGATGGGTTCACTAAGTAACAGAGTGGATGATGCATAACAGGTTGGAGGTTACTGTTGACTAATATACGCTGACTAGCATACATATATATTATGTTAATAATACTACCCACAATATATATTCCAAGCATTTAAGTATGCATATTATTAAGCATTAATATAGCAGTTATATAGCCCAAATTGGCCTGTGATAATCCTGTTCACTTACGTTAAGTATCCCATACCATCTTACATTAACTGAAGTAAACTTTGGCTTAAAGAGATAGGAAAACTGTCAGTATCAGGACATATAATTGGTTTTCTCATAGCAACAAAAAGAGTTAGCCTCAGAACCCTATTTACCCTAAGACAGGCCTAGGAGGGTTCTTTTTGCCCCCTAGGACCTGGAATGCATGTACTCAGAGCAAAGGTAAGGGTGCATCCACTGTGTATATACACCGGTGCAGTTTCTTCCCTTCAAGAGTCTGACCAGTGGTGAGTACAATATCCAGACAGCCTTCTGAAACCAAGCATCGTTAAATTTTAATAGTAGGAACAAAGCTTCTTTTTCGAGGAGTGTCCTCTTTAGATGTCTTGACGCCCTACTGGAGAGTGATAAACCTTATGAGGGCAAGCTCGAACGGATGCTCACAGAGCAAAGTGAAACCCTCCACCTCGGCATCCGCAGAGCCGAAAGAAACTCGGAACCAAGCGGCGCAGTGGTGCCACCTGCTGTACCTATGCCGCTCAGCTCAAAGCCCTTGACACCAGCGACTACAGTTCACATTCCTGGGCCGCCAGTAATGCCATCCCCAGTACCAAAGTCCACGGTTCCACAACAATTCACAAGACATGCAGACCTAATAATCTCTTCAACACCTGAATTCCCTCTACTCGGTACCGAAGGTACTCCATCCAGATTAGTACTGAGCCACTTGAATACTCCATCTGGATCAGCTCCCCATCCCTCCAGTGATGGTGAAGAGGAGGATGATGCAGTGATATATACTCCTCGTCACTCCTCACTGCAATCTGGACCATCTCAGCTACCAGCATGTCACCCATCTTCAGAGGCACGTGCTTGGTAATGGCACCCATAGGCACCACCCCACGTGCCTTTCCCACTGAACTGGCCTTACTGGAATCTGTGGGCAAGGTACAGGGCCCACCACTGCAGGCCTCCTTGCCCACCAAGATTGAGAGCCGCACAATCCCTATTACCACCTATCCCAGCATCCTCAGAAACACAAGAGGAAGTGACGGAGGAAACTGAGGACATATCTGATCAGGAAGCCTCACCACCTGCACACCTCTCATCTTCGTCACCAGACGAAACCATAATGCCGCCACCACTGGGGATGATTTTAAGGCCTTTCAGGTAGCAGAATCGTTAGACATTTCTTTAAAACAGGTACCTGAATCTCAGCATAAGCTACTGGACATACTCCAGTCATTTCCATCAGCAAAGATAGCTTTACTGATTGATGATGCTATTATGGGGCCTGCAAAAACCATCTGGCAGACACCAGCAACAGCTCCCACATCATGCAAAAAATAGGACAAAAAATATTATGTGCCATCTAAAGGGGCTGAGTTTTTATTTACTCACCCTACACCAATTCACTAGTGGTGGAGGCTGTAAACGAGAGGGGAAAACAACACAACTCTGGAATAACCCCATACAACAAAGATTGGAAGAGGTTGGATTTCGTAGGCTGCTAGGCCTATTCCTCTGCAACACTTCAGTTCCACATAGCTAATTGTGCAGCTCTCCTGGTGAAACACATGCACACCATCTTTTCGAAAATGTCAGAATTTATTAACAATTTGCCTGATGATAAAAAAGAACAATTTAAAGCGAATATAGCTGAAGGACATCTCATCACCAGGATGGCCTTGCAGGCCTCTCTTGACTCCGCAGACATGGCAGCATGATCTATCGCAACATCTGTGGTTATGTGCCGGGGATCCTGGCTCTATCTCTCGGGGTCCCCCAGGGAGGTCCAGGCAACAGTTGAGGACTTACCCTTCGAAGACCCAAAATTATTTGCAGCCAAAACGGATGAATCTTTCCACACCCTTAAAGACTCAAGGGTAACCTTGAAATCCCTGGGTATCTACACACCTGCAAATAAAAAGAAACAGGGCAGGTTTTATATCCAGAGATTCCAATCACCACCATACACACAAAATAGACAGTATGAACAATGCCGCAAGCAAAGGCAAACCAGATGTTGACAGCCAAAAAACAAACCTTCAACGTTCCAACAATCCAAAACTAGACAGCAATTTTTAAGGTGTGGTTGAGGGCACGAGACAACCACTTATTCTAATGCTAGAAACAGACTCTACCTCCCGACTATTCAGAGATTGTCACCTTTTCACCTAGTTTGGTGCAGCATCTCGACAGACAGATGAGTTTTAGAAATGATCCAAACTGGTTACTCCATCCCCTTTATCTTCATCTCACCCACCTGCCCTCCCCATCCCTCTTCAGGGACCCCTCTCACGAGTCACTGTTGCAACAGGAAGTAAATAACCTTATTTATCTAGGTACAGTGGAACCTGTACCAACTAAGCACAGAGGGAAAAGGCTCTGTTCAAATTATTTTCTCACGCAGAAAAAGACAGGCGGATGGAGACCCATATTGGATCTAAGGAAACTCAACAAATTTGTAAAAACCCAACATTTCAAGATGGTGACAGTATCAACCATAATTCCAGTGTTAGAAAAGAGGGACTGGCTTTTGTCCCTCGACCTGCAGGAGGCGTATTTCCACATTACCATCCACCCATCACACAGAATACTCTTGAGGTCCACCCTAGGGAAACAACACTTCCAAAACAAAGTACTAGCCTTTGGCTTGTCCACCACCCCAAGGGTTTTCTCCAAAGTTCCAGCTGTCATGGTGGCACACCTCCACAGACATGGAGTCATGATTACCTTGGATGATTACCTCATAGAATCATAGAATCATAGAATATCAGGGTTGGAAGGGACCTCAGGAGGTCATCTAGTCCAACCCCCTGCTCAAAGCAGGACCAATCCCCAACTAAATCATCCCACCAGGGCTTTGTCAAGCCTAACCTTAAAAACTTCTAAGGAAGGAGATTCCACCACCTCTCTAGGTAACGCATTCCAGTGTTTCACCACCCTCCTAGTGAAAAAGTTTTTCCTAATATCCAACCTAAACCTCCCCCACTGCAACTTGACACCATTACTCCTCGTTCTGTCCTCTGCTACCACTGAGAACAGTCTAGAGCCATCCTCTTTGGAACTCCCTTTCAGGGAGTTGAAAGCAGCTATCAAATCCCCCCTCATTCTTCTCTTCCACAGACTAAACAATCCCAGTTCCCTCAGCCTCTCCTCATAAGTCATGTGTTCCAGTCCCCTAATCATTTTTGTTACCCTCCACTGGACGTTTTCCAATTTTTCCACATCCTTCTTGTAGTGTGGGGCCCAAAACTGGACACAGTACTCCAGATGAGGCCTCACCAATGTCAAATAGAGGGGAACGATTATGTTCCTTCAATCTGCTGGCAATGCCCCTACTTATACAGCCCAAAATGCCATTGGCCTTCTTGGCAGCAAGGGCACACTGTTGACTCATATCCAGCTTCTCCTCCACTGTAACCCCTAGGTCCTTTTCTGCAGAACTGTTGCCTAGCCATTCGGTCCCTAGTCTGTAGCGGTGCATTGGATTCTTCCATCCTAAGTGCAGGATTCTGCACTTGTCCTTGTTGAACCTCATCAGATTTCTTTTGGCCCAATCCTCTAATTTGTCTAGGGCCCTCTGTATCCTATCCCTACCCTCCAGTGTATCTACCTCTCCTCACAGTTTAGTGTCATCTGCAAACTTGCTGAGGGTGCAATCCACACCATCCTCCAGATCATTAATGAAGATATTGAACAAAACCAGCCCCAGGACCGACCCTTGGGGCACTCCACTTGATACCAGCTGCCAACTAGACATGGAGCCATTGATCACTACCCGTTGAGCTCGACAATCCAGCCAGCTTTCTATTCACCTCATAGTCCATTCATCCAGCCCATAGTTCTTTAACTTGCTGGCAAGAATACCGTGGGACACCATGTCAAAAGCTTTGCTAAAGTCAAGGAACAACACGTCCACTGCTTTCCCCACATCCACAGAGCCAGTTATCTCGTCATAGAAGGCAATTAGATTAGTCAGGCACGACTTGCCCTTGGTGAATCCATGCTGACTGTTCCTGATCACTTTCCTCTCCTCTAAGTGCTTCAGAATTGATTCCTTGAGGACCAGCTCCATGATTTTTCCAGGGACTGAGGTGAGGCTGACTGGCCTGTAGTTCCCCAGATCCTCCTTCTTCCCTTTTTTAAAGATGGGCACTACATTAGCCTTTTTCCAGTAGTCTGGGACCTCTCCCAATCACCATGAGTTTTCAAAGATAATGGCCAATTGCTCTGCAATCCCACCCGCCAACTCCTTTAGTACTCTCGGATGCAGCGCATCCGGCCCCATGGACTTGTGCTCATCCAGCTTTTTTAAATAGTCCCAAACCACTTCTTTCTTCACAGAGGGCTGGTCACCTCCTCCCCATGCTGTGCTACCCAGTGCAGTAGTCTGTGAGCTGACTTTGTTCGTGAAGACAGAGGCAAAAAAAGCATTGAGTACATTAGCTTTTTCCACATCCTCTGTCACTAGGTTGTCTCCCTCATTCAGTAAGGGGCCCGCACTTTCCTTGACTTTCTTCTTGTTGCCAACATACCTGAAGAAACCCTTCTTGTTACTCTTAACATCTCTTGCTAGCTGCAACTCCAGGTGTGATTTGGCCTTCCTGATTTCACTCCTGCATGCCCGAGCAATATTTTTATACTCTTCCCTGGTCATTTGTCCAATCTTCCACTCTTGTAAGCTTCCTTTTTGTGTTTAAGATCAGCAAGGATTTCACTGTGAAGCCAAGCTGGTCGCCTGCCATATTTACTATTCTTTCTACACATCGGGATGGTTTGTTCCTGTAACCTCAATAAGGATTCATAGAATCATAGAATATCAGGGTTGGGAGGGACCTCAGGAGGTCATCTAGTCCAAGCCCCTGCTCAAAGCAGGACCAATCCCCAACTAAATCATCCCAGCCAGGGCTTTGTCAAACCTGACCTTAAAATACATGCTTTAAAATACAGCCAGCTCTCCTGAACTCCTTTCCCCCTCATGTTATTCTCCCAGGGGATCCTGCCCATCAGTTCCCTGAGGGAGTCACAGTCTGCTTTTCTGAAGTCCAGGGTCCGTATTCTGCTGCTCTCCTTTCTTCCCTGTGTCAGGATCCTGAACTCGACCATCTCATGGTCACTGCTGCCCAGGTTCCCATCCACTTTTGCTTCCCCTACTAATTCTTCCCGGTTTGTGAGCAGCAGGTCAAGAAGAGCTCTGCCCCTAGTTGGTTCCTCCAGCACTTGCACCAGGAAATTGTCCCCTACACTTTCCAAAAACTTCCTGGATTGTCCGTGCACCGCTGTATTGCTCTCCCAGCAGATATCAGGGTGATTGAAGTCTCCCATGAGCACCAGGGCCTGCGATCTAGTAACTTCCGTTAGGCACCAAGACAACAAGAAGCAATAAACGCCACACAGAGTATGGTAACCGTTTTCACGAGCCTAGGGTTATAGATAAATGTGCAAAAGTCTACACCGATTCCCGTCCAGAAATTGGAATTCATAGGCGCCTGTCCCAACTGTTCAACAGCAGCAGCAACGCTATCTCAGCAATGCTTCATCACGCTAGTCAATTTAATTTAGACATTGATCAGCAGCCCATAAACATCAGCCAGAACAGATTTACAGCTCTTGGGGCACATGTCAGCAACAGCATTTGTTATCAAACACACCAGATTTCACATGAGATGCCTACAGGCCTGGCTTCGAACAGTGTACATCCTGCACAGGCACAACTTAAACAGATGTGTTACAATGCCACGCAGGGGCAAAGACTCCCTAAAATGGTGGACACAACCAAAGAACGTCTGTTCAGGAGTCCCATTTCAACAGAGAACTCCGACCATGACAATCACTGTTAACAACACGGGGTGCTACTACCCCTGAAATGGATCTTTACTGGCTCCCGGTGGAGCAGATTACTGCCATACCAGTGAAAAAGGTCCACAGTAATTGTCTTCAGTACAAAGCAGTTTATTGAGAAGGAATTACATAAGTGGCAAAGGGTTATATTAAGCACATAACTCCTTTATGTTAGATATAAGTGCTATACATTAAGAGCTATACATTCCTCTTAACAAGTCTCTCTTTCACAAACATACACAAACAGGCCCTGTGCTAGCATCACACAGTTCCTGCTTGGCAAACAGAGAAGGTGGTTACCAATTTTATAGACGGCTTCTTTCCTCCTGGTCTGGTCTTTTCAGCCCTCTGGTCTGTCTCGGATTCCCTCGAGGCCAGGCCTCGGCTGCCTTGAGACAACCCCTCTGGTTCACAGTCCTACTCGAGCCCACGGAGCAGAGGTTTGGCTGCTCTGTCCAGCAGCGTTGCTTTTCCAAGCGTCAATTAAGGAATCCCCCCAACGGTAATTTACTTTGCTTGATTCTTGCACCCTTTTCCCTCGAAGGAGTCACATGTCTTACAAGCACGCCCAGGGGACGTGTGGTTACAAATTTTTACCTAATTAGTATTTTAGAAGGGGCGGGAGGGGTGGTACTGAACGAAGATCATCCCACGTATGCTCCTATGTTGCTGGAGCATTGCTTAGGCTGAACGGCATGAATAGGTATTTGTAGAAGCCATATAGAGTGTGAAAGATGGTTTTCCACTCATCTCCCTCATGCGCGTGCACCATGTTATAGGCCCCACTCATGTCTAACTTCATGAAAGTACGGGCTGCCCATAGTCAGTCTAAGAGCTCATTTATAAGTGGAAGTGGTTTCATACAGTTAGTTTGTTCGGGGCCACATAGTCAATACATAGCTGCAAAGAGTCATCCTTCTTCTTGACAATAAAGTTTGGAGAGCCCTCTGGGGAGGTGGACAGGTGGATGACACCCTTCTGAATGTTCTCCTACAAGTATATGTGGATAGCCTGAAGTTCAGGTTCAAAGAGGGCATATATCTGACCAAATGGGATCTTGGCTTTAGGCTAGAGATTGATCAGGCAATCATAAGTCCCATGTGAGGGCAGGATGTCTGCCTTCCTCTTCTCAAAAAACACTGGCAAAGTCACAATATTTGTGGGGGATCTCGGCCACAGCAAATGGAGCTGTAGGGGACGATCAGGGTCCTAGCGGTCTTGTTCTTTGATGATCAGGGTCTTGCAGTGTGTGACATGAACCACAGAGCACACTGGTCTGGTTCTCAGATCCTGGGAGACAGGATAATCGGCATAGTGGGAGCTAAAGTGTAGGGTTTCCTGCCAATGAATGTGGGGGTCATGGGTGTTTAGCCAGGACATGCCTAGGATGACCGCACATGGGGGCCCAGCATAGTCCAAATTGTAGTGTTTCCTGATGCGCCGAAGGTTGATAACCATTAGTGCCAAGGTCTGGTGGGTTACTGTTCTGTGGAGAGAAGAGACCCATCTACAGTCTCGATCAGATCTGGTGGGAACTGCATGAGCCATGGCAAGGTTCAAGTCCTTAACATTACCTGAGGCCCCTGACTTGGCTTGGGTCTCTAGGTGAATTTCTGAGCTTATCAGCAGTTGAATTATAGATGTATTTGGAGTTGCATCAGAAACTGACTTGGGGGTCCTGCTCTGCCCACTGTGGCCCATGGGTGCTATTAACTACTGAAGGAAAGAGAAGACCAGCTCTGTCTGGATTGATTCCTTGGAGTACGGGACCTGGTGTTTCCTGGTCCCAGTTCTGCCCAAGTCTTCACCAGACACGTCAAGGCAAGATGTCTGCGTTTCCCACAATATAAGCACAAGCCTAATGCTGGACATCAGTGTTTCTCAGATTCAGAGACTTGTGGACAAACGTGGTTGGCTTGCTAGAACTTTGATGCCAGAGAAGTTTCAAAGTAGCAGCCGTGTTAGTCTGTATTCGCAAAAAGAAAAGGAGTACTTGTGGCACCTTAGAGACTAACCAATTTATTTGAGCATAAGCTTTCGTGAGCTACAGCTCACTTTATTGGATGCATAAAGTGGGAAGTACAGTGAGGAGATTTTATATACACACAGACCATGAAAAAATACACATTGTAAGGAGAGTGATCACTTAAGATGAGCTATTACCAGCAGGAGAGTGGGGTGGGGGGAGAGAAAACCTTTTGAAATGATAATCAAAGTAGGCCATTTCCAGCACATTTCCATGAGTTAAAAAGAACGTCTGAGGAACAGTGGGGGAGGGGGGGAAGGGGGGAAGGGGGAAGGAATAAACAAGGGGAAATAGTTTTACTTAGTATAATGACTCAACCACTCTACTCCCAATCTCTATTCAAGCCTAAGTTAATTGTATCGAATTTGCAAATTAATTCCAATTCTGCAGTCTCTTGTTGGAGTCTGTTTTCAAAGTTTTTTTGTTGAAGGATACTCACTTTGAAATCAGAAATCGAGTGACCGGAGAGATTGAAGTGTTCTCCGACTGGTTTATGAGTATTATAATTCTTGACATCTGATTTGTGTCCATTTATTCTTTTACGTAGAGACTGTCCAGTTTGCCCAATGTACATGGCAGAGGGGCATTGCTGGCACATGATGGCATAGATTACATTGGTAGATGTGCAGGTGAACGAGCCTCTGATAGTGTGACTGATGTGATTAGGCCCTATGATGGTGTCTCTTGAATAGATATGTGGGCACAGTTGGCAACAGGTTTTGCTGCAAGGATAGGTTCCTGGGTTAGTGGTTCTGTTGTGTGGTGTGTGGTTGCTGGTGAGTATTTGCTTCAGGTTGGGGGGCTGTCTGTAGGCAAGAATTGGCCTGTCTCCCAAGATTTGTGAGAGTGGTGGGTCGTCCTTCAGGATAGGTTGTAGATCCTTGATAATGCGTTGGAGAGGTTTTAGTTGGGGGCTGAAGATGACGGCTGGTGGCGTTCTGTTATTTTCTTTGTTAGGCCTGTCCTGTAGTAGGTGACTTCTGGGTACCAGAGAAGAACCCCATGGCTGGGATGTCATGAACTGGAAAACTGAGGTACGCTTGTGGTGCCGCTTCATGAGGCAATTGTCGATTCAGATGCACAAGTCAATCAGATAGTTCAAACGAGGCAGAGGCTCCGCCTGCGTGAGCTTGTCTTTTATATAATTTAATCCCAGGTGGAAATGCTGGTGCTATGCTGCCTCATTCCACCCGACATCAGAAACCAAACAATGAAATGAAGTGGCATATTTGGTAACGGGTCTATTTCCCTGCTGTAAGGCCTGAAGCGTTGTCTCAGTGGTCCATATACAGTTGGGATCATCAGAGATAATGGATGTGGCTTGAATGAATTCCCCTAATTGTCACAAAACGGGGCTGGACTGTTCCAGGAGGGGAGAAGCCCAGGCCAAGGCCTCCCCAGTCAACAAGCTTAAGATGAGCCCCACACAGGTCTGGTCCATTTGGAATGATTGAGGGCATAGTAAGAACAGGAGCTGATGTTGGTTTGCAAACACCCAAAACGTGTCCCGTGTGCCATCAAATTTGTCAGGCAGGAGAATCTTCGGCTCTGGGGTGGGGGTGGAGTTGGGGGAGCCAACAGAGCAACGGCACCTGCAAAGCCAAATTCTGTGATTACAGGACAATTACTTGCTCCTGCACATTCTGGACAGCATCCACCAGTTCTGCTGGGGCCTTAATGGGGTCCATGCTTGCTCCAAGGACCCCTGGTCATAATTTTTTAGGGCTGTTCAATCTCTCAGGTGACTGGGATGAGGGTGGTCTAGCTTAGTGGTCAGAGCAGGTATCAGACCGAATGGTTGGAGCAGGCTTTGGGACCCAAGCATCCGAGCCAGGGACAAGGGTCAGAGCCAGGGACTCTGGTCAGTAGTCAGAAGCTGGAGCCAAGGCTCAAGCAGGAGGTCAGGAACAGGATATCAGAGCCCAGGGTCAAGCTGGAGTCAGCAGCCACAAGCCAGAATCATTAATCAAACCGGAGAGCAGGAACTGGAGCAAGCAGGTGGCAGGCAAAAAGGGGTTCAAGGCAGCAGCAGGACAGAGGCAAGGCAGCAGCAGGACAGAGGCAAGGCAGGAGCAGCGGGAACAAGGTAAGAGAGGAGCAGGCACAGCGTTAGGCATGAGCATTGAGCAGCCAGGTAGCTGCTGCTGCTGCTGGCTTAAAAACTGGGCCACTGTCCCCTTCAGCTAATTATATGGTGTGACCAATCAGGCAGCCTGCTGCAGGCCAGCTATACTGATGAGGCCACCTGGAGACTGGCTCTGCTGCAGGCCCTGATTCCTGACAGGTCAGTATTTTTAATCTTTCAAACTGGCCGGTTGAAAGGTGTATGTCTGGATGTTTGCTTCCAGAATGTGGCCACAGAACATAGTGACCCAACAGGACCCAGAAGCTAGTGGAGACTTTCTGTTCAGTTTTCACAGTGGTCCTGTCCTAGAATGTGTGGTGCTTTTGTGTGATTGCAGTTGAGGTCATAGCTTTTCAGGCAGTCTCTACTTAGGACTCTGTGACCAAGTGTGAAGCTTTAGCTCAGTGCAAGAAGAGAGGAGGGAAGCAGAGATAGATGTGTAAGCACTCATATTGTCAGGGCAGCCATAGGCCTATCTGACCATAGCATAAATTGATTGACATGCAGGCTGACCCTGGCTCCCTCTGAGCTGTGAGCAGATGGGAATTGGAGCAGGAGTTGCACTCGTTCAGGAGACTCTGTCACTCAAGGAATCCACCAGGCCACTTTTGATTTTTCTTTTGTTTTTTTGCTTTCTTTCTTTCCCCATGTAACATATGCAGAAATTAAATGCCACATCTCATATTAACATAGCATTGAAGCTGTGAAAGCCAGCAGGGACCAGTTCTCCTTTCACTCACATCACTGGCACTCCATTGACTTCAGTGGAATTACTCCTGACTGGTGGGAGTGAGTGTAGAATCATGCCACAGTCACTCCTGCCAGGGTCATTCAGCCCCTTTCCTCATAGGGAGCATTTTCTGTTTCAGCAGAGGATTCAGTTCTGAATCTCTTCATGCTGACTTGGGCAGTGGAAGTGGGGGAAGCTGGTTGGGGGACAGGGAGGGTTGGCTGACTTGGAGGTGCAGCTAAAGGGCTCAGTCAGTGCCTAGGTCGATAGAAAATAAGGACTGACTGACTGAATGAGTTTGTTTCCATGCAGTTGACCTGCTGGGGCTGTTGAAGTGGCGGTCGAAGCCCAACCTCCTGGCTGGAAACCTCCAGAAGCTAATGAAGGTGGATGGAGGAGAAGTCATCAAGGTAAGAAGGGTCCTTGGCAGCCTTGGCAGAGCTTCTCCTGGGCCAGCCCTCTTTGTCCCACAGGAAGAACATCCCATATCCCCATTCTAAACAGCTGCCGCTTTCCACCCCCCTTAGAAAGAGAGAACTGGAAAGTGCAGATTCAGCAGGCAAAGCCTGGTGAGCAGGCCAGGGGAAGAGTGGGCAAGGGAGCTGAAGATATAGCAGTGAGGATATAGGCCCGTGCCACACTGAGTGGTGTGTGTAGTCGGCTCCAGCCTGGAACAGGGAAGGGTTGTCCTTTTCTCTCTAGCTCTGGAAAACCCCACCTGGGATCTGATGCTGAGCTCTGGGCACCTTATTGCCAGAGAGATAGTTACTGACAAACTGTCTGGAGCTCAGAGAAGAGCCACAGAAATATTGAGGGGTCACGGGCTGAGTAGTTGCTCATGCTGTAGTGACATCCAAGGGGCCTAACGGGGAATCAGGGCCCACTGGGCTGGGTGCAGCACCGGCAGAGGGAGGCAGATATGGGAAGAGACCAGGGAGCCACAACAACTGGGATGTGTGGCGTGTTACACTGACAGGAGGGGGTTAATCTGGGAAAGGCTGCAGATTTTGGTAGCTCTCAGAAACCACACTGCAGAAGGTGCACAACAACTGACAGTGCTGCCTAGTGGTCACGTGAGCACTGGCAGGACATCTCCCCATTGAAGCTCAGCCCTGTCCTTTGGCGTCCCTGCCCCAAGGGTTTCCAGTCCTCCCCTTAGCACAGAGGCTTGAGGGCTAGGCCGTTGACCAGTCACAGTCTTTCCCAGTCAGCCTTTCACTGAAGGTGAAGGCTCCTGTTGTATTGCCTCTCAGAGGGGGTAGGGGAGCCTGGGCCCACCCTCTCCACTGGGCTCCAGACCAGGGCCCAGTGGTGGGCGGCTACACCCTACATCTTGGGGTGCCAAGCTGCTTCCCCCTCCGCTCCCCCACCCCCTGAAACACTTCCTACCCCAGTCTCCTTCAGCTTACCAGAGTAACTCACTCCAGCCAAGTCTCTGACCCGCACACTCTGACTCCTGCTTCTCCCCTACGGGTTTGCACAGGTCTGTGTTGTCAAGTGCCAGGCAATGAGCTCCTGGGCAGTAACTTCCCCTCAGAGCAGCCACCTGCTCCGTTCCACTGCCTGTCTCTGAGCTGCTCTGCTCCCCTCTTTACAGCCCAGCCTCCAGCTTTTGCAGGCTTTGCAGGGGTGTCTGGTCAGGGCTGTTCCATAACTTCTTACTCTCCAGTGTGGGTTTGTATAGACATCCTGCACAGCCTTCCTGCAGGTCATGAACGGCCAGTGAAATGCTGCCATGATGCTTCTAACTTGCCTTTCATTGGCAAATGGTAGCAGATATGCGTAGTGTCTGGATATCTGAGGGTCATGAACCATGGTGGAATGAGGAGGGATCAAATGAAACAAAGAAAAGAGGGAATTTAGGCCAAGTATGAGGAGAACCCTCCTGTCAGGGAGATGGATAAGGCTGGAAAATTGTCTTCCAGGGAAGGGCTGGGATAGGGTGGGTTAACTGATTTAAATCAAAGTGATTTAAATGACCTATTTTAATCATGATTTAAATCAGCAAGCAGGAAACCTTTTCAAGTCATCTATTTTAACCATGTTTTGCATTTGTAATGTTCCTAAAGAAAGGTTCATTCTCATTGGTTGGAAACCATTAAATATGTTGATTTTCTGCCAAATGTAGTCTTCACACTCAATTGGGTGCTTCTTTTTGCTAACCAGGAAGATGCACTGTATCTATACACATTAATTTAAGCTATTATATAGCTTAACTTACATTTATTCAGCTTCTTCATTTTTATTAGAAAATGTATTAGAAAATGTTGAATGATGCATTTCTTATTTACTTGATGAGTAATTTTTTACTTGTGATTTGTATCAAGCTCTATTTGAAATGGAAATTCAAATTCATTAAAATGCACACACAATTTTTAATTAAAACTACCTGGAATTTGCTGAAAACTGGAAAAAAGTATACTGAAAAGCTTATCAAAACATGTTTTGCATTTAAGACTGATTTATAAAAGTTAATGAATTGAACTGATTATTTCTGGTCACAACGTCCTTCAAGATTTTAGGACTTTTAGATTTCATCCTCTCATACCTACTTTTTATACATAGATTGGAAGAGGAAAATAAGCGTTCCTGCTTTTTCCATTCCCAGTTGTTTTCTTAACTTTGAATGAACTGGCCATTAAATGGGACTAGTTGAATAAACGGAAAAAAAGAAAATATTCTCTGCACTTGCAGAAGAGGCTACTGCTATCAAAAGCTAGTGCAGCCCTTCAACAAACTCTAGTTTGAGTTCTGAGTGAGTCACTTCCACCAGTTCAATGCTTTGACTTACTTTAAAACTTGAGAGCAAACACGTACTGCTTAATATTCTTTTTTTGTATTTAATTTAAATTATTTTAATACATTATAATAAATCTAGGCCCTAACATAGGTTGTCAATTTAAAATTTAATTTTAAATAAAAAATAAACTTATTTATTTTAAATAAAAGAAATCTGATTTAAATAAAATCTGAATTTTTTAATTTAAAAAAAATTGTTTATCTCCTAGGCCAGAAGCACCGTACTAGAGAAAACTGAGGGGAACAGATTATAAGCACCAATATTGCGCAGGGACTGAGGAGTCTGTTTCTGTTCTTCTTCAAATATATGTCTCTGTGGGTGCTCCACCGTAGGATGCGCGCACGCCCATGCACTCTTGACTGGAGACTGTAAAGCAGTGTCTGCGGGCCCAAGCCTGTGCCAAGCAGCTCCTCGTTCTCCCTTATGAGGCATGTAGGGAGCTGTGGACCTGCTGCCACTCACCTGCAGCTCGAGATGGAGCATTTTGCAGCCTCCAGCCTCTCTCACTTATTGTGAAATGTTCTTTGTTAGTTATTTACTTTGGTTATTTTTGTCATTTTAATTTTATTTCAGCACAATTGTGCTTTCAAAGGAGGGTTACTCCTTTTTTCAGGACTTTAGTTAATGCTTTGGCATGCCAGGTCATGCTGAAAACCCCACCTGTCATTTAAGCCTTGCCAGGCCTGCCACAGGTTTTTTTACCTGCAGAAACAGGCACTCTAGCTGTCACCAGTGTCTTGGAGATACCCACATCCCATTCAAGTGCAAGGTCTGCTCAGTGTTTAAAGGCAGGTCTAGAAAGGACAGAGAGGCTAGGGGGACATTCCTCCTAATGGTACAATCCCTAGTTCCTGAGGGGTCTGCTCCCGTCTCCCCGGTACATCGGCCTGAACATTTCAGGCCACTTTGGTGACTATTGGAAACCAGTTAGCAGCCCCAGAGACTAAGCCTTTGAGGGGGAAAAAGCCTCTTTCACTTTCCAGATAAATGAAAGAAATCTCACACCTGGGAAACTCTGTCTGCAACTGTTACTGAGACTCAGTACTGCATAAGAAGTGGTGTGTGGAGAAGTCTTCTACTCTCAGGGTAGCTTCTATCTTGGTTCCTTCTGACACCTCTCAGCACTGTGCTGTATACAGGACTACTCCCTGGGCACTGTTACCGTTGCCTTCTTACAGTTCCAAGGTCAGAAAAGACCCTTTGTTAACCTCTCTGGTATCACATTCACCATCTCCTCCCTGATCCATGTTTCCTGCTCTGGTACTGACGCAGGCTTTGAACATAGGCTATCATAGCCCTCCACCACCCTCCAGATCCCTTTCCCTGGAGGACCTTCTAGTCTCAGACGAGCCAGAGTCTCCCCTACTAAGGAGGTCTACTAGAGTTCCTTCTCTGGTACTGCCCCGCCAGCTGCAACATGTCTCTTGATTGGGCTTCCAATCCTTGGTACTGGCATTGATGCCTGAGGCTCCCCATCTTAACCCAGGAGAGGATACTTCTGACTCTGAGGTCTTGGTGCAGGGCTCTGCATCACACTCTCCTGAGTCCATTTACGGATGAAGATCTTCCAGAGCCCACCAAACACGCTCAAAATCGGGGATATGAATACGCTTGGGGACCCTTCCCCTAACCCACTCCTCAGTGGACTGAGGAGTACTGGAACCCCAGGGAGCAATTCAGTGAACAGTTTTACAGGGTGCCAGCTAGAAACAAACCCCAACACGCACCGGTACCGCATTATGCACAGGCGCCAAGACTATCCTCAGGTACCACGTACTTCTTTGGTACTGAGAAAAGCACAAGAGGAATAAGAGTCAGAGACTGAAGAAAACTCCCCTACTTCAGCCAGGTCCTCTTCCTCCCCATATGAGGTAGTAATGCCACCACTGCCCTCTGATGTTGATGACTTTAAGGCTTTCCAGGACCTTTCCAGAAACACCTGGCAGACTCCATCTGGATTCCATGAAAAGAGGTACAAGACTCCCAGCACCCCCGGTAGACATTTTAAACATCACCCCGCCCCAGGGAAAGTTTGCCCTACCAATTAATGAGGCACTGTTATTGCCTGCACATGCTCTGTGGCAAACACCTGCCACCACTCAGCCCACCTGCCAGTGGGCATATAAAAAATATTCAAGTTAAAGGAATGGATCACGTCTTCCACCGTCCTGCCCCTAATTCCCTAGCTGTGGACTTGGTCAATGAAAAGCGTTACTAAAGCCAGGCTCATTCTAGACCCTTTCCTTTGGGCAAAGAGTCCAAATGATTAGACCTACAGGGCAGGAGGAGCTATTCATCTGTAGCTCTTCAATTCTGAATTGGAAACCACCAGGCCTTGATGGTGAGTCTAGAAATTATTCTAAGTTCACACACTTTACTGAACACTTGCCACAAAAAGACCAATTTCAATCCCCTGTCTCTGAGGGTTAGTTGATTGCAAAAGCCTCCTTGTGGACTGTTCTCCGTGCTGCTGATGCAACTGAAGACTTTGCCTTTGAACGGCCAAAGCTCCTCACTCTATATCCTTACAGATTCAAGAGCAATGCTACAGTCACTGGGAATTTATGTGCCTGCAATAAAGAGACATTTTAGCAGAACTTAAACTCCACAATGTTCCAGCATTATGCACACCAGGCCTTTCCTAGCCCTTTGGAGCCTTTGAGGAAATTCAAACCTCAGAAAAGTGAACCACCTCCCTTTACAACTACCCAGTCTACACCCCTGTATAAGAGATTGTTTGGACGCCTTGGTTGAAGGCGTTGAGCAACTTTTTCCTCAGGATCCTCTACTGTACAACTCTACTGTCCATCCCTCTTTTGGAAACTGACTGTTACACTTCCCACCTGCCTGGGAGCAGATCACCTCAGACAAATTAGAGGTGGTCAGTGTGGGTTATTGCATCCACTTCCACTTTATTTATCCGTCCCTGTCCCTCTCTAAGGACCCTTATAAGGTGATAAGTAACAGACAGGATGGATTTGTCAAGAACAAATCATGTCAGACCAACCGGATAGCTTTCTTTGACAGGGTAACAAGCCTTGTGGAGAGGGGGAAAGCAATAAATGTGTTATAGCTTAACTTTGGTAAGGCTTTTCATACTGTCTAGCATAATGTTCTCAAACAAACTAGAGAAATGCAACCTAGATGGAGCTACTCTAAGGTGGATGCATAACTGATTAGGAAACCATTGGCAGAGATTAGTTATCAGTGGTTCACAGTCATGCTGGAAGAGCATATCAAGTGGGGTCCCGCAGGGGTAGGTTCTGGGTCTTGTTCTGTTCAATATCTTAATCAATGATTTAGATAATGGCATAGAGTGTACACTTATCAAGTTTGTGGAGGATACCAAGCTGGGAGGGGTTGCAAGTGCTTTGGAGGACTGGATTAGAATTCAAAATGATCTTGACAAACTGGAGAAATGGTCTGAAGTAAATAAGACAAAATTCAATAAGGACAAATGCAAAGTGCTGCACTTAGGAAGGGAGCCATCAGTTGCATGCATACGAAATGGGAAATGACTGCCTAGGAAGGAGTACTGCAGAAAGGGATCTGGGGGTGGATCACAAGCTAAATATGAGTCAACAGTGTAACGCTGTTGCAAAAAAAGCAAACATCATTCCAGGATGTATCATCAGGAGTGTTGTAAGCAAGACACAAGTAGTAATTTTTCTGCTCTACTCCACGCTGATTAGGTCTCAACTGGAGTAATGTGTCCAATTCTGGGTGCCACATTTCAGGAAAGATGTGAACAAATTGGAGAAAGTCCAGAGAAAAGCAACACAAATTATTAAAGATCTAGAAAATGTGACCTATGAGGAAAGATTGAAAAAATGGGGTTTGTTTAGTCTGGAGAAGAGAAGACTGAGAGGGGACATGATAACAGTTTTCAAGTATGTAAAAGGTTGCCATAAAGAAGAGGGTGATAAAATTGTGCTCCTTATCCACTGAGGATAGGACAAGAAGCAATGGGCTCAAATTGCAGCAAGGGCGGTTTAGGTTGGACATTAGGAAAAACTTCCTAACTGTCAGGTGGTTAAACACTGGAATAAATTGCCTAGGGAGGTTTTGGAATCCCCATCATTGGAGACTTTTAAGAGCAGGTTGGACAGACAACTGTCAGGAATGGTCTAGATAATACTTAGTCCTGCCTTGAGTGCAGGGGTCTGGACTAGATGGCCTCTCAAGGGTCTCAAAATTTTTACTTCAGTCTAAACAGATGTCTGTTTATTTTAAGTCAATTTAGATGGTAGCTCTTGGTAAATATCAGTCCTTTTGTGGTGAAGATTGCTCTCCCGTTACCAATCACTCTTCAGCAGTTTCTGAAGATAGACAGAGTTGGCATGATAAGCAGTCATCCAGTTAAAATGCCTATGAAATTTCCTATAGTAAGAGTGAGAAGCATAATAACTCTGCTATATTCGGTAATAGGACTTTCAGTATTCTTCATAATTCTGAGTCTCATAGAATCATAGAATCATAGAATATCAGGGTTGGAAGGGACCCCAGAAGGTCATCTAGTCCAACCCCCTGCTCAAAGCAGGACCAATTCCCAGTTAAAAGGAAAAGCCAGGAGAGCTCTCATCCTGAGGGCTGTAGGAACAGTCTTCCTGGGCTCTTCTTTTTGGAGGACTGGGGGATTGTTGGTGGTGGCTTTTCTTACATCATTTGGAATTTTTGTTTCACCACCTTCTTTTTCAATTCTATGAGTCTGTGATTCTCCCAAGGAGTTCTTAAGGCAGGAGGTACAATCTCTCCTGCTCTTGGGGATGATTGAACCAGTTCTACCCAAGTTTGTTGGAAGAGGGTTCAAGTCCAACTATTTCCTAGTCCTCAAAGAAGGTTAGGATGGAGACCAATCCTTGATCTCAGAAACTTGAACATCCATGTCCTTTTTCAGCACTTCAGAATGGTGATGCTAGCCATAGAATCATAGAACTGGAAGGGACCTTGAGAGGCCATCTAGTCCAGTCCCCTGCACTCAAGGCAGGACTAAGTATCATCTATATCATCCCTGACAGGTGTTTGTCCAACCTGCTCTTAAAAATCCCCAATGATGGAGATTCCACAACCTCCCTAGGCAATTTATTCCAGTGCTTAACCACTCTGACAGTTAGGAAGCTTTTCAAAATGTCCAACCTAAACCGCCCTTGCTGCAGTTTAAGATCATTGCTTCTTGCAATGTAAGCCCATTCCATCATAATTCCATCCCTAGATCCAGGAAATTGTTTCATCGCCTTTGGCCTATAGGACACCTACTTTCATGTAACTATCCACCCATCCCACAAGCATTTCCCATGTTTTATAATATGCTCAGATCATTACCAGTATGGAGTCCTCCCCTTTGGACTCTCTACAGCCCCAAGCCTCTTTACAAAGGTCCTCTTATTGGTACTTGCCTGCCTACATTAGTGGGGCATCACAGCATTCCCATACTTGGACAACTGGCTCCTCAGGGGTTGGTCCACTCTAGAGGTTCAGTTGGCAACCTCCAAGGCACTGGCCCTATTTCAGTCCCTGGGTTTCTGTGTCAATATGAAGAAGCCTACACTGACTCCGGTCCAGAAGATTGACTTCAACAGAGCTACTCTAGACTCCCTAATTGCCAGCGCCTGCTTGCCCAAGGAGTGGTTCTCTACTATGTCCAGTCTGATTTCAGTAGTACAGTGCAGCCCACAGATAATTACAAGGACCTGCTTACAACTCTTGGGCCACATATATGCCTCCATATTCATCATGGCTCATGTGTCTCAGGAGTCTTCTGACATGGCTAGGACTGCGTACATCCCAAACAGACAGTCTCTCCAAATGCATCACCGTATCTCCAAAAGTTCTGGACTCTGTCAGGTGGTGGAAGGAGTTCCCAGTGAAGGTCTGTGTGGGAACTCCATTCTCAGATTCCCCACCCTCGGAGATCCTCACAATAGATGCCTCACTTTTGCAAAGGGGGGCTCAACGCCAAAGGGCCACAGCCCAGGGGAAGTGGTCTATACATGAGGCCACACTCCACATCAACTTCCTAGAGCTAGAAGTGATTGGATATGCTTGCCAATACTTCCTTCACAGTGTACAGGGTCACTCCGTCAGGGTAATGCTGGACAACAGGGCAGCAATGTACTGTATCAATCGGCAGGATGGTGCAAGATCTCAGTCCTTATATATAGAATTGCTAAAACTCTGGAACTGGTGCGTTTCCCATCAGATAGAAATCTCAGCAGTTTATCTACCAGGCCTCCAGAATACAGTTGCAGACTTCATCAGCAGGAACTTCCATCAGAACCACAAATGGTAGCTCAACGATTCTGTCTTCCTCAGCATCTGCCAAACCTGGGCTTCTCCCAGAAGCAGATCTCTTTGTTACCCCAATCAACACAAAATGTCTCCTCTTCTGCTCCAAGAGAAGGTACAGCTGCAGCTCGTTAGGAGATGCCCTGATAAGACCTTGGCCTGTACCCTGATATATGCTTACCCATCTCTACCTCTGATCTTCAAGACCTTGTTCAAACTGCGACATGAACGAGTGAGGGTTATTTTCATAGCACTGTCCTGGCCAAGACAAGTACTCAAAACCTCCTTCAACTCTCTGTTGCAATGCTTCTCTGTCTTCCCTTCAGGAAGGATCTCCTGCTACAGAGCTCAGGGACGCTGGTCCATCCCAATTCCTTATCCTTAAACCTGAGAGCATGGTTCCTAGATGGTTCTTGGCATGGAGCTAACCTGTCCAGTCAGTTCTCCTATTTAGCTAGAAACCTACTGTCACGGAGTACCCGGGCGATGCTCTGGAACTGCTCCCTATGAAGCCAGTCAGGACTCTGGTGAAGTCTCCTCTCTGTGAGCAGACTGTCTTCAGGGCAAAAAGCTCACACGGCTTCCACCTTCCTGGGTCTGACCTCAGAGCATTCAGCATCCTCTGTCCCTCCGTGCACTTCCCACAGTGAGTCCACCTAGGTGGGGTCCTGGGGAAGCCAGAGGGTCCTGCCCCCCCAACTTCACAATCAGACGTGACTCTCAGCCAGCCAGTACAACAGAGGTTTATTAGATGAGAGGAACACTGTCTAAAACAGAGCTTTTAGGTACAGAGAACAAGACCCCTCAGCTGGGTCCATTTTGGGGGGCAGTGAGCCAGACAACCGTGTCTGCACTTCACTCCACGTCCCCAGCCAGCCCCAAACTGACTCAGTCTCCAGCCCCTCCTCCTCTGGGCTTTGTCCCTTTCCCAGGTCACTGGATTCCTTTGTTCTCTAATCCTTTAGCTTTCACCTTGCAGGGGGGGAATGGCCCAGGCCATCAGTTGCCAGGAGACAGAGTGTCAGACATTTATGTACACTGGCCCTTTGCTCTGCAACAATTACACCCCCTTATCCCACCACCTAGAGACTTAAGAAATGCATAGGGGAAACTGAGGTACCCCTACAGTATTTAGAGGAAACGTTAAGAACAGTCTCTACTTTGTCACACCTACTACTTGCAAAAAACTTACATTCAGAAGTGGAAATGCTTCCAGGTGTTCTCTTCAGTCCTCTTCTCAAGCATCAAGAGCTCTGCTCTACAAGATCCTAGATGACTTGTTAGATTTAAAGACACTGGGTTTATCAATGAGTTGCTGGAGGATTCTCTGCTCCTTGAAGTCTTTAAACCATGATTTGAGGACTTCAGTAGTTTAGCCATAGGTGAGAGGTTTATCGCAGGAGTGGGTGGGTGAGATTCTGTGGCCTGCGTTGTGCAGGGGGTCGGACTAGATGATCATAATGGTCCCTTCTGACCTTAATATCTATGAATCTACATTTGGCCAGTATTGTGGTCTTCCACTTGCCCATCAAGGGCTTATCAGTTTTTGCCCATCCTCCTACAACAAGATTCCTTATGGGCTCATACAACTTGTTGCCTCCTGTACAGAACTGGGGGCCCCAGTGGGACTTTAATGTGGTTCTCAGTGCCCTGTGGAAATCCCCTTTTGAAACTATGGCTACCTGCTCTCTCCTCCACCTCTCCCCCAATATTTCATTCCATATAGCCATCACTTCGGCTAGACAAGTGGAAGAACTGGGTGCTCTCATGGCAGACCCACCATTTGCTACTTTCTACAGAGATGAAGTTACACTATGTGTTGTGCTAACTGGGCCTACACATTTACTTTAATTGTAAGGTGAACTGGTGAAAGTAGGTAAAGGTCATCACAACAGTCCCCATTCTAGCTTCCTCCCTAAGGCCTCTTTGGAATACCATATTAATCAGGAAATCTGTCTACCAGTGTTCTGTCCAAAGCCTCATGCCTCCAAGGAGGAAACCAGCCTTTATACATTGGATCTTAGGAGGGCTCCCGGCTTCTACCTCTCCCAGATTATTCGTATCTTTTGCAGAGAGGATGACGTGACAGTCTATTTCCACATGAAGACTGACAAAGTGGGTCTTGGGTTGCATCTTAATGTGCTGTGAGACTCCTGGAATACGACAGTACACTCCACTAGGGCTCAGTCCACATCTATAGCCCTCGTGAAAGATGTTCCCATAGTTGAACTCTGCAGGACTGCAACTTGGTCCTCTGTCCATACCTTTGCCAAGCATTACACTCTCTTGCCTGCTTCTGGAGCTGACATGTTTGGTGACGCAGTCCTCCAAACTGCCTTGGATCTGCTTCCTCAGCGTCCACCTCCATGTTGAGGTACTGCTTGGGTATCTCCTATGGTGGAGCACCATAGAGACATATACTCAAAGAAGGAGAGGTTACTTACCTGTACAGTAACTTGAGTTCTTTGAGATGTTTTGACCCTATGGGTGCTCCACCTCCCTCCCTTCTCCCTCTCTGCTGCAGAAACTCTGACTTTGCAATTGAGAAGGAATTGAGTGGTGACAGGGCCATGCTTCCCTATATGCCAAGGGTGGCCAACCTGAGCCTGAGAAGGAGACAGAATTTACCAATGTACATTGCCAAAGAGCCACAGTAATATGTCAACAGCCCCCCACATCAGCTCCCCTGCTCCCCTTCCCCCCCACAAACTCCCAGCACCTCCTGCTCACTGCAGCCCCATCGATCAGCTCCTCCCCCTCCCTCCTTATACCTCCCAATGAACTGTTTTCTGGCGTGCAGGAGGCTCGGAGGGGTGGGGGGAGGAGCGAGGGCACGGCAGACTCAGGGAAGGGGTGGAGTGGGGGCAGGGCCTGTGGCAGAGCCAGGGGTTGAGCAGTGAGCACCCCAGGCACATTGGAAAGTTGGGGCCTGTAGCTCCGGCCCTGGAGTCAGTGCCGGTATAAGGTGCCACGTATTAACTTCTGAAGAGCCCATATGGCTCCGGAGCCACAGCTTGGCCACCCCTGCTATATGCCCTTGTATGGCAACACAAGGAGCTACTGTGTGAAGACTTGGGCCCACAGACACTGCTGTACTGTCTCCAGTGAAAAGCACACAGGCCTGCACTCATCCTATGGTGGAACAGCCACAGGGGCAAAACATCTCAAAGAACTCAAGTTACTGTACAAGTAACCAACCTCTGCTTTCCTTTCATTTGGGGTGAGGTGGCATTTGGGATGGGTCAGGGATCATACTAGGGGTTATCACTCAGGCTCCTGTTCTTCTTGTGTCTCCCCCAGTTCCTTCAGGACACCCTGGATGCCTTGTTCTCAATTATGATGGAGAATTCAGCCACCGATGTCTATGATACGCTCATCTTTGATGCTCTAGTAAGTAGGTTCCTGTTTCCCCCTGCCCAGCCCTGAACATGGGTGGGGCCAGGCCAGACCCTGCACCCCTCTATGCTCCCACCAATTGATCTACGTACTGCCAAACTCATTCAGTTGTTTACCCTCTCATTAGCTCATTCTCCCATCTCTACACCAATGGGAGGCAGTGCACTTTATTCTCCTCGGCAGTGGCCAGTTCTGACCCAGCAGAGGAACCACCAGTGATGTCCAAAAGAAATTCCTCAAAAGCAGGCGAGATCACAGACTGGGAGAAAAGACGGAGGAAACTCTTGAGATATCTAGCACAGGATTTGCCATTCCTGATCAGATCATGTAACATCCTGGAGCCATCTAGCAATGGCCTCGGATCCTTTTAGATCTCACGGGACCAGCAAGGTTGAGTTTGGTTGTAGAGGTTGCTCTCCCTGCAGAGTGAGTGCTGACTCCAATGCCCCAGAGCGGCACTAAGGTGTGTCATGTTGCACAGAGTGGTGTAATTCAGTAGGGAAGCATTTTCCCTTCCAAGTTAATACTTGCCCTAATGCCTTAGTGCAGTGCTAGGGCAGCTGTGCTCCAGCCAGTAGTTCGAGTGACTCAGAAGGAGGTGCTTACTCCTGAGTCAGGACTGACTCCACTGCCATAGCAACAAGGTTCTGAACAGTAAGAGTCCCAGGGCAGAATGACTGCGGTGTTCCCAGCTGATGTGGCCGGTGTGAGCAGTGGGGGGAAATGAGCTCTGTGCGCACACTATCTGTAAATCATAGAATAGAAGAGGTCCCTTCCAGCCCTAGACAAGAGGTCATCTAGTCCAGTGGCTCTCAACCTTTCTAGACTACTGTATCCCTTTTAGGAGTCTGATTTGTCTTGCGCACCTCAAGTTTCATCTCATTTAAAAAACTACTTGCCTACAAAATCAGACATAAAAATACAAGAGTGTCACAGCACACTAGTACTGAAAACTTGCTGACTTTCTCATTTTTACCATATAATTATAAAATGAATTGGAATATAAATATTGTACTTACATTTCAGTGTATAGTATATAGAACAGTATAAACAAGCCCCTGAATGAAATTTTAGTTTGTACTGACTTGGCTAGTGCTTTTTATGTTGTCTGCTGCAGGCAAATATTTAGATGAGTTGATGTGTCCCCTGGAAGACCTCTGTGTACCCCCAGGGATACATGTACCCCTGGTTGAGAACCACTGCTCTAGCCCCCCCACCCCCGCTGAGGCAGAATTAAGATGTTTGTCTAACCTGCTCCTAAAAACCTCCAACAACAGGGATTCCACAGCCTCCCTAGATAATCTGTTCCATTGCTTATCTATCTTTAGAGTTAGAAAGATTCTTAATGTCTAACCTAAATCTTCCTTGCTGCAAACTAAGCCAATTACTTCTTGTCCTACTCTTGGTGGACCTGGAGAACAATTGTTCTTTTTTGAATGGATGCCAATGTGTATTCCATTCAGGTATGTGTGTACGCAGTGTACCAGAGCGAGAAGCTTTTGCCGCACTACCTATTGAGTTACTGCAGGCAGTTTGACAAGATGTGAGTACCAACCTCAGGGCAGACTAGAATCCTATTTTTGATGTCTCCAACTCAAGGAATATCTCCAACACACCTCTGAACAGCATACTAACCCACAGAGACTGGTAATAGCTCACCTTACCTGATCACTCTCATTACAGTTTCAGAGTAACAGCCGTGTTAGTCTGTATTCGCAAAAAGAAAAGGAGTACTTGTGGCACCATAGAGACTAACCAATTTATTTGAGCATGAGCTTTCGTGAGCTACAGCTCACTTCATCGGATGCATACCGTGGAAACTGCAGCAGACTTTATATATACACAGAGAATATGAAACAATACCTCCTCCCACCCCACTGTCCTGCTGGTAATAGCTTATCTAAAGTGATCATCAGGTGGGCCATTTCCAGCACAAATCCAGGTTCTCTCACCCTCCACACAAATTCACTCTGTATGGTAACACCCATTATTTCATGTTCTCTGTGTATATAAAATCTCCCCACTGTATTTTCCACTGCATGCCTCCGATCTGTAGCTCATGAAAGCTTATGCTCAAATAAATTTGCTAGTCTCTAAGGTGCCACAAGTCCTCCTGTTCTTTTTGCAGGGAACCAGGTCACAAATCCCAAATTGGTTATGGGCTTTATCCTTAAATTTCACCAACCAATTATAAACTCCTCAGGCACTATAACAGCCTAACCACGGGGTGACAGACAGTCCCATTAGGCATTCCAAACGGTCTCACCTGCCTTTGAGGTGGGTGGTCCCTTACACCGAGAGTCATAGCAATACTCAGGTTACTTCCAGTCAAAAAGGACCAGTCACTTACCACAGGTCAGTTGCACCTTAGATCTCACACGAAAGACAATGCTTGTAGCCAGTCCTATAATAAACTCTATTAAGATTTATTATATAGGAAAAGGAAATAGAGTTATTTACAGGATTAAAGCAAGTAAATATATATGCACACAAATTATTTCCAATCTTACTTTTCAAAAGGTAATAGAAGCTTCTGTAATAAGAAAGCTCTATATGTTCTTTAGGGCTAATCCAGACTAAGCAGCTGGGGATCCCTTGCTTATGCCCAGAAACCTTGCCCCCTAGAGTCCAAGCAGCACATAGATATAGTTCCTTCTCGGTAGGGGTTTTTCATCTCTCTCCTCCCTTGTACTCTGAACTGACAACTCAGCTAACAGGAGGAATTCACTTGCATGACTCATCTTCATGGCGTGGGGAGGGCAGAACAACAAAATGTCTTTTCTTCTCTTTAATGTTCCATAATAGTCTGTCTGGTGTCGATGGACCTTCTCTGTTGGGCAGGAGGTAACACCTTCTGCTGGAGACCAGCACTTCACACAAGTTAATGTCTCTCTCCTATCTCGTGATTTACACAGCTACAGAGGCTCCCAACAGAACCACTCAAGTATTACCTTCTGATTTATAAAAAGAAAAGGAGTACTTGTGGCACCTTAGAGACTAACCAATTTATTTGAGCATGAGCTTTCGTGAGCTACAGCTCACTTCATCAGATGTTTACCGTGGAAACTGCAGCAGACTTTATATACACACAGAAATCATGAAACAATACCTCCTCCCACCCCACTGTCCTGCTGGTAATAGCTTATCTAAAGTGATCAACAGGTGGGCCATTTCCAGCACAAATCCAGGTTTTGTGCTGGAAATGGCCCACCTGTTGATCACTTTAGATAAGCTATTACCAGCAGGACAGTGGGGTGGGAGGAGGTATTGTTTCATGATTTCTGTGTGTATATAAAGTCTGCTGCAGTTTCCACGGTAAACATCTGATGAAGTGAGCTGTAGCTCACGAAAGCTCATGCTCAAATAAATTGGTTAGTCTCTAAGGTGCCACAAGTACTCCTTTTCTTTTTGCGAATACAGACTAACACGGCTGTTCCTCTGAAACCTTCTGATTTATAACATTTGTATCTGATATCATATGAATGCAGGCAGCAATTCAGAAGCATTCAATCAAGTCTTAACACATTCTTATATTTCTAATACTGATTTTAACAATACTAACACACAGATGAGCCAGACTGATTCAAGGTATATATTTGTCAGTTTTTCATACAGGCATGGGGACCTTGGCATAAGCTGGCACCTGGTCTGCCAGTGTCATACCCATCATGGCAACACATGCGCCCTATACCTCCTCGTGGCAGCTCTTGAAGGTATAAGGGCAACACCACCCTAGTCCCCCTCAGTTCCTTCTAGTGGCCAGAGTCAGAATTCCCCATGTAGTTCTTACTTTGTTTTGCTGCTCATAGCTAGTTTAGCTTCTTCCTGAAAATAGTTTGTAATAAGTAGCAGTTTGTACCTGTGGTTAGGTTTTATTTAAAGTTTTTCAGTTTATTTAATAGTTACTACTTGGGCTTAGTGGAATGCAGAGCACTGAGGGCATGCAGGACTTTACAGGCTTCAAACATTGCCTTTTGTATGGGGTTACTAGTTGTAATAGTGACCTCCACACGTGTTTCTTGTGCCTCAGTGAGGGACACATCAAGGAGAGGTAACATCTGCCACACCTTGAAAAAGTGAGTAGAGATTGCCAGGGATCTGTGTTTCCAGCAGGACCTCCTTGAACAAGCCATGAGGCTTGCTTTGGCAACAAAACCAGTGCCAGATAGCTCTGTCCATCCTCATTTGTCCACCAACCTTGCGGAAGCCCAGGATAGATTGTTGGACTCTGACTCCCCTCTAAGAAGGGGGGGTTGTTTGTCCTCTCCTGGGGTTCCCCACAAGACAACCTAAAAGATGGAAAGAGGTTGTTCTTCGAGTGCTTGCTCATATCCATTCCAATTAGGTGTGTGCACGCTACATACACAGTTCGCTGGAAGGTTTTTCCCTTAGCAGTATCCGTCGGGTTGGCTCTGGAGCCCCCTGGAGTCACACCTCCATGGCACCGCATATAGGGCCCCACCACCTCTCCAGTTCCTTCTTGCCGCCATTGACAGTCAGAGCGTTCCCTCTCTCATGTTCAACAAGCGATCCTCTAGCATAGTTTTCTGTAAATAGTTAAAGATAGTTAAAAAAAGTTATATATTTGGACTTGGGAGAGGAAAACAACCCCCAGTACCCCATTTCCCCATCCCTCTCCTGAGCCCAGGGCATGCCTCGGACCCAGGGGTTTAAGCTGTGTGGGGTTTGCCAGAAGCCTATGCCCAAGGGTGACCCACACTCAGCTTGTCTAAAGTGCTTAGGGGAGGTCCCATCAGGTGTAAGATCTGGAGCTCAGGGGAAAGGGGTTTTACTCCCGGTATTTCCTAATGTGAAAAGCAAAAGGGGGCCTCAGACCCATTTTGGACTCGCACAATCTCAACAGGTTCATGAAGAAACTAAAGTTT